>NW_023425404.1:2923333-3594166 GCF_014108245.1 Pipistrellus kuhlii
TATCAGAAAATCATTGTCATCTCACTAAACACGTGTTGAAATATGTAAAAATCATCTAGATGAAAGATGGTCAAGTTATGTCCCTTTCAAGATGATCCAATTTAAAATCTAGCCCAGTTCCTATTAAGACAACTTACATTTTCAAGCATTCAGAACATGGTGAGTTCTTCAAGAATGGTCTATGGAGAAGTGCTTGGTTTCTTACTTCGGCTGTAATAAATTATCACAAATCAGTGGCTTAAAACAACACAGGTTTATTATCTCATAGTTCTGGAAGTCAGAAGTCAGAAGTCTGCAATCAGATTCATTCGTTTAAAGTCCAAGTGTCAACAGGGCTGGCTCCTTTTGGAAGCTTTAAGGGGAGGATCCGTTTCCTTACCTTTTCCAGCTGCTAGAGGCTGTCCTCAAAGTTTGGTGGGTGGCTTCTTCTGCTCATCACTCCAGTCTCTTGCTTCTGTCCTGATACCTGCTATTTCTAACTAACCCTCCTGCCCCACTCTTATTTATATGGGTCCCACCTGGATAATCTCCCCTCCTCAGTTCCTGAGTAAAATCTACAAAACTCCTT
Source organism: Pipistrellus kuhlii (assembly GCF_014108245.1). Taxonomy (NCBI): domain Eukaryota; kingdom Metazoa; phylum Chordata; class Mammalia; order Chiroptera; family Vespertilionidae; genus Pipistrellus; species Pipistrellus kuhlii. The sequence continues at coordinate 2,923,902 of NW_023425404.1, forward strand.
TTGTCATAGAAGGTTACATGTCTACCATTTCCAAGGATCAGGATGTGGGCATCATATTTTATCATTGTTCAGTCTGCCTCAGCAAGTATACTTATAATGGGGCTGCCAGTAACAGGAGGTGAGGCAGAAGGAAGGGACGGAGAATACTTAGGATGAATATACTCCTTAAGCACACCAGGAAAGAGCAGGAGGAGGGTGGCTATTAAAGCAGTATTGGCAGTGGGAATTGAGGGAAAATACCCATTTAGAGATGTTTAGAACATAAAATGTTGACAAGTAAACACTCATGATTTTAGGGAGATTAACAAATGGTGACAGCCAGTTTTGTGTCTTGAGTAATTCTGCAATCATTGGTCAGATTTATTGATGTGGGAAGTACAAGAGGACTAGGAGAAGGCAAGATGGGAAAGAAAATGAGTGAAATCTATACTAATAAAAGGGTAATATGCTAATTAGATTGGGTTGACTGGACATCTTCCAGACAACTGACTTACTTTTTGACAAAGCTATGGTGGCGGGTCCAAGGCAGAGGCAGTAAGGAGAAATCAGGCTGTTGGGGGAGCAAGAAGTTAGGGGCACAATCAGGCTAGGAGAGGAGAACTGGTAGGGGGCAATCAGGCTGGCAGGCAGAGTAGTTAAGGGTGATTAGGCAGGCAGGCAGAGGTGGTTAGGGGTGATTAGGCAGGCAGGCAGGTGAGGGTTAGGATCTAGCTGTCCCAAATTGTGAGAGGGATGTTCCAGATTGGAGAGGGTGCAGGTAGGGCTGAGGGATAACCCCCCCCCCCCCACCCCATGCTGAATTTCATGCACTGGGCCTCTAGTATTAAGATAATTATATATGCAGGCTGATTTATCTAAAAGTAAGAGGCCACACTGGACCCATTAGTTTAGAGGAAGTCAATCTCAATAGGGTCAAAGGTTTCTTGGGGGTTCTGTGATCAGGTATCTAGCTTACAACAGCACTTCATGACAAAGAGGAAGATAAACATATTTCAAAACAATTTCTTAGATTTATTCTTTAAGGAAAATAGAATGGGTATGTTGAAACCCTAAATTAATACTATTACCCCACTGGTATGGAGCACAGTGATGGAAAGCTCAGATTTCTTTTAGCAGGGTAGGTTCTATTACTATCAAATAGAATGGGACAGTGAGGTGGTGACGTCACAGAGCATAGCTGCATACTATGGCTTCTCATCATTTTTAACAGGTGGCACTTCACAGCCACAGTGGCCCTCTAAAATTAAGACTTGCCTCATAAAAGTAGAGGTTTCTGATTTCTTTACAAAGCCCAGCCACTTTCTCATTAGGTTCTGTAATTGTTCACATCCAGGCAATCAGTCTTCATCGTATGTCCACTGTTACTCTCTTCTTAAGAGAGCATGACCCCTTCACATTCACTGGAGTTCTCAAGACCCTCTAGTTTCAGGTTTAAAAGTTTCTACCAAGCAATTCTTTTACAACTATGTCTATAAAGTTCAATAATGTGGTTTTTCTTAGCCATTGGGGAAAAAAAAATGCATTTTTCTTTTCAAATGGGGATTGCTTTGTTACCATTTTCTGCTCTGCAATGTTAAAACAAATCTATAGTTGTTTCCTTTTTTTTCCCTTCTCTTACTCAGATTCCCTTTTCATATAGAAATATGAATAATATTGTAACCCCTTCTGGAATCAGAAGGGAAACATGGTTTCTATTAGAGTTTATTGCATTTTTATTTCTTCCTTTAAAAAATAAAAGTTAAACAAAGTAACCCCTGGAGGCTCAACCCTCTCTGTTTATAATTGGAGGCAACCTGAGTTGGAAGACCAGCTTCTCTGGACATCAAGCTTCTTTTTTTATTTAGTCTCTGTTTTTGCTTCTCTGAGAATATGTGCATGATGACTGCTTTCGTGATGGAAAATTCTCGCTTTGTGTGTGTGAGCATGGCTGTGCGTTTCAGTCCCTATAGATATCTCTAAAAAAGTTTTACTGTCTCTTGTAAACCCTGAGTGCATTCCTTTATGTGGTGGTGTGCAGTGGTTAACAGCAATTGTGTAGGACCTCTTACTGATGAGCCTTCTTTTTAAGGTCTTATAATTTCACATGATATTAATCAGAGTGATTAAGCCTTTCTCTAGTAAATACACACCAGCTTATTAATGTATTCATTCATTTAGTGACTTATCTATTAATTTACTTGCTTCTCTGTTCACATATTTATTATAAAATGTGCATGCTTTCCCCCTTTTTCATTTATAATTAATGCTGCTGATAATCGGGAGATAGCGTTTAGAGAATATATTCTGCCACTGATTTGTGGTGTCAGCAGAAAAAAAAGAGGAGATGAAAAAATGCATTTGTTATTTCTTTTCATTACTATTTAGTTTAATCCATGAACATGTAATTCCTGATTATGGACTTCAATCTTAAAGCTATCTGAAGAATGTAAAGGATCAGATTGTAGAGAGTTATCATCTTATCTTTACCATAGCCCAGAAGGGGGATGAAGGGATATACACATATTCATTTATTCCCCAAATAACCACATAGAGTGGGTGCTGTATTATTCATGTTTCTGATCACAACATATAGTCTTGGATAATAATTCAGACCCAGATCTCTCTAAATCCAGAGGCCAGGCCTTTTTTCCCGCCCCTTCCCACCCTGACCACCACATAGCAAGTGGTAGAATTGCATTTTGAAAGTATGGTGCTGTTTAGTCTGCCTCTGCAGCAACTCTCTGGTTTCCCTGCCAGGCCTGGAGCTGGTGACCTTGCTGATGGATCAGTTCGTATTCTTTGGAGTGATCTAATTGTGCGGCTCATGGGGCCACTGTCTTTGGGCTAAGTTTGAAGCTAGCTCATTAACATGGATGCCCTCCGCAGAAGAACAGTGACCACCTGCCTGTTAAACTCATCCTGTGGCAGAGTAGGCTGAATTCTTCCTCACTTGCCTCTTGCCTCTACTAGTTTAAAGCATAAGCAAGTTGGGGATTATATTCATCAGGGTACCCATTGTTCTCCAAAAGCCTAAAGCAGCAGCTGCAACCATGGTTATTGTTAAGCAAATATCTTTTCAGTAGCTGGTTCCTTTTCTTCCTCCTTCCCAATATCTCAATCTGCATGGTACAATCACCACACTGCCTTCCCACAATCGCTTTTGTTTACTATCTATTTTTTCTCATTAGGCTGTAAATTATCTGAGAGCAGAGAGGGTGTCTTACTCATTTTTTCTTATCTGAAGTGCCCAGCAGTGCCTGTAATAAATATCTGTTTTCTGTAAATATTTGTGGAATGCATTTTAAGATGAATAGATTATTTCAATTCAGCAAAGAGTTTCGAGCACCTCTAATTTTCCACTTATTTGGATAGGCACTAGAGAAAGCCTTCTCTTTCAAGGAGTTTGTAATCAAGTTTCTAATCTAATAGAGCATCATGTGCTGGTTATTGGGGCGTTATTTCTCTGCTTCCTTACTGGCTCTTCTGTTTGCTACTTTGGGATATTTGGAGTGGGACTTTACAAAATAAAATTAGTTTTCTCCCCTAGTATCCTGGTTTGCCTTGCCTGCCCCAAAGAGTAATTAGAAGGAATGGAAGGCAGAAAGAAGAGGTGAAGAAAAAGAAAACACCCAAAGTTTTCTCTTTCATCTTGCTTGTCATTCCTGGCAGTACTGTCCCAGCAGTACATTGCCCTGGCACTTGGCTGCAGGCTCCAATCTCCTCCAGCTCACAGGCAGGTCCCATCAGACATGACAGTTGCAAAATTGGTTCTTGTTTCTCAAAAGCCTGTGCTGTGCTTTGCAGGGCTCCTCCTCTGAGTTTCTAAATTCTGCTCTCGCCAATTTCAATCCAATCAGTAGCTTTTCAGATGGCTATTGAAAGAAAAAGGAGCCATAATTGATTTAAGTAAAAGGGAGAGAGTAGAGTGGGGCTTTCTTTGTTTGTGTTTTATTTAAGATGCTTTTGTTTGATCTATATCCCGGTGCTAAGAAGAGCAGGATTTGGTAATAGCCTCCTGGGAACTCTCATTCTGGTGGATATTCAGACATGAAGAAGGAAAGTACCTAGCTTTGGCCAGTTGGATGGAATGTCACCCCATACTCCAAAAGGTTGTGGGTTTGATTCCATATGAGAGCACACACCTAAGTTTTGGGTTTCAGCCTCTTTCAGGGACTGTGAGGGAGACAACCAATTGATGTTTCTCTGGCATATCAATATTTTTCTCTCTCTCTTCCTCTCTTTCAAAAATCAATTAAAAAAACACACAAATACTCAGGTGAGGATTTTTTAAAAGTACCTATAACAAACTGCCATATATAAATAGATGGAAGGGCAGAACCATCAAACAACCTAACAACTGGTCGCATTGATGTGTGCTGATCACCAGTGGGCACACTCAGAACATTGTGGGCATAGGCAGTAGGTGGCAGAGAGCAGAACATGGAAAGCATTGGGCATGGCGGGACGGTGAGCAGGTGAGCAGGGACATCAGACCAAGGCAGGGTGCCAGTCACTGTCATCAGGGCGAGCCTCTAGTAGTTACTGAACATTCTTTATCTGAGCAGCCTCAAAGCGACAGTTCTTTTCAAAGTGTATGAATTCATGCACTGGGCCTCTAGTTTTATTAGGAAAATCCATACAATCCCCCAGTTTCTCCAAATTTATTTTGTAGTACTTCTTAAGTGAACATCCCTTATAAACTAATGGATATGAGAATGACAAAACTAATGTTATCCTTGTTTGTAATATTTCCCCTATTAAAGATTAAAACTCTATGAATATTTTGACCCAGTCTAAAATTTGGGTATTTAACATGTAATATTTCTAGAGCTTATTTTATGGACAAGATAAACGCTCATAATTAGACATCAGAAAGAAATTTGTTAATGCATTTCTTGTACTCTGCAAACACTTTTCCCACCAAGTATTAACTTGAGAGAGAGAGAGAGAGAGAGAGAGAGAGAGAGAGAGAGAGAGAGAGATCTAACTCTGTTACTTTCTGACATTAGGGAGATCATTTCCTACTGTTTTGCTAAAGAATTTTGTCTTATCCTTTGTCTTATCCTGTGACCTCAATGTCAAGAGGCATAATTCCTAATTTTTTAGTACACCCTGGAGACTTGACCAAAACCCAGAATCCTTCCGAGGTCAATAGTAACTCTATGTTTAACTAAGCAATGCCATCCTAGCCTGGAGAAGGATGAAAAATGGGTATAAGTTATGGGACCATTTTCAATGTTGAAAATTTTTAGACAAGTTATTAGTAAAGAAAATAATCTAGCAGAAATTTATATTATAAATACTACATTCTGATTATTCCATACATGTGGTTACTTTTTGATAATTTGCATAAAACTGTTAAATTAGTTTCAATGAAATCCAACAAAAAGTCTCTCTAATGAATTCTTTAGGTCTTATTTTAGGTAGCAACATCCATATATAAATTTATCTTGTAAGATTTCATAATTTTGTCACAGATATTAAGACTAATTTCCAAAGGTTTGTTTCCTGGAGATTCTTGAGTACATTTAAATATTATTTTGTAAATGCATTTAATCTGAATTTATAGATAGCAACTGTGATGGTCATTTATTTTTAAAATATGTACAATTGTTCACTTGAAACCTGTATAATTTTGCTTACCAGTGTCACCCCCATAAATTAAATTAAAGGAAAAATGTAATAAATTAAAAATATCATGTACTCTTAAATGCTATTACAAATTCCTCATCACAAAATGAATACATATGCAAAAGAGTACATGTAAATATATATTGAAAGGTGTGCAAAACTTAAAATACACAAATGAGCATCTCCACTGAGGAATAGAGTATCTAGCTATTGTTCTCATTTAGGTCAACAAACAAACTGATTTTAGGAATCTTATATGTTTTAGGTGTGGTAAAATGCTACAGATACCAAGATAAGTAAGTATGGCTCAAAAATGATGATAATGACATGCTGAAGGTTCCCTAACACAGTATGATATATTTCCATATGCCCATATGTTTATTAGTCATTTATACAAAAATGTATACAAAATGTTTGCTCTACACAAGGCACACTGTATAGACCCCGGAGATACCATGAAATAAGCTAAGAATCCTTCATACAGACTCAGGGAAGAGAAACCTTTGACAAATAATTATAGAAATATACATTTACTTTAAAGTAAACTTTTTTAGAGAATAGTTTCAAATTTACAGAAAAATGGTAAAGGAAGTACAGAATGTTCCTATATACTTGAGTTAGCTTCCCTGAATTTTAGACTTTTACAATAATATCATATATTTGTTATATTTAATTATATAATATTGATACATTCTTATTAGCTAAAGTCCATTACTTTATTCTATTTAATTGTTAACTAGAGGCCTGATAGACAAAGATTCATGCAAGAATAGGCCTTCCTTTTCCTGGCTACCAGCACCGCCTTCCGCCTCTTGTCTTCTTGCATCAATTTACATATTCCCTCCTTATTGACTGGGCACCACCATCTTTGTCCTGGAGTTATGGTCATATCTCATCTTTATTATATAGGATAATTATTATAAAAATCAATAAAGTTTAGAGTGATTTGAGAAAATAGAGGAGATCCTGACATAGTCTTAGAACATCAAGAATCAAGTCATCATGAAATTGATGCTCAACTCTAAGAGAAGAATAGGAATTGGCTAGAAAAAGGTAAGGAAGATAAGATCATTCCAGGAACAAGGAACGCCATATGCAAGGCTCCTGGGGATAGACAGAGAACTTATTGTTCATGAAATATAAAGAGAGCTGTTGTGATATGAAGACAGACAATGTGGAGGGAAATAGCATGAGATGATCATACCAATGCTAGATCACACAGTGCCTCTGAAAGTCATGTTAAGAATTTTGGTCTTCATTCTAAAAGTGCTAGAAGATTGTTGAAGAGTTTAAAGTATCAAGATGACACTATTGTACTGCTATTTTTATGAGGGTACTCTAAAAGAGCTGCAGTTAACAAGTGGGTAGGCTCCACTGATTTCTGGCATCCATTTCATGTGTGTTAAGTTAGTTTCTATAAACTCTTGGATTGCTGGTCATAATTTTACTACTCCAAAGATGGTGTGGTTTCCAAAGTAGGTGAAGATCATCAGAGGATCATATTTACAGTGTGCAAGTTAGTTCCAAAGCACTCTCCAAATACCTAACATTTTGAAACAGTCAATTGCTCAACAGCAAAGATTGCGAACACTCTAGGAATAGTAAAAGTCATAAAGCTATGTGGAAAATGGAGACTCCAAAGCCCAAACCAGCTACATCAAAAAATAGACTTGAAAGGATTAAACATTAATTTTGCTAAGCTTCTAAGAGCTTGCTATTGTAGATCATTTAATAGTGCTGTAAGGTCAATATCACAAAGGTGCAAAATAGAGAATCTGTTTTTAGCTCTGACCTCACACAAGGAGGTAATTCTTTCTGTTTTAAAGATTAAAATGCTCATGACAGGAATAAGCCACTGAGAGAGAACATACAAATAGACAGCAATTCTGTAGGGAAGGGAGGTCATGTATCTACAAAGGCAGAGCTTGGCAGAGCTATTGAAGGAAGGCATATTATTCCTTAGTAAGCAATTAACAAAGGCTTGTGATATAAAAACAGTAAGGAGAACATGTGTCATCCAAACTAAGAGAATTCAGTAATCAGTAAGAGTGCCGAGGCAAGAACTAGTCCATGAGTGCAAGATGCCATGGGAATTACAGAAGATGACGTGAAGGACCTAAAAAAAACATCAGAACCCAAGCTAAAAGTAGATCAAAATGCATTTGTTTTAGAAGCAAGTTGAATTCCACTGCATGGAAGGAAGCTAGTTTTGCTTTATTTCAAAAGGTAGAACCTAGATAATGTCCTCATTTTGAGGAGGAGTTCAGTCATTCTAAGTCCATACATGTCTTATTGCAGGCCCACCAGGAAAGCACTCAGATATTGATATATTTGTATTTGCATCTCTTCCTCTTCTCCCTGTCCATGCTTTCTAATCCCCAGAGTAGAAACTTGAGCATATGTAATCAAAGACAGTTATACATAATGAATTTTCTTTATAATAATAATACACATAAAAGGCAGATTTGAAAAATATATAAATATGTAAGAAAGTTAATATTACTATAATCTCTCTATCTAGAGAAAACCCTTAACATCTGTAGGTAGATGAACAGAGAGCTAGGAATTGAAGTGTTATCATTATCCTATCACATAATATCTATTCTTTGCATGCACCCTTCCTTTCTTCTTTCCTTTCTCTGCCCCCCTCTTCCATATACACCAAACACACCCTACGCAAGTATATAAGAAAGAACACAATATAACACAAAATTGAACTCAGACTACATATTGTTGTTTTGCAACCTTCTTCATCCCAGTGCCTTCCTTTTTTTTTTTTTTTTTTTTTAACAGAAACATATACACTACAGTATAAGTGGAAGACAATTTACCAGTATTTCTTGACTTATCTAGATAACCAATTCTCAATGAAAGGTCTCTGAAGTAGCACATTGTAGGAGGGATTTTTATGCACAAATTAACAATGTTATAAGTGATTTTGTGTTTAATACACATCTATTCACACATATTAATATATCACTTTTGGAAAAGTATTAAGATACAAATATTAGTGAAGCATTCATCAGTACTCACTGTAGACTCCGCAGGAAACCTAAGTATATGCCTCCAATAACTAATTATTGAAAAGGAATAAGAGTAGCAATTAAAATTTTGCATCTCAAGACAACACTGATGCTTGGGCACAGAGGGAGAATTTATAGTGTTTTCTATCTTTATGTGGCAGCCAGACTTTTTAGCAAAATGTTTATTGTCCTTTTGATTGTGAATTTTTAATCTTAGTAATGTTTAATAATACACTTTCACAATTATCAGTAAGTTGTACTTACTTATAAAAACACTAGTGGCTTGGTGCAAGAATTCATGCACATTGAAAGGAAATCAATTGGAAAAAATATTTTAATATCACCATTCACCCTTTCTCTATAATAAATGTATTAGCCAAGTTCATGAGTTCATGATTGACAATGACAGATGAAGACACACGTGTGTGATTGGCACCAGCAAGAGCTTTATATGCATTGCACATACACAAGTCAACTTAGCTATATATATTAAACTTAATTAGACCTGCTTTCTGATTTAGCTAAACTTTTTTCAGCCCAGTGAAGCACCCCAACTTCTCTTTTTCAGGTAAATTTTAGTAGTACAACAGTAAATATCAACATTAAACAGATTATTATTGTAGATCACACAGGGAGAACAAAGCACTGTTTGACTGCAGCAGTGTTTGACTATATTCTGTGCAATGAGAAAACCTGAGGTCATTTTCAAGGTCTACCATTTCTTACTTCTTTTCAGTCGGGTCAAGTTTCTAAACTTTCTAAATCTCCATTTTCTGGCTAATGAAAAGAAAATAGAATTCCACTGAGTCTCCTATCTACCTATTCCAGGACTTCTGTGAGGACCAAATGAGATCAAATGAGATGAGGCATTGGAAAACACTTCACAGACATTTGGTTAAAGTGTAAAATGTTTCTACCTGGCTATAAAGGAAGTCATGGTCCTGGGCTGAAGAAATTCTAAAGAGGCTAGTTGCTAGGAAGAGGAAGCCAGGCATTGCTACCTGATGTCATTACCCGGTGCCCACAGTCACATTTTGCACCATGAGATCTTGGCAGCATTGGCTGAGATTTGGTGGTGTGTCACTCCAGGTTGGTGGTGAAGTCTGTGTCCCACTTGGGGGAAGCCGAGTGTTACTTTGTGGTCACCAGTTCCATAGCGCCATTTCTCTGTAAATGGCCAGTGCATGTCATGGCAGCTCCTGCATTGAATGTCTGCTCCTTGGTGATCAGTGCTTCTCATAGCGACCAGTCGGACAGTTGGACACTTAGCATATTAACCTTTTGTAAATATAGATAGTCTATGGAATTAAATGTCATGGACCAATCAGAATAGCATAAAGGACTGACTTAAAAAAATTTAAAAATTAATTTTACTATCCACTGGAAGGAATTTCATGACCTAACAATAAGTCAAAGATTGTACATTAATAAAAAATGGCTCTATCTTAAATCATGATTAAAAACAACCTCCCCTTTTTTCACTTTACTAATTTTTTCAGGTGAAAATAAGGTGAATAGTCATTATTTTCCTATATTGTATATAAAACTGCATTGTTGGATGAGCCTAGTGACATAATCAGCACTTAGTAGAAAAGAAAAAGAAAAATATTACCTTTATATAAGTTCACTATGATTTTTGGGATAACACAATATAGAGACGTGATCTATCTGTTTTCCATAGTCCAAGGTTATATGCTCAAGAAAATGACACTTGATCTTTTTGTGTCCTTAGCCACAAAGTTTCACACCATCTGTGGATTGAAAATAAATAATTTCTAAGTCTCTTTTCCTTGTTGGATAGTCTCATGTTTACCTAAGTGCTTTTCAATTAAAATGCCAAATCTAATTTAATTACTTGTATATCAGCCAACTAGTCAGATTGAGACATTTTCTTCAGAAGTGATTGTTTCAATTAGGTCTTACCAATGTGCAGCATTTCAGGGAAAGTTGGATTTGTCAGGATGGCTGGAAAGAACCACATTTCCATTGTTATTCAATTAGTTGACCTTTTCTCTGCAGAGAATGGCTATAATGAACTCGTAGCCCGAGTCCCAGAATTATGAGTCTTGCCTCATTCCAATTAATACCTGATGTTGCTTCAGTGTTTTGTATGAGTATATGTGGTATTCATATAAACACTTTTATAATTGAAGATGATACACTGATTGAAGACTGTGCATGTGAAGAACAATAAGCAAATACATCAATGGAATTTGCACTTTTATTTTTCATGCAAACCTTTAATTGATTTAAGAAATATGCTTTGCCTTTATTGTAGTTGTACTTCTTATAAGGCTCTTAACTGAATATGAGACTCTTTTAGCAGAGTGAAGCTAATAATGATTGTGTTCTCAAGCATTTGTACTTAATCATGTGCATTAATGAAGGCAGAATATCTTATATAAACAAATGATTAATTTTAACAACTGGTGTGTAAACATATTCTTTATTGTTGCAAACAGCTGAAATTTGGTATGTAACTGTGAAATATTCACATTTTCCAGGTAAATACTTATGGCAAAATAGGTAGAACTCTGTTAAGGTGGAAACAGGCATGTAGCATTGCATTGCATTTGCTCATTTTATAAATTAAATTGAGGAAATTGAGGATAATATCTTCTTGTGGTTTTTTTTTTTTTTTTTTTTTTTTTTTTTTTTTTTTGTGTGTGTGTGTGTGTGTGTGTGTGTGTGTGTGCATGTAACTTTCTAGAAAGCCTCTAGATAAATGCAGTGAGTTTCATCAGCCAGGATGCCTAGATATATGTCAAGTATTGTTATATCTTTTTATCAGTTTACTAGAGGCCTTGTGCATAAAAATTCTTGCACTGGAGGAGTGTCCCTCAGCCTGGCCTGCTGCCTCTCACAGTCTGAGAGCCCACAGGGGGAGGAGCTGACCTGACAATCAGGGGAAGGTGACACCCCCATCACACCTCTGCTGCTATCATTGCCATCAGGGCAAGCCTCGGCTGCCCCTGATTACCTGAGCCTTGGGTGGCCCTGGGTAACTGGGCAGCTGACATCTAAGGCTTGCCTGTGTCTTGAGCAGGCCCTGGTGGCTGGGGGACTGAGGGCAGATCTGGCTACACTGTGTGCTTGCCACTCACGTGGCTGGGCTGAAAGAACTGGGGGACTCATGCAGGGCTGAGGAAACTGAGCACTGCCATCTTGTGGCTGTGGGTACCACCATCTTTGTGATGGCATGATGGTCAATTTGCATATTCCCTTTTTATTAGATATGATGATACATATTGGCCTTCTCAGAAATCAGCTTTATTTTGTGTGAAACTTCCCTCCTCCCTTCCTTCTGAAGTGATTTTAGGAACAAGAGGCATAGCTTTAAGGGGATCTCTCCCTGGAGACATTTCAGTTATTGATCAATAATGAAATAAATTATCTGTTCCCAATAATCCCCCATATTGATTCTCTGCCTACTTCGCCAGATACAGAAGGCAGAAATTATGTTTCACCATAGGGTTCAGTCTTGAACAGGTATCTATGTTTTCCTTTAAATTTTCCTGTGCTCCAGAATCCAGACCCCTCTAAGGGCTTTGTCTTCATAGCTTTTGATGCATAAAGTTTTAGCCACAGAAAGTTTTCAGATACCTTGGTTTGATTGGCAAGTAAGAGTAATGAGGAAAAAAAATTTAAATCTATGTGCAGGTCTAAGTAAATCCAACACACATACACACACACCACTACCACCACCACCACCAAAATAACAACCTTGAAATAACTTTTTGAGAAAAGTGAAAAATAAATTTAAAACATCTCATGTTTAACATCCTTAGATTAAAGGGGTGGGGGAGTAAATCTATTCATTCTTGAATTCATTTAATAAGAATTTATTGAGTGATAGCTGTATACCAGGGATATACCACCATGGCAGGGATATATTGGTGACTAAGACAAGCATGGTCTTTTAGGAAATCACATTCCTCCAAATATCATTTACTCCCATGACTTGAGTTTGGCACTGTTGTCTACAACTTGACTGAAATTGACTGATGCACTTGAACAGTTTTTCACTTTTCCTCCAGAAATATTTAGTTGTTCATTGACTGTTAAATAGGAAGGACACAAAAAATAAAATAGAGAATTCTTTCTCTCAGGAGGTCATAAGTTTTTTATAAGAGAACTACTGCTCAGTTCACAATCAATAACTTAGATATCTGCACCCACATCACACACACACACACACACACACACACACACACACACACCCGCGCACACACACACACACACACACACACACACACACACACATAATTTGTATCCTTCTCGGTTGCCAATGGTCTTCAGACCTCATCAGCATCCTGAGGTCAAGCTGGATGTCATCTTCTATGATAATAAAATAAGTGAGTCAGCAAGTGAGACATCCCCAACCTCAATTGTTGGGTCAGGAGAACCATTCTCAGTTGCTGCAGTAGGGTTGTACCTTCTGTCTAACTTTACTTCTGGGTCCTATGATGGTCCTTCCCCTGGCATCCTGCTCTCTTAATTATGGGTCCAAACAAAGTGCAGCTTCAAGATAAATTCCAAACTTTTACATATTGACATCTTTCCCAGTATATCTTCTCCCCATAGAAAATTTGGACCTTCTGAAGTGTTCACACTCCCTCCTATGAATTTATGACACAATAAGACATGCTGACTTTTGAAAAAGGTCATCCTTTTTGAGTCTGTCTTTGAAGTAGGAAGGTGTATACCTCTCATCCCTTCCTGATGAAGGTCCTTCCACTTCTTACTACTAGGGTAAAGTTAGACTGAATATTTTATTCTGCAACCAAACAGAGCAAACCATGACTTGAGTTTTCTACAGGTAATCATAGAACCAAGTATTAGGAAGGTATCCAAAGCTGTTGTGTTTGATGTTTTGTCCAAGGCTATACATTGGGAGCTTATGGACTTAATTAGTCATCAGAGAGCTGGAGCAGGTACCAACTGGGTCTTGAGGAATGTACAAGTGGTAATATGTCTGTGATCAAATCTATTTGTACAGAGAAATTTAAAAGTCTTTCTCCTCCTCAATTACCAAATCAATGGGCTCCTTACTCCAGCTACATGGTGTAAGCGGAGAGATTCATGAATCAATTTCTCAAATAGTTATATTTAAAGACAGAAACAAGAGAAAGGCCACTTTGTGGTCCCTTGTAAGAGCGGGAACAAACAAACAAATAAGCAAGCAACTAACAACCGTCTCAAAAGGTGCTATGGACTGAATTGTATTCCCCCAAAATTCATACATTAATACCTTAACCTCCCAGGGTGACTCTCTTTGAAGACAGGATCTTTAGGAGGTAATTAAGGTTGAAGCCCTAATCTGATAAAACTATGGTCTTGAAAGACAAAGGGGAAAAAAAGAGTCTCTCTCATCTCGGTCACCTCTCTCTCTCCCCTTTCTTCCTCTCTCTCCTTTCTCTCTTCCTCTGATGTGAGGATGCAGTGGGAAAGCAGCTATCTAAAAACAAGAAGAGACTTCTCCCAGGAACCAAATCAGCAGGCACTTGATCTTGGACTTTCCAGCCTGCAGGACTCTGAGAAAATAAATTTCTATTGTTTAAGCCACTCAGTTTATAGTATTTTATAATGGCAACTTGAGCAGACTAAGACAGAGAGAAGTCCCCCAAGAACACTCTCTCTTATTCTCATTGCCAGAAACATGGCATATGTCTACTTCAATGCCAATCACTTTGAAGGTCAATGCACAGCTTATACCAGTGGCTCTCTCCCAAATGAGAGTCATTTTGCCCTTTGCGAACATTTAGCAAAGGCTTGAGAAGTTATTTTCGACTGTCACAACTTACAACTCAGGGAGAGCTGTTACCGGCATATAGTAGGTAGAGGTCAAAGATATCAGAAAATATCCTACAATGAACTGGACAGTCCCTCAGTCCCTTACAACAAAGAATTATCCTGCCTCAAATGTCAATAATGCTGACATTTGAGGAACCATGATGTAAGTGAATCCCAATCATTATCACTGATCTTTTGTGTTTTGTATTCAAATACGTTTTGCACATTAATGATATGGTGACATATAAAGATGAATGGCACTCTGTGTTCCTTAATAGGTGTGAGAAAGAGGCCAATAAATCTTAAAGGGCTATCACAGCTGCAACAAGAAAGATACAAGATGCCCAGTGTGAATATTTGAGCTGAGGCCAGATTCCCATCTAGTGTAGCCAGGAAATAGCAGACCCCTCTGCATCGCCATGCAAGTGTGCTGAGACTGCTGAGGTTGTGCCTGTCTTTTTCACACAGACACACTGTGTCTCTCATTCTACTGACACTGAGCCCTATTAGGGCTTGGGGATTGGTGAGGGAAGAGGGTGAGTGGAAGTGGCTGAAAAAGAGGTGGATTTGAGTCCTCTTGCTTCCCTGGACTTCCCTTAGCAATGGCACACATCTTGCCTACTCTCAAATCCTACACTCATCTTTATCTTTCCAAGATTTCAAATTTGAATTCTGACCTAATGATACCTTCAGGAATGTGAGATCCAGGTACAAGTTGCCTTTGCAAAGTCCCAACAAATATTCAAGTCTTTTGCTCATCTCTATGACTCTACCTCTTCATTCTAGCCCACTGGATATTTTTGTAAACCTGATGATGCTGAACTTTGAGCTTCTGGGAGGCAGTTAGGGTTAAGAATTCACTCCTCTTTCTTTCCCAGAAAATTCTCATAGAAAAAGGAACACTATTTCCTCGCATATTCCCAAATAAAAGCTGCCTTCACCTTGCCTATTACTCTCCTTTGTTTACCTATCTCTGTTATAATCTTCCTTTTTCTTTAAGATGGGCCTCATTAGTGAATTTCCAAATTGCAATGGCCTGAATAAAACCATCCCTTTAATTGTGTGGTGCACTGAGTATGTAAGAAGATGGATTGGCTATCACTGACCATGCACTCTTTATGTTATATATGTTTTTCTTTCAGTTGTTCCAGGCTCTGGATTTGACTTCTAAAGAGAAAATAAAAAAGGAAGAAACATCAACAGCTCTAAAATCCTCTCTTTCATAAAATTCTGCCAAGAATTTATGTGTCTATTTTAAACTAAAAAATAAAGCACTGGGTATTTTCTTGCATGTCTGTTGTTACTACCCCAACTGAAGGGAAGAAAGTATAAATACCATTTCAATTATATAAAAGGAGGAGTCATGGGTAAAAAGAAGCATAGGCTTAAACTTTTAATAGTTGCTATCCCATAAAAGTTTAATGAGGTGATGTATGTGAAGCGTTTAGAGCACTTTCTGGTATATAAGGTATCCAATACATTTTACTTTTGCTATTAGCATGGCCATTATCACCATCTCTTTGAAACTTTTTTGTCATTGGGGAACTTTAGATAATTTTGTTTCAGTCTGAGTCTCTTTGAATGCTTTTTCTTTTTCTTATTTTGAAACTTAGTTATTCTAGGAGCTTTGATCATAAACTAGTATAATCACCTAAAAGGGTTTGGCACCTCCTAGAATAAAGGAGAAACATTTTTAAAAGCCTAAATATAATCTCCCCAATGCTTTTGGTTTATCCTCAAGAAGAAAAGCATAACGAAAGAAGGGGGAAAAAAGATTACTGTGCAGAGGGATATAATACCAACCTTGGGAAGGAATTTTTAAAAGGAAAATTTGCAAGTGCCAGAAGCTTTGAAAAAAAAATCTTAAATAAAGCTTTTGTGTGGTCCGTGGCTTAGAACACAAAATCTGGAGGAAATTACCATCAGAGTAAACAGTAGGATCTGAGATCTGTCTGACACAGTCTGAGAAATTAGAAATTAATGTAGGCAATAGATGAAACTGTCAGGCAGAAAATAACTGGGAACATTGGAAGGGAAATATGTTGAAGTCTAATGTAGACTTTAGAGTGTTTTAAGAAACTCCATAAAATATATTTTTCATTGTCGATAATTTAGAAGTTTAGTCCACAATTTTTTAACTTATTTCAAAACTTAACTATATAATGGGAAGTATATGTATGGACTAACAGTGGTATAAGTACAACTATACTATATACATATACATATACATATACATATATATATATATATATATATACACACACATATATATATGTGTGTGTATATATATGTGTGTGTGTGTATCTGTGTGTATTCATTTTAATACATTTTATATTTAATAAAATATTTTTAATATATTTTGATTTTAGAGAGGAAAAGAGAGGAAGAGAGAGATAGAAACATCAATGATGAGAATTGATGCATACCTCCCACTAGGGATCGAGCCAACAACCCATGCATGTGGCCTTGGCTGGAATCAAACCTGAACACGTCAGTCTGCAGGCTGACACTACATCCATTGAGCCAAACCAACTAGAGCTAATAAAATATTTTTCAAAGACATGAGTAGCAACCTACTTTTCACATACCGCAAGTAATTTGTTAAAGAGAGAGAGAGAGAGAGAGAGAGAGAGAGAGAGAGAGAGAGAGAGAGAGAGAGAGAGACATTATATAACTTAATAGTGATATTTAAAAAATATCACAAGATTGCATAATCTCTTACATGAAAATCAAGTCTTGAAATGGCATTTGATGGTTTCAAAGTCATTCTATTACACAAGATTACAATGGAATTAAAATGTAGGCATAAATGAAAACAATAGATTAGAATAAATCTAATTGCTATTCTCTTCTGGAAACTTTTTTTTTAATCTGAAAGGTTTAGATCTTTAAGGGGTAAACTGTTATAATGTGAAGGGAAAATGTTGTTTCTGGAAAAAGCATACATTTTCAAGAGCAAACTATCCAGGGTTATTTGACTAGATTCGCTGGGAACTCTGTAATAACTGTAAATTGTGGATAACAGTGAGCCAGGCAAAGTAATTCTTATCTCTAGACATGTAAATATGTTCTATCCAGTTGACTTTCTTTCTCCTTCCTCCCCTTGAGAATCCAGCATTCATCAATTTGTAAATTTATTTCAACAGTCTTTTCTCCATAAAAATTGATATGTCTTTGACTTCTTTGAACCAATGATAACATCTGCTTGTTTCTCACACATAATTAATTAGTTAAATAAAAACTTCAACTGCTTTTTAGGATTGAAAGTGTTTCCAGTTGAGATCTAGTGCTATGAATTCTTTAAATTCAGCAATTAAACACCAACACCATTACCCACTCAACCCCACCCCACAATTCTTACATCTTTGTTCTCTATTATAGTTTTCTTACCTCTAAATCTTAACCCTCCCAAAGCCCTATAGATCCTGCAACACACATGCCACTCTAATCTGATCTCTTCTTTTCATCTGCATTGCCACTACTTTAGTTCAATTTATTAGCTTTTGCCTAGATGCTTTCAATAGGCTTTGTCTTGATTTTTCTGTCTCTCTTCTCTATTTTGGTTTATTATTCTCTGACTGTCATACTTATACTCTTCATGATTCAGGTATCATGAACCCATGTGATTTAAAACAAAATAAAAATGTTTTAAAGCAATTAAAGATATATTCTATTGAATGCCAACTTCTAGATGAAAACCCACCAAACTAATTTCTTAATAAAGCAAGATTTTGCCTACAGCAGTAAAGGAGGTCACTAGTTTGACAACCTCAGCAGCAACTAAAAAATGAAAGATAAAAGACAGGATACTTATCAATTTGGGGGTAGTTAGGGTAGAACACAAGAACTTGATTGGGATCAAGGAAGGTTTATGATACTTTAAAATGAGTTTTAGAAGTATAAACAGTTGTATGACTGTTTTTTAGAAGGTGCCATTTACCTTGACATACAAGTTGTTCAGATGAATTTATTTTTATAAAGTTCCTGAAACAAAAAATAAAGTTACTTGCATCATTTTATCCCTGGGCAAGATTTTCTTGAAATTCTTGTAAAAATATGCTTATGTGGTAGACCATAAACTAAGTGGTTATAAGTGTTTCAATGCTCAAGTCTACAATTTCTAATATGGCAAGTGAGACTTAGACAATCTAGCTCTGTCAAAACTCATCATTGTGCTTTCCAATATTCTAGTCTTTATACAACAGAGAGAGAGAGAGAGAGAGAGAGAGAGAGAGAGAGAGAGAGAGAGAGACTGTGCATTTTTATAATTTGAATTGCATTGAAATATATTATAGCTATCTGTGTTCCAATGCAACAAATCAAATTATTTAAAATTATGAGTTTATTATACATATAACAACAAAGATATAGCAAAATATATTTGATGGAAAAATAACTATTTCAGGGTGCTTTAAAAATGTAGGAAAATGGATTCTGTCCATAACTGCTCTAGATGAGAAGAATTAGTGATGGAGTTGGGAGTAGAATGCAATAAATAATTCTAATTTAATTATATTCATAGGTTGAGTTTCCATCCTAAAATCTACATGTGATGGGAAATAAATAAGAAAATTATTATCAGCAGCAGCAGTAGATAAAAAATACTATTACTTTGATTAATTATATTCAAGCAAGCAGAATAGCATCATTCCATTTTACACATAACTTAAACTGAGTTATTTTTGAAGTCAGAGTAGATAATACTATTTTTTAACTCTGGATCAAAGAAGCCCTGCATTAGAATGTTGAAGGACAAAGTCCAAACATTATTAGTGAGAGATCAAGTAGATCTTAGTCTCCAGTTTCTCCCTCTTGCCTGACTTGTCTCCTTTTTCTGTTTTGTGAACATCTTGAGGCTGATGTCCATGTATGGGTGACTGGTGTTGATTATTGCAGACTAAAAGGGTGGCCATTGGTGGAGACTAACTCTTATTTAAACTGACCAGAGACCTGCTCCCCAGCCTAAGCCTACATTGCAAGGGCTATGAATTTTTACAAGGAGTTACTGTGATGTGAAAACCTGAAAGGCTGCTTCAAAATGGCTAGTTCAAAAGGAGCCAGTGGATATTTATGGGGCACTGAAAACACTTTGTAGGGATAAAAAGAAAAAAAGAAATATTAAGATGAAACACAGATGAGGATAAAAAGAACAGGGAGGAATCAGATCAAATATTTTGATAGAAAAACAAAATTACAAACCAAAGGGTGTGGGAATGACAGGGGTAGAAATCCAAACACAGAAATAGGAGACTTAAAATAAATGGATACAATCAGGGGAAAATAAACTAAATTGTTGGGCCAACTGGAAATAAAGTACTAAAATTGGAGCCATGTGTGTGACAAAGAAGCAGATGACATATGAAGCATTACAGAAATTTGGCTTACTCCTGAGGATGGTAAAGTATTCATAAGATGCACTTAGAAAGCTCCTACATCAGCACAGGGAAGATAAAAATGGGGCAAGAGCCGCTATTGAAAGGGAGTATTTAGTAGCTCCAGGAATGCAGGAACCAGCTCACTAAAACATAATTAGTCATTTGGTCGTGGGTCACTGTGGAGGACGATGAAAGGGAGAATGCACAATGATCCCTAGACAGAAAGAAAGGAAAGACGAATGGACAATGAAACCACAATAATATGAAATTTCAACATCTCTTCAAAATTAATTGTTGGGCTTCTCAGGCACAAAAGGATAAAGACAGCAACAATGAGCAGGACAATGGACTGTTTCCTCAACACAGATGCTGCCTGTTTGGATATCTTCTGTCTTGAGGGAGCCTTACTCAATAACCCAGAAACTTTATTTTTATTGTGTTCTATTTGTGATTAAAAGGAGACTCATGTTTTGAGGGAGAGGAACAGTACATGAGGTGAGATGATCCACAAGGATATAGCATTTGTATAGAATCATTTTCTTCTGAGAATTCAGCAGAAAAAAACAAGATTTAAAAATGGTAGTAATGATGGGGAAATTTTGCCCTTTATGATGAAAGGATAAAGAATGATAAAAAAAATGATAAAGAATGTTACACAGCATAAGTGCTGCAACTGGCAGAGCTTCATTAATGTTCAAAATCAATGTCATTCTAAGAACCCAACATATATTATTTCATAAGAACTAAAAAATGATTTTAAAAGATAAGTAGTAAAATATGATGTTAAACAAGAAATGGGTCAGATCAAGAGAAAGTAACAATCAGATTTAAAACTTATTTATTTGGGTCATTATAATTGTAACTAGGGGTCCAGTGCACAAATTTGTGCACCTTGAAAGGAACTGTGGGCCATAAGGCTGCAGTAGGCACAAGGGTGGGTCTTGGCCCATCCTCCGCACCCTCGCCCAGGCTGTCCCGCCACAGGACCCTCGCCATCCCCTGTCTGCCAGCATCTTCTGTGCTCCTGCTACCACAGCTCCCACACACTGAAGGCACCTGCCCTGCTTGCACCTGTTGACAGAGTGATTGGGGCCAGCGCCAGCAAAGATTTGAGCAGTGTTGGGGCCATCAGCAAGCATGAGTGGCAGCTGCTGCTGCCCGATCACCCCTTAGGAGCAGGGGGAGGTGGAGAAACAAACCCTCAGGGGCAATGGGGCTAGCAGCCACTGCTTGTACCCACTGATGGTGCTGAGTGATTAGGACTGGTGCCAGGCATTGGCAGCAGGTGCGAGTGGGACCAGTGCAGGCAGTGAGTGCATGCACCAGGCGGGACCAAGGCACAAGGGAGCAAAGAATTTTCAGTAACCACCAGAGGCTTGCCCTGATGACAGCGACTGGAACCCCCACTCACATGCTCTACCATCCTGCCACAGCCAACACCCACCATGTTGCACACACACCCCCTGGTGGTCAGCACACACCATAGTGACTGCTTGTTTAGTTTGGTTGTTCTGCCATTCTGTCTACTTGTATATTAGCCTTTTATTATATACGATAATTAAGGAATTCACACTTCAAAAACTGAGTACTATAAGGAACTTGTATGTCAAGAACTACCATTTAAATGAAATGTCATTTTGTACTTGGAAGATGTATTGTCATGATGGTGAGCTTTGCAAAATTATGTTATGAAGAACTTTACTCATTCTCTTTAGCCAATGATCACAATGCTCTCACCTTCATTTCTCCTCAGAAACTTGGGGAGCATGCTTGTGATAGGCCACCGAGGAATGAGGTAGAAATTAAATATCAAACTTCTTGTTTTTTGTAAATATATATATATATATATATATATATATATATATATATATATATAATCAATTTTAGAGAGAGACGGAGAGGGAGAAACAGTCATGAGAGAGAAACAACATGGCCCTACTGGGATTGAGACTGCATGTGCCCTGATAGGAACAAAATAGGGACTTCTTGGTGCACAGGATGATGCTCAACTAACTGAGCCACACAAGCCGGGCCAGATTTCTGTTTGATGGCAGAATGTATCTCCGACTGTTAAATGTAAACATGTTTGAGAAATAACCCTTAAATATACAAACTTTTATTGCATAACTACATAGTCCAAAACATATGTTCCCATAGACTTTATTATACAATACTAGTACCTATTATTATGTGAACCACTTAGAAAACAGGGAAAATGTACTTCAGACAAATGCAATTTCATGGCCTCTACTGAAGCGATTAGTATCTCAGGATAAGCTAGGAAAGTTGAAAAGTCATCTCAAAAATTAACTGGCTGAAATCAGTTTGGCTCAGTGGATAGAGCATCGGCTTACAGACTGAAAGGTTCCAGGTTCAATTCTGGTGAAGGGCATGTACATTGGTTGCGGGCACATCCCTGGTGGTGGTGGGGGGGGGGGGTGCAGAAGGCAGCTGGTGGATGTTTCTCTTTTATCAATGTTTTCAGCTCTCTATCCCTCTCTCTTCCTTTCTGTGAAAAATCAATAAAACGTATTAAAAAAATTAACAGTCATATTTTGACTGAAGGTCATGGAAAGCAAACAGAGAATGTGCCTATGGATAAAATCCTCGGATAATGATGAGAATCTGTGAAAGACCACGGATGTCAACTTGTACTTCCTACCACTCTATCTTAAAGAACATTAACTACTTTAAACCTATGAAAGTTTTATAAAGAGGTCTTTCTCTCTTTCCTTCCTCCCTCCCTTCCTTCCTTCCTTCCTTCCTTCCTTCCTTCCTTCCTTCCTTCCTTCCTTCCTTCCTTCCTTCCTTCCTTCCTTCCTCTCTCTCTCTCCCTCTCTCTCTCTCTCTCTCTCTCTCTCTCTCTCTCTCTCTCTCTCTCTCTCTCTCTCTCTCTTCCTTCTTAAACTTTGTAGTGGGGAAAGAGCCAAATACATTAAAAAACTACACAAAGCCCAAATTGAAATAAACTCATTGCAGAACATTGAAGAATTGTGCTCTCCGAGTTCAAGACAGGTATTAATGTTGACTTAAAAAAAAAATCATACAAAGATCAAACATTTTTTTTAGTGTGATTGTTGTTGTGGAATAATAAGACTCTTCCATGACTAGTGCTCTTAAAGTTTTATGGTTTTTTGTTTGTTTGTTTTTGTTTTTGTTTTCTTTTGGGGGGGTGTTAGGGGGAACATACACACGTATTATCAACTAGCTTAAAAGCTAAGAAGGATCATCTGGATAGTTCTTACCATTGCCTCTGTGTGGTATTAGGAAAAGTTGATTCCACTGCAGGAGGGAGATCAACAAACCCTGTTGAAACAAATAAATATATGTGATAAAATTCCCAGCCTCCTTTCTTCCTTTCTCATTTTCTCAGTTTCTCTTTACTCCCTACACCCATTCTTATGTAAAAGCTGGATGCTTTCCTCATTCTTAAGCTGACTAAACATTGATTTTTTTTAAAGGATTCTTTTAAGATCTAGAAAACAACACCATAAAGTGTATAAAACTATTTCTCCCAGAATCCTAACAATTGCATTTTACTGCCTAAACTTATAGTAAACTTGAGTTAGTTTCCTGCATTCTCAGCTGGAAAAATGTACCTATTCCATATTCTTGCTCTGCCCCACTAACTTATAGTGGTCTGTGTCTTATAAGGGAGGTGGCTGCTCTTCAGTGGTGGGTGATGCAATCCTTGGTGTACATTGCATACAGCTGTGGAAGGCTTTGGCAGTCCCAACCATAAACGTTGCTAGCATATCAGATCAGTATGTGAACTAGTAGTAGGCAATTGCTGGAAAAGTCTCTGTAGTTGGCAAATATTTTAATGATGCATGTGGTAAAATTGGAGCCAGTTGGCCTTTTATCTACCCTCCATACCCCAAAGTTCTAATGATAGATAAGCCCTTTATTTTTCTTGAGCTAAAACACAGAATACAAGACGATATCTGCTAAATAGGGGGCTCATTTTACATAGATGCTGAAAGAAAAAAGACATAAAGCCAATTTGGGTCTTAACCACATTTTCAACATTGCTTAAAATGGACCAGAGCTCATGGATGTTATAGCAATGAGCAGAGAACTGTATATATTTCATACTGATGGTAAGATCTTGAATTTGTACCAAAAGCACAAAAGATTAATTCACTTACTTCACAGCTTGCACAGCTGTTATTCAAGAATAATTGGGCTCCTTAAAAAAAAAAAAAGAATAAAGTAGTGGCCATTGGAATATTTATATAAAGCCAAAAGGAATGGTTTCTTACTGTGATGCACACAGCACGAGATGTTTTGTGAAGAATCACATAACCTATTCTACGTGTCTATCTGTCTTACTTTATAGGTAACCAATTGTTTCCGTCAGAATATTTAATCAACAGAAGCACAAAGAAATGGTTCCAATTTCATGCAAATAACTTTTGTTTTGTTATTTGGAAGTTATTGTGTGCCTTTTTAAGCATAAAAATAACTGATCAAGTAGTAATATCTGTCTGATTAAAAAAGTAAACTCACTGCATTTTCAGTGAAACCAGTGAACAGTTCTGAACATGTCTGTGCTATAATTTCACCTTTGGATTTAGAGACCCAAAGAGAAAAGTCTATTATAGCTAGTGTGCTCACCAGCTAAAGCTCAGAAATTCCATCCACATCATTCTTCTCAGCTCACAAGCTGAAAAACACAAATTAAAAAAAAAAACACAAGGTAAGTAGTTTAACACAAAATGATAGGAGAGATTTATGACTGCTTTATCAGTCTTGAAAGATTTCACCTTCTATTTATATATGTAATATACATATATGTCATTTAACATATATATATTTATGTATATATTCCAAAATAAATTTTGGTCAAATTAAAGTTTTAATTCTAAAACACAAATTAATGAAACTCTAAGAAAGAACATTGAAAGATCAAAATGCAATGAAAAATGCAGAAAATATCTTTAAAATCTTTTAAAAATCAAATAATTAAAAAATCTGTGTAATGTTTAAAAACAGACCTTAAAATGTAAGACATTGACACATTAAGAAATGTTTACAAATTATACCATAGTGTGCTTATTTTCTATGTCCAGTTAATAAGAAGTTATCAGCAATTCAACAAAAAACTGGGCAAAAGACCAAGATTTTTTTAGGAAAGAAAAAGCAGATGTCTTTCAAACATATAAAAAGAGACTTGCCTTCATTCACAAGAACAGCCAATTTAAACTGTGGTAAAATACTTTTCTTTTACCTATCAGATTAAGAAAGTAGGAAAATATGAAAATATACTGTGTTGGCAACTGTATGAACAAACAGGAATACAGTGCAAATTTTTACAACTTCAGGGAGTTTAATATTCTCATATACATCAAATTGAAGATGTATATACCTACCTATTCCAAGATTGTATTTTGCAGAATTCATCTTACAGATTTTTCTGTGCTTTGAGCTAAATATATACAAACATACTCATTGCAGCATTGTTTGTAAAAGTAAAAAAGTTAAAACAAAGTATATATTCTTCAATAGGTGATAGTTTAAAAAATTAGTCCATTTATATAATGAAATACTATGCTACTCTTGAGAATGACAAGTTCCCTCTCAATATATGGGTCTATATAGCATGGTCTCCATTGTGTATTAAGTAAAATATATATATATACACAGATAAACATATATGTATATTCATATAGATATAGGTATATATGGTACATCTACATGAAAAATTAGGTTTACAGTTGTTCATATGGAAAAGAATACAATAAATAATAATACAAAAATAAATTATTGTCTCCTGTATGCACAACTGTAAGACCTACTTTTGTCCCATCCTGTATTTTTTAAAAACACATATGTATACCAACACATTAGCAGTTATAGTTATAGACTGGCTCTTGAAGGACATTAAAAAGTTAGAAACAGTTATCTACTAGCCAGGTGATCAAGGTTAATGTCAGCAGTAATAAATTATATGATACACATGTATCCTTGATATGACGAGTATTGTGCTTTACCTTTGTGGTTTAGTCCCCCGAACCATAGACAGGAGAGAATCATGAGGAACACATTTTAAAAAAATATATATATTTTATTGATTTTTTTGCAGAGTAAAGGAGACGGATAGAGTTAGAAACATCGATGAGAGAGAAACATGGATCAGTTGCCTCCTGCACACCCCCTACTGGAGATGTACCCGCAACCAAGGTACATGCCCTTGACCGGAATCGAACCTGGGACCTTTCAGTCCACAGGCCAACGCTCTATCCATTGAGCCGAACCAGTCCTGGCTATGAGGAACACATTTAAACAGCACTCATCACAACTGTCAAGATTATAAAAAAACAAGGAAAATCTGTGAAACTGTCACTTACAAAAGGAGCCTAAGGGATACCAGGACTAAATGTAGTATAATATCATTGGTGGAATCTTGGAACAAAAAAATAACTTAGATAAAACTAGAGATATCTGAACAAAATATGGATTTTTTTTATAACAAAATGACAAAATTGATTCCCTAATTTTCATGCATGCCCCATACAAACATAAGACATTAATAATGGGAGAATCTAAATGTGGAATATAGAAAAATTCTGTGTACTATCTTCACAACTTTTTTGTAAATCTAAAACTATTCTAAAATTAAAAGTTTAATTTAACAGTTATCTATGGTTTGATAATTAATGTGTTAACTCAGCTAGGCCATGATGGCCAATCATTGTGTTCTTGTTGATTCCAATGGGACTTTTGCTTAGTTTGCAATGAAGAAAGGTTATTTTCTTTAAATATTTGCAGAAGGACGTAGAATTTCAACTTATAATGACAGTGTCCCAATCCTTTGGGAACTCATAATCTAGTCTAGACAATGCATCAAGACAGTCAGGATGGTTTAATATATGGTCGGCAAACCAGGCAAAGACACCCAGACACTTCTTAATAATATGATTTAGAAAAAAAAGTCATCGAAATTTTTATAACATGGAAAATAAAAGAATTTTTCAACCTTAGGACTTGAACTTGTTTATATGTAAGGAAGTGTACTTCTGAGCAATGTTGTTTATTTATGCAATTCTTTTGAGGTTATACAGCTTTATGATGACATTAATTTGGTGGATTTACACATAACATGACAGGTCACTAGTTCATATAAAGTCAGAGCTTTTATCTCAAAAGAACTCTTGCCTAATATTCCAATGGAAATACAGAAATTCCCTTGAGCCTAGACCTTGAAGTCAACATTCTTTGTTTCCAGCTCTAAATTAAACTCTTTCCTTTTTTTACATGGCATTTTTCTTTATCTCTTCCTAATATTTTTAGATAATTAGATTCCTCTGAAGTAACATAGGGATCAGAGGGTCTTTACTTTGTAATAAGTAAAAACAAAACACATGTTATATATCAGGCCTTCCTAAAGAGAAGAGTTCATTTAATTCCCCTGTAATTTAGGAAGAAAAATGCTTTATTTCTCTAGGTTTTTTTTTTTAAAGTAAATTATTTTTATAGTTTTCTTTTTTCTTTTTTGTCATTAAAGTAACGGCAGTGATTTTCAGACTCGAATGTAGGTGGATTTGTTCCTTTCATAACTACTTATTTTGTTCCACAGAAAATTTGACATCTGCATACTTAAAGTTCTTTTGTCTCAGTCTATGTCCTGAACTAGTCAAAATTTCATAAAAGACACATTAAATTTTATTTGCTCAGGAGGACATCAGCACCTTATGCCATTCATTAGCCCGGATAATTTTTTAAATGGTAGGGATATTAGTTTACTTCTCTAGTGTCTGTATGTGTGAGGGAAAAATTGATTCGTGCTGAATAGGACATTGGACACAAGTACACAGTGTTCCTCAGTAGGTCCCACACAGACCCTCACCCTTTGCTGAACCAAATCATTTTAGTCGCCCACAGGCTGATCTAATAAAACAAAATGCCAGCCAAACAAATCATGTGGAGATCCATTCACATCAAATTCAGCAGCAGCAGGAGGTCCTCAGCTCTTGGAAGTGACTTTACTTCCAACATTATCAACTTGGTACAATTTCCAGCATGCAACTCCATTTTAATGAACTTCACATAATAATAATAATAATAATAATAATAATAATAATAATAACCAAGGAAGATAGTACCGATGTGATGATTTGGAAAAGGTCATGCCGCCTAGGCTGTCTCTTGCTCAATCAAATGCTAGTTAAAAAGGAGCAAAGTGGGTGTAAGAAAAGCAAAGAAACAAACAAACAAAAACAAAAAAAGACTTTTGAGAAGCTGATCTTAAGGTCCACTTTTTCTTTTAAACAAAACTTGAGGGAACTTTGATTAAGATTGCTGAGTTCCCCAGTCCTTCATGCATTTCAAGAGATTCTATAAGAAACAACTTGGAGATGTCATTAATTCTGACACTTGATTGCATTTCAATTTATTTCATACTTCCTAGTCTTGAAGGATTTATAATTTAAGTCTCTTATTTAAAGGAAGAATGCGTAATGTGTTTCAATTGTCTGTTATTTCAACTAGCCTCTGGTGATCATTTCATATTTAAAGGCTTCATTTCGGGAAGATTCGTTCCTGCCTCCTGAACAAAAGCAGGAAAAAGCAGCAGCTGAAGAGATTCCCTACAGCTACCTCACCCTCCTGGGGACCACGATGAAAAGATCTGTCTTTTGGTGGATAGGCTAACTTGGTGAAAACTTATTTTTTATTCACTATCTTATTACAGAATTATTCAGTATGGGACTAAAGTGAAAGCCTCCATCCCTCCCAACCCTCCCCGGTAACTGTCTTTGGTTTTTATTCATGGAAATTGTAGGGGAGTTAATGGGCTTTGGAGCTATAATCACCAGGGGGAAAGAATTACTATCATTGTGTCCTTGTTGATTCCAAGAATATTTCATTATTTTTCTTAGTACCATTGAAACAGACTTTTCTATTTATTTATTCCATATCTAATTGAAACCTTTTCTTTTAATGATAAGACATTTGAATATGTTCAGACTTGCAAACCAATAAATAGCATCGTTCCACTAGAAGTAATGGATGTTTGAAAAGGGATGCAAGGTCTCTGTCTTCTAAGGCTTTTTGTGCTTTGGGGAATTAAGGAAGCCAAAAAGACAGAGGAGAAAGCAAGAGCAGCAATTGTGGTTGAGTAAAGAACATGAATTTTGGAACTGGATCAGAATCGTGGCTCAGCCACTTATTTGGATTGGGACATTGAGAAATATAGTTAAAATTCTTTTACTTCATTTTTGATTTGAAAACTAAGGGGGGGAATAATTTCTTCTTGGGGTGGGTCTTTATAGTGAGAATCTTATAACTTAATAAGTCAAATGTGCTGAGTACACACTGAAACTCATACACGGTAGGAAACCAGAATTGTTAGGGTTCATTTTCTTTTTTAGTGTCTCCATTGTGGTCTTAAATATCTTCTGGGTTCAAGTGTTTCTCCAGGATTGGCTTTTACTTACTTATCCCAGGAGAGAGCAAAATTGTTCAGATTTCGACAAATGACGTGTGATAGACTGATTGCAGATATATTTCCAATGCTTCACTCCTCCCCGGGTGCACCCCATGCTTAATGTACGTTTGTAGCTCTTTTCAACAAAAAATGGTTCTGTTTTCCCAGTCTCGCTTCTGGGCTGCCTTCATGACTTACTTAAATTGGCCAATAGCATGCGGTTGAATGTCACTTCCAAGTCTAGGCTCCAGGATATCTATGTGCTTCTGATTTCCCTCTTGTACTTTTGCCATGCTACAAATACAAGACAAAACTAGCCTACTAGCCAATGCAAGACAGGTGACCTAGTCAAGCCAGTCACACCATAATGGCAGCCAATGACTCCCAGCAGTAGCCAGAACTGCCTAGCCAACCCCAGCCCACTTTAGCAGAGATGCTGGGAAGACTCACAGCTGATTGAGTTGTGTGATTGAATTCCTGCATATAAATAGAAGTGCCCAACAGATCCATAGACACCTGAGATGAAAAAAATAGTACTATTTTAAGCCATTAAGGTGTGTTTTAATTCATTATTCAGCAATAGATAACTGATACATGAGGATGGAATTGTGATTTAGTTAGGAGTTTAGAAAGCAACTATAATTACTATTTAATGTAACTATGAAGCACATGAGAATTCTTTTAACTAAAATTCACAAAAAAGAGATTTGTTTGTGATAAGTTCTTGGGCAGTTAATCAATACCCCTAAAGGAAGACTAAAAACACCTATAGATAAATTGCCAAATTTTTCATGTCAACTACATAGAGTACTCATACATATATGCATTACTTTATTCACAAAATATTTTAAAAAACAGCTATGTTTTGGTATTATGATAGTTTTCAGAGACAAAGTAGCATCAGTTTCTTAAACAGGAAGCTCATATTCAACGAAGGTGGGGGGAGAAGATAAGTGAAAGTACATACTACATTGATGTAAAATGCTTAAAATAAATGCTACAAACTGCTACTTGAAGAAAGCAACCACTATGAAGTGTTAAATAGTGCAATATAATAGGGCATGGTAAGGAGTTCCAGAAACTGTTCAGTAAAGACGGAGTGTAGAAGATATAATTTACCCCCAAATTAAGGAGATCATTGCAATAGCAGAATTTTCATTTATAGGTGAATTTTTGTCAATGGAACCTGGTTTTATAGAGGCAAATAAAAGAGTCATCACCGATTTTATTGCACTCAGGAGAAAGGATGGAGGTGGGTCATATTTGTGACTTTTATAAAAGTAATTGAAGTAGAGTAGAGGTGATTCTGATAACCAGATATATGAGAGCAGAACAGTCCTTTGTGATGAGCCTCAAAAATCTTGGGGGGGGGGCTCTAGATCTTTCCTGCTTTTCAGAAATACATGCCTCAGATAAAAGTCAACATTGTCAAAGACAAAAATGAACATTGAAGTAAGGACATGCTGATTATTATAGTACTAATTGAAATTGTGTATACTTTGAATATTTTCAAATTATGTCTTGTGTGGGTGTGGATTTTTCTTACTTTCAGTCTAATATTCAGTTATTGTTGTGTGAAAAATGATGAACTTGTTATCTAAAAGGAAATGTCACCAACAGTTCTCTTCATTCTGCATCATATTAAAGTGATACCCATGGGAACTGTATTGACAAGAGCCATTGTGGGTTATGGGTAAAGTGGAGATAAAGTTAACTTGTTCCTGTTTTTTACCCCTTCAAAATCATTTTTCAAAGTCATTTCTGCATTATCCTTTGCTTTCTACTCACTCCCATTTTACTCCTTTGTTCTTCATTGTCTCCTCCCCATTTCCTTTCTCTTTACTCTTTCTCCTTTTTCAATTTATTATTTTCCTATTGAATTATATTACAACTGAAACTGGACAAATCATCAGCAGCTTGAATATGCTACACAAAGCAAATGGTTAAACTTTCCTTAACCTATATGATTTTATTTTAAACAAGAATTTCCTGTAATGAAGTGAAAGGATTATGTTTAGTTTCCAGTTTTAGAACAGATCACAGCAGAGCTTGCTAACCTGATGGCAGCTATCTGGGCAGAGGATAGGGTGTATTATGTTTAATAGTTACTAGCATCCCAGTGCACAGATTCATGCACATTGAAAGAGAATTAATTAGAATAAATATTTTATTGTAATATAACTATTCACCCTTTCTGGATAATAGAAATGCCAGAGGTTAAAGAAAATTAGTAAAATATTTATGAAAATAATATATAAATTTCTTAATAAATAAATAATAACAACATGATATAACAACAATAAAGACATGACTGATACATTGATTAAATTTATTATAATATCTCCCTGTATACCACATTAAGAGTAAAAACACTTTCAGAGTGCTTGATTAATTTCCCTTGTGATGCAGTATTTACAACTTTAATGTCACACACTCTTTGAACTTGAGAGAAAGCAACATATAACTGACCATGTCTAAAAACAGGCCAGACAGAAATATTCCTACTCATTTCAATAGGTAATATTATAAATCTTTAATTTAAGAGGTTTTTTTTTAGACTTTCTTTCATTTTCTATTGTAATCTATTCTCCAATAAGGTAAAAAGAGGTCATTTTGAAATGCCCATCTGATTCTTTATATACTGATTAAAAACTCCAATGAACCTCATTGATGCCTAGAGTGATGGTTCTGAACTCAGCTCTCTTTGGATATGTCTGGGCATTTTGAACATATAGATTTGCTGATCCCTCACCTCACTCTACTGATTTAGAATCCCTAAGCATCACCTTAATTTCTACACTCTTATTGCTCTTTCTTGT
The DNA here is from genome assembly GCF_014108245.1 of Pipistrellus kuhlii. Lineage (NCBI taxonomy): Eukaryota > Metazoa > Chordata > Mammalia > Chiroptera > Vespertilionidae > Pipistrellus > Pipistrellus kuhlii. Next base: position 2,955,949 of record NW_023425404.1, read on the forward strand.
CTAGCTGCTTCTCCATATTTAAGACAAATTAATTCACTGTTCTTTGCTAAGTAACAATAAATTGTTTTTTTATTGTTCTACCCCTCTTGCTATATATCTATATTTTAAGATAAAGCAAGTTCAAATAGATCAGTTAAAGCATAATGAATGCCTTTATGCATGTCAAAAATAAGCTTCCCTTCTCCCTTATTATCCTCATTTTTTGAAAATTTACAGCCTAACCATGCAGCTTTCTTTGCCTCGAAAACCACTTCAAGATTTTAAGATTAAACCCAAAATGTTTAAAAACAATGACATATAGGCAATCAACACATCATGGAAACAATAAGTTAACCACTCAATAGCTAACAATAAGGAAAATAAAACTCAAGGAAGTTGAACTGCTGAAGGTCACAACAGAAACTGCAAATTCAGAATGACTACAACCCTTTGACTCATCTCATCTTCAGATTGCCTGACAACAGATGTCTCTCTATGACCAAGTTTTGACAATACCAGAAAAAAAGAAGAGCAAAACAAAAACATATTAGTAAATGGAAGTATCAGTTTTGCTTTCTTTCAAAAATTTCTTGGATGCAAGCATATTATCCAAGAGCCCTTTGGTAGTTACAAAATATCTCTGAGCCTCATTTTTTTTCCTCAAGGATAAAAAGGATAATAGTAGTTATCCCATAGGGCTATTATGGAAATTAAATATGTGTTTTTTAATATATTTTTATTTATTTAAGAGAGGAATGGAGAGGGAGAGATAGAAACATCAAGGATGAGAGAGAATCATTGATAGGTTGCCTCCTGCATGCCCCCTACTAGGGATCAAGCCCACAATCTGGGCATGTGCCTTTGACCAGAATTGAACCTGGGACCTTTCATTCCACAGACTGACGCTCTATCCTCTGAACCAAACCAACTAGGGCTAAATGTTAGGGCTAAATGTTTTTTTTTATATATGTATTAAACATTTTAAATAGTGCCTGTATATAATAAGTGTTATGTAAGGGTTAGCTATCATTAATTTCATCATATCTCTTGACTTTCTGGGTTTTTTTTCTGGTATTTTCCTGTTTCAATCAGAGAAGCAGACTCACTAGTATGCAGTTGAATAGATGTCCTAGCGCTGTGAGCCCTAGCTTGCTCTTGCTGTTCCTCACTTCTTTACATTCATTTTCCCATATAGACTACCTGCATCAGACATGCAGAAAACAGCCACTCCAGTGACCACTTAATCAGCCCCCACATAAACATAAGGCCAGATCGCTTTAGCAAATACATTCATTTAAATTCATGATTCAATCTCCAAAAATTCTACTAAGGATATAATTAGAAACCAAGACAAATGTTTGCAGGCAAGATGCTTACAACATCATTTAAGAATGCAAAAGTATGGACTCACACAAATGCCTGAGAATAGCATTAATTGTTAATTATAAAAATGAAGTTATAGCTGAAACCGGTTGCTCAGTGGATAGAGCATCGCCTGTGGACTGAAAGGTCCCAGGTTCGATTCCTGTCAAGGGCATGTACCTTGGTTGTGGGCACGTCCCCAGTGGGGGGCGGGGGGAGGGGTGCAGAAGGCAGCTGATCGATGTTTCTCTCTCATTGATGTTCCTAACTTTCTATCCCTCTCCCTTCCACTCTGTAAAAAATCAATAAAATATATTTTTAAAAATTGAATTAAATGAATAAAAATGAAGTTACATTCATTTAGCTCTTCAAATGAAAATGAAGATACAGTCATTGAGTTAAAAATACATTTATTCATTTATTTTTTAAAAATATTGTTTTGAAAAATAAGTGAAACATGTTTACATATTATACTTATAAAGATATCAAGACAATGTACTAAAATATTACATTAAAAAGAGGGTTAAATGTTATTTTAAAGTGTTAAGTAATTAATTTGTCACATATAGGCTTACAAGTAATTACATAGATAATATCTTTATACATATTATAAATTTTTAAAATTAAGCATTGTTTTTATTACTAAATAAATTGAAATACAATCAATATAATGAGAAAAAAAGATTAATATTTTGCCCTATCCAGTTTGGCTCAGAGGATGGAGCATTGGTACTACATGGGTTCGATTCCATTCAAGGGCACATACGTTGTTTTCAGGCCCCATCTCTGGCCACCGTCAGGGCATGTGTAGGAGACAACCAATCAATGTCTCTCTCACATTGATATTTCTCTATTTCTCCCCATTCCTTCCACTGTCTCTAAAAATCAATGGAAATGTATCTTAGGGTGAGGATTAATAGCAACAACAAAACAAGATAATGCAATGAAGTGATTAACATTTTACTACCTAAGGAGCTTGTACAAAATGATAAAAACAATACTAGGACTAAACTAGATAAACAAGAAAATGATATAAACTATTATTTCAAAAAAAGTCAGTATGATAATTAAATAATTATTTAAAAATCACTTTAAATATGACATAAATAAATTTTAAAAAATGTTTATTGTTGAAAGTATTACATATGTCCCTTCTGTTCCCCCATTGATCCCCTCCAGCTCACCCCCGACTCCTTACCCCAGGCCTTCACCACCTATTGTGTGTCCATGGGTTATGCATTACATAAATAATTTTTTATTTTTAAAAAAATATATTTTATTGAGTTTTTAGAGAGGAAGGGAGATGGATAGAAAGTATGAAACATCAATGAGTGAGAAACATTGAACAGCTACGTCCTGCACATTCCCTACTAGGGATGTGTAGGCAATGAAGGTACATACCATTGACCAGAATCGATCCTGGGGCCCTTCAGTCTTCAGGCCAATGCTCTATCCACTGAGCCAAATCGGTTAGGGCTAAATAATTTTTAATACACTATTTCCTTCTGAGTCTGGCATATGTTTGGTGCTCAAAAAGTATGCTTATTGTTTTGGTAGGATACATCATAATAATAAAGGAGCAAAAGATTAAAAATGAACCTATGCAATTTCAGTGAGTAGAGTACAGGCAGAAATTATATGCATTTCTGGGAGTATAAACTTTTAAAATATTTACATTCTTTGATCTAGTCATCTGGTTCTGGCAAATGATTCTATGAAAATAATGAAATCGTGGGAAATTATAAAAATTTTCGAAAAATGTACATGTACAGAAATACTCATTTTAATGATTTTAATAATAAACAGAAAATAGATGAAACATAAAAAGCTAAAAACTATTAAATTTGTTACATAAATTATACATTGTACATAAAATGATCAAGCAATCGCTGATAAGAATATTTAAAAATATTTTATTTTTATAGAAACGCTAATTCAATAGCATCTATATTATAAAAGACCAGTGGCCATAACACTGGAATGACCTAACAACTGATCACCAGGAGGTACAAGGAGCACCTCTTGGTCCCTCCCCCGCAGCCCACGAGCTGCTTGTGGCTGTGGGCTGGGGCTTGCGACTCTTGCGGCTAGCGCAGTGCAGAGGGGTTTGAGGGGCATGGAGAGGCACGTGTGGCGAGGCAGGGCTCATGGCTTGTGTGGCAAGGGGGTTACTCATGTTCAGTAGGTCTGGGGTCTCACGTGATTTCATGCGCTGGGCCTCTAGTTGTATTTATAATAAAATGGGATAAAATGGTCCTAAATACATGAAAACTAAAAGAAAAAAAGTTAAGAATAATAACCTCTAAGAAGGGTCATTTTGACTTTTTTTTTACACTTCATTATAGTTTCAAATATCAATAATATACAAGAACTATTTTTCCTATTAATCAAGGGATGAGAAAGAAGGCATTTGAGGCTGTCGAAATACCATATGTAAGAATAAAAAAACTCTGATATTTGTAAAACTTGGAAACTCAAAAAGTAAATGAAGCAGGCACTCCAGCCATGGGTAGAATAGGTGGACAGGGTCCTCATTATAAAAGACCATGGGACTTATGTTAAGCTTAGATTTTATCTTTGGCATAGGGAGCAAGAATTTCATCAGGAAATAAAGTGAGCTAAGATTTGTAATATTGTAATATCACTTCTAGGAGCAGAGGGGATGGCTGCTTAATTTTCACACCCTGCTGGCCTGAGCTCCAGGAAGCCAAGGGCATCCACTGATACCAGCATTTCCAGAATGCTTTGTCTATGCCCAAGTCAGGACTTCACCACCATGTCTCAGGATATTGCAAATGCCTCTGGACTGCCAAATGCCTCTGAGACAGATATGCAAATGAGTGGAAACTCTCCCTGCTTTCGGGCAAGTGCCTCTAATTTATTCACTGCACCTTAAGCCCAAGTGACCTTTCTCAAATGCAAACCTTGAGTGTGTTAGTCTGGCATGGAAAGCTCATTTTAATAACTCCTATTTCTTTTAGTTAAAAAGGTACATAAATAAATAATTATTAAAGCTCTCATGTCTCACTACCATTTGACTCCTAAATCTATATCCACTCTTCCCCCCCCCACCCCTAAATGTCACAGGTTATTCTCTTTAATAAGAAGAATCTTTACTTTGCTCCTTAGGTTTTCTTATTTCTATTCATTTTCAGATCTCAGATTATATAATTTAGTACCATCTCTAACACCACAAATTGGGTGGAGTGACCTCTGATTTCTCATGTAAGACGTATGTTAATAGTGATTGTTTATTTTAACATTAACATTTGTTGCAGACAGAGATCATGGGATATTTTGTCTAGTGTGACATTCCTAAGGCCTAGCATCTGCTCAGAGTAGTCACTAAATAAGCATTGACTGAATGAATAAAAGGCACTTTTGAAATATGTTATTTTGAGGCTAACAATACAAAACAAAATGGATTTAAAATTAGAAGTAGTGATTTTTTTTTGTATGTTTAATTCTCTGGATTAGACTGTGTTATGAGAGAATATAAAAAAATGTTTCAGATCACAGATTTAAAAGTGGGCGAAATCATTTGTTTCCCACCTCTGCAGCTATCTGTTTGATCTTGAACAAAAGCTTAACTTTTCTAGGCATATTCCTCTTTGGTATAGCAGTTTGTAGTACTGACCACGTAGCATAGTTGAAATGATCAAATAGTATGGTGTTCAAAAATATTTGACTCACTGCTTACCTAGCACAAAGTTCATGCTCATTGGTATCAGTTATTGATACATCTAAACAAATCCTACAAAAAAGGATTTTCATGTCTTCCAGCTTGATAATTCATTTTTCCACATTTAAATATTTAAAGGCCCCATTTTTCTGTTATTCAAACAAATTTCTGAAAGGCAAATTTTCTTCACGTACAATAGATACACTTACTCAAGGCAGGACCTCATATGAATAATGTAGCCAGGAAGCATCAATTTATAAACCATTCTTTGTTCTGTATATGGCTCATCAGTACATCCACAGGAGAATCAAGTTTCTATAAAAATAGGTAATAACAATAGCTATGGCCTCTATCAGATAGATGGTCTTTTGATTGCAAGTGAGATGAAATACCACCAGCAATTGCTTCAATGCATGCTGGCACTGCTGCCTTTCTCTGTGATTCTCTTGGCCTGTCTAAGCAGAGTAACAGGAAGGCTTCCCCTGCTACCTCTGTTCCATGTTCAAGACTGGAAGGCAGAGGAAATAAAAGTTTCCCAGATACCTCCAGAATACTTTTCTAGAACGATATGGGCTGCAAAATGTTTTGTATTTTCTAGCTATATTGGAAGGCATCAAGAGAGTAACAATGTCAACCTACATTGTTTGATACAGCATCTATTGAATTCTTATTAATGTATAGGGCCTGTGTAAACATTTAAGAGAAAGAGAGAAGGAGAGAGAGATGAAACATCAATGATGAGAGATAATCATTGATCAGCTTGCTTCCTAAATGCCCCACACTGGGGATCTGGGGATTGAGCCCACAATCTAGGCATGTGCCCTGATCAGGAATAAAAAGGTGACTTCCTCCTGGTTCATAGGTTGACAGTCAACCATGGTCCCATGTATGCTGGGCTCATTTATATATTTTCAATTGGATTGGAGTCTAATATTTTTTTTTCATCCTCCTACTCCCTTCCAAACACCTCACACACCTACACATTAGGGCCTAAAATTAAATGCTAAAGCAAATGATTATTTCAACTTGTATTTTCTGGAAGAAAAATTGACCTTACAACTCTATCATGATAATCTTGCATATTTATTGAGGGCCTCCTTGAACCCAACACTGAAGTCTTAAGGGGGTAAATGTTGGCTTACAGTCTAAATGGGGAGCAGGTCCTGCACAGAGAGAGAAGGCAGACATAACTGGGATAAATGAAGGGTTATGCACCCATTTGAAAGATGAGCAGTAGGTGGAAATCAATGTACATTATTTTAGAAAATTAGTTTGGAAAGAGGCTCAGGTTCTTGCAGGGCATGAGTTGCATATGAGTTAGGAAAAGTTTTAAGGGCACCTGGAATGCCAAGACACTTAATATGGACCTTGCTTCTTGAGAGAGGTGAAGACATAAAGGAATAGCATAAAAATAATACAATGGAAATGCTAGTCTAAGAGATTTATCTATACTAATAAAAGCCTAGGTGGCCCTCACACCCTAGTATCATCACAAGATGGTGCCACAAGATGACCACCATAAGATAGCCATCACAAGATGGTCACCAATAGATGGCTGGCAGGAGAGGAAAGTTATGGGCGATCAGGCCAGCAAGGGAGGGAAGTTGGGGGCAAACAGGCCAGCAGGGTAGGGCAATTGGGGTAACCAGGCCTGTTGGGAATGATAGGGCTGGCAGGGAGCACTAAGGTATCAATTAAGCCAACAGGGGAGTGGTTAGTGGTGATCAGGCTGGCAGGCAGAAGGGGTTAGGGGAACTCAGGTAGCAGATGAGTGGTTAGGAGACAGTAGTCCTGGACTGTGGAAGAGATATCCTACTGCCAGTGGGATAGGGCCTAAACTGACAGTCGGACACCCCTGAGGGGCCCAGATTAGAGAGGGTGCAGGCTGGGCTGAGGGATACCACTTCAGTGCATGAATTGTGTGCACTGGGCCGTTAGCCTGTATATATAAAAGGCTAAGCGATCATTTGACCATCTGACTAGTAGCTATGATGCACAATGATCACCAGACACTAAATGCACGAGCTAATGAGCTGTCAGAACTTGGCATTGGTGGTTCTCGGGTGACACACCCCAGAACCAGAAAGAAGATAGCCAAATTCTAGGGTGTGTCAGCTGTTTTCAGCCTGATTCTCACAGGCCAGGCTGAGTGATCCCACCTGTACAGAGGGACCCCACTCCCTCTGCAGATGCCCTTCATGCCCTTCGAGCCACAGTGACGCTTCCTGTGAGGACAGCCAGGGAGGGACTGAGGGAGATTGGCTCCAGAGTGTGTCTGGCCTGTCTGGCCAGTCTCATCCAGTCCTACCCCGCTGGCCACCTTCTAATTAATTTCCTTTCAATGTGCATGAATCTGTGCATCAGGGTACTAGTTTGTTTATTTATTTATTTATTTATTTATTTATTTATTTATTTATTTATTTATTTTTAAGGAGTAGAAGGCAAGAAGAGGCAGGGAGAGGTCTGAGAAGGGTATAGCAGATTCTTACCAGAGAGTTACACTCTACTGGGGACTTTTTCTGATTTGAGAAGAGCCAATGTTAGCTATATTTTCTCAGAGTTTTCCTTTCCATAAGAAACACATTCTTTTTCAGATATAGCAAAATGGTGATATTCCCAATGTAAGGCATTCAAAAGGAGCACCCTTCTGCCCAGACAGTGTGGATAAGAGGTTGAGCATCCATCACCTATGAGCCAGGAGGTCAAGGTTCAATTCCCGGTCAGGGCATATGCCTAAATTGTGAGTTGCAGGCTCAATCCCCTGCAGGGGCAGTGCAGGAAGCAGCCAATTGATGATTTTCTCCTGTCATTGATGTTTCTATCTTTCTCCCCTTCTCCCTTCCTCTCTGAAATCAATACAAATATATTTTAAAACAAGGAGCACCTTTCTAAAGGGAGTTACCCAACAGCACAGTACAGCATGTTCCACACATAGGACCAGGGAATTCCTCAACAAGAGTGTATGACTTCAAATAGCATTGAAGTCCTGGAATGTAGGTCCCTCTACATTAGAGATTGGTCAGATTAATCTAGCAGAAAGGTGAGGTGCTTTGAGTGAAAGAATGTTCGCCTGTGAATCATAGAGAAATGGCCGTCTTTATCCCAGAGATGCTTACAAAGCTATTCATGTATTTTTGCTACTGAAAGTCATCGGCTCAGAAGAAAACAGCATGGATAAACATTATCAGCTGATGGATGAGTTCATTTTCCCTCCCAAGTGTGTGTAACGCGATGAATCAGGTAATAAAGAGGCCAGCAACTGCAGGTCTACACTTAACTGGAGCTTATTATATTTTAGAGATGATTCAGTACAGTTGCACCATCGACAGTGTAAATCATCAGCTTCATATTTACATATTTTTTCACAGCCACAAAGAACTGACTTTTTTTCTCTCTCTCTCTCCCTTTTTTTTCTTCTTTTTTTTTTTTCTTTTTTGAATGACTGGGAACATGAGTACCCTTGTATAACACATTTTTTTTTATATCTGGAATGTAACTTTCATTATTTATATACTAGAGGCCCAAGGCATGAAAATTTGTATAAGAGTAGGCCTTCCTTCCTCTGGCTGCTGGTATTCGCTTCCCTCTGGCATCTGGGACCTGGACTGCTTCCTTCTGGTGACCTATAGTCATCGGGACCTGGGCTGGCTTCCCTCTTGCCCCAACTTTGTCAGGAAGAACGTTCGGAATGACATCAGTCTAATTAGCATATTACTCTCTTATTATTATAGATTACAAAGTTTTTGAATGATGGAAGTCAAAGCTTTGGTTACGTAAGAGGATCTCTATTCTGGATCAAGTATTCCCACCACCCACATAAATAGATATAATTTGGGCTAGCGCAATCCTGAATGTTACTAGAATGTTTGAGAATTATTCATTGCCATTTTTGAAATGTGTTGCAGTTCCCGTGGTTTATGCTGGAAATTGAATCTAAGTTTTAAAATTGTTCTGGAGACTAAGGGTTTAGGGTTTGACAGTGATGGAAAGAAAAGCAACATATTTGGTTTAATATCAAATTAAACTTGATTATATAAGGAATGCTAACAAAAATAAATAATTATAAGTTAAAGTTATCATTTAAGTAAAATTGGCAATTATAGGGAGACTTGCTTAAAACCAAAAGAATATTCATATTCTCTATCCATACTACTTCATTGTTTATCAAAACTTTATCCAATTATAGCTCATAGTTATTAAAGATTGCCTATCTCAAAGACACTGTCTCATACTTTGCTGAGTCTTAACAACAACAAAAAAAGTAATGGATCTGACATTGTTCTTCCTTCAATGAGTTATACTTTATGAAGAAAAAACAAACAAACACATTTTTAATAACAATACAAAATGTCACCAAGGAAATGGCAGCTAAAATTTTACAGGGTTTCGTGGGAAGGGAAGATACCATCTAGCTGCTCTTGGTATCAGGGAAGATGTCAAAGGTTATTGCTTTAATACAGAATTTAAAGGACAGCTACAATTCAGACCTGCACAAAATGATGATGCTCAGAGGGAAGCCTCCTGGGAATTGCAGTGGGCAGCTCTTTATTTAGTTGTTTAATTAAGGACAATGACAGGTAACACAGCTGAAATAGTATGTTGGGACAAGATGACAGAGGATTTGAATGTCACACAACACTTTGTGTTGGATGATGGAAAACCACTGACTGTTTTTCAATAGGACAAAGAATAAATTGTACTCTAGGAAGATGAGTAGCAGGGTTGGTTGGAGTTGGGAGACATGGAAGGTAAAAAAGCTTAATGAGAAAGGTGTGATAATATTTTAGGTTTCACAAAATAACAGGAGGAATTGAGGAATTAGAGGAGCTGGCAGCTAGATATGTGAATATTACAGAATTGAATTACTTTAATGACTGTTGTCTCATGGGAAAGGAAGTGGATGATGGGGGAATACTTCCCATGGAGCTTAGGATGGGATGCACTGTAGCTCTTTGGAAGGTAGCTAAAGAGGACAGCCGGGACACAAACTCATAAAATGATCCTGTTCTAGAGATGTTAAAATCCTCTCCAGTCTTCTTTATGGAAGGATGTAAATGTTAAGCACTACTCACTAAGCTGTGAAAATAACCAGTAACATTTGATGCCTTAATTAAAGACTGGACTTGGATTTTTTTACTTCTAGAAAAATTACTATAGGAACACAGGAATAAAATTACTCTAATTAAGACTTGTCTAGATGGAGATACAACAGCCCCCAGACTTATAAACTATCCCAAGCCATTTTTTAATCACTAAATTTACCTTTTGACCTTTAAGCAATGCCCTTGGAAATAGACTATGTTCAATCCACCAGGTATTTCTTGTCCAGATGACCTGGGGTAAGAAAAAAAAAAAAGTACAGATTTTATAGTTGTCAATTCTGAGATCATGGAAAAGAGAAGGCAACGCCAAGACCTAGAGCTCAAAGGGGAGTTTGTACTGTCCTCTTATTTCACTACGAATGCATAGTCCTCAGTCACACTTAAAAGAAATCATTTCTCATTTAAAATTCATTACATCTTAGTTGCAGATTTATTTACAAACGGGCAGTTTCCTATCGATTTCTGCAGGATGTTGTGAAAAGTTGGAGTAGGCGCAGACATCTTATGGGACTGACAGCACCTCACACTTAAGTGGCAAAGGTGTCGTTACATGCAAACACTGGAAAAAGCAGAGCACACAGAGCCCTCCTGAGCAGAATGAGTAAAAGTGACATTATCAGAAAAAAAGAGAAAAGAGAAAATGTGCTATTAGTCCCCATGTGTTTTAAACAAGGTGTTGGGGCCTGTTTGATCAGGTAACCAAGACCTATTCTATTATTGTTGTTTTCTTTGCTTGTTTTTAGAAAGAGAAAAAAAAAAGAGATAGAGAGATAGAAACACCGATGAGAGCTCTAATCATCCATCAGCTGCCTCCTGCACCCTCCCACCCCCCAACCAGGGATTGATCCTGCAACCTGGGCATGTGCCCTGACTTGAAATGGAACTGGTGACCTCTTAGTTCATGAGTCAACACTCAACCACTAAGTCATGTTTGCCTAGCTAAGACCCATATTTTGAATCTTAGTAAACTATTGTGGGTTTGATTTATGGTATACCTTTCATTAGTTCTTGAAGTCAAGTACATGCCTACCTCAGTGCTTGATTATTCTGAAGCACAATATGACACCCACAGCATGTCAGAGACGATAAGATGAAAAAAGTGATCAAACACAGAATCAGCTTTCATATATCAGTGTCTTCAAATTCCAAGAAAAGATCTCCTGTGTACATATGCTATCAAACTTCCAGATGAAAATGGAAAACCTCCATCCTTAGGCTATACAGAGCTAAATATATATTTTATTTTGACCAACAGGATGATTCACATTTCAGATTTGATCTCTATATTTAGCAACTCTGGGTCCAAACAAACCAAAGAAGCAAATGTAAGTGAAGTATTTCCATATGTCACTGGCACACAGTGGCGATCTAAGAACTGGGATTCCTTGTCTTACAAGTAGGATACACAATGGGGAACATGGGTGATACTGTTCAAAACAAAGATCATCCCAGAAAAGTCTGAAAAAGAGAGGAACTTCCACCTGCCTTAAGGAGACTAATTTACATTCAGTGACTAAGCTGGCCTTCACTGTCCCCTCAACTTGATTAAACCTTAGACAGACTTCTTTCAGATGAGAAGCAGCTGAGCTCCCTTTCCTGGAATCATTTACATGAAAAAACTTGCAATTATAACTTCTTTCTCTGCCCCTTTGCAATGTGAGTATTATATAATTCAGAAATGACTTTACCAAAGAGAAAAGGATGGGAGTTATTCTTTTGAAATTTAATTATAAGAAACATAAGGCCTGGCCTAGTGACTCAGTGGTTGGAGCATCATCCTGAACACCAAAAGGTGTTTTAATTCCCACACAGGGCACATGCCTAGGGTATGGGTTCGATCAGTGGTCAGAGCATATAAGGAGTCAACCATTCTCTCTCTCTCTCTTCCTTTCTCTTCAAAATCAGTAAAAGAAAACCTATCCTTGGGTGAGGATTCAAAAAGAAAGGAAGATAGGGCTCCATCGCCTGTTCTCTATGCTAGAGTAGGAGCCTAACTTCCATAAGTGCCAACCACAAACACAGGTGACCCTATTAGCCTTGACCACCTCCTCCCTAAAGTCATCAGTACTTTTTTCCATTAGCACAGCTCATTGTTCAAAATTTCTTCACTTTTTGTTTCAGAGAAGTTGAGCTCATTTTCTCATCCCTATTGCATAGTCTTGACCTTTGCTGTAATAATTTTAAATTCCATCTTCCTTGCCTTTTTTTTTTAAAGATATATTTTTATTGATATTTCACAGAGGAAGGGAGAAGGATAGAAAGTTAGAAATATTGATGAGAGAGAAACATCAACCAGCTGCCTCCTGCACACCCCCTATTGGGGATGTGGCCAAAACCAATGTACATGCCCTTGACTGGAATAGAACCTGGGACCCTTCAGTCTGCAGACCGACGCTCTATCCACAGAGCCAAACCGATTTCGGCTTTCTTGCCATTTTTAATATCTGGTGCATTTTCTTTATATGTGCAATTTAAAAATCAGGTTAGTAAATAAATATGGCAGATGTAGAACTTAGTTACGGTAGATACTTTTCCAAACAAGATATTTTCAAAATTATACTCTAGCAATAAAAAAAAAAATGCTGACAACATTTATACCATCAATATCCTGCTTAAAAATCATTTCTTAAGCAAGTCATAAAAAGCCATCTCAATTAAAAGCCTTTCCTAGCTCTCTGCTGTCTTCCCAGACATGGATGCTTCTCCACTGAGTGTGTCAAGATGATTTACAGGTCAATATGCAATTCTAAAGAAGTTGTGTGCTTTTGAGTTCAGGAAAATTTCTTAGTTTCTTCTTTCTAAAACCTGCTCCAAACACTTGATACATACCTGCTCTCCAGGATCCATGGGTCCTATTTTATTTTACAGGATGGATTTGGTAACCTAGACCCAGATTGTCTACCTGAATACCACCCAAACTTTGGCAGCATGAGCGAGACCTGGGGAACTTGTTAGAACAGCTGATCTCTGGGACCTACTCCCAGAGAATCTAATCTAATCCCACATTTTTTTTGTTTGTTCGTTTGTTTGTTTGTTTTGTTTTGTGTTTGTGTGTGTGTGTGTGTGTGTGTGTGTGTGTGTGTGTGTGTATGTGTGTTTTGGGGTGTGTGTGTGTGTGAGAGAGAGAGAGAGAAAAAGAGAGAGAGAGAGAGCGAGAGAGAGAGACTCCGGGATTTTTAAGAGACTCAATTGTATCATTTTAAAGCATGTTATCATGGACCACACTTGAACAAATTCCTGTTAGACTTCCTGTGAGAAGTGGAAATTCTCAGAACTCAGTCCTTGTTAATCGCTCCCAGACTCCAATTTTTCACAAGACTGACTCCAAAGGATCTCTTCCTTCGTGACCAACACAACTTTCCAGATCACTTGCAATCGGGTTTTCTGTCCCATTCTAAAAGGGGGACCAGACATTCAGTAGTTCTTATTTCTGCCTAACTTAAAGCTCTTTAAATTCCTGTTTCTAATCCATCTAGTTATTTTCTAAGGCCAAAAAGGCAAACACTTGACTGGAGAAACTTGCAGATTCCCCTTAAAAATACTGAAGGCTTAAAAACATTGATGATGCTCACTCAGTGAAGTGGCCAGAATTATTTTTCTTTGTTCTGACGGAAATGTTCAAGAGAATAGCTACATTGGATTCTATTGTGCACACATCCATGCATAAGACTTGATTGAAATGTTTTATTTCAATGAAATTGTTCATGAAATCACTTGGGGACTTATGTGATGACAACCACATTATCTTTCATGTTCACACTTTCACAGACAATTAACACAGAGCTCAATAAAGTATTGAAATCAGAGTTACTTACTTTGTATTCTAACTTCCCAGTAGAACTGTCAGTTTCCCTGACTTTTTCACATTGTACAATGAACAAACTCCATTAGTGATAGTTTCTGCATTCATGTATACACTAAAGAAATTTAGCAGTGTAAGATTTTGCCAACACAAATCAATAGACTCACCTAAAGATTTACATGTTTACTTTTTAAAGAAGCATATAGCTCAAGACTTAACAAATGCATTTTTATTGCTATTATTGACAGTGATAAAAATGGCATCAGGCATAATTGTATAATTTATTGGGTTTCTACTATGTGCCAGACGGCTGACATTGTTGTATATCTCCAAACAACTCTTCAAGTTAATGATTCCATTTTACTGACAAGGATGGTGATGATTAAGAAAGTGAAATAAATTCCATTTTAACTTTTGACTTTAATTTTAAGGCTTGTGTTCCTTCTATGAAAATGTGTTGCTTAATCAGTTGAAGGTATCTCTGAGCTAGGAAATATTTAGGATTAGAAAAATGGTTGCTTATGGAAACCTTCTGTGGTCTCCATTACCTCTCCTCCCCTAATTATTCTTAAAGTCAATCCATTGTTTAATCATGTTTTAAAAATTTGAAATTAATTTGTAATTCCTTTAAATATCCACTTTCTATACTTAGACTGTGAATTCCACTTAGTAATTTCAGACTGAAGTTTACTGGTTTGGAGGGTGAGGGGCATAATCTATAAAAATAAAAGCATAATATGCTAATTAGACTGGACAGCCTAACAGCAGGACGACCATCCAGATGACCTTCAGGACAAAGTCAGAGCTGAGAAGGCCTACTCTTGCATGAATTTTGTGTATCAGGCCTCTAATACATAATAATATCTGTTCAATAGTGTGGTAAAAATATGTTTGCAGAACCAATCCTATTGATATATAACGGTGCTTATTTTTCTGAGATAGGAGCTTCCCAAAAGTCTATATTCCTAACATAATTTGACTTCCCTTGGTTCTTCTCAGCAAGATTGTACAAAATAACTTTATAGAGTGTAACTTGGTATACATTTATTTTTCTCATATTATTAGCAGTTAATAATTAGGAATACCTTTAAAAATGGTTTCTGATTTAAACCAACTAAATCAATAGCTAGGTTTCATTCAATCTTGTTACTTTCACCTAAGATCATTGTGTATACTCTAGCATTAGAAAGAGACACATTCCACTTCTTTTGGGATTTGTCTCCCTTCTTTTTTGTTTCTTGGGTTGCTTCCTGCATTTCCATTACATACCTGTTTAATTTCACAAATCTCAGGTTCTCACACCTATATAAATGCTAGACAGCCGCCCATATTTTTGTAAATTGTTTTTATTGTCGACAATGACAATAGACTTCTTGAAAGAACATTTTTGCCAATTACAACTTGACCATTCAAATTCTCATCTGCAAATATCAGATCATCTTGACTTTGTTATTTTTCAGAGGATAGAAGTACAAGTACCACTGTGAGTACCTGGAAAAAAAAAAAGTCCTCAAAGAGCTTTGCAGACCTAATGTGCTCACATGGGTCACCCATTACTGTATGTCAGCCACTCCT
This sequence comes from Pipistrellus kuhlii, assembly GCF_014108245.1. Lineage (NCBI taxonomy): Eukaryota > Metazoa > Chordata > Mammalia > Chiroptera > Vespertilionidae > Pipistrellus > Pipistrellus kuhlii. Next base: position 2,971,451 of record NW_023425404.1, read on the forward strand.
TTGTCAAGTGGAGAACAGCACAAGATTCATCTGGAGGAAATCTTAAGATGTTGTCTGGGAAAGATGTGCCCGAGTCTCAAGCTTTCCTACATCTCTTTGGTTACTTTCTCTTGTTTGGAAGTTCTACTACCTAGGACCATGTTCCAGTGAGGCAGAATGGAGAGGGGTTACCAGCACAGAATTGGCAGCCAGAATTCCTGGGTTCAGATTTGAATCTACCTCACTATGGTTATTTAATACTAGAAAAGGTATTGGACAATTTTAGGTCTCAATTTCCTCATTTGTAAAAATGTATGTAATAATAACAGGATGTGCCTCATAGATTGCTTATGATGATTGAATTAATTAAACATTCTTGAGGAGACTAGGAGCACTGTATAAGAATTTGTAAAAAAAATTGTCTTTATTCTAGATTTTGCGTTTTTATTATTTTATGAGTACAAATAAGAATTCTATTCTAAAAAGTATCTGTGAATCCTAGTTATCTTAACCTTGATATTCCAGATTGCTGTATGAGACCAGAACACCTGGAAACCTTTGGATTCTGTTCCTCACAGTAACTTTCTAAAGGTGATTCAGATGAAGCCTTTATCATTATCCCCATTTTCTAGGAGATATACTAGTAGTTGAAATGGATAACTCATACCACCCCAAAGTTATGAGAATCATTAACTGTAGCAATGTATACTATAACCACTTTCTCTTCATTTTTCATCAGTTTCCTACTAAAATTTGTTAAACTTTTGCATTTTCCTTAAAAAATAAAAAGACAGTTTTGTTACAGAATAAGATCAGAAAAGTTAAGAACCTTATGATTTCAAGTATATGTGGACTATAAACCTGAAAGCAACAAATGAACAAATAAGAAAAGCAAACAAAAATTGACAGACACAAACAATAGTATGGTGGTTACCAGATGAAAGAGGGGTTGGAGATATTAAAAGGTAAAGGGTGGTCAAATATATGATGGCAATGGATGATTAGACTTTGGGTGGTGGGTACACAAGGCAGTATGAAGATCATGTATCTAGAAATAGACACTTGAAAACTATGAAATATGATTAGCCAATTAGTGGCCTGGTGCACAAAATTCATGCACAGGAGGGGGTTCTCTTAGCCAAGCTTGCACCCTCTTCAATTGGGGAACCCTTGGGGGATGTCTGATCGGGCCTAAACTGGCAGTCGGATATCCCTCTCACAATCTTAGACTGCTGGCTCCTAACTACTCACCTGTCTGCCTGCCTGATGGCTCCTAACTGCCTCTTCCTGCCTGCCTGATTGCCCCTAACCTCTCTGCCAGCCTTTCTTATCACCCTTAACTGCCTCTGCCTGCTGCCTGATCGTCCCTAAATGCCCTCCCCTGCTGGCCTGATCTCACCACTAACTTCTCTAGCCTGACAGCCTGATCTCGCCTCCAAGTGCCCTCCTCTGCCAATTTGATTGCCTTAGATGCCTCTTCCTTGGCCCTCACCAACATGGCTTTGTCCTGAAGGAAATCAGATGTCTGGAAGATGGCTGTTTGAACCAGTCTAATTAACATATTACTATTTTATTAGTATATAGAGATTATATAGGATAGGATTGCTTGAAGCGGGTGGGATTTTTGAGTAGGAGGAGATGCTCTTAGCCAACAAAAATACATAATCCCTATATCTGGACTGATAGCCATCCATATGCACTATACTGCCAAACCAGTCATTAAAAAAATTGAACTGCTTTCTTACACCTTACACCAAACAGTGGTTGCCCTTAAAACCCCTTCTCAACCCCCACCTTAGGTTCAGTCTTTGCACTTCACCCAGATTTGGTTCTGATTGGTCAGTTTCTATGCCAGTCAGCATCTCCAGGCCTATCTCTGGGCTTGATTAGAGAGGCAGGGCTGATCAGCAGCTGCCCCAGGCTGCTGGTGAGCAGGGTGAACTGCTGACCTCTCTTAGAGAGAGGCGCAGTTGCTGTTGAGGACCAGAAAGAGGTGCAAGGCCTGATTGGCAGGTGCCATTGGCAAGGCCTGAATCAGCTTCACTCTCTGGACCTTGCCAGCAGCCTTTGATTAGCCCTGCCTCTCTTTCTGAGAGGTCAGCAGTTCAGCCTGCTCGCCAGCCCCTGCCCACCTGAGCCTGCTGCACATGTAGCCTGATGTTCTGTTATCCCTTTGGTTGTTTTGGACATTATGGACTCTGGCTCTTTATATATATATATATCCGCAATAAATTTAATAAAAAGAAAGAAAAAAGAAAAAAAAAGAATTATTAATGCTTGAAGAAAAAAAAAAGAAGATACCAATGGGGAAAGTAGATGCTTTAGAGGTAATCTACATGAAAACAAACTAAAACTGTCTCACACGTATTAGAACTCTTCATGTTTAGAGTATGTCCATGAGAATCAAAATCTTTAGTTCAAAGCATCACAAAGTTTCTAGCCAGGTGGACTTACAACTGGAATGCTCTGTTTACTCTCCAGTCCAGTCCAGGATAGGGCTAATACACACCATGCCTCATCATGTTTCTATTTTCCAATGTGCATATGTAAGAATAGACTCCTTGAACTTTTTGGTAGAAGTGCTTAAGTAATACAGCTTTGGTGTGGAATCAGGAGGACCTCACCTGGTCTGCCACACTTATAAATTAGGTAGGGAAGCTATAAGCCTTGGGTCACCCTGGGACAAACTATGCCAGATCTGTCTCTACACGAAATTCTAGAAAAATTACATTCCAAAATTTTCTTGCTTCAATGTTTGTTTCCCATAAAATGTGGAGTCTAGCCCTGGTTGTTGTGCCTCAGTTGTTTGGGCATCATTCCATGAAACAAAAGATTGCCAGTGTGATTCTTGGTCAGAGCACATGTCAATCCCCTCTAGGAGGAGTCCAGGAAGCAACTGATCGAAATTTCCCTCTCGAATGGATGTTTCTCTCTCTTCCTGCTTCTCTCTCTAAAAATTAATAAAAATGTTTAAATGTACAGTCTTTAGGTCTTCTTCCTGTATAATCTATATTTTATGAGTAAGGTTATTTGATATAGATCTGAAAGAAAAAAAGTCTTACTATTCATAACATAATATTCAATATTTATTTAAAGCTAGTACTTTAGACGGCCTTCATTTGCTGTTCTGAAAAATGTTCAATTCTTCTAGATTTCCCTTATAGAAGCTATTCATTCATTCTTTTAATAATTTTTTCTATGCTCCTCTGGGCTCTCATTAAGATCTTAATTTCTTGTTTTAAGTACAGGACACAAAGGATAAAATAATGCTTTCGATATTACTTTAATTGCATTGCTATTCCTAGGAGAGTTTCTAGTAATATATTTATACATCTTATGGACTCAAATCTACTTGAAGAAGAAATACACTACCCTGCTGATTGTGGTTGATAATTAATTGAGTCACTTTTGCAGAGAAACTAATCAAAGAAATATCTTCCAAGTTTTTATATTTAGAATTCATAATATCTTACTGTTACAGGCTGAACACCAATCTCTTTCTTTGCCAGTTTCCACAGATTGATTTTTTAAAATTATAACTTTATTATCTGCACTGAATTTGTCTAGACATTATCTCAATATAAATGTGTATCCAAAGAATTTCTCTAGTTATGAGCATCAGAAAGTGGCTCTGAATAAGTTAAATACAAAATAATTCATTAGAAGATCACCAGGAACTCAGGATCAACAGAAATTTGGAGAAACAACTTGAAAATGAGAAGCACCAAGGCAGATCTGGAAGCTGGGAAGCAGGAATATGGTATGTCTGTGTGTGTTTGGGGGGGGGGGGGGGCTATCCCAAAAAAGTAAAATGTGCATGGTGCCACTGCTGAATATTGACAAAGAGCCAACATGCAACCTTAGCCTATGTTGCTCAGTGGTTAGAATGTTGGTCTGTGCACCAAGAATCTCAGGTTCAATTCCCTGTCAAGGGCATGCACCTGGGTCACATCCATCTCTCTCTCTCTCTCTCTCTCTCTCTCTCTCTCTCTCTCTCTCTCTCTCTCTCTCTCTTTCTCTCTCTCTCTCTACCCTCCTACTCTCATTAAAAATCAATGGGAAAATATCCTTGGATGAGGATTGAAAAAAAAGAGTCCAACATGCATTCAATTACTATGTGTTTACATGTCAGCTCATTTAAACTTCATCACAACCCTATAAATTCAGTGTTGCCGTTCTCCTCATTTATAAATGAGCAAACTCAGGCAGAATGTTGCAGCTCTCTGCCCAGTGCCACTCACCTAATAAGTCACAGAATTAGGATATAAGCCTGGAGGGCTGGCCATTATGTTCTGTAGAGCAGGGACACCACTTGCTATAAGAAGGCCAAGAATTTTCAGTCTTTTTGATCTGCTCAAAATTCAAATTGAATGACAAGGTCATCATATTCGCCTCCTTTGACGGTTCTTTTCATCCTTTGGCTAGTAGAGGAAGAAACCCTCATTACAGTCCCCCCCCCCCAGCCTAATTCCAAGGAGAAAAAGCTAGTTTCTCATAATAAAATTAGGTCATTATTGGAAAGGGAAAAATGAATGCCAAAGAGAAGGGAAAAAAATGTACTATAAAAAGCATGAAATGACTATGTGAGATTGTTTATCAAGAACAAGGAATATAAGCATACTCATGTATTTTACATTATTAGTTTTAGTTTGATAAGAATACATAATTAAGTACATTTTGAATTATAACACAGAGTACAGATTTCTTGATCGGCATAGTTTTCACTTTCTGTGAAACTGCTTTCGTCTGAAATAAAATTATCAGTGTTGTATCATAACAGAAGGAAGAGCCTTCTGGGTGGAGCAGCAAAGGTATTGACAAGCATGTTAAGAACAGGATGCTTTCATCAAGTGGAGTCAAGAGGAATCTTATTTCTCAAAAGGAAGCAGAAGAATTACAAACTGTCATGTTTCTCTCACACAACACAAAGCATTCTTCAAGGTCACCATGAGTGCATGCCTTTGCAAAGTAATGGAATATGCAATTATTCATAAAACTAATTCATAGGCTATGGAAAAAGAAGCCTTCAGATAAATACTTGCTCAGTGTTTTAAGGTAAGAACATTATTTAAATGTGTGGCTTATGCTGGCATTGTTTAACTAGGCGAAGGTTTTGTGCTTTTTTTTTTTCTTCTTTAATGTAATTTGCTAATTTCATGCTTCCAGAATGTCAACAAGGGTAATAAAATAGCAATTTAGGGCCACATGAAAAGCTGAACTAAATGGCACCATTCTCCTGAAGACATTAAAACAAAATGACAGTATATTCTCCTATCAGAAGGCATCTTTGTAGCTTTAATGTGGAATAGGGAAGGAAGGATCTTTATTTCCCTCTCCCCATTCTTCCCAAGGCTCTAAGAGCTCCTTGGAATTACAAGTCCTGGCTTATTCTTGCAAAAAAAGAATTCTTGTTAGGACAACTCAATTCCCTTTTTACTTGGAATATTCACTTTATTCTTATGACAGCTTTTGTTGAATTTGAGGGCGATTTAACTGTGTACACAGTGGGGCTACATTCTCCCCCTTCTTGATAGGACCTCACTAGAAGAAAAATAACCTGGACATTTAAGGGCAAGAACCTTATTCTGTCTCCGCCCATATCAGTGAGTGTTGCTACTGTTCTGGGCATTGCATTAGTGCCACTTGTCCCCACTCCATCAACCCCATACATGCATGCCCAGTAGACAAGATAACAATGCTGTCTTATATGTGCTCTTTTTTCCTTATAGGTTTTATGTAGATTTTCCATCAATACTCACATTAGGCAGTTTTTGCATCATACTATGTATGAATTTGTAAGGTTGTTTTTATACCATCTGTCTCAAGTAGTAATAAAAAGTCATAAAGGATAGAGGAAATGTGGGACTTCAGTTCAGAAAAATATTGGGATCACATCCAAAAATAACTTCATGTATTTTTCAGTACTGCTATTATTTAAAGAATTTCTCTATTCATTGTTATTATTGTAACATCATGACACAATTTGTGATAGGAAGAGAAAATGTTACTGCATTTCACAGGAGATGAAACTGGACCCCTGATTGAAAGAGAGTTTCAATCAGGGGTCCAGTAGGAGATTTCTTCTACAATCATGAATCTTATATAGTAAAGAGGATACATGCAAATTAACCCTCATGCCCTCACAAGATGGCTGCCTACTAATAGACCAGCAGGGGGGTTAGTGAGGGACGACCAAATGACTGAACAGCAGGCTGCATGGGGTGATCAGGCCAGTGGGGTGGCAGTTGGGGCTGACCAGAATAACAGGGGGAGGCAGTAAGAGGTGACCAGGCCAGGTGGGGAGGAGTGCAGTTGGGGCGACCAGGTCAGCAGGGGGTATACTTAGGGGTGGTTAGGCTGGCATGGGGGGAAGTGAGTGGCAACTAGGCTGGTGTGGGGGCAGTTGGAGGTGATCAGGCCAGCAGGGGGTGTCAGTTACGGGCAACCAGGCTGGCAGAGAGGGCAGTTGGGGTGACCAGGCCAGTGGAGGGGGGCATTAAGGGGTGACCATGCAGGCAGGTGAGTGATTAGAAGCCAGCAGTTCAGAAAAGTGAGAGGGATGTCCTGAGGATCAGGCCTAAATGAGCAATTGGAAATCTCCCAAGAGGTCCTGGATTGGAGAGGGTGCTGGCTGGACTCGGACCCCATGGATGAATTTTGTGCACTAGTCCTATTTAATAAAGAGGGAATATGCTAATTGAGTGCCCCACCCTCAAAGATCTCTGCACTTACAACCAATAAGGAGGTAATATGCTAATTGATTGCCACTCCATCAAATATGGTGGCACCCACAGCCACAAGATGGCAGCACCCAGTCCCCTCAGCCCCCAGACACCCAGGGCTAGCCCGAGGCACAGGCAAGCCTCAGAGGGTGGCTACCCAAACTCCCAGGGCCACCAGAGGCTCAGGTAACTAGGGCCGGCTGGCCAAGGCTTGCACTGCCAGCAGTGGCAGCAGCAGAGGTGTGATGAGGCATCGCCTTCCCCTGATTGCCAGGTCTTTTCTCATCCTTGAGGGCTCCTGGACTGTGAGAGGGAGCAGGCCAGGCTGAGGGATCCCCCCTTCCAGTGCATGAATTTTTATGCACCCGGCCTCTAGTATAACTATAAATATGAGACTTCAGGGAGAATTTTCTTATTTCCTAAGGATTGTTCTTGGGCAAATCAAGTTTAGGCTTGGGACTAATGCCAGCCCCAAATGCTCACATTTTAATAAATGTGAAAACTTTATTTTTATTTTTATATTATCTCAAAAAATTTGAAAGCTGCAGAAACCTTGGTCTTATATATAAGAATAAAACAATTACATTTAATAACTTGTGATCTTTCTAAATCCATTTATCTTGACCACATTTCATTGCTAGTCCAACATTTTGCCATTCATTTTGTTTTTATTATAGATCTTTTGAGATATACTAACACATGATGCCTATCACAATAGTCTCACAATGATTGACTTTCTAATTAACATTGGAAATATAAAAATAACATTAGGCAACTTTTAATATCTTGCACAGAATTTTATAATATGCTTTGGAGAAAAGTACTCCCAGAAAGAGACAATTTAGCATGATAAGAGTTCATTTTGCAAATTTTGACTAATATCCTTGTATGTAAGTGAAAGTAACTGCAGATCAAAAAGATCTAAACAAAATTGTAGTGACCTTAAAAAAAAGTAGTGTAACATTTCCAAGAATAATTACACTAATTATTAGATATTGGTCATTTAGTATGAGCAGCAATAGTTCTAACCCATTCTAAAACTTTCCTTTGGGAGAGAGGTAATCCAATCATCATAATTTTTAACCTCCTGGCTATGTCTCATCCCAACCAAGGGGAGGCAAGGTGACTTATCTGATTAGTAATTTGCTCAGTGTGCATGTTTGGCTCAGTCCTACCCTTTATTTCTCTTGTGAACAAAATTACCCACAGAAATTGTGCTCCATTCTGTGCTAAATGTTACCTGCACTTTGTTTACTCCTGCTTTGCTCCAGTTCTACTTGTGATTGGTGGCTAACATTTGCCTAAGTCTGGCTTTTCCTTAGAAGGCTCATGTGGCTGTCTCTCAACGCTACCTTTTCCAATTGACCTTAAGAATATTTTGACCACCTTATCTACTTCCTATCTTATTTCTCAAAACTTTCAGAATCTAGTAGAGAAGAGAGAGTCTATTTACTGAAGGTTTCTTTGAAGACCTAAGGCTTACAACATTGAAAATTACTTTTATCCATTTAATCCATTCAATAGCCCTTAAGATATCACATTTTACAAATGAGAAAGGAGACCCTGATGATTATAATGGTCAATATTACATTGTAAATGTTTGATCTGGGATTTGTTTTTTGTTTTTGTTTGTATGTTTGTGTTTGTTTGTTTTTTGGTTAATCCACACCCAAAGATTTTTTTTCCTATCTAGTGAAAGGACGGGAAGACACACACACACACACACATACACACACACACACACAGAGAGAGAGAGAGAGAGAGAGAGAGAGAGAGAGAGAGAGAGAGAGAGAGAGAGAAGAAAGAGAGAGAGAGATGAGAGAGACACATCAATTAGTTGCCTCCTGCATGGACCCCTACTGGGCTCTTACCTGTATCCTAGGTATGTGCCCTTGACCAGGAATTAAACCTGAGACCCTTCTATGCACAGGCTAATGCTCTAACCACTGAGAACACCAGCCAGAGCTAAGCCAGGATTTTTACAGGGTCTGCCTGACTTGAAGCTTCCTAAAGACACTGAAATGAAAGATTGTTGGTTCTTGGTTTCTCTTTCTCTGATGAGTAAACAGCGTCAAACAGAAATGAAGCTATTTGTCCAAGGTCATGCATCTCAACATTAACTTCATCGAGTCTTCTAAACAGGTTTTTGCATTTGTCTTCTATAAATTTGTTATTAAGAAGTAGCTGAGAGAAAACAAAATTTTGCCAGGTGTAGCTGAAATCTCTATAAGAAATCGGATGCCGTATTTGCATTTTGGCCATAGGACATAGAAACTGCAGAACCATAATTAAATATCTATTTTCAACTTGGGTTAAAACCAGGAAAAAATTATGCCAATAACTGCTTTTTGTAGAGGGCAGGGTTTCAAAAAGAGAACAGTCACTTTTTAAAAAAAATAATTTCTGCTACTAAGATTGAAAGAATTATGCAAAATTATTTAGTTGCACAGGATAAAGCTAAATTATTCTTGCATTCTTAAGTGTAATACAAAAATTATTTCTGATGCACAGTCATGATTTTATTGAGAAGAGATTAGTGATGAAAGTATTTTCTGACTTGACTTGTAAATCCAATCCATATATATAATATCTATGACTGCTACAGGGGAGATACACCTCAACAATGTAGTTAGTATGGTAGTTCTGATTTATAATACCTTACTACCCTCACAACCTCTTTGAGTCACTGGCAATCTCTAGTTTTATGTTTAAGTTTATGCATTCTGGTAACTTCCTCCATGTCTGCATTCACAAAAAAGACAGAGAGATTGTATAATCAGTATAATTCAAATATCCTTAATAAAATACCCTTCCATATATATCAGTTACTCTCCCTCCCCAAAACAAAGTGGCTTAAATGACGAGCTGTTTATGATTGCTCAGGACCCCAGGAGGCAGGTGATCTGAACTGTAGCCTACAATCAGCTGAGATTGGCTTGGAAGTTTGGCTGGTCAGGGCTATGTCACACATTCTCAGACTTTGGCTCAGATGATGTGCCTGCACTCCATATGCTCTTTCCTTCTCTGTTTGGCCAGCTCAGGGTTGTTTTTAGCCTAGCTCAAACCAACTCATTCTACTATTAATAATAATTGCAGGGTTGCAAGAAATAGAAGTGAAAATGTACAAGAGATTTTTTCAAGCTTCTGTTTGTATCAAGATGCTAATATCTCATTGGCCAAAGCAATCACATAGCTGGGCCAATGTCAGAGTTAGAGGGGACTACAGGACAGAAATTATAGGTGAAAGGGTCTGCTTATGAAGAGGCAATTGAGAGGGGCTGTAAAAAGTTAGTAAACAGAAACTTCATTTAAAATGAAGTCAGCGGGGCTGGCTGGCATGGCTCAGTGGTTGAATGTGGACCTGTGAACCACGGTTCAATTCCTGACCAGGGCACATGCCCAGGTTGTGAGCTCAATCCCCAGTATGGAGTGTGCAGGAGGCAGCTGATTATTCTCTCTCATCATTGATGTTTCTCTCTCTCTTCTACTTTCTTCCTCTCTGAAATCAATAATATATATATGTAGATATATGTAGATACATGAGGGGGAGGTCTCATGCCCTAGTTAATTAATTTCAAGTACAATAGGGAGAGCCCTTTGTTTCCTGCTGTAAAAGAGTTTGCTCTACTTTGTTTTAGCAGACTTGCATGTTTCAGGTTGAAACTTTTCATTGTTTGAAAATAAAACCATTTGGTAGAGAAATATCTGACTAGCTTTTTTGTTTTAAGGTCAATAGGCTGCAAACTGTACAGACAATGACAGATTACTGACAGGTTAATAAAAATGCTTATTGTATTGGCTACATCATAGTATTCATAAGTAATGCAATTTTGATCAGCATTACAACTTTATGCTTATTGCTACAATATAACCAGCTTGAGCAAGTTGAATAAATTGAATCATATGGCAACTTATTATCTGAATGAAGAAAAAAAGACGTCAATCTTAGAAACACTTTTGGGTAAGCATGAGTACTTTTAACAACTATTTTCCAAATTTGCCTACCCCTAGCTTTTTTAGTAATGTATTAGAGGTCAGGTGCACAAAATTCCTGCATGGGGTGGGGAGGTAGGAGGTTGGTACCTCAGTCCAGTCGGCATCCTCTCACAATCTGGGACCCTTCAGGGGATGTCGGGTCTAAACCAGCAGTCTGACATCCCTTTGACAATCTGGGATGCTGCATGCACCAGTGACCATACTTTTCATACAGGTGAAAGGCATCTTACTGTTGTATGGGCAGCTACATTTTTTTTTGCCCTAATTATATAAAGCAGTACATAACATTATCCTTCTGAGGCAGTAGTACCATTTCCCCCATCTTATGGGTGGAAACAGTAAAGCAGAGAGAAGATAAGTAATTTGCTTTGTCACATAGTTATAAGTGTCAGAATCAGGGCTGATCACAAAATGTGCAAGCCAGAGTCCATGCATGTCATTGCTGCATCATCCTGTTTTTTCAGTGTTAGAGTAATCTTGCCAGGTTTTAATTTTTAAATCTAAGAGACTGTTCCCAATATATAGGGTAGGATCCCTAGGCCTAGCCCGTGATCAAGACCATCTGTGGGGTGACTGGTGTGCTGGGCGATCAGGGGGCCCTCACTGGAACCTGCCTTGGCTGGTGGCCTGGCACTGCCCACAAGCCAGCCCCACTCCCCAGTTGCTACAGCCAGTCACCTCCCTCTCAGGGGGCAGATGCTCAGTGCAGGAGCTGCCCCTGACGGATGGAAAGACCAGTGGAATGATGGTCACTATGACACACACTGGCCACCCAGGGAAGATGCTCAATGCAGGAGCTGCTCCCAGCCTGCAGGCCCCTGGCCAGCCAAGATGGGTGCTAGTGGGTGCCCCCAGATTGCCACACCAGTTGCCCTGCAGATCGGCCCTGACTGCCAGCCAGGCCTAGGGACCCTACCCATGCACGAGTTTCATGCACTGGCCTCTAGTATAGGATAACTGATATTTGAAAATAGTACATGTCTCATATAGGGAATTTGTGAGTTTAGACCTATGCATACATTCACATTACCATCATGACAATCTAAGTAACAAACAGATCCATCACTTCTAAAATTTTCCTGTGTTTTTGTTTAACACTTACCTGATATCTACATTCTTAATAAATAAGTTCTTGGATATGACACATAAGAAGCACAGACAACAATGACAAAAATACATTTGCAAGACTACATCAAACTAAAAGGCTGTGGACAATAAATAAATCAATAAACAGAGTGAAAAGGCAACCTACAAGTTGGGAGAAAATACATGCAACCCACATCTATATATATAAAAGGCTAATATGCTACGTGTCTGACCATCCACCTGATTGCTATGACACGCACTAATCACCAGGGACCAGATACTCAACACAGGAGCTGCTGATACTCAAAACAGGAGCTATCCAATGGGTAGGTCTACTACACAACATAGTGTTTAAAATTAACAGTGACGCACTGTGTCCTTAAAAATATATCTAGTGACTACTTTTCTGAATGAATGGTGCGATCATCATTACCACTGGGACTGTTAAATATCTTGGGTAATGATTTGGATTATTTGGAAGCTTAGAGCGCCATATCTCTTGATTGTTCCATTCCAACTCTGAATCCATAGATAGAGTTAAGCTTTGCTTTTAGGCAAATTTCACTAAATGCTCACTGGTTATAATCGAGGTGAATTTAATTAAGTCATTTTTCCATCTTATTTCTAATTATACTTTCCCAATCATTCTGTGACATTAATCAGTTATCTATTGAAGTGGTTCTAGACGTAACATTATTAACATAGAAATTAAGTGAGAGAAAGCATGTGGGATTTTGAGTATTAACCATGGAACTAATTAAGTACTATTGAATCCATTGACTTCAGATTTATTTTATTATGAGCATTTATCTTAAAATTTCATTTAACCAGCGTTGTTAGTTTGTGAATTTAGTGTATTAGTCTTTATTTTTATATCATTATTATTACAGTACTAGAGGCCCAGTGTACAAAATTCGTGTCCAAAGGTGGGGCAGGCTATCTTCCCAGCCTGCACCCTCTTGCAATCTGGAACTGCTGGCTCCTAAGTGCTCACTTGCCTGACTGATTGCCCCTAAAACTCAAGTTTCTTCTTTTTTATTTTTAATATTTACATTTCTTCTTTATTTTTTTTATTTTATTTTAAAAGTCAAGCTTCTTAAGAACACTAGGCATTTAGCATTATTCCATATTCCTTATAGATAGCTAAACATAGCAAATACTTATGGGCTTCTATACAAACACTTTCCAATAACGAATATTTTAATAGGCAGTCTCCAAAAAATTGAATTGCAAAACCTAAAAGTAGAGTGCTCAGATTTCAGGCATCAGGTGCTATTAGCAAAATTTCTATCACAATTAAACTGTAATTTTCAGCTGTCAACAGAATACCATACAAAACCCAACTGCCAGCCTAGCTGGGCAGGCAGGAGGGGGAATGCATGGTGGCATAGAAAACCAGGGTTCTTGCCCAAAAGAGGAGAAAATGGATTTACAGTCAAGGAAACAAAATCAGAACCCAACATGATTGAGGAGAAGCCTTGAAATCGCATGGAGCGGAGGTGCAGTGGGTAGCGGTGCATCTCAGCTGGCCCAGCAGTACATGCAGCAGCCTTGGTTCCTGAGAAGCCTGAGGTCCGATAGAGGCCAGATTTTGAGGTTATTTTTTATAATTTTGCTTTTGGGGGAGAAGGGATTCTGGGCAGCAGCTCCATGTGGGAGTAACCAGTGCAGGTTTCATTTCAGGGTTAGGAGGGAAAGTTGGGTTTGGGATAATTTTGTTGGAAGAATCAAATATAATAATGCATGTAAAATACTAAGAGCAGTGACTTTGTGGTGAGTGCTTATCGAATATTACTTTTTAGTAATATTGATGAAAAATATAGAACATACATCCACATGATTATAAATAAAATCATGAGAATAGTAACTTATATAAATTGATTTAATGCATCAAAACCTTCATTATTTTATTTAATTGAAATTTAATCTTTTCAAATTAATTAAGCCCTGTCTATTTGAAACTTCATAGTTATTCCAGGAGAAGTGTGGAATTGCATGTTTGTGATTTATGCTTACATCCAAGCCCTGACTTCTGATAATTTTCTCATTAAATCAGCAATATAAGTCAGAGGTTTAACTTTGTGGTGTTTGATAAAAACTTGTCCATAAGGTGAATCCTCTCATCTCACTGGTCCCCTAAGTTTAGTGTTTATAATGAGCTCATAAAATATTCAAATTCAAACTATCTTAGGGATTCTGAATCAGACTGTGGCGAGTGACTGAGAAATGCGAATATTTTAGAAGTATCATAGATAATTATGATTCAGGTAGTTAGGAACAACACTTTGACAACCAGTGCAGATTTATCTCTGTTCAATGGATATTGATAATAAAAACCATGAAATCCAAGCTTGGGGAGAAGACCATCAATATCTGAAGAAGACAGGGGCTGAAGTGGAGTTGATATTGTCAACATTTCTAGTTTTGAAACTGTATGATGGTCTATAATCCCTTCATTATGCCTGAAATACATCAGTGAAATTGGTAGTTTCTGGAATGAATGAAGAGAAGCATATATGTGAACACCTGTGTGAACAATGGTTAGGATTAAAATCAGCCAGGAAGGTTTAGTGGATATATTGAAAGTCAACTAAAACACCTACAAAGGAAGAATATGTTTCCTATTATGCCCACCAACACTAAGGGCTTCACAAAGAACACAACTCGCATGGGACAAAAGTAGGCATTTCTGCACTCTTTCATGAAAATTCTCATAAAGATCTCTGGCATATAATATGTACCATGTTTACTTCCCTTTGCATACAGAAATCAATAAGAAACTATCAAGTGTGTAATGATCTCTTTAAAAAGGTGACTGGTAACTTGAATTTGGAACTGCTCATTATATATTAATTATACTTGTCAATACCGATGCCTTAACTTAGCTCTCATGCCCCCCTTGCAACATTATCATGTCATTAAATCATTTTGCAACCCCAGTAGAATGAGAGTATGACTTTCAAGCAGGCCCAATCTAAATTGTCAGATGATTTTAATAGTGATGTCCTGAGAAGGAAGCTCCTTGATGGTCGTAGACCATGTGAAAATCTCAGCATTATTGTCTTTCTCAGCAGATTCTCTGTACTAGCAATATTTACTCAGCAGCGGAGACTTCTTTCCTCTGGAGAAAAGTTTAAAATAACGTGTGCTTTGCAATTACAAAGGATTTTTATTATTAAAATAATTCAGAATCAGCTAAAAGTGAATTCTGTCAAAGTTCTAGTAAAAAGATGCAATAAAGTTAATTTAAAAAATAACACTTAAACCATCTCAAAATTGCAGCCTCTAATTTCAATAGTTATACTGTCTTCTTCAGCAATATAACAGAAATTAATATCTGCTAATTTATTTAACAAATGAAACAGGAGAGTGTGTTCCATGACTATCCCACTATAGTAATACTTGTTCAGAAGCATTTTGGGATCGCCTGTTAAAATATTTAAGACTTTAATTACATATCATTTCTCCTAGCTTTATGGGTGGTATAAGTATTAAGCTAAATAAAGTGTTATGAAATCAAATATAACCAAGAAAATGAAGAAATAAAGCAACTATATTTTCCTTGCCCATGTGAGAAGCAGAATAAAAATTTGCTGACCTAAGCATGTTGTAGGTGAGGAATGAATCTACCAATGAGGCTAATTCAAAAAGTGAACAGTGTCCATTAAGGCCGAATTGTGTTTTACTCACATTTATGTTAATCTTTAATTTTCTCCTGACTTGGTATTTCCTTTACTATTTTATCTTCATTTTTAAAAATTTCATCTTAGACTTCAACTTGGGATATTATTTTCAACCCACATATTAGTCTAATGCAAATACAGGACATATCACCAACTCTATTTCTTTTCAATAGATGCTTAGAACATGACAACAATTTGATAATGAGTGGTTAGTATTATTTATTTATTCTTACTTAATTTTTTAAAAATTAAAATATAGGGACCAAGGGTAAAAAACACACACATGTCTCAGAAATTAAAGAAACACCACACAAAAGTTTGCACATCTAAAGCTTTTTATCACACAGTGATGAATTGGCAGGAAATCAGAATGTTTCTGCTCTGACAGCATTCAAATGCTCAAAGGTAGTGAGATAAGGATACCTTAAAGAAGCCACACACCACAGATGGGAAGAACCTTAAAAGACTCGGCTGAAAAGTTATTTAAGAAAAAAATGTAGCACAAAGTGAGTCAATTTAGTGAAGGCTCAAATGCTGCTATCCTGCCTATGACCATGGTTTCCATGATTATATTTAGATCTGAATATGATAATTAATGTTTATCTAAAACCATGGGGAATAAAAAAGATCAGTCTTTTGGCTCATTCCAATCAAAGCATCCCCTGGTTACTGTAACTAAAGATAGTTTTCATAAGTAAAAATCAAGGTAATTAAATAGCTGAGAAGCTTAATTCTACAAAATATTAATTTCTCGCAGATGCTCTTTAAAGAAGACTGTGCTATATGATTTGGCTGTTATTGGGGAGAGAGATGGGCAAAGTCACTTTGATAGGTAAGGTGAGAAAACTAAATTTAGATTTGCCACCTAAGGTAGCAGAGAACTCATTTTTTTCCCCTTTCAGAGGCAGTATTGAAAAAGTTCAAGTGTAAAGGTAGGTATGGGGTGGGGGAAATAACACGGGGAAGAAGGAGTAAGCAGAAGGCAGGAGGAAAAGTGCCAATATTAAACAGTCCACCCTGCTCATGAGATTATGCCATCAATTATTTTCTTGGGACTCAGGAAAATCAAATGAGGGACTTGACCTCAATCATCTATAAAGTCTCTACCGGTTATCTGTGGCAAGGGGCAGATTAATCATTCTCAGAAAGGCCCATGGCTTCTGAGAGGCTAGAAATTGAGTGGGGTTCAATGCATATCTCAGTTTCTTTTGTTAATTCCCAGCCCATTCCATTTGAAAGCCAGTGAGATTTCCTTCCTAAGAAGCTTGTCTATATCCTAAAATAACTATAGTTTCTATTCTAATTTTTCTTCCCCAGACATTCCTTCAGGTTACTGGTTTTCTCCTAATTTTTCTATCTCTTATAACAAGAAAGTACAGAGGTTTAGGTACTAGATTCATTGTTTACTGCTGCTTGATATTTGCAAGTTCATAGGATGGTACACTGGCAGAAAATTAGAATAATTCAAATCACATCCTCCCTTAGTCCAGGACCAAGAAAAGGAGGAAGAGGAGGAGGAGGAGGAGGAGGAGGAGAAGAAGAAGTACAGGGAAGAGGAGGAGGAGGGGGAGGGGAGAGGAGGGGAAAGAAGGAAGGGGGGTGGAGAGGGGAGAAGAGAGGAGGGGGAAGAAGGAAGGAGGGGGAAGAGAGAAGGAGGGGGAGGAGGGGAGGAGAGGGATGAGGGGGGAAGAGGGAGGAGGAGAGGAGCAGCAGCCCGGAGACATTAAGAAACCAACTCAGAGTCATACCAGCAGTTACCATAGATTTAGGAACAGAAACCATATGACTTAATTTCCAAATCACATATTGTCTCCTCTTTACCACTGTATATCTGACTTCTTATCACAAGTTATATAATAGTATCCTTGTTTTCCAAATATTAATTACAATATGGGGCCACCTTTCATGCATTTTCTTTCTTATTTTTCTGTAATTGTCTGCTTATTGCTACTATCTTTGAGGGGAAAAAAAGTTTAATGGATATTTCATGAATGTAATTTCTGGTCAACCCAAAGTGCTTTACATTTATCAGTTCTCATTTTCATCTTTGCTCTCAAGTTCATTACTCTGCTCCTTATCTTCACTGAACTGCGATTGGCATCTACAGTATTAACCTACATCTCTTATAATATGACTCTTCTGGATAGTAATCAACTGACACTAGTGTTGTGTGTGTGGGGGGGGGGGGGGGGGGGAGAGGGGTGTTGGAGGGGGGCTGCCACTTAATACTTAATATCAGGTACAGAGTTAGGAATTAGCAATCCTTTCTATTCTGCAAAAACCTATTTAATTCACTCTTGTTTTTTGGATCAAAAGGGAAGATCAAACACTGTCCCAGTGACTTTGAATGTTTATACATTCATGGACTGTAAGGAATGAGTTAGCTATTAGCAACTAACCTTCTTAGCTACTCATCTTGTTTTTATTTGCCTGACACCAGCCATGTATCAGATACTTTGGAGAAGAGATAGAGATGAAAGCATGGGTCTTCCTCTAAAAATATTTGTAGCCCGGCCAGTGGTAGGAACACATGCCCAGGTTGCTGGTTCGATCCCCAGTGTGGGGTGTACTGGAGGCAGTTGGTCAATGATTCTCCCATCATTGATGTTTCTATATTTACCTCTCCCTCTCTAAAATTAATAAAAGTATATTTAAACAATATTAAAAAACAAAAACAAAAACCAAACACGGACATCCGATTAGGAGTGGCTGGAGGCAGGGAGGTAGTCACCATCAATGTTCACTGCAAAGCTTTATGCTGGATTGTTTGTGTGTGATGCCTACAAACAGGCAGACTTAGATCCAGACTAGGCAAGTCCTGGAATGCTTTCAGAGAAAGGCAATGTCTGAGCCTGCTGGTGAATTAAAGGGAGTGAGCCAAGTGACTTTGTAGAGAAGGGCAGGGAGTCAAACTCACAGAATTATAAAATCCAGAGCTAAATAGAAAGAACATATTCAGGAAAACATAATAGGTTGGAATGATCAGACTGCAGGAAACTTCCTGTGAACTAAACAGACATCCTGAATTCCTGCAGCTCCGCTTCTGCCAAGCTCAAGATTCCGGCCTTTATGTTGAAAACGACAGGAAACCCTAGAAAGACTCTAATTGAGAAAGCAATAGGATGAGATTAACATTTTCATAAGCTGCTGCTGACAGCAATATAAAAGATAGATTTGGCAGAGTTTGGGGTGTATAAAGACGTGAGACTTGAAAAATGGCAACCAGGTAGGAGCTTCTAATAACAATCGAAGTAAGAAACAATGAGGTCCTGGTACAAGCAGCCTCGGTGAGAGTGGAAAATCAAGGCGCCCTGAAGACCATTAAGAGAGAAAATGGATACTCCAGAAAACAGAGGGGACCGAAGATGGGGAATTAATCAAGCTGGGCCACACACTTAATGAGGACCAGAGCTGCAATTGGAACCAGGCGCCTATCTCCAGTCAAGGATAATTTTTGAGACACCACTCTGCCTTGTAGAGTCTATGCTCTGACAATGACAATAATTAAATTTAAGATGGATTGTCTATTTATAGCAAAGGGCTACATTTAAGAGACCCCATTTTTCCTCATTATTCAGGGCAAGTAAACGCACGTGTTTGATTCAAATAGAATAGGATTGTTAACAACCCCCTCAATGCCCGAACTTCTTAAAAACCAAACAGACATTGGCTGTCCTTGATTTAACCTTAAAGCAGGTATCATGTCCCTTAGTCGGTGAGATAGGTGACAAAAAATAAATGTCCACACTTGTCCCCTTGATAATTTTTTAACCCAAAGCAATACAATGTCAATAGAGACTGATGCCAAGAATGAGATATCTCAAATCAAGCCCTCATTCCTAAACAGATTTGGGGGTGGATGAGAGTAGGAGTCCAGGAGAGTTGTAGGGTTAGCCACAGGTGACCTCATCTCTTTAGCCAAGTGACAGAGATTATGTCAATGCCACATCCTACTAGGAGGATCAATTGGGGTAAGGGCTTTGAATGCTGTAAATGAGAAAATTGAAGATTAAGAATTGTTGTCATTCATTCCTCCAAAGTGAATTCTAAAAATATTTTACAATGCTTGGTTTTGAGAGGATTACAAAGGTACGACAGCTCTTTGTCACACAGCTTGTTTCCCGAATAGAAAATGTATGCTATTTGATAAAGAGAACATTATATCGTAATCACAGATGAATCACAAACTGTTCTCCACTGGTACTTAGTTGGTTTATGCACACCTCTTAGATTACTTTCAGTGAACAGTAGCTACCAGAAAAGTTATAGATTAGCTACACCCCATTCCCCCACCCCCCAAAATCACTTCCAGTTTATAGTGCAAGGAAGTCTCTCACATCATGCATGTAGACATTTATTTGCTGAAAATTATTAGCAAATACATACAATGAAAACAGTTCCTAGGAGCTATTCTGAAGGGTTGAGGGAGTTCCCTGTACCTGGAGAGAAGCATTATGTTCAGTGCTACAAAAGTCGTTTGACCCTCACAAAATGGCAAATAAGGACTCACACATGTGTGTTCTACTTAAGGACATGTCCAGAAGGCACTTCCATCTTCAGATTTCCTAACAAACTGAAACGGTAAAAGATATACTCTTAAAACATAAGCAGGGAAATGGAAAAGTATGCATTCTGGATATCATGACATAGTGTTGGTGGAATGTCAGAAGGAAATTATCATTATATTTTAACAATGGAGATAAATGACTCCCAATTTTTGTGACATTCCTTCCATTTTGGGTTTTTCTAAACCCTACTGACCTTGACCTTCACGTCAGTACCCCAACTCAGGGTGCCTTCTCTGATATCCTAAACCTTTTATATCCTGTCATTCTAAGCTCCTGTTGTACCCTACATTTCCCTGTTTGTAACATTAATTATATTTAAGATTACTGTCCAAGATAAACTATACATGATCTGGGGAAAAGGCAATGACAATATTCCTTCACTGCTTTTTTTAAGCTCCTGAAATTGCTGATACTTCACTGTGTCTTGATTTCAAAACAGCGATTTCATGTGGTTCAAACTCATATGCCTTAATACTTATCAGAGTACCTATCTAAATGGTAAACATAACATATATCTCAGGGTGATTTCATCAAATATGCTTCTTTTAACAAACACAATCAAATAGGGCATTCAGGACAAGTTGTACAAACTGCATTTCCCCCCTCTAGATCTCACTTGTTAATGATGAACTAATTTATTTGAAACAAATGATCCATTATGTAAGCATCATTTATGTATGTGACATCTATGTTACAGAACACATCACAAGAATTCTTAAAAAGAGATGGGAAAGTTGATAGTAATTTAGCCTAGCATTTATGACTAGTGAATGCAATACTCTCCATTTAAATCAAGTAGTTTCATTAGAAGTGGGAATGTGTCCTGGGATCTTGATGCATCCTCTTCTTTCTTATCCCTCATTTGTCTCAGAGTGGAATTCTCCTTACCTCCTACTTCCATGGTCTGGAATAGGCAGCCTGAATGATCATCCTTAAGCTTCCTTTGTTCTGGGAAAATGGGTGTTGACTTAAAAGTTTTCATGACCTTACCAGAAACAATACTGTAGAAGGCTATCTGAAATACTAAAGGTTTTAAGAATTCAGATAGAAATTTTAGTAACTATTAAAGACAGGGGTTGGTAAACTATGGCCATTGGAACAACCACGGCCATAGCTCAGAAAGTTTTACTTGAGCTCAGCCCTCTGATTTATTTGCATGTTTTTGTATCTACTTTCTTACTAAAGCAGTAGAATTGACTAGTTTCCATAGAGATTTATAGTGTTGGAAAGCCAAAAATATTAACTATTTGTGTCTGTAGAGAAAATAATTTACCAACTCCTGGTTTAAAAAGAAATATGTTTTTTGTATGTGTTAATCCTTTAATAATTATTAGTTGAAATTTTGACATATATATTTATGTATGTGAATAATAATTAAATCATGCAAATAATCAGCACTATTATTTCATTTGCCTACTCCAACATAAGGTAATGACATCATCACCATGAGGGTGAATTTCCATTTAGGTTTGAGCTTAATGAAGAGAGCATACCTTGTTAAGCTTGAAATGATTCATGTCATAACACTCATGAACTGACCCAAAATATGGGCACAACCATGAATTACTGCAACTTCCTTTGTTCTCTCATTCATTTCTTCAGTGTAGGGTGATTTAAAGCTGCAAAAAAAATTTAAAATTCAGTGTCTAAGATAAGATACTTATCTGGGATCTCTATTGATCCCTATCACTTTCTCTTAATGAGCTGTGATATCAGATTGAAAGAATAATGAAGCCAAAAAAGACCACATTATCTTAGGGTTTTGAGCCTCTACCTGATACTGAGAGGCTTCCCTGGATATCATGAAGAGATGAAGTGTGGAGAGAGAGCCAAACGACGCTCATGCCTCACTCTGGTCTCATGCTGCTGGCCACAGATGGTTCACAGCCTTAACTGGGGCTCTGGGTGCTCTCAGGTCACGTCTGTGCTTTCAAACACCTCTGAACCTAACAAGTCAACATTCTTTCTCACTGATTCAAGGAAGTTGTCATTTTCTGACAACAACTCTATTTTTTCCCTCCTAAACACTGATCAGAGTTGCATTTTCTACATGTGCCTTATCTCTAGTCCCAACTGGGATGCCATTTATCAGTCCGTGTGGTTTTTCTATGGACAAGTTATGTATTCCCTGTCATTAGATGAGCACCTGCCATGCAGTTCTCACAGCTTCTGTCATACTGCAGTCTTTAGTATATCCCATAGTTATTTATATATTGTTAGTTTTTCTAAACACACACACGTGCGCGCGCGCGCACACACACACACACACACACACACACACACACTTACCAGTTATATACATTGATTTTTTAAAATAAACTTTGTTATTTATTAGAGCATATTGTATTCTTCTAACAACACTGGCTTTTTTTTCCCTTAGAAGTGAGAATCTCTGCCACCTTTTCTCAATAGTGCATGCAGAAATCACCAATTAGTACTGACTTTCTGCACAACTCATTTTCTTTGTTATCCTGGATCTACAATAGATAGACCCCATTTCCAGGGTGCCTTAGAGATAAACAGTGATTATTAAATCGGCAGGACACATTGAAGGAATTCTTTATCTGTACCCAGAATCTAGAGAATTGTTTGTTTCTGTTACGTGTTGTTGCATGTTTGTTTGTTTTGTTAGTTTTGCTGCTCTAAAACTGCTGGATAGTTTATGAGAACTAACATGCTCAATATAAAAGAACTACTCACTATCAAGCTAAGAACTAATTGAAAAACAATGGATATTTTAAATACTTATTTTTTGCTTAAATTTGAGTCAAAGTACTTCGTTATGGCTGTAGGTAAAAAACTGTGACTACCTTCTAGAAATCTTCAGTAGTATTCTAAAAGTGGTTAAATAGCCCTAGCTGGTTTGGCTCAGTGGATAGAGCAGCAGCCCATGAACTGAGGGTCCTGGGTTCGATTTTGGTCAAAGGCACAGGCTTGGGTTGGGGCTTGATCCCCACTAGGAGGAGTTCAAAAGTCAGCCAACCAATGATTTTCCCTCTCCCTTCCTCTCTGAAATCAATAAAAATGTTAAAACATAAAATAAATAAAAGTGGTTAAAGGTTTGCAGATATAAGCACACCTTCTTTAATAATAATTTAAAAAATATCTGTCTCAGTGAGTGTCCTAGATGCCGAAGATAGGAAAATGAATGAGATACTATCTTTCCCTTTAAGTTTTCCTTCATGTGAAAAAAAAAAGGCGAACATTGCAACAATATAAATGTTCAAAGTGGAGTTAATATATATCAATTGGTGATTGAGAGAATTTACGCCATTAAATTGCTGATATCTCTCCCTCCCCCATGAAATTTAAATGAGCCAAACCTACATACAAATCAGCTATTAGTTAAAGAAGGCTTGGAAATAGAGCTAAGAAAGTCAGCATGATCCCTAGGAGAAGGAGAAAAAATATGAACTCTGCATTAAATAAGAACTGTATCAAATAATCCATCTGAGCTTTTGTGGGTGGCATAAACATAGCATAATCACCACCAAAATAATGAAAAGGTCAGGACATGTTATAATAAATGAAGTGAGCCCGTGCCTGTTGCCAACATCTCTCACTTTAATTGGCATTTGTTTTTAAAGAAATACAGTGACATTTACACTTCAATTATATATGATAAGAATACTAACCAAGGTACAAAACAAACAAAAGAGCTAAAAAATTAAAATTTTATAGTTGGAACAGAATTTAAAAAAACAGTAACAAGTTTATACTTAAAATCCGATCTGATTTTAAATGTAAACTCCTACTCTCATGCCCTAAGATTCACCATTAATTCAATCCCATCTGAGTCCTTAGCTCTAATTAGTAAAGAAAGCTCTTATTAACTAACTGAACTAATAATTTTTTATTTTATGCCATTATGGGCAATGTGAAACTGACATATGCCATATATAATATAATTGACATTAGATTAATTATATTCAGCAGAGTTCATATTGTTTATCTATATAACAAATTCTCTAAAGCTTTACATTGCATGTTGAATAAAGTTTTCATTCCTGTTCAGTAGCCTTTAACCTGCCAACTGTTCAGCTTAATTTGCCAGCCTTATTTTTTATTTTTCTACTAGTATTTTACATATTTACTTATCTTTAAATTATTGACTTGTCTGTCAAATTGACAGCTGCTTCCTCTTTCTGGGTCACCATGCCATTTTGGTCATTGGTAGATAAGGGAAATGATTTGTAAAAATTTAGAAACCAAGCAAAAGATTGCACTAACTTTATAGTACATTAAATGCAATGCCAAATATTGCAATAGTATCTATTTACCAAAAATGTGAATCTTTGATAATCTAAAGAGATCAAAACACAGCCTGTTTGATGATGGGCTCAAATACATAGAGTTGAGCCTCAGTCTACAGGGGAAGGGTGGGATAGTGGTATTTTGCTCCTTCTAGTTCTATGATTGGTTGTAGACATCAAAGTGCTCATACCATATGAGAATGCAGGGCCTCATTTTTGTTTATATGTTTAGGACCACAAAAATTGAGGAAGCAAGGAGCAGGTATTTAATAGGGCATTAATGTGGGTTGCATAATCTTCCTGGTTGCAGTATTAGTTAATGTCTTGAAAATGACATTCAATAACTTGTATAAGAACTGAAAAACCTAGAAGAAGGTAAAGGGGATAAAAATGGGGATAGAAGGAGACTTGATTTGGAGTGGTGAACGCACAATGCAATATACAGATGATGTATTATAGAACTGTATAACTGAAACATAATTATAGTAACCAATGTTCCCTCAATAAATTCAATTAAAAAAACCCTAAAAACAACTCACCAGATATTAATTTCATTAACTTTTATTTAAAAGAACAAGAAATTACAAAG
This sequence comes from Pipistrellus kuhlii, assembly GCF_014108245.1. Taxonomy (NCBI): domain Eukaryota; kingdom Metazoa; phylum Chordata; class Mammalia; order Chiroptera; family Vespertilionidae; genus Pipistrellus; species Pipistrellus kuhlii. The sequence continues at coordinate 2,996,327 of NW_023425404.1, forward strand.
CACTATTTGGCATAGAGGGGACTGGGAGGAGGAAAGATTCATAACACATTATATATATATATATATATATATATATATATATATATATATATATATATATACATATATATGTATACATAAATATATACATACACACATACACATATATAAACATATACATACATGCATATGCATATATACATACACACGTGTATACATACATACATATATGCATATATACATGCCCACATGTATATACACATATACACATAAGTATATTGCATATATACATATATGTGTATATATACATATATGTGTGTATATATGTATGTTTATATGTGTGTATATATATAGAGAGAGAGAGAGAGAGAGAGAGATTGACATGTATTGATATTGATATATATTATATATTGGTTAAATTACATTTTCTGCAAAAATTTTCTCTACTTTCATGCCTTTCTTTAAATAACTTTTTCCATCAGAACTACCTATTAAAAATAGGTATATAGGTCTATAGAGCTGACATATAACATTTTAAAGTCAAGAGACATTGAAGTGTACTCCTGATTACTGAATATAGCTTCTAGTTTTGTTTCTATTATGGGAAATATTCCTTACTTTAATAGTTAATATTCAGGTAATTATGCATTTATAGGATTTTGCAGAGAGGCTTCTAAAGCAGGTCTTCAAATAACATACACATTCAGTGCCAAATGGGGGGTTAAATGGATTTACATAAACAATTACATCGATGCACATATAAAGTAAAATTTTAAAAGGTTAATAATTAAAAACAAAAAATGTAAGTCAGCCAAATAGAAACCAAAAGTAAACTAAAGTAGTCATTTTATATTTTACAAATGAGAATTTAAAGAGAAGTGTAAAACATTGTTCTTACATGCTTGTAAATTAAAGAATAGTTCATAGAAATATAGTTATTATAATGTATGGATGTAAAAATTTAACCTATAATATATAAAAAAAAAAACAATGGATGAAACTGCAGGATAAAGTCATGACAACTATTATAGTTTGATTTTTGACCAACTATCTTCAAAAACTAATAGCTGAAACAGAAAAGCCAAAACACTGAAAATCTGAACAATGTAATGATACATGCAAACTATTAGACATAGAAAGAGAACTACACCAAAAAAAAAAAGGCTAGTTTGTTTTTAAGCACCATGAATCATTTATAAAAAAAAAGCAAAACAAAACAAACAAACAAACAAAACAAAAAACAGACTGTGCACTGGGCAATAATGGAATCCTGAAGCATGTACCTTTAAAAATTATGCATTACCAAAGAACTGTTCAGTTAAAAAAAAGTTAATCAAAAGATATGACAATATTTATGATGATATCACACTGCAAATTAGGTTTCAGGATACAAGGGTAATATATAAAAATTAATTATTTTTCTATATAAACCAATAATAAATAAGTGAACTTTAAAAATGCAATATAATAATATATAAATTAATGCCCTTCCCTGCCAAATGTAATACTTACTAGTAGATAAAACTCTAACAAAGATCTACATGGAAAAAATTCTGATAAATAAAAATTGCTAAATAAATATAAAGATGTCCCAATGTCATGAATAGTAAGACATGATGTTCTCAAGCTATTAATTCTTCTCAACTAGATCTGAAGATCCAAAGTAATCCAAAAAAAATCACAGCAAGTACTTGGCAAATGACTCTTCTAAAGTTTACATAGAAAAGCAAAAAATCCAGAATAACCAACACAATATTGAAGGAAGAAGAACAAAGTTGGATAACAAAAACTACCTGACATCAAGATGTACTATAAGGCTAAAGTAATCAAGACAATGTGGTATTGGTAAAAGAAGAAACAAACAGATCTATGAAACAAAATAGCTCAGAAATAGACTCATACAAATAGAGTCAACTGATCTTTACAAATGAACAAATTGTACAAAATGGAGTAAAACATTGTTTTCAACAAATGGTATTTGAACAAGTGGACATCGATGTGCAGAAAAATGAAGCTAGAAGCTGAAGGCACCATATGAGTTTTGTTAAATTCTGCCAAACTTTTAAGGAAGAAATTATGCCAATTCTTTATAACTCAGAAGATAGAAGCAGAAAGAATATTTCCTAACTCTTTTTAAGAGTCTAGCAATATTTCCCTAATACCAAAACTAGACAAAATATTACAAAAGAGAACTAGAGACAAATATCTCCCATGGGCATAGATCTTCAAGAAAATATTAGCAAATTAAATTGAACAATGTATGAAAACAATTATTTACCAAATTGAATAAATTCCAAGTATTCAAGGCTGGTTTAACATTCAAAAACCAATTAATGTAATCCATTGCATCAACAGGCTATAAAAGGAACATCACAATTATATCAATACATTCAGATAAAACATTTGACAAAAATCCATTATTTATGATAAAAACTCTCAGTAATGCATCTCAGGAATAGATTTATGGTTTCCAGAGGTTCGTAGGGGAATGAATAGGCAGAGCACAGAAGATTTTTAGAGCAGTTGAAAATACTTTATATATGATAGTAATGGAAACTTGTCATTATACATTTATTTAAACCCAGAAAATGTACAACACTAAGAGTATCCCTAATGTGAACTATGAACTTTGGGTGATAATGACGTGTCATGTAGTTTTATCAGTTGTAACAGATGTACCACATCCTATGGGGAATGTAGATAATGAGAGAGGATGTTTGTGATTGGGGGTAGGGGTATGTGGGAAGTCTCTATGTCTTCCCCTCAATTTTTCTGTGAACCCAAAACTGCTTGCATTGCTCTTAAAATAAGTAAGTAAATAAATAAATAAATAAAGTCTTGATTAAAAAAAAATCCAATCAAAGATTTCCTTGGCTAGAGTCAATAATGTGTGTGCCATGTGCTTAATTCTGGGTTATATAAAAACACAGGAAGCCCTTTTTGGACCTTTGCTAAAGTAATTTCCTTTCTTTATTCTGCCTTATTGTACTGGATAATATCAACTTTTATGTGATTAATACTATCCTTATCAATAGCAAAATATTGATGACAAGAATAAATAGTACGTGCTTGGAATCTAAAAAGTGCTATTTTGCCTGGATGTTCAAAATGTTATCCTGCCAGGTGGAGAATTTCATTGAGTTTTTGTTTCTAAGGAAATTTAGAAGAATTGAAAAAATTCCATGGCTCCAATGAGAGAGAGAAAAGGAAATGAAGGGGAGGTCAAAAGAGTGTGTTCTCTATTCAAAAGGAATTATTTTTCTCTGCATATAAAAAAAAAGTCACAGATATTATTTCTAAGGTTTATGCTACTGAATTTTCAGCAGTGACTAGCCAGGGAGACTGAGAATTATAGAAAATAAAGAAACAAACTCAATTCAAAACATGTGAGTGGGTAGGCTTGTTTGCAACTGGCAGTGCTCAGGACAGTCCAAGGTAAGACCATGTTCTGCCTTTTCAAGAGTGCTAGCAGATAAGCTACACAGGTGGTTGTTTTGTTTTAAATGTTTTTATTCAAAAAGATTATTTGCCATCATTTAGACATGCACAGATATATCTAGCCCTGGGCCAAAACCAGGTGCTACTCACAAAACTAACACATCTTTAATATTGACCTTGTATGCACACTATACTTCTATAATACATCCTATATATAGCTTAGCTGTCAAGCATGGCACATGACAAATGGTTAAATGTATCTTTAATCATCCTGCTCCAATTTCCTTATCTTTCTTCAAACACCCTCACTGATTATTTCTCAAATTGAGAAAACACATCATATTATAGATGTCATATTATAGCATTTTCATTAGATTTTCCAGTACTATTGGGAGAAATGGATGTTGATGAGATGAAAAATTCATAGGTCTATATGAGAAAAGACATGTTTTGTTTCTACCCGATGGTGTTAAAGTGCATATTATTGTAACATTAACATTTTATTTTTTAAATAGGAAAAAAAGGAAAGAAATCATCAAGAACTTGTATCTTTTGGCCTCCATAGCACTGTCACTTTTCAAAATTTTGTTCAGAAGAAAATATTGAGTTGCTGTCTTGCTTAGAATTATCAGTCCTCCTCTCAAATACACACAAGCATAGCATGTATTCTCATGGGTATTGATCTGATCAATATCTTCAGTGTATGTTTTCCTCTACTATTTTTACTAAAATCACATAATCACTCAATGACAGCTAGGAGGATGCTCTCTACTTTTTGGAAAATGGACAGATGTTAAGCCCTTAAAATGACCTTTTGCTTGGGTACTAAATAAGCCACAAGGGTGATGCTCAAGCTTTGATTTTGGATCACTATTGAAAAAATTGTTTAGCTCATGGATATTCTCCAGAATCCATATGCTAAATCCTGGATTCTGACCCCACACACATCTCTCATGACACCACACCAAGGTACCTGTTCCATCTACATATATGCAGAGTAGCCAAAACGTTCTTAAGATCCATCTTCTCTCAAACTTACCTAATCTTTTTTTTTTTTTTAATCCTCAGCCAAGGCTATTTTTCTATTGTTTTTTAGAGAGAATAGAAGGGAGGGGGGGGGAAACGGAGAGGAACAACATCGATGTGAGAGAGATCTTGGTTGTCTCCCCACATGTGCTCAGGCCAGGATTGGGGATCAAGCCTGTAACCAAGGTACAGATATGTGCCCTTGATTAGAATCAAACTTGGGACTCTTTATCCCATGGGCTGACCAACTAGGGCAAACCCACTCACCTTAATTTGCTCCTTCTATTTCATGTTCATTTTAGTTGGTAACCTCTTCTAAATCAAATGTGAATTCTTATATATTTTTTAGACTCATTCCTCTTAATCTAAAAAAAAAAGTATAATTGCAGTTACTCAATTTCTTAAAATTATGCAAATATTATGCTAAAGCCAAAGGAGGAAATTCATATTTTCTCAGTAGTAATACTATTTGTATTTTCTAAAATATATATTTTATTGATTTCAGAGGGGAAAGGAGAGAGAGAAAGAGAGAAACATCAAGGATGAAAGAGAATCATTGATTGGCTGCCTCCTGCATGCCCTCTACTGGGGATCCAGCCTGCAACTTGGGCATGTGCTCTTAGCTGAAATCGAACCTGGGACCCGTTAGTCCCCAGGCTGACACTCTATCCATTGAACCAAAACAGCTAGGGCAATATTAATTGTCTTAAGTTCAAGAATATCAAGGAAACTTATAGTATACTAGAGTCCTGGTGCATGAAATGTGTGCATGGAGGGGGGATATGTGTGTGTGTCCCTCAGCCCAGCCTGCACTGTTTCCAATCTGGGATCCCTTTCACAATCCAGGATTGCTGGCTCGCAACAATTTACCTGCCTGCCTGCCCCTTTGCCCCTAACCACTTCTGCCTGCCAGCCCGATCACCCCTAACAACTCCCTTGCCAGCCTGATCAACACCTAACTGCTCCCTTGCCGGCCCAATTGCCCCTAATTGTCCTCCATTGCTGGCCTGGTCACCCTTAACTGTCCTCTCCTGAAGGCCTGGTTGAGCTCAACTGCCTTTCCCTGCTGGCCTTCTTGTGGTGGCCATCTTGTGTCCACATGGGGGTGGCCATCTTGACCACATGGAGGTGGCCATCTTATATGTTGGAGTGATAGTCAATTTGCATATTACCTCTTTATTATATAGAATTGTCCCACTTAGGACAAAAATTCTGAATGTTATATATGGAGAAATCAAAGCCCATAAGCTTTAATATGAAAAATTGATATTAACCCATTTATTCTCATGTCAAATAGTTTGCTTTGCATGAGACTTTGGCTCAACTACCTTCTTAAAATTCATTCCTTCTTTCTCAACAAATAAAAGCTCTATATAAGATCTGAAAGTGGTTAAAGACAAGCACAGAAATTACATGGTTTATTTTCTAATTGTGCTCACATTTTGTTGGGACAGGAAGAATAATAAAAAGAGTCACATAAATACATGTAACATTACAACCATAGCCATATTCTGTAGTGTGAAAAATGCATGTGATGGAAGCTTACGTGAAGGGCATTTGACCCAGTCATTTAAATTGGAGAGAATTTCTCTGAAGAACTAAAATTTAAAAGGTGAATAAAAATAGGAAGACTAGTTGGTAAAGGAAATAACCTCAACAGAGATCCTGCATTGAAAAATGTAGTGTGGAGAGTGATGGGAACAAGAAAAGCTGGAAAATGTGTCGACAGAAGGAGGGATGGCACCTCACAGGACTTTAGACCAAGTGAAGGATGTCAGGTTTATCTCAAAGGCAGCAGAAAAGCATGGAGGGGCATGTCTCACCTTCTCTGTAGCTCCCATCCAAGGCCAACCCCAGCTTTCCTCACCTGAATCTTACTCTGTCTTCTTGCTTTCTCTGTGTCCCTCTCAAGGTCTATTCTCAGCAGCAGTCAGAGGGATTGATTTAAACTCAGGTCAGCTTGTGTTACTTGTCTGCTCAGTGGCAATTACTAACATCCTGTCTTGCCCAGAATAGCATCCCAAATCCATCTGCTGGCCTCAAGGCCCTGGATGACTGTGCTCACAGCCATATCTCTGACCTCATCTTCTAACCCTGTGTTCCCCGGCTCTCTCTGCTGCAGTTACAGGCTCACGACTGGGCCAGATCTATTCAAGCATGCTGCTGCCTCTGTGTTTGGGCACTTCCTCTCTTCTAGATGGCCTTCTCCCAGGTGTGCACAAGACTCACTCCCTCAAGTACACAGGTCTCTCTCAGGGAGTTTACTTGCCAGGAAGTTCTTCCCAGACTTCCCTGTTTAGAAAGGCCACCACCCTGCCCACATCACTCTCCTGGCCATCCTCAGCTCTATTTTTCTTCATAGCATTGACTGCTACCTGACATATTACAACTTTTTGCTTCTTAGTTTAGTATGTCTACCTCCCTTAAAATAGAAGGGCTTTGAGAGCTGGGGCCTGTTTATTTGCTGCTTTATCTCTAGTAGAAGGAATAGTGTCTGGCACATAGAAGGTGCTCAATAAATATGTGTTGAGTTAATGAATAAATGAGAGGATGATTAAATAACAGACTGGGTGATATTCTTCACTATAATAATTTCACCCATCAATTTGCAATTTTTCTTCCAAAGAGACTATTCACTCGGATGTAAATAGCATACAGATAAATTCCTGTCATCAATCAAGAGTCATTTCAAGCCTTGCTTACTCTTTTAAATTTTCTTTCAATAGTCAGCAATCTTTTTCTTTAAATTCCCTGATAAACATGAATCTAAACCAATAATTTATCTATAGTAACTCATGTTTTGTTGTTGTTTTTTGCTTCTGAGTCAATTCTATCTGTTAGATACAAATATTTGTAATTTGAAACTGCTAACTCAAATTTCCTTTCCCTTTCTTTCATGTATGATTGTTGATGTAATACTATCTAGCAAGAGGTGAATGCATACTTGTCACTTGTTTGGGATAAATACTACCTATCATGTTTAAGTAGGAGCAAGTAAAAGCAGCGTATAGTCATCAAAAAAGTAGAAATTTATTTTGCTTGAGGCATCACTGCTTTTTGTGATGGAAGAATGACAATAAAGATGGAAAGTAAGTTGATGTTTTCATGTTATGTTGGAAAATTTATATATTTTTTCTATAGCAACGAGGAGGCATTGGTTATTGCAGATAAATGGAATAGCACAGCAATTCTCGGCTTTAGGAAGGTAACTACTGCAGTACTGTTTAGGGTAATTGGTTAGAATACAAGGAGAAACTGGTTGGTTTGAAGATCATCAAAGTAGCTCATGCTGAATGAGGACACTGGCAGTAGAGACAGAAAGTAGAGACAAAAGTTTGTAATTTTTGATGTTCTTTAATTCAGGCATTTACTAACTCTGATTGATATTATACCATGTTAACTGTTAGAATTACAAAGATGAGCTGTGAATTTCCTGGACATACCTTTAAGATCAGTTATTATCTTCTCTTTTCCCTATAGTAAAAAAAAACTTTCAGTTCCTATTTATAATGCCATGATGCATATTCAATAAGACTAACAAAAGTAATTTACATTTGGATAGCATTTTGCATTTTATAAATAGCCCTCATGCGCATTACTTTATCTGATCTTACAAAAACCATGTTCAGTAAGCCAGATGGGGATGGGAAGTTCTCTTCAAATTCAACATTACTGCAGATCAGTAACTGACCCCAAGTTATACATACATCTGCCTGTGGATTCTGAATGTATCCAAGTTCCAAAAACAATACAGTTTTTCTTAGAATTTCACTTTGTGTGTTTTTTGAAACTTCATGTGAAACTAGATTTTTCTCTACTAATTTCACTTTAATTCCCTTCTCTGGAGCCTATAGTTTATTGTCTGATTCCATGAGGTACTTTGTTACTAGTTTTATAAGAGATAGCAAAAACGCTGTGTTATAGATTGTGATATACCGGTAGTTGTCAGGTTATAAATGCCAAAATTAAAGCAAAACAGAAAAGCATTCTTATTAACAGTTCAAAGCTTCTGTTTCTGATCTTTTATTCCAAAACCAAGAAAGAAAAATATTTTAAAGACATGGTCATAAGTAATAGTATATCATCTGCTGGTTTAATATTTCAACGTGAAAATTTAGGCTTTAATTTTAGTTTGTCTGAACATTTTTAATTTGTTATTTTGTTCAAATGAATACGCACAATATAAAATGTCAACAATTGAATTGGATGGAATAATAAAACATCAAAATGTTTTATATTTTTTATTGATTTCTTACAATCAATAGGAAGGGAGAGAGATAGTTAGAAACATAGATGAGAGAGAAACATCGATCAGCTACCTCCTGCACACCCACTACTGGAGATGTGCCTGCAACCAAGGTACTTTCCCTTGTCCAGAATCGAACCTGGGACCTTTCAGTTATCAGGTTGATGCTCTATCCACTGAGCCATACCAGTTTAGGCTAAAACATCAAATTATTTTAGAAAATGTTAATATATAAGCTACACCTCACATCATCTTTGCCAGCTTATCAGAAGAGCAAATCAAAATATAAGAATGAATTGATACAAATTTCAGATAGTCATGAAAGTAAACATCAGTTCATTTGTTTTTGTTTTAAAGAAAAATTATACATAACACCTATATCCTGGTTTCCAAATAGCATTTTCCAATGAAAGGAACTGGGGCTCCTTGGAGAAATGACTGATTCTAGGTTTGACACTGGAAATATACAAAATGAGCCTTGGGAATGTTGTATTGTGAGAAAATAAGGAAGTGTTCAGAGGTTGGAGACATATTAAAGAGACACAAGAGCCTGATAGAGAGAACTTTCAATGGCAAAGCTAGAACAATGCTAGCAATGTGATTTAATAAATGTAGTATTGTGAGATAACCCAAGTTAAAAGTAATATATCGAGAATATACTGATATAAATGGCCAATGAAGGAGAAGGAGATATAAGCTACCCTCTGCCTTCTTCCCTCAGATTATAGCTCTCATTACTACCAGACAAAAAGTTAGAAGGTTGGATGTAGACGCAGGAGTCTATGATGCTTAGAGGCTAGTGAAAGCATCATTATTGGGAGTGGAGACAGTTCATTCTGGACAGTGAACATCTACACCTGCCTTAAAGGATATTTAGGAGGACTGGAAAATTCAAACTGAAGAAGATACTACCACTAACTAACTAACATAAGTGGGTGACTATAAGGCATTAACAGCCTTATCATAGACGATGAAGGTGAGGAAGAGAAACTTCTCATTTTCACCTAAGCAGTAATGAGAAATAAAGGGCACTTGATCAGCCTGTGTGGTGCCAACTGCTAAATAGATCCCACACCATTCAAGGAAACTAGAAGCAGCACTAGAAAAATGACAGTGAATGAAAAGGAGTAATAAATGCTGTTCAGATGTCTCCACCAAAGAATGTCTCTCTGAAGAGCAGATCACTGAAAATTATTTACTCAAGAAAATTGATGAAAATTTTAAAAGATCTATGGCTGATATACTGAAAATTGATGCAAAGTTGGAGAAGATATAAAGAGAGAACAGGAGTTGAAATTAGAGGATCTATTTTGAAGGATTTAAAAAAAATGAGAGTGAAATTTATAAAACAAGAGTGATGGACTTTTATCTTCATAACAGCAAAAGACAGAAGAACAAGAGAAGTTTCCAAAGAAAAACTTAAACTCTCTTAGCATGTAAAGAAACACATAGATTAAACACTTAGAACAATGATGCATCAGTAAGACAACTGAAAGAGAAACATTATTCAAAAATGTACTGAAACTCTTTTTTTCCTGAGCTAATGAAGAGCTTGAGTGTCCAGATTAAAAAACTCATAAAATATTATTAAATATTGATATAATGGTAACACCATTAATCTATAGCCTGGAGAATTTTTTTTTAATTTAAGGGAAAAGAAAAAATAATCTTATCAGCATCCAGTTAGTAAAACATAACACCTACCAAGGAGTCATATTCAGAATACTTAAACACTACAAATGTGCAAAGCAGTATCTATAGAATTTTGAAAGACAGAAGCTAAAGAAATTTAGACATAAGCATTCACATGGAAGATAGGAAAAAGATATGCAAACATTCAGGAAATATACCATTTAATTACGGTTCCTGAAAATAGCACTAGAAAATATTCTGCTAGCTGAGGTATGCATAAAAAAAATAATGAACAATTCTGGGGATAAAAGAACTGACAATGATTTTGAAGATAATTAAATGCAAATTTCATGAAAGACAATTTTTAACTTAATGAGTCAAAAGAATTTAGTTCTAGTTTTATAGATAAAATAGCTTTGAGGCTTGAAGTAAATCATTTCCTATTTCTTGTTTCTACTTTTTCTCCATTTGCAAAATGTTGCCATGTCTCAATAATGCCAAAGTACTAATTAATGTTTTAAAGTGCATGAACTTTGTTTTGTTTTTCCTACAGTACTTTTCTCAGGAAGGCTCCGTGATCAGGAGAGTTCCCTCACCTGTAATCCTTACTCAAAATTGCTACTCTAAGACTTCCATTATATGTGATTCTGAATTCTCCAGGTCAGTTTTGCATTGATTTCATTTAATTAAAATGACAGAATGGAATAAAAGCTATGGGGAGTTCTTGATTTTCTGCAAGTGAGTTTTCTTCTGCAAAGTCTAAAAATAGCTTTTCTAAGCCGAAAACTGTCTGGTGCCTTTATTGTCTCTATCACAGCCTCCCCACCCCGCCACGAGCGCTCCCCACCTTCTGCTGCTTTCTGAAAGCCATGCAAAGGCGATTAAAAAAATTAGAAATCCTGGCTGTTTTCATGCCTCTCCCATGTAATGTTTAAAGGTCCCTTTGAAAACACACCTATAATAACATGCAAATCCACTGAATGGCTGAACAGTGGAACAACCCTCAGGATGATTTTGGGACAAACTCAGGGCTGTGAGGGCCAAGCCCCTTGCACAAATTTCATGCATTGGGCCTCTAGTTATTTAATAAGTCAATTTAGAGAACATTTGGGGAGAAAAGCAAATCAAACTAGGAAAATTGTGTGAATTCATCTCAGCATCCTGACACAAAGTGCTTTGCTGCACATAAGGAGAATATGGAAATCTAGGTTTAGGTGAACACTTCATAACTGTAATAACTAGTTCTTAATGAGAACTTCATCCATGTCAATATCTTCAGAAAAATCAAATGGGGAGATTAAAAAATAAAGAAATACACCATGCTTTGGAATGACTTCAAGTAGGAATATATGACTCATATAAATAAAAAATCCCAAAGCATTTAGAGGTGATCAGGGAACTGGTAACCAGTGCTAATTAGAATCAGCTTGACTTTATATAGTTGTAAGTTCACAATGTTAATAGCAAATATTCTATTGCATTTGTTCGATGTGCCAGGCACTTTTTAAGTGTTTACATGTATTAACTCATTTAGTAATTGCATTAACCCTAGGAAGTGCGTACTGCTATAACCACACATTTTTTTTTATAGAGCTTCTATAGATTAAGTCATTCCCAGGGTCCTGTAAGGCTAATTATGCATGGGTAAGCCTGAAGGTTCAAACTGAATAGTCTGGCTCTAGAGTGCTATTAACACATTTCACTGTCATCCTGCAGTATAATGGGAAATGGGGGGAAAAAAACAGGCTTAATTTTCTAACTCCATTTTCCTTATTAATTATGTTTGGAAACTTGAGTTTTGGATCCTTCAAGTATCCCAAGAATTAGTTAGATAGTTTATTATAGGACACACAGATTACTCAGAAAGTAATGAGGCCTTCTAAATACTGAGTGGAATCAGTACAATATCTGCCCTTTACCTTTGCTCTATTCAATTGAGGTTGTATTTGAAGCAAATTATTCTAGATCCACTACCAACTGTAGTTTAGCATATAGGTAGAAGTTGAGGTGGTCATGATTCTTCCTCTGACTAGTAAAATTATGATAATTATACTTAATCTATTACTGTATTTCAAAACTATCTGATGGGATGGGAACTCAAGGTTGGCCATTTCTCTTAAACCTCTTAGTAAATGACAGGTACAGAATAGCAATGGCTTCATACTTACCTCACTCTATTATTCTATCTTTTTTACTTCTTCACCCTTTTCAACTAGTATTTTCATCTTCACTTTCCTACTCCCTTTTCAACTTCAAAGGATAACATCAGGTCACTTCCTCTTATTAACTCTATGCTCAGAAATGCTTACATTAAGAGAACCCAAATCTATCCTCTGTCACATCTTCAAAATTATGACTTGTGTGTTGCTGTTTTCTCTATTTTCTACCCACTCACTTCTTTACTACCACACTCAATTAATACTTGTCAGGTAATTCATATGTTTTAGTCACCAGGCATTATGCAAGTAGCTAAGGATACAAAGGTGAATGACAAACAAGATTTATTCTTTTCATTAGACAACTTGTCAACACTACTTCTTTTTCTAAATTGTCCTATGTAAGGTTGACAGGCATTGTCTGCTAACTTTGCTCACATTTTCTGAGCCTTCAGCTTGCCTAAATTATGCAGCATTTTACATGGCTGACCACTCTTCCTCTTAAAATTCCCTTGTCCCTTGTCCTCTATGGCTAGGCTATTCAAAATGGGATCAGCAGATGGGCTATGAATCTGCAGTCTTTGCTACCAGTCCATGATGAGACAAAGAGCTGTGACAAAATAAAAATAAACTTTGTTTAGTTTAGCTATTTTTTCTTTATTCTTTTTTGTAACAATATTAGCTTGATGAAGAAATTAATGTGTTGATTTAATTCTGGCACTTGTTTGCTATCATTGGCTTGCACTCTCAGTACTATTTTTTTTTATTCCAGTCATTTCTTAATTCCATGACTGCTTCCTTTCTCCCAATATAATAATTTATGATGTATATGACATTTATTGAAAGAAAGCTATAGAGTGCTTGATATATTGATCTTCTTTCTAATTAAAAAATGTTTATGTGGCCCTAGCTAGTTTGGCACAGTGGGTAGAGTGTCAGCCTGCAGACTAAAGGGTCCCAGGTTCGATTCTGGTCAAGGGCACATGTCTGGGTTGCGGGCTTGATCCCATTGTGGGGTTTGCAGGAGGCAGCCGATCAATGATTCTCTCTCATCATTGATATTTCTATCTCTCTCTCCTCTCTAAAATCAATATAAAAACATATATATGTGTTTTTTTAATGTGTATGTTGGAGATAGGGTTGGATACTGTGGAGTGAGTAGACAAGTGTATTCACAAGCCATATGCATTAACCAATGCTCACCTGCAAGATTTCAGCCTTTAAGGGACAGATTCTTGGCCTTTAGACATGTTTTGATCTCATAAAATCAGAGCCCTTAATGTCCTCACTCTATGGAACCCCAGCTTCTGACACATGCTTGACCATGAGAGATGACTAGTAAGTACAGAATGAGTGAATGGGCAAAAGTGTTCTAAATCTTAATATCTATTTACAAAATGCCCTCTTTCAACTCCAGCCCCATCTTTAGAACATTTAGAAAAATGTTTTCTTTCCCTTCTGTACTTTAGACCCCTCATTAAAACTGTGATACCATTCCTAAGATATGAAATATCCCTACTCACCCTTGTCTTCCGGAAGAGCTTTTGTTGTATCAAAAATATACCAAGAAATTCTCCTCAGGGAAAATTAATCATTCTAACTCTTGTTCACCTTCTTAATCTTCCATATCATGCTTCTTTTAAGAAAAATTTGTACTGCAATTAAATGGTTTCTATATTTGACTTATATCCTCCCCATAATTTTCATCCTCAGAGGAAAGATCAAATGAGAGATAATTAACTTTTTGTTTGTTGCTTATGGCATTCCAGGTACTTTATATACACAACTCAATTTCATCTTCTGCCCACACTAGAGATGAGGTTTCTTTATCTCTGTTTCAATTAGGAATTTCAGACACAGAGAGATTAAGGCTTTTGCTTAAATATGAACTAGTGGAGTCATGATTCATATTGGAACTTCTGACTCGAATGCCTCAGTTTTTCATTTTAGCATTCATAATAAGACCTGTTAATGTTCCTCACAGTTATGTAAACTTTATTATAAATAAGCTGTGATAAAAATGAACAGACAAGAGCAGCCCAGTAAGAATAACTTAATAATTTTATAAAATAGCCAATTTTAGCTGTTGTATACTCAGTTTAATCTCTTAGAATTATATATATGATTATACATTTAAGTGTATATTAACAAAAACAAGTATCATTGGCAAAATCTGTGGATTGTGTGTGTGTTTGTGTGGAAGCTGGAATTGGGAAAAATGAGATGGTAGTGGCCTCCTATTACTCTAATACAGAATCAGAGATATCTGGTAAACATATCTCCAATATGTAGACTCTATAATTTTCAGAGTTCTGAGTGGTCCTTGTCCCTTCAAATTTTTTCTAGTTTCTTCTCAACCAAGTGATGCTAGAAAACTTTCCATAATCCAAATGATATGTTAGTTATCCAGTCTAAGCCAATTCTCTGCTGTGATTTATCTTCAGGAGTCCATTTTGGGAGTAACAATTTATCTCTGCTACTTTGAGCTTTTTCCCAGAGTAATTCACTGGCCCTGTTTAGGGTATAACCATATCTTTAAGAAATCTGGGTGGCAGGAGAGATGGAATGTTGATTTGTCTTTGGACACAGAAACTTTCTCAGTGAATCCTGGTTAGCACAGTTTCTAAAACCTGCTCAAACCACTTCCGACACTGTGTGGCCCATGGGTCTCAGCAATTTACAGAGATAATATGACTCCTTTGATCATCCTGTGTCAAAGTGCCTCTGCATAGAAACATTTGCATTAACTGACGCAGCTCATTGAATTGATTTACAGAAGAAAACTCATTAACAATGTAGTTGGAACCTAGAATAATATATTGACCCTTCAAAATTTTATTTGAGAAACTGATAAATTCTCTTCTCAAATCATGATAAATATCCTCCCAAAATATACAGTCACGTGTGGCTTAACTATGGGAATTTGTTCTGAGAAATGCATCATTATGCAATTGTCATTGTGTGAACATCACAGAGTACACTTACACAAACAGAGATAGGATATACCTAGGCTCAATGGTTTAGCCTATTGCTCCCAGGCTACCAACCCATATGGCCTGTTACTGTGCTGAATACTGTAAACATTTACAGCAAAATAGTATTTGTTTATTTAAAAATATTTAAATATAGAAAATGAAGAGTAAAAATGCAGTAAAAAAGTTTTAAAAAATTGTACACCTGTATAGAGCACTTACCGTGAGTGGAGCTTGGAGAACTGCAAGTTGCTGTGAGTGAGTCAGTGAGTGAGTGGTGAGTGAATATGGAGACTGGGGCATTATCATACACTGTATGTTCTTTATAGACACAGCCCCACAAACCTTCTCCCTGCTTCCTTTGGTAGGGTCAGAAATAAAACATCACAACTGACAATACTGCTCCATGAATTGAGGTGTGGGTTGAATTAATTGAAAATGTGAAGAAGAAACTTTTTTGTAAAGGCATAGATCACCATAATAGTGACTGTTAGGAGTGAATAAAAGGTGGTGGCTTGAGGACCAGTAGGAATAAAAAATTAAGATAGAGAGATAAAGGAACACAGAGGCCTGTCATGGCGATGTGATTTTGGCTACTGCATGTTGAGGCAATGGTCAGACTTAGATCATTTGTGGTTTCCATTAAAAAAGGGTGTTTCACATAAAGAAGGCATAGAATGTGGGAATCAATATTTTTACTTTAGAGAAAAATACACACACACACACACACACACACACTCACACACTCACACACACACACACACACTAGAGGCCCAGTGCACAAAATTCTTGCATGGGTAGAGTCCCTACATTTGGCTGGTGATCGGGACCAATTGGGACCTTCTGGCTGCCAGCTGGGGCCTTCCTTCATTCTGTGCCACCCCCTGGTGGTCAGTGCATGTCATAGTAAGTGATTGAACTCCTGAGGGGACACTTTGCATATTAGGCACACACACACACACACACACACACACACACACTAGAGGCCCAGTACATAAAAATTCATGCACTGAAGGGGGGTCCCTTCCTCAACCCAGCCTTCCCCCTCTCATAGTCCGGGAGCCCTCAAGGGTAGGAGGCAACCTAATGATCAGGGGAAGGCAACACCCCTGTCTTTGAGGGTGAGGCAGTCAATTAGCATACTCCCTCCTTATTGGCTAGGGGTGCTACCATCTTTGCTAATTGGCATGGTTGTCAATTAGCATATTCCCTCTTTATTAGATAGGATAGTTCTATTGATTGTAACTCACATAAAGGACTCTGTCTGGATTTGAATGGATGAAAGAAATGAAACTTCTTTTGCTTTATATCATTATAACCTGAAAATATTTCCAGGGTACAGGGCAGGCTGGTGCCACATCACCACAGAAAGCTTTCACTCGAGTGGCAGAGGCACTTGATACTTGTGAGGAAGCTCCATGGCCCTGAGTCCGTGTACAGGGCCCTAGTCCTCACAAAGACCTTACACCAATGCTCTGTGGGGACCAGCCAGCTGCATCAGGAGGCCACAGCACCTCTGTATGTGTAGGGCTTGGGGCGAGCTCCTCTGTGCTGAGACAGGCCAGGGGCTGCTGGGCTGGGATGTCATTTGTGCACTTAAACTCCAGCTGAGGCGAGTGAGAGGGAACCTGTTGCAAGTCCCACAAATATTATTCCAGCAGAGAAAAAAAAATTCCTCCTGTACCACATGTCCTATCATTTCTTACAGGAAATCTAGCTCCATCCTCATCTTTATGAGACCACCATTGTATATGTGGTCTGTTGTTGACAGAAACATCATTATACAGTGCATGACTGTGCTTTTATTTTAATTAGAGTTTTATTTTAGGCTAGGAGGAAAAGATAAAAGGTGACTCTTTAGAAGTTTGAATACATAAAACATAAGGTTTTATGATCCCAAAGAGACACATTCTATTATGCAAATATATTAGTTCAGTTGCTGGCATGGAGACTTGAAATGGAAATGAAGTATAAATAAGGAATTTTATGTTGAAGGATTTCTGAATAAAATGAGATATTACACACTGCTCAGGTTGCATGCATGTATATATTTTTTAAATCTCCTTTTTAATATATATTTGTTTGTGCAAAGTAACTCCTCTGTGTACAGAGCCTTCCTATTGCTCTAGGAAGAGGAATCATCATTCAGTAAAGTAAGCCAACAAGTACCAACACTGAATCTGAAAATGCGTTTAACATAATGTGCTCACTTTAAACCAAAATCACCCCAGCCCCTTAATATAGAATGATAGGATAAAATTTTACCAAACCTTTGTTACTCATTCATGTGTGAGTGCTGATTCCATTGCAAGCCTTATGAAGATATGTGCAGGCACATGCATGTGCATGTATATGCATATATAAAGAGATATCAACATACACATAAAAATCTATACTAATAAAAGCCTATGTGGTTCTCATTCCCTTGTGTGATGCCATCACGTCATCACAAGATGACCACTATAAGATGGCCATCACAAGATGACCGGCAGTGGAGAGCAGTGGGGGCAATCAGGCAGGCAGGGCAGGAGAGGGCAGTTGGAGTCAAACAGGCCAGCAGGGGAAGGAAGTCGGGGGAGATTGGGCCAGCAGGGGAGGGCAGTTGGGGGGCAATTGGGCTGGCAGGAGAGCAGTTAGGCATTAATCAGGCTTGCCGGGTAGTGGTTAGGGGGCAGTCAGGCTGGCAGGCAGGAGCAGTTAGGGACAATCAGGGAGGCAGGCAGACAGGTAGGTGGTTAGGAGCCAGTAGTCCCAGATTGTGAGAGGGATGTCTGAATGCTGGTTTAGGACATCCCATGAGGAGTCCTAGATTGGAAAGGGTGGAGGCTGGGCTGAGGGATGCCCCTTTCATTCACAAATTTCATGTATGAGACCTCTAATATATATTTAACATACATCTATATGCATGTAATTGGCTTGTAGTAATACATTTTCAACTCTTTTGTCTTGTTCAGAAATTCAAGGAATTTTTAAGCTTTGAAAGAAAGACAGCATAAGAGTTATGCCACTTGCTATCATTGAAGAGCCTTCCTATGTATGAGAAATTTCCCACATGTAAGTAGTCCACACCTCTTCAAAGTAGAAGACAGGTACATCTCTTTTATGTCCTCTCCAATAATTGAGACGTGTAAGCTACATAAGCTCACCCAATCAGATGGTGCTTCAAACAGTGAAGGAGGCACTACAGATTCTATCTCAGAGGAAGGTGGCAGAGGCAGCCAGCTCTGCTTGGGTCACAGTAGCCACGGTTCCAGCCATCACATACAGGTTCAGAGCAGGGGCAGTGGGGTCCCTAATTGGGCCCTCCCACGTTATAATTTAGATATTGTTTCTGCTGTCCTGCCTAGAGTCTGTGAATGTCCTAGGATCTCTTGTAAGTCCCTGTTCCCTTAAGCTAGAGTAGGTTCTATCACCTGCTTTCAAAAACATTGTCTGGGGAACAACCCCAACACTTGGGTTCTTTCACTTACCTAAAGATCTTGCTTAGGAATTCTCCCTTCTATCTGCCTCTCCGTGAACTTTTCTCCTCTTTTCTGAATTTTTTTCTTCAGTACATCCCTAAGCTATTGTTTTTCCAACCTTAAAAAGTGACACACACACACACACACACACACACACACACACACATATTGATTTCAGAGAGGAAGGAAGAGGGAAAGAGAGATAGAACCATCAATGATGAGGGAGAAGCACCAAACTAGAAGTGCCTCTTGCATACCCCCTACTGTGGATTGAGCCCCAAACCCAGGCATATGCCATTGACTGGAGTCAAACCCAGGACCCTTCAGTCTGCAGGCTAAAGCTCTATCACTGAGCCAAACCAGCTAGAGTACCTCTGACTTCTAAATGTTTTCTTTTTTATTTTATCTTTCAATTACAGTTTACATTGAATATTATTTTGTACTTGGACAGTACAGTGGTTAGGTAACACATATTTTGCAAAGTGTTCCTCCACTATTTCCAGCACCCACATGGCACCATGCATAGTTATTGCAATATTATTGACTATATTCCCTATGCTGCACTTTATAGCCTGTGACTATTCTATAACTATCAATCAACCCCTTGTCCTTTTTTACCCAGCTCTTTAACCCCCTCCCTCCTCATTGGTAACCATTAGTCTGTTCTCTGTATCTATGAGTCTGTTTCAATTTTGTTTGCTCATTTATTTCATTCTTTATATTTTACATATAAGTGAAATCATATGGTATTTGTCTTTCTCTGAAGAGTCCCTCTGTGCTAACCAAGCTTCCATGTCAAGCGTCTGCCTCCCATTATCACTTTCCCTTTTCAGCAGAACTCCTAGCTTTATCTACATTGCCTCTCTCCACCTTATCTTCTCCCATTCCCTCCTGAGCTCACTTCAGTCTGCCTTTTCCACTGGAACTGCTCTTTTCAAAGTCCCCAGTGACCTCACATCACTAAGCCGACCTCCTCATTGTAAAGCCACCTTTAGTTCTTCCCCCGCTCCCCTTAGCAGCAGCATGCAGTAAAGTTGATCCCTCTCTTCCTTCAAATACTTCCTTTTCTTCCTGGACAGTGTGTGCTGCTAGTTTGCCTCCTACTTCTCTGATGCTTTTTCTTCTTCTTCTTCTTCTTCTTCTTCTTCTTCTTCTTCTTCTTCTTCTTCTTCTTCTTCTCCTCCTCCTCCTCCTCCTCCTCCTCCTCCTCCTCCTCCTCCTCCTCCTCCTCCTCCTCCTCCTCCTCCTTCTTCTTCTTCTTTCTTCTTCTTCTTCTTCTTCTTCTTCTTCTTCTTCTTCTTCTTCTTCTCCTTCTTCTCCTAGACCTCCACAATCTGCAGTGCCCAGGAATTAGTCTTGCCTGTGTCTCTTTTCTTTAATATCTACACTCACTTGATTTCATGATCTTAAACACTAACAAGCTCACCTCTTTCCCTTGGACTCTAGACTTGTATAGCCACCGGCTTATTCAACATATCTACTTGGAGGACTCACAGACATTTAAAGTATAATATGCATCAAATTACATTTTGGGGGCTCCCCTTTCTCTGCAGCTCTACTCGTCTCAATTTTCCCCATTTTAATAACAAGCAACAAAATTAGTTGCTTAGGTAAAAATATTACAGTCATCTTTAAGTCCTTTTTAATCTGTAAATCACACAAAACCCCTTAGGAAATACCATCCACTTTACCTTCAGAATATGACCAGGATATAACAATCCCCACTCCCTCTCCATTTACCTCTTTGGTCCAATCCATCATTCCCTTTCATTTGGATTATTACAGTAGCCTCTCATATGATTTCTACTTTTAATTATTGCTCCTTTCCCATAGCCTGAAACACAATACTTTTTAAATTTAAGTGAAAGCATATTATATCTCTGCTCAATAGGGTCCAAAGCCCAAGTCCTTACAATGATCCATTTGTATGAATATTTTCTAACCCATTACTCTTCCTACTTCATCTCTGGGTAACCCTTCTCAGTTACTGGAGTCATGCCAAACTATCTTTGATGTTCCTAGATCACACCAGATACAACTTCACCTCAGGGACTCTGAATTCTGTTTCTTGGACCTCTTACCTGTCCTCCCAGAAAGGAGCACATTTGTTATTTTACCTCTTTATTGTTTTACTTAAATTCTTCAATTTCCCCTTTCCAATAACTCTTCCTGGCAACCCTCACCCAAATTAGAAGCCCTTTTCATATCTATGAGATCATTATTAACACATCATACTCCAACATACTATTGTCTCCTTCCTATAGTGCATATGTCTAGTGGAAAGAAACAACAGTATGTTGGACTTTTCATATGGCTGGCACTTAATAAGTGCATAGGGTGACCAACTCAATGTAGTTTGCTTGGAATTCACTTGGTTTTATAACTGCATGCAACCTATGAAGGTTATGTAACCTAAAGTTTTATAAATGATACAGTGATCCTGAAATGAATGGATATAACCACATCAGTGATACAAAGGGAAAATGCAGGCATTTCCACAATCACCACCAATGTTAAGTGGTATCTATTCCCAAAAAAGGTAACAACTATCATTATATCAGTACACATAAGTCATAGCTCTAATTCTATCATGAAGAGTAATTGCTTATAAGATGTTTATCACTCACACTGACAGCAAATTTTTAAAAATATTGAATACAACTCTAAAACATACACAGTAGTGAGATGCAACCACATCATTACTGACTGACAGAAAATGATGGTCCTCAGTAAATTATAACAAAATATTGATTTTGCTGACTTAAATTATGCTTTCAATTAATAGCTGTGTGTAGGTTCAACCATTAGCTAAAATCTATCCTTCAGGCATGAATGTTTGTGGGATTCATAAGAAGGCTTGTGATTATTGTAGGCTCATACTATTATTATGGTATTATATAGATTTAATATCTTTATAGTATGGCATAAGTATAATTGCTTTATATATTTATTTACATTGCTAAAATATTAATACCAGCTTAAATATAAATATTGTAAGCTTTTAAAAATTTAGTTTAAACATTTTTAACATAAACATTAAAAATATGTATCATTATCCAAAAAGTTGAACATAGAGAAACAAGAGTAGAGGGTTCCTTTTCTTAAGACTGAGTTCATATAGCTTGGCTTTCTAGAATGCTCTTCCATAAACTGGCTACACCTTTCAGTTCATTTTAATAAAGTGTGAAATGGTAGTTATGCCAATTGGTTCTGCCATGTTGTACAGTTGATAATGCCAGAGTGTGGATGGTGCACTATGAGCCATTATTACAATGAAACAGATACGGATCCAGGTTCTGACATATGCCAATTATTCTAAAGGAGAAGCTGATACTTTCCCTCATCATAAAACTTAAATGTACAACAACCTAAGGCAGGATTCCTCATTAGAATCTGATGTCTGGTTCTTTTAGATCCCAATAAGCTGCCTCTCAGAATTTCATGGAGAATTTGATTGTCTGTGACTACTTGTCTCTGAGCATCGGACCCAGAAGGCATTTTGTATACATTGTTGTACTAGGTACTTTTATTTGCTTGACGACTATTTCAGCAATTAGCATGTATTTCTGGACATGAGTCAAAGATCAAAAATCAGTGACTCATTCTGGGTGTGGGAGATATTTGCTTGGCATGGCATAGCCAGTCATTGTCTAGGATTAGCATGATTGATCATTGATTGGTCATGGAAACCAACCTTTGAAAACCGAAGAAATGTATAAGGTGGAGTGATTAGAGTCCCCAAAATAACAGTGCATAGTTTTATTGGTGATCTTGGAGATGTTACACAAGATAAAATGGATCTCCACCAAGAAAATAGCTAAAATTGACCCTTTTAATGAATACACTAGAGGCTAGGTGCACTGATTTGTGCATGGGTGGGGTCCCTTAGCCTGGCCAATGGGGATCAGGCCAAAACTGGCTCTCCAACATCCCCCAAGGGGTCCTGGATACTAATAGTTTGCAGGCCAGGTCAAAGATCCCCACCGGTGGATGATTGGAGCCAGGGAGGGACCATGAGAGGGCTCTAGGCATGTCTGGCTCATCTCATCCAGCTCCCATTGGCTGGACCCCAACAGCAAGCTAATCTACCAGTCAGAGCACCTGCCCCCTGATGGTCAGTGTGCATCATAGTGACCGGCAGAACAGTTGGACACTTAGCATATTAGGCTCTTATTATATAGGATTTTTGAAATGGATAATAAATAGTGTACCCTGAAAAAGGTATATCTATGCAAAGCATGTCATATGTTCTTATTTAAGCAAAGCTAACAAATGGGTCACTTCTATGACCCTCATTCTGTGACTGGGTCAGTCTCAAAGGCATAGTGTTGTTCAGGTTCTCCAAGCACAGAATGACAGCAAACTAGCAAGAAGGTAGCTCAAAGGACAAGACCCATGGGAGGTCTTCCTGGTGAAAAGATCATTCCTGTAACTGCAAGAAAGCCTCTCTTTTGTTCTTACAAGAATCTTCTCCAAACTTTTCTGCCTTCCTCAGTGTCTAAGAGGATGAACCTTGAAGATTATATTCTTCGAATATCGTTGCTAAATGATTTTGATTTGGGTCCATCCAATGGAAAGCACCAGTAGGACATAGCAGGGTGAGGAAAGACAGAGGAGGATTATTTCTTCCTTGTTCCTTCAGCAAAGTTACATCTTTGCTATTAGCTAAATCCTCACTTGATTACAGTGGCCTCTTCCAAACTTTCTACCCTCAGTGGACTCTGGTCATTCTATTTCCTTCCATCATTTTAGCTTTTAGGTGGTGAGTAGTTAGTTCCCTTTGTTGCTAATCTCTTGGAGTGTCACCTTCTTTTGTTTGTTCTCATAATGCTACTCACACCTCTATTAAGTGGGCTTTATAATTTTTTTTTATTGTTTTGTATGGAAAGACAAAAGAAACATATTTTGTTTCCTCTTGCTAATGCATTTTAATCTTTACTGCTCATGTTAGGTTAAGAGGAGTACACAATGGGGATTTGTTTTGGCCAGGGGATTAGATTGATTAGTATAAACTGAATGGCAGTGCACAAAAAAACTAAACAAAAACAGAGAGATTACTAGAAACTTGTGAATATTAATAAATAATTAAATTTCTGCTTAAATTTCAAGGAAAAAATAATAACTTGATGAAATTTTACCATGAGCTAGGACCAATAAAGATTAGCTTTGTCATCTAGTATAGTTTCTAAATAATGTCATGATAAGCAAAGTAAAATTTTGCTAATAATCAAATAGATGCATTGCCATATGTGTAAGCACATCAGCTAGCTAGAAATTAATCAACATATAATTTGATCTGAAAATGCAATGGTCCACTTCGGTTAAGCATTCAAAACAGAGTGGCCAACACAGTAATACATTGGAAGGGGCTAAATTGTCACTATCAGAGATCCAGACAAATGCAATGCTACAAACTACAAAAAGGTAACTTTAACATTGACCATTGCTTTTATAGAAACTCATAGGGCAATGATGCATTACTTTCTGAGAACCCAGTAACTACTGATAAAGGGACATTAAATATTCACATTAAAGTCTATGAAATAGACTTTCACATGATGCTTGCCATTTGCTTCTCTCATAGCTTCATCCAAAGTTATTAAATTTTAAATTTGCACTAGGATGTTTTATATGTAGTGCATTTATAGCCTCTGATTTATATAGTACTTTTCTTCCATACAGTCATTATATCCCCATTCTCCAATTCAATTGTGCTTATGATTAAATATAGCAAGCAATATATGGGTGTGCATATATATATATATATATATATATATATATATATATATAATTATGTGTTTTTTTTTCTTTGTAGGATGTATTTTCTGAAATTTAGCAGTAGGTACAAATGCAATAACACAATGACTTAAGATATAAGACCTGTGTCAGGAATATGGTATGCTTCAAAATTGTCTCTAAATAGCAATGGCTATGAAGCAAATGGCCTAATCTGTATCAAGTCCCATTCTATGTGCACTTAACTTACATAAAGTCAACTATATGTGCTTTGCAAAGAGACAGAGAGAAAATAAATAAGAATTGAAATTGTGGAGACCATTTTATCTACTGTTCCTCTCTTCTTGAATGAGGCTCAGTGGAGAGATTCTAATTTGCCTTCCTTTAACCCATCTCAGTTTCTTCTCAATTATATATTTTTTTTCAGGTTCAATGAGTTATATAGGCAGAATAATGCCTAGGACATTTTTTTCTTTTCAGGAAAATGTTGCTAGAATTAAACTTGAAGATTTCCCCCACAAATTCTTATTGGCAATAATTACTAATAAATAATAAATATTATCATTGACTGAGGCTTAGCCTTTAGTAATATCTAGTTAACATCTAGTATATTTGAAAAAAAAAGTTCATATCTAGTATATTTGAAAGAAGAAAGAAGTATCAATTATTCCCTCTGTGCTTTATACATATTCCAGCTGCTGGACAAGACGTACTTGCTTATTGACTACAGGTACCTGTTCTTTCATGAAACAGTCTAGAAAGTACTTAGAATTATAGTCTGATACTGTATAAACTATGTTTTAAAGATTGAATTTGCTACATTCATTGAAAGCTCACTTTCTCAGTATCTTAAAGGTTACTTGCCTATTTTTTTTTCTCACCAATTCACCATGTGAAAATTATTCCTTCATAGAAGTACCATTTTTCTTTTTTTATGATTTGCCCACCATTTCACATGAGATGAAAAGAGAGTGTGTGCGATGTAGGAGATAAAACAATTGAGATATTATTTCCTTAGACAATCTCTTTTTCTCACTTATGACTCTTAAAAATATAAAACCCACTTGCCACCACTATCCACCACTCCTTTTGTATTTTTCCAGAGTTGTTAATGGAGTAATCAAAAATTGATGTAAAGATGTAGTAGAGGTTTAGTTATTTGGGAAAAAATAATACCAAATATATTTTCCTTTTTTATTTTTTTTAGTTACTAGCAAAAATAGGATGCCCACTCTTTAATATGACATTGTATTATGTTATTTCATAGGCTAAATTAAACATGCATCATGTGTACTAATTAATTTTACTATTTTTGAGAAGCCTCCTTTCTGATAAGCATATTGATATCTGAAGCATATTTATATATTTTTTTATTGCTTTTTTTTACAGAGTGGAAGAGAGAGGGATAGAGAGTTAGAAACATCGATGAGAGAGAATCATCAATCAGCTGCCTCTTGCATACCACTACTGGGGATGTGCCTGCAACCAAGGTACATGCCCTTGACTGGAATCGAACCTGGGACCCTTCAGTTCGCAGGCCGACACTCTACCCACTGAGCCAAACTGGTTTCAGCTGAAGCATATTTATTTTATTGTCTAGTTTGAGTACCTATAGTGTTCAAGTGAGTAGGAATTATCTGAATAAATTAGAAAGTGCTGTATTAGGATTAGTAGCCATACTACTTTTTTCACCAATGCTAGGCAAGCATACAGGGACAAATGAAGAGATCCAAGAGTGTCTTGTCCTCAAATATACTTCTTCCCTTTCCCCATCAATTAAGATGACCAAGATGCATTTCGGTTCTCAGACACTCTCCAATGCCACTACTATCACAGAAACATACAGAATCAGGGAGTCGAATTTTCGTGTGCTTTGTTTTTTATTTTATTTTTCTATATCTGCTACATTTTCTTTCAGTTTATAGGATAGCACTGTGGGAACATTCTTCTCTCACAATTGGCTCCACCAGAATTTCACCTAAGAGTGGATGTGGGGGACTCTATTGCTGGGTATGGTTATATTTGATGCTAATGAATTTGAGAATATCTAATGTACAAACCATCATCTGTAAGAAAAGGGAGAAGAATGGAATGTCAATTTTGTCTTTCTGAACCTTGAACTGGCCCTCCCAAACCGCCCTGGGCCTTATGGGTCACTATGCAACATACTGTCATAATGATATTGCAACAGAAAGACACTTTCAAGGAAACCAGCACTAGTGTGAGAGCCTCCACTGTCAAATGACAAACTGAAAAGTGAATAGTGCACTCAAGATTTTCTTTTCTTTCTTTTTTTAATACCCAGCAAAAGGAAGACATTTGTCAAGTATGCATTACAAAGACTGGATACAGAAAAAAAGACAAGTTAGAATTTGTCTCACTGTTTATGAACTCCCCAGTCTATTATTAAAAGAAGAAAAAAAAATGGCAAGATGAAAGGGCATTGCTTCGAAAGGAAAAAATAAATCAACAGCATCTCTCCTAAAAGAAATATTCCCAACTAAGGGTGAATTCAAAATGAATACATTACTGTAAGAAAAGAAGGCAAAAAACAACAACAGCAACAACAACAACAACAACAAAAACAAACAAACAACAGAGTGGTAGTGTAATTGGAAAGATCTTATGGTAGAAGAAAAGACATGGGGCACTCTTTTAATTTAGTTATGTCATTAGCATAGGCAATGTCTTCTTTCTTAGAATTTGTTGCCAACTGGTATTTGAAATCCTTTTACTAATATGCTAATTTTTAGCATATTAGTAAAAGGCTCTGGATTTCAATTTTAGTTGCAGGATATAATATCAGAGTAAGAGTGGACTGGTAATATATTTTATTCTGGGCAAAATGGAGATAATGATCATGTTTTCTCACATTATTTTTATAAGAATTAATCCATTTGGCAGTATTAACTGTTTTCATGTTCTTAGAGTTTAATTAGCTTGTCTTTCCATATATGATCTTAGTTATGAAATCCTTAAAGTTAACAAGCCTTTCCATCAAATGAACTAATTGGAGAAAAGTAATAACCCTGGCAGGCCCTAATTTCAGACCTTTCTAATAAAGTGAGCTGTTCGTTGTCTAAGATCAAAAGCCTCACCCTAAAACTTAATGTCTGTAAGTTATAAATATGGCATAAACTCCATGTCGTTCTAAATGACTCTATAGATCTCTTCAAGGAGGAAAAAGCTGGTTATGAGAAGTAAGAAGCAGAGAGGAAGAAGAAGGAAAGGATTCCTGGGAGCAGAGCTCTATGTATGCAGGATAAAGAAATGGACTCTATTCTGTTTTCCAGAATCCTCTGTGTTGTTTATTCACTGGATAATGCTAGTTGTTGTGCTATTCTTAACATTTTCTCTCTTTTTGCTACATCAACATGACAGTATTATGGTTTACCTTGTCTATTACTCTATAAAGGAGGTACAATTCACATGAGTGAAATCATATGAGCCACGTCATTCAGCCCCCTGATTACTAAAACATTTAACAAAAAAATATTTTAAAATATTCATGGGTTTTACCATATGAATATACCCAAGAAAATATTTTGAAATTAGCTTTTCTACAGAAAAACTTTATTCTATTTATTGTAGTCTTGATACTTCATAAGATTATTTGGGAAGAGAAAGTCCACTCATGGCCACTTAGATCTGAGCATAGAGTTCTTCATTTTTTATTATTACTATTATTATTTTCTTTTAGCTTTTGGAACCATACTGTGCCCATTAGTGACTTCTAAGAAAAACATTCCTGAGTAACAAAATGTTCTAAAACTGAATCCTTTTTTTAATACTGTCTTTCAACATACCATAGCTATTAAATCTACCTACTGACATGAGAACCTTTTGCACCTTGGAATCAGAAGTCTCCTCATTACTCGCTGTCTCTTATTCTCTGACAATCATTTTTAATTGATTTTGACCATATTTTACTCTAGAAGATAGGCAACTTCACCTCTTACATAATTCCATTATTTCTTATATGGGAAAGAAATTGTCATTGGTAAAGGAAAGGAAAGATGAATACACTATTCTTTTGTTATAGGGGAAACCATACAGAGGAAATAGAAATTCATTTTAATTTGCCCCTTGTTTGAGTTTGTTTTTTAGATCCGGTTTTAAATTATTTAGGAATTTCATATAAATGTTTAACTTTATTAAGAGTAAAATAGTAATAGTGAAAAAGTGTTTACAAATATTCTGGACAGAAAGAAATTGCAATATAGGAGGGTAAATTACAAAGGAAGTAGCCAGGACATAGAGACAGCTCTAACTTACATATTTATTAATCCATTGATAAGCTCACTAACCCATCAAGCACTTATTGAGCAACTACTCTATGCAAGATATATTTATACTTTATTGAAAATACCTTTAAGAGGCAACCAGTCTAATAGAGGGGAAGGTCGATGTTTGAATAATTATATAGTTTGCTTAAGTCATTCATTCCTTAATTCCAAAAATATTTTCCTAATTTTCTGCAATATTAATCACATATATACAGCAGGAAAACATGTGGTTTTACAGGCTCCCATAGAGCACACAGAGAATGTATTGAAAGGAGTGAGTACGGGCAGATAAATTAGTTATAAGCCCAAGGGTTTCAAGGCTTCCTCCAACTTGTATGGAGCCTTAAACTTATATTAGTGAGGGGAGAGGACAATTTAAGAAAAAAAAAAAGGCAAAATTAAATCATAGGTAAATATTTATTTCAAATATGAAGTCACAAATTATAAATCTTAGGAAATTGACATTATACACAAACATCAGACAATGTATAAATGTAAGATACTCTTTATATAAATGAACTCACTGACACTCCCTATAATATTTTTTCTTAAAACTTATTAATTTTTTGAATGACTTTTTATTTTTCTATAGAGAAAATAGAAATATATTTTGGTCTTTCCTCTGATGATTAAAATCTGATTTACTTTCTTTTTAAATTAATGATCCAAAAATATTTTAAGCTTAGTAACTCTTTGGTAATGTCATAAAAATCTTTTTAATTTGATATAAAATTTGGTGATATCTCTATCAAATTTATTCCACATCTAAGTGAAATAGCATTTCAAGATTGTTTTTGCATAGTAGCTGAAGTAAAATTCTACTTAAATTATTGTTACTAATCTATTAGTCCTGGATATCTCTGCTATCATGGTCCATTTTGTCTTTTATGTTATTTTCATTGTTAACAGTATTTAGTGTTAATCATCATTTAGCTAGATTAAAAGAAATTCCCATAAACACTTAGATGTGGCTCTGTAGTTTAGCATAAAGCTATGAACCAGTTCATAGGTCAAGGTTCAAGTCTAGGTCAGGGAACATCCCTGGGTTATATTCTTGATCTACAGTATGGGACATGCAGGAGGCAGCCAATTAATGATTCTTTTTCATCATTGATGTTTCTATCTCTCCCTCTTCTTTCTTCTTAAAATCAATAAAAATAATAAATAAACCAAGCCACTTAGGAAATATGAAGGAGAAACAGAGGGAGAAAGAGACAGAATATTAAACATATTATGGTTCACACAACTTCTTCTTGGATATTTTACATAAACACATGAACACAATGCCAAAGTCCTTCCCTGGTCGTAGAAGGAGACCAGGTATGTGAAAAGGAGCTCTTTTATGAAAATTTGTCTCTGGTTGAGAGCTATCACAGTTGAAGAAATACTTGAGGTTTTAAACTGACACAATGGCAGGGATGTACTAATTTGAGGAATATGAAGGAGGAGAAATCTATAATTACATGAGTGTTAAATTTTCCCCACCTAGTGCTGTCTGTTCTTTTCTAGTATCACCAATTTATATAATTACAGGTCTGTGCATTCTTGTAACATGTACTATTTGTCCAACCTGAGAGAGACTGGAGAGGAGAAATTACAATCTAAACAAGCCCTGGAGCCGATAACTGAAGAGGAAAGTTAGGGTGGAAGCAGAATCTTGGCCACAAGAACACAAGAATCATGCCCGGCCAGTGTAGCTCAGTGGTTGATCATTGACCCATGAACCGGAAGCTTAGAGTGTGATTCCTGGCCAAGGCATATGCCGGGGTTACAGACTGGATCCCCAGTAGGGGGCCTGCAGGAGGCAGCCTATCATGTTTCTCTCACATCACTGATGTTTCTCTCTCTCTATCCCTCTCCCGTCCTCTCTCTGAAATCAATAAAAACATACTTAAAAAAAGAACTTCTTAAGAGGAAAAAATGGTTTCCAGTAATAAGCAGATAGATAGTACAAACTAAATAGTAATCACAAATAAAGTCTGTAATCTATTGGGCTTATAAATACAGAGGTGGGCAAAAGTAGATTTCCAGGGGTTTGTATGGAAAACAATGTAATAATTAATCAATAATAATCTATAATAATAAAAGCATACTATGCTAATTAGACCAGGAGACCTCAGGATGAAGCAAGGGCTGCCAGAGAAGTCTGGGTTCTGGGTGCCAGAGGGAAGCTAGTGCTGGAAAATGGGGAAAGAAAGCCTATTCTTGCATGGATTTCATGCATCGGGCCTATAGTACAAGAATAAACTCTTACATACTCACAACTGTAAACCTACTTTTGCCCACCCCTGTATGTATACTTATAAATACAATCCAAAAGGTAAAGAGGTAACTTGAAGCTAGAGGACCTATCCTTCCAGAGAGCATCAGAAAAGGAAGCCAGGAGGAGGTGAAGCTTGGGCAAAGTCAGTGGTCAGCAAACTCATTCGTCAACAGAGCCAAATATCAACAGTACAATGATTGAAATTTCTTTTGAGAGTCAAATGTTTTAAAGTTAAACTTCTTCTAATGCCACTTCTTCAAAATAGACTTGCCCAGGCCATGGTATTTTGTGGAAGGGCTACACTCAAGCGGTCAAAGAGCTGCATGTGGCTCACGAGCAGCAGTTTGTCGACGACTGGGCTAAATCATATGGTAACCCAAGCTCTTAGTCATGTGGTGAAAGTAGAGAACATTTGAGGAAAGAAAATGAATTAAGCAAGGCTTTCTTCAAATGCTCAAAAGGGTATATGACCCTATGAGATTACTGGCGTAGGTTTCTATTCTGACATTATGCAGGTTAGGTGTTCCTCAGTGAAGCACTAAAATACTAGAGAACCCAACAATAAAGATGAAAATGTGATACTGTTCTGGCACAAGAGGCGGTGGCCAAAACAAAGGGAAAGGGAGATATAAAGCAACTGGGACACGGAAGCTCTATGGGTGAGTGTGGAAATCCCTGCAACCACTCTAGACATCCATGAAGTATGCTTTTTAATAGATTTGAAGGTGCACATGCTCTGTGGTCCAGCAATTACACCCTCAGTTACTCTGTTTCGTTGATTTCAAAATATATTTTTTCCATAGTTTACTGTTTCCATAATGAAATGCTTTTTAAGATAGCATGTGACAATATATGTGTTTAACTGGAAAATGTTCTTTCTTAATTGTGCACAACCATGGGTATGTGCCTTATCATTAATGGCACCTTAGACTCATTGACACATGATGTGCTAACCCTAGAGGAGCTCTTATATGTGTGCCTTTGACAACATATACTGAGATGTTCATTGAAGTGTTTTGCACAACAAAAACCTGGAAGTGATCCAATTGCCCATGAATGACAGAAAGAATAAACACATTGTGATATGTTCACAGTAGCAGATGTGAATGCACTATAGCAATACACATCAATTTAGATACATTCCAAATAGCTATTGTTCAAAAGAAGCAAGTGACAGAAGAACACACACAGACTAATTCATTAAACAAAGTACATTTTCAAAGTCAATGATGCATATGTAGATGGTAGCACTGTAAATCAAAACAAGAAAATTATTAATAAAAAATTCTGGGAGCTTCTGAGTCCCTGATAATTAGCTCTTTCCTAAGCTAATATTTATATTCTGCAATTAATATATTCTTTTCTTTATATTTTACATTAAAATATATTTTTAAGACTGATATAAACTTAAAGAGATCTCTCATCAATTTAGCAGGCAAAAAAGAAAGAAGCTTAGTATGAAATTCCACTGTAAGAACTGAGGTGCTCTAGCATCCAGAACACATACTCACACTAGGCAAGATAGTTCATTGAAGTGTAATAATTAATTGGTAATATTGGTCCATTTTAAAATGCAAAAACTAAGGTATACCATCATTAAAATAAATGCCTAAGGCTTTTTATTTAATGATTAATTAGTGGTAGAGCTGGAATAAAATTTACCTCCCTGACCACAAACCCAGGTTCTACAACTTTACATGGTTAATAGGCCAAAAAATGTATTGGAAGGTTTGGCTATAGGATATAGATAGACCATTGTTCACTAGGTAGATTGCAGATGGTTGAAGTAAGAGCCAATATCTATTACATTCCATTCCATTTTCAAAGAGCATTTTTTATTGTTAGCTCCATATTTTAAGGATTATTTTGGTTCAAATAAAATAAATGCAATTGAAATTCAGTAATTTATGCAACACAGAATTGTCCCTACTGTAATCCCAAAGGCATAATGCATGTAAGAGGATACTCCTTTAATAAAATACCAGCTCTTCTATCCAGTAGGGAAACATGTTCTTCCATTTTTGTTAATTTATAAGTGAAATTGATTACTGCCATGAAAATGGCATTTTTAATGGCCAGTTCTTGCTTTTATTAGATGTTTTAAGGGTGGGCAGGATAGCATTTACACCTTAAGGAATTTGACATACTTGACAAACTGCAACATGTAGAAGGGTAGCTAGAGCTCAAGGAAAGTACACACAAATAAACTCACAAACAAGCAGCCAGCCTTTGGCGCCTCTGTACTACATGAGCCCACTTCATATCTGGGGAACCACGCAGAAGGCAATGGTGAATAAATTTCACACTAAGAATCAGCCCCCTATGTAAGCAGGAGGAAAAATTTCAATGGTTTGAGATCATAAATGGTGGGGATAAGCTGGAAAATAGAGATCAACCAAGTAATAAGAAAATCATTTAATTAATCTAAAAAACAAAAACAAAACAACAAAACACAAAAATCCCAAATCTTTCATAAAAATTGTGACTATAAATTATAGAGACCAGTTCCAAAATTTCCATGTGGTACCCAGATTGTATGTTCTTTACAGTGCAGAGTAGGAATATCAGTTGTTCATAGCTTTAAAAATTTAAAAGGCAGTGTGGAACCTCTGAACTCCCATTCTTACTTTCTTTTACCCTTTCAGCTGCTAATGAGAATCTGGGCAAATCTACACTAAAAAAGAGAAAGATGCAAATTGACTGTAACTTTGTGACACCCACCAGCCAATCAGGAGTGAATATGCAAATTAACTCAACAAAGATGGCAGGTTAATTTTTGTACACAGGCACTGAGTAGCCAGGGGTGGGGCTGGGTGCTTGCATCATCACCATGGTGATGACACAGGCATACCACGCTGCTCTGGGCCTCTGGGCAGTGTGGGAAGGTGGAAAGGCAGCCCCAGGTTGGAGCAAAGGCAGTGCCAGCAATCAAGGGAAAGAGGGCCCATTCTTGCAGGCATCTTCATGCATCGAGCCTCTAGTATTATATATGACTGAATGGCATCCTTCCTAACGATACTTAATCTTCAAAGGTAATTGTGATATTAAAAAAACTTCTCTTGGTTTTTTTTTTAATCATTTAATAATGATAATTAATTTCCCCTCAAAGGGTCACTTTCAAACTTCCAACCAGATAAATCCTAGTATCTCCATTTTAAATCTGTTTCTAAGAGTGAATGTACAACTCATTTTTATTGGATCCTAGTAAATCACATGTCAGATTTCCTGCCTGCCATTGCTATCAAAGTCTTAGAAGAAAAGTATATATCCTTTTTAATGTGATAAATAAAGCACCTCCAGGCCCTTGGATCAACTCCATAACCTGGCATGTTTGTTGGTGCTTGGGGAATTTTCTTTTCTTCTTCCCAACTAAAGATTTGGGACCACAGAAATTCAGAGCACCTACCTTGTCCTGTCATAATTAAAAGTGTGAAGGCTTCTTCCCTGAAACCCAGGGGGGGTTGTACATATTAATGAGAGCCAGGATCTCTTTGGATATCAGTTTATAATTACACAGCTTATTGTGATGATGGCAACTGTGAAGACTATTTACTGACACTTTCCAAAGAGGCTTATGGGATTTCAGGGCTAATTTAATTCGACCTTCACTTTATTATGCCATCAACCATGTTCTGACCCTTACCTGTAAGTAGTCCATTGGTATTCCAGCACACCTGCTATAAATTAGGGTTATGAAAATGAAGAGTTTGAACTGTAGATGGGACATATGGAGAGCAGGACTGTAAAATGGTGCAGCCTCTTTGGAAAACAATTTAGCAGTTCCTCAAAAGGTAAACATAGAGATGCTATGTGACCCAGTAGTTGGACTGTCAGGTATATACACAGAAGAAATCAAAATGTGTCCACACAAGAATGGAGTTTTATAGTAGAAATATGCACATTAGCCAAAGGTAGGACAAAATCCAAATGCCCATTGGCTGATCAAAGGGTAAACAAAATGAGGTATACCATTCAATGGCTGTTACTAGGTAATAAAAAGGAATAAAATACTCATACATGCTACAACATGCACCTTGAAAACATAATGCTAAGTGGAAGATATCAAAAGAACACATATTGTATGATTATATTTGTATAAAATGTCAATAATAGACAACTATATAGAGCCAAAAATTAGATTTGTGATTGACTAGGCTTAGGAGTCTGTGGGAGTGGAGTAAAGGGGGAGATGTCTGCTAATGCATACAGAGTTTCTTTCTTAAGATGATAAAAATATTCTTAAGTTAGGTTGTACTAATGGTTGTAACACTCTATGAATGTATTAAAACCACATATTGTGCACATTAAATGGATGAAGTTTATGGTACATCAATTACATCTGAATTTTTTTTTTTTTTTATAGTGGAACTAGCACAGTGCACAAACAGTTGGGGCATGTGTAGCATCAAATATTTCTTCAGTTTTATCTGTTCTCAGACACGCTCCACAGGAAATGAATCTAAGAATTCCTGTATCAACTTCATTTTTCTAATTAACTCTTCCTTGCTCCTTAATAAAAGAGGCAACATTTCCCTCTGCCACTACTTCTTTCCAAAGCCTCCATTATAAAATTTTAGGATTTCATTTTAGAGAAGCAGAAATAAATAGCCCAAAGTGGCTCTATATTTCATAGTACTCCTGCTGCATCCACCGACTTCTGTCCAAGGGTTAGCAAGTTCTGGGGTAAAGGCTATTTCTTTCCATTCAGAACATGACAGATTTTACCCAATGGCTCATTCCAATGCCATCTTCTGAGGGATTATGTTTTACGACTAGCAGATAATAGGGTTTCTTTTCTCTGTCTTTCTGTCTGACCCCAACTTCCTCTGAGTTTTATTGCTGACCAACAGAAGTCTCTATAGTTTTAAAATGAATTCACTGTGAGTCAGCATGGCTTTGTGTCCTGGCTATGGAGCCTTCCAGGAAATTCAGTTTTCTCATGGTTTTTATTGACCCAGCTCTATCTTTCAAAAGAACAATAACGTAAAATTGAGTGTAGGGCCATAGGTTTTGAAGGCACGGACACAGAAACCTTCTGATTTTTTTCTTCTTGGATTTTGGAAACAAAATTGAACATGGGAGGAAATAACTGTAATCTTCTGGGGGCACAACTAATAAAATAACTTCCTATTACAGGGGCATAGAAGCTGACCCTGGTGCAAGATGGGAGAACCGGCAACATTTAGAAATATCTTTTCTCATTTTTCTTTAAAACATTTGCATTGTTAGCTGCTGTTTAACCCATGTAAAATCTAGTTGCATGATTTGTTTTTTTACACAGCACTGTCAAACTTACAACAGCTACATGGCATCACAGATGTTTGTCCATGGTCTTGTACTCCCTGGAAAACCTCCCATCCACTCAGACATAAACTTCTCATCTTTTCAAAAACATCAGGTGTCTCCTCCCGCTAGGAACCTTCTCAAAGTCCCATAAAGAGTTGGGTGACCCTGGAGAAAAAAGCTTGCACATATTCTAGCAAACTCCCATCAAAATTTCAACACACTATATTTTTAAATTTGACTGCCTAAACTTCCCAGAAGGCAATACCTGACTTTTTGTTTACATAATCTTAGCACCTCCTATCCTTATCTGGTGCTGTAACAACATTCGGTATATGTACTTTGAAAAATACTGGTGCGTTAGGAAGTATCTTGAAGTGGGATACATTAAAATTAAAAGACCCCAGAAGAAGGCAAGAGGTTTAAAAAGTGAATGTAAGTAAACTGCAAAATAGATTCTTGCAAAAACACTCACTGAATATGTTTTTTAAGTTTTATAAAAGTATTTATCATAAGTTATCCTGGAACTGCAAGATTTAAGAATAAGAAAGTTATTAAAGGGGTTGAGATGTTCTTAGCCAGCTTACTGCATGCTGAGGAAGGATTTGTAACTTAATGAAGGACATTTCAGCTCCTCCAACCAAAACTTCCAGGCCAGCCAAGAAGAAAATGATCTGAAAACACAATGATCAGGAAATAAGGAAAGATCTTTTCCAGCCTGAACACACAGTTTAAGCAGTAAGAGGATTTAAGACACCACTAAACTCCATTGTCTCAAAAGGACACCTTCAAATACCTAATTAATTTTTCATTTGCTTTATAGCTCTAGCAGATGTTGCATTTCTTATATAGCCGAGCCTGTCACTGAGATGCAAGAAGAAAAAAATTCTTTTGTGAAATGTTAATTTAAAATACTTGAAGTGACTTAGAGAATGTATGATTGGTGCAGTCCAGAAGATCCTGGTTACCCCATCTCAAAATATACCATGATTTCAATGTAAATACAGATAAGATATTTAAATTTATTTTTAGGGGGAGAAATGGAGTTTAGTATTATAACAGCGAATTTATATAAACATCATTTTCTAGATAA
The DNA here is from genome assembly GCF_014108245.1 of Pipistrellus kuhlii. Classification (NCBI taxonomy): domain Eukaryota; kingdom Metazoa; phylum Chordata; class Mammalia; order Chiroptera; family Vespertilionidae; genus Pipistrellus; species Pipistrellus kuhlii. The sequence continues at coordinate 3,033,898 of NW_023425404.1, forward strand.
GTTATCTTGGTATTGAGCTCAGGTGAATACTTTTAACGACTACGTATTCATATTTTTCACCTACTTATTATCAAAGGAAAAAACTGGCTTTAAGGTTTTAAGAAATAGATAAAAAGAAACTGAGAAAAAGATGAAATATGACTCAGACATGGCCTTGACAACCCCTCCAAAGATCTCTGATCATCTTGTCACAGCTCAGTGATTTGTCATATAAAGTGGTAACTATTTGATTTCTCCTGGCAAGTTAAATCAGTGGTTGGCAAACCCTATTGTGTATGACTCACTTTAACATAAGGTGAATGTTTGTGAAATGCTCAATATTTTTATCTTGTCCCCAGTGTCTGTCATAGAGAACTTGTCCAACTCACCATCTTGCTGATGTGAGTGTGTACTGTGGAACTCTTTGCTACCTACTTTGGTATCCTTCATCCAATGTCATCTTCCTAATCCACTCAAGAAAAATTGAACTGAAGGTAGACTTTTAACTCATAGAGGCAGAATCATGAAGACAATGTGGTCCAAAAGTAGCTAGGTATATTAGACGTGATCTCTGGACCAACATGTACACATAACTTGGGACTTTGGGAAATGAAGCTAACTGGGGCAGCCATGTCAAACCATAAGTAAAGAGAACATGCTGGCCTGAAGAGGGTGAGGTTACACATTTTCTTTGTAGCCAATGACATGCCAGCTGCTGTGACCAGCCCCTCTTAGACCTGACCATGTTCCCCGTCCATGTGTAATCTCCACAGCCTTCCAAAAAAAACTATTTTTTTTTCTTAAGTGAATTTGAGTAGCTTTCATTTCCTTTGAATCTTTGATTCTTGGGTAAGAGAGTAGCCAAGCAAACTAAATTTTATTTTATTTTACTTTTGCAAGAGAATCTATTTACTTTTTAAGTGAAAAGAGAGAGAGAGAGAGAGAGAGAGAGAGAGAGAGCTAATAAGACTTAAATTTTTGAAAATCAGATAGTTACATGACAAAAAAAGATGTCAGAAAAATAATTTATGAAATGTCAGTTATATGATAGGGAGTATAATAGATACTTTTTTATAATTGATATAACTTAACATCTACAATCACACAGCAACTAGGATTACAATCCCGTTTTTTAAAAGAAAAGAGGTTTAAAAATATTAGGTGGTTTTTACAGATTTTAAAGTAATCATTTTCTAATTATAAATGTATGTTTTTTTCTCTAACTTATTGTACAGCAAGGGGGTCAAATGGTGATGAAAAGAGATTTTTTTTTACTTTGTGTTAAACATATGCAACATATATATGATATATCACAAAATTGTACACTTAAAACCATATAATTTTATTAGCCAATTTTACCCCAATAAATTTAATTTAAACAAATGTCTCATGTGGGTTTATGAAAAACAGATTAACATGGGCTGTGGGCCAAGGCATTGGGCCTTATTTCTAAGAATCGTTAATCCTGTAGGTCATTCTGTAGGGTAAAGTGATCTTTATTGGTTTTGTTTTATATATCTCTAAAGGATGTCCTGTCTGATTACAGGGACCACTTGAGTATTCGGTTATTTCCCCCTAATTACCTAAGTATTTTTCTCTATTCAAAGAGAGTGCCCCCAAACCTAATCGCTATAGCTTATTTTTGACAGCCATGGAAAACATATACATAGATAAGTCCTGTTCAAACCCTGTTATTTTTAAACTTTGATGCCTCAATAGCTTGTAGAAACCTTCTTAGTAGCAACTATAACCCCAAATTATTCTGGAATGTATCCCCAAATTAGTTAGGATGTTCGATTTTCTTTAGTCACGCATTCAGGGATAACATTTATAAATGGGAGAGACATTTATAAATTTTTCTCTTAAGAAAAACCTCTATTACCATGTATCAAAATTTAAGACCACATAAAACTAATTTCAAATAACAGGGGTTATAATTTATTTCTGATTTTTAAAATTGCATGTCTACAATCAGATGTCATCCGAAAAGCTATGCCTGTCCTGTACTTATGAATGGTATATTTGCATACTCCCATGAATGTGTATTCCTGTAACAATTTTGAAAATACTAATCCTAAGCAGCTACCTGCTTGCCTGGTGAGGCTGAACTTAAAATGCTATAACTCGAGAAGAGAGCAAAACTTTAGTTTTTAAGAACTCAAAAGTTGCCTTGCTAGGATTCTCTCTACTCTTTCTAGAATAATTGAAGGGCTATTCCAGATTATACAGATGAAAAGTCAATAAGCATTCTGTGGCAGACACTTTATGATCTAATGATGTGATCCCTGGGGAGGACCCTAGTATGTTTGCATAAAGTCTTATTAGCCTCTTGGCTGGCAAGAGATAATTTCTCTGACCATTTTTCTTTTGATGTTCAATTTTATTAGAACCTTTCTTATTAAATAGGCTGGCACTTCCTGAGACGATCTAATAGGAGAGAAGTCAGGATACACTTTGCTGAGGAAATGATGTCTGAACTTGTGACAGGAAGTGAATATGTTTGGAAGTGAAGCCTTTGGAGGATTGGGACTCAGAGAGGGAAATGTAGAGAAAGGAGGAAACAGAACATATATCATGGACAGTGAAAAAGTGTTTGTAGCTCTGTGTGTGTGTGTGTGTGTGTGTGTGTGTGTGTGTGAAGTTATAGCTCATTGGAGAACAGGTTCCAGCCCAGCCTATGTAAATAAGAGTAAAATTTCCTTTTTCTGTGATCTGTTGAAAATAGTGGTGATATTTTCTAAACAGTGGTTGACCACATCTGTGTGAAGTAAAAGATGCATAAAGAATACAAGTTTTGGTTATAATCATGGCCTATTCAGGTATCAGAATCAACAAATTTCCCTATCTACTAGTATACAGATATCCTTTATGCAGGATATGATTATTTCTCAACAATAAAACCGGAAAGCTAAAAAGGAGAAGAATCCAGTAGTGAACTATCCAGACTCTCCAGGTATCACACTCTCTTGGAAATTGGGAACAGGCCTGAGGATTTAGTTTTTTAAAAATACATTTGAATAAAATTTTACCATTTACAATAACATGGATGGGTGTTTCCATTTTGTTAACAAATAAAAATGTGGCAATGGTCAGTAATGAAAATTTCACAATGAAAAATGTGACAATTACCAGGAATAAACAACTCACACTTTTCTTCTATCAAATACAGTCTTCTACATTGATATACTTAATCAAAATAAACCATCTGCAGAACTTGCTGATCTGAAATTGATGTAGAGGTGGTATAATGGAAATGTTTGGAAAGTCATTCATCAGGGTGCCTGAAAGACTGCAGAAGCAAGGTTTCACAGGCTCCCAAGATAAATTGATAAAAGACCAGAACACAGGTGAGGAGGAAGCATCTGAGCAGCATGCAGATCCCACTGGGTACTGCCTGGACCAGGATCAATTCTATGGCTATTATAGGACAGATCACATATACAAGAATAGCAGGGATTTTTTTTTTCATTATAATTTCCTCAAAGGCTTAAATTCTCTGCATTTTAATTTATAAGAAATACTATTTTCAGGCTGAAATATGTAATTTATTTTTAAAGAATATTTCTATTTTTCATCTCACAAAGGCAGCCAACAATGCCAGCCTTTCAGAATGAGTCTGAAATTTGAGGCTTGAGGTGCAAGTGGAACAGTCTGACAGCTGTCAGAGAGGAGGGGAGTTGTGGGGACTGGGTGAAAGAATGTGAAGGGCTTAGCCAAAGAACAAATATGCATAACCCATAAACACTGACAACAGTGTGGTGATGGCCAGAGGGAAGGGGATTAGGGGATGGATGGGGTGGGCAAAGGGGGTTGGGGGTATGGATGGGGACCCCTGTAATAGTGTCAACAATAAAAATAAAGTCCAAATTAAAAAGAAATTATGGAAATAATGAGTTGAGCTTTAGAATGATCAAACCATCAATATGGTGCCATTAGAGGTTCTCAGGCAAAACTATACCATCAGGCAACTGGACAGAATTCATAGAATTCTGCTTTGACAGGAGACTATAAGGAGAAGCTCCACCCACAGTACATTAGAGTCTTATCCTCTAAAGGGCATAAAGGACTTTCCAATCTTCGTATCAACCAGGGAAAGATATTTAATCTACTTAAAAAACTAGCCTTAAGGTGTTAATAAAAATAAAGAAGACATTGTCACCTCCAAGTTGTTATTTTTGTCTAGGAGGATTGGATTGGATAGAACAGTGGTCAGCAAACTGTGGCTCTCGAGCCACATGCGGCTCTTTGGCCCCTCAAGTTTTTAGCAAAGGCCAGCTTAGGAGTACCCTAATTAAGTTAATAACAATATACCTACCTATAGAGTTTAAGTTTAAAAAATTTTGTCTCTCAAAAGAAATTTCAATTGTTGTACTGTTGATATTTGGCTCTGTTGACTAATGAGTTTGATGACCACTGGTATAGAATGCTTTTAGAAGCAAGTTATACATACACTGCAAAATATTTTTAGTTGACAAATTAAAATAATTGATGCAGTTTCAGAAAATAGCAGCATTTCAAGCTTCAGGAAAAGGTGGACCTAGTTACCTAATGATGCCATAGAGTACCAGCTTCCTTTCAGTTCTCAGCTCTCACTTCTCTTTTCCACAACCTAAGACCACTTCTCCCTGTGGTAGTGAGTCAGCTGCCAGCAACAACCAAGGCCGCTGGCATCCTCATTCATGTTTAATAGGAACAAATGTTTTCTTCTCCCAATTGTCTGACAGAAAATCTTGACCTGCACCACTCATATTAGATAAGCTTGCTACATTTCCTCCTCTGAATCAATTATTGTGTAATAATTGATTTTCGTTACCAAGCCTTCAGATCCCTCTGTATCCTGTGTTTTCCACAATAATAGCACATAATAAATGTTTCCATGACTTGTACTGATTTTGCTTCTGTGATGTCTAACCTAGCATCTGGTCTTCAGTAGGTACACCTCAAATTTGACAAATAAATTAATGTGTGAGTGACTGGATGAATGAACATATGAATATTTGCAAGCAAAAAAAAAAAAGTACACCATAAATAATGACAGGCTATGAATAGAAGTAAAATACCTAAGGTCTTGGCTTCCAAAATGCCACTATTTTCTTAACACTTCACACAAATAAACATATTATAAAAATGTGTTTATCCATGTTACAAGCACACACATTTTCTCAGAGAGACAAAGGGACACATAATTCAGCCCCCAGTGTCAGGAGTATGGCCAATAGAGGATTTCCATTCTATCAATCATTAATTTTAGTCAGCTTTTTTTTTAATTGCCATGAAGTCTATGTCCTGGCCTTTATTACTGGTGCTGTTGATTAATCTCCTTGATCTCCTAGTGCATTGTTTCCCAAACTTTTGACATATGTGTACCCCTTATATAATTTTCATAACTCTGAGTACCTCTCGTACTCATGAGAAAGTAGAATTAGGTTCAGCTAAGCACGGTGCAGTGCATATCCCCACCAAACTGTGGTGCAACGCGTACACCCACCAAACTCTTCCGGTACCACACTTTGGAAAACACTGTCCTAGTGTGTTTTAAAGAAAAAATATATAGCTTTGTTATAAAAAAAAAAATCTTAAAGTTCTTTTAAGATTATGTCTTTTTCTCTAAAATAACTGTCAATACTTTGTTGGCCAAAGGATTTAAATTACACTTGTTTAGACCAGTGCTTCTTACCTGGAGGAGATTTTGCTACTCATTCCCTCAGGACATTTTTGGTTGTCTCCAGGAGACACTTTTGATTGTCAGGAGATGCTGTTGGCATTCAGAAGGCAGAAGCCAGGGGCTCTATTAACATCCCACAATGCACAGGATGGCCCCCACACCTAAAACTTTTCTGGCCCAAAATGCCAACAGTGCCAAAGTTGTAAAATTCTGGTTCAGATATATTATTACCTTTTTGCCTCCTACTATTAATATTTATGTCTTTATAAGAAGTGATGATGAAATAAAGCTGAAAAACAAGAAAGTATCTTCTTATAGCAAACTGGGGAAATAAGCTATGGATGTGAATGAATTGCCCATGGAATGAGGGGACCTATTATTATTTATTTATTTGTTTGTTTGTTTGTTTGTATATTTATTTATTTATTTATTTAATAGCATGGTGTCAGGGAGGTTTGGGAGTACCTTCTAATAAAATGTCCTCCACAATTAGTCTTTTATTATATTTCAATCTGCAATATTATTGTTAGGGTTTCAGTGTTGTATCTCAAAAATTCACATATTGAAGGGCTCACTTCCAATTGTTACAGTGTGTGCTTTTGTGAGAACACAGTTTTTATAGATGTTGTCAAGTTACAATGAGGTATTAGGTTGCACCCTCACCTAATGTGACTCCTGCTTGTGAAAAGGGAAATTTGGACTCACAGTCAGGCATACAGAGAAAATGAGGTAAGAATGGGTAGTTATCTACATGCCAAGAAGAGAGCTTGCTCATGAGTCCTTCTCTCAGAAACATAAGAAGGAATGAAACTACCGACAGTCTGATTTTGGACTTCTCCAGAATTGTGAGATAATAAATTTCTGTTGTCTAAGTGACCCAGTTTTTTGGTACTTTGTTACGGGAACCCAAACAAATAATACAATTTTTAGTCTTTCTTTGTCAAAGGGAGAACATCCTTCTATGGGCAACACATGCATTATCAATCAATATCTTTGTGAAATATAGTCTATGCGATTGCTTTAACTGTGGTTACTAATGGGGAGCAAATGAATGTATTGTTACTGGGAAAAATAGAGGGAATTTTGGAAAGATGTTAAGAAAGGAGATTGGATATAGGGAAAAGAAAGAGGGTTGTCAGCCAAAGAATGTCAACAAGGAGAAGGTGGTGCTGGGAGAGGGACAGGGCTAGCCGCAAAGACGAAGTTGGGCCATATTCATGTGCCCCCGCTTAAGGAGCGCTGAGTGAGAATGCAAGAACAGTAAGCCAGTTTCAGTCCCTGTTCTGCCACATATGAACTACGTAAATCTGCATTAAGTTTCCAAACTTTCTGATTTTCAGCAATTAAATGGCATTAATGGTCTTCAGTGTGAGGCTGACTTCCCCATTAGGCACAGTGCCTAGAGCCTGAAATCCTTTTAGGGACCAACAAACATGTTTTCACTTCTTTCAAAACCAGAAAGAAAAGAAAAACACACTGAACTTTGGGGCCAAAAAGTGTTTTAATATATATTAATGTGTGTATTTGCCTTTGCACCAATTTATTTATAAAATATACTTTATAAAACATTTATGGAGGAAGGGGGTCCATAAAATCCCTGATTTGATGAGGTGGGATTGGGGAACGGGGTCAGAGCAGATACTATGCCAAGTTTTGGGAACACGCTAGAGAGTGGATCTTAGTTCTCATTCCCTATACACTTTGAATGTGTTTTATACATTCTCTGGTTATTGGGTTTTTTTGGTTTTCATGTGCCAGGCCTTATTCTAAGTGGTTTATACACATGGACTCGTTAAATTCTCACAAATGTCTATGAGAAGGTGGTAATGTCATCTCCTCTTTACTGATGAGAAAACTGAAGCAGGGAGCCTTTAAGTTAAGTAACCTTTCACAGTCTTATTAAGAGGCAAGGCTAGACTTTGAAGGATAAAATCAAAAGTCTTTAACTCTTAGAAAGTTCCAGTGGCACCTGTCACTTAAGCGATTCACAAAGCCCTGCCGGAATTTTCCCTTTGAAAATGTTTCCTTGCCCTAGCTGGTTTGGCTCTGTGGATAGAGTGTTTGGCCTGTGGACTGAAGGGTCCCAGATTCAATTCCAGTCAAGGGCATGTACCTTGGTTGCGGACACATTCCCAGTGGGGGGTGTACAGGAGGCAGCTGATTGATGATTCTCTCTCATTGATGTTTCTAATTCTCTATCCCTCTCCTTTCCTCTTTGTAAAAAATCAATCACCGTATTTTTCGGACCATAAGACGCTCCGGACCATAAGACGCACCATTTTTTAGAGAAGGGAAATGAAGAAAAAAAGATTCTGAAACAAATAGTGTCCTAAAATATTTTATGTGCATTAAAACCCAACATCACAGTCATAAACACATGTAATCAACCCAGTAAACAGCAGCATTTAGAACCATTTTAGAGCCGGGCAAGCACACAGAGACCACACAGAGCCGGGCAAGTAAAAAAACTTTTTTTTTTTAAGTATATGTGTAGGCTATATTTGGACCATAAGACGCAGGGACTTTTTCCCCCCACTTCTGGGGGGAAAAAGTGCGTCTTATGGTCTGAAAAATACCCTGTATATATATGAAAACATTTCCTTATTCAGGGTAGGGTCAACTTTCAATCTCATATGCAGGTTTACCTGGTAGATATGGATGATTTTGGTTTAAATTAGCCACTCAGACCACATTGTAAGATGGAAAGCTGTAGAACAAAACTGCATAGTGTACATGTTCTGTGGTCATTTTTGCACAAAATGTGATCTGCCATCTGCCTTGAATCACTCTTCTGCTCTGCTTATTGATAACATCGCCAGCACTCACTCCATCCCAGTGTGCACTAGCAAGACCATGCTGGAAAATCAGGGCTTGCTGCACATCTGGATTGTTCTATCACAAGATCAACTGTGAGGCCAAACAACAGTGTCACGAATCAGACATTACTGTGTGTGAAATGGTTTCTGTGCCAAGAAATTCCACTTTTTCCAGATGTGTCACCAAGGGACCTCAAGAACTGAATTTAAATTGTTATGAGTTTGAAATGTGACTTCTTAAGTAAAAATTGCTTCATCGTCAGCCCAAATTCCAGAGCAACAAAGTACATTAACGTTGGATGGATGGTTTTCTTATGGAGTAGCAAAGTTTTAAATTAGATTGGTTTAGATTTATACCTGACCAAGGTTAGCTGTAAGGATCTTTTATTATTACTTAAGAGTTAAGAATTACTGAGAATGCATTATATGCCAGACTTAGTGCTAAGAAATTTGTATGGAATTAATCATATAATTTTCACAAAAAGCAAGCAGTTAACTTATTTTCATGTGGGGAAACTGAGCCAAATCTGAGATAAGTAATTTTCCCAAACTCGGTTACCTCTAAAGCAGCAATGCCAGGATTTGAATTCACATGGTCAGACCTTATATTTAAAACTATTACAATATAAAGAACATATTTCTTCTAGATCACATATAGACTCCCCTTTCTTCTTTCCCTCTTTATTTCCTCCTCATCATTCTTCTATTTCTGCTTCTCTCCAGAAAATTAAAATTTTAAGAAATCTTAAAGATGACATCATTAAAAAATATAAATTTGCTTTATTTAAGAATAAGAATGATAATGGAGTTGAGCAATTGGAGAAAAAAAAGGTGAATCTATAATTTTAATAGGCCTGGTTCTATTTTGGTAAGTCAATGACTAGAATATATTAATAACAAAATATTTTTGGTTCAGAAATTGTTCAGAAATTGGAAGCTTCAGATAAGGTTGCCAGGCATCGACTTGTGAAAGCTAATCACTCGTCCTTTTGTTGTTAAGCTATGACTTTAAATGTTTATGTATGTACTAGAGGCTCAGTGCATAAATCCATGTACCGGTGGGGGTTCCTCTCCTTGGCCTGCAGGGATGGGGACTAAACAGGCTCTCTGATATCTCCCAAGGGGTCCTAGATTCTGAGAGGGTGGTTATTGGGTGATGAACCCTATAATCTAATTGGGCTCCCTCCTCTCTTGTTCCAGGTGCATCACCTGAGAACCACAGCTGTCAAATCACCATAGCTCGGCAGCTCCTGTGTTGAGCATCTTCCCCGCCTTGGTGGTCAATGTGCATCATAGCTACTAGTCAGACCGTCAGATGATCAGATGGTCAAATGGTTGGACAGTCACTTAGGCTTTTATATATTAGAAATTCTAAACATGGGTAACAATGCTATAAACTTATTTACTGAAGGAGTAATCAAGTTATATCTAAATATTTATTCAACTCTGAGCATTTCTCATTCAGGAGAAAAAATATATGACATTACTTGGGATGGCTTAAAGTTATCACTTTTAATTATTAAATGGAGGTATAGTGAATGAGTACTTACTAAATGCCTGCTGTGACAAAAGCCAATACCACTCCCAAGACAGGTGGCTGTGCAAAGAAAAGAGGTTTATTCAGATTCTGGCAGCCTCCTGTCCTAAAAATACATCTTAACTTCTCTGGTAAAGCCAGTAATTTTTATAAGAAAAAGGGTAAAGCGAGGGTAGGTACAGACAGTGTTCTACCTTATTTTGATAAGGATCTTTGCATCAGTATGTTCAATTGATCTATATCAGCCAAATTCCTGTGGTTGGGCTACTCCCTTCCCAGCAGGAACTGGAACTGCTGGGCCCTGCAATGCACTAAATAGAGACTATTAGTTATTTGTTGTTGTTCCTGTTTTTGTTCCAATAGGCTTGTTTGTTAGTTGGTACATTTATTTTGGTTATTGCAAGATTATGTATTCTTTATTCTCTTTTACTGAACCTTCCTTAAGAAAGAATATTAGGAAGGGTAACTTGTTTGTTTATAAACTGGGCATATTTATATTTTTAATTTATTTCAAAATTCATCTCCTGCTGGGTGAGTTTGTATCAGAAGCACAGCCCAAGCTACGGTGACTTCTTTCCAATATCCCAAACTGCTCTCCTGGAAGGCTACTTAAATACATATCATAATGGCATGCTTATGACAAGCAGAGAATGAATTCTGATAAAATATAGCAACTAAATCACAAGGAGGACTGGAAAAATCTGCGCCTCCTCTTCTCCAGTCAGCACTCATAATGATAAAGGCAAATTTTATGCTCTAAATCCAAAAGTGAGGAAACTAAGCTTTCAGAAGTGTAAATACCCATTACGGTATACTTTCTACTTTTTCAGAATATGATTTTTCTTCTCTCCAAATGAGATGGAAAGTATGATGAATTCCCTCAGCTTGATTCACATTACATTTACAAGATTGAACTTGTCAATTTGGGTTTACGAAATTTATGAAAAAAATTTAACACTCACAGTTGGACTACTGTGTCAGCATGTTCATGAATTTTTTAAGAAAAAAACAATCCTTTGCATATTTTTCTACTTTTCAATGCTCATGCTGGCCTTTGTTTACTGTCTAATTTGTAGTATGAAGATTAAAAATGGGAAACCTCTCAGTTGTATGCTTTGATCAGGAAGTTCATACAGTATTACAATGCATTAATCTCAGAAGAGAGAAAAGAGAACCAAGACATAGGGCTATTTGCTTCTATATAATCTTAAATCAGGAAGAATTCCAGATCCCATTGTCACTTAAGTATATCAGAAGAAAGACACAAGCAAATCTCTCAGTGTATTACTAATTTTCCTTTCAAATATGTGTGTGTGTGTGTGTGTGTGTGTGTGTGTATAAACAATTTGACTTGAATAAAAATATTCTTGAATAATAAATCAAACATTTGGTATAATCATCCAGATGCTATTTTCCTATTATATTTTTCTATTTTTTAAATTCACCATTAACTTTTTAAAGAAAAATCACATTTCAAACTTATTAACAGTAGCCACATTTTCCAATTATGTTGATAATGAGTTCAGGAGCAATGACCCAGAAAATGGACTGGAGACTCTGTTCCAAACTAATATTAATAATATTTTGGTATTTTGAAAGAGAAAAATAAGAGACTCTGTAACTAATGATGACAGATCTTTGCTGTTAATTAATCAAATCTTCTCAAAATAGAGTTCAGCAGGTGGAAATAATTACCAGTTAATTGTCTCTGGTTATTACTCTTTAGAGATATAAACCCAATCATTGCACTCATTTTACAATATTTTCCTAAAAATCCAAAACTAAATAAATCAGAAGCATGATAGTTGTATGGTAATAATATTTGTCTTTTCCTTCTGAGACAATACACATAGTATAAAAGAGCAAAGTTCCCTTTGAATTAAAATATCTGTTTGTCAGGTTCATAAATTCATCTTTAATGAAAATTATTTTCCTTTTACTTGTTTTTAATAAGCTTAATTAGCTGATATGAAACAGAGAAAGAACTTTTTCAATAGAAAAAAAAAGTCAATATGAATCCTGACAAGAAGACTATGAAAGCTTACATTTGGACACCTTAAATATGATTGTATTTTCTGTTTAATACCAGTATTCAGAAAAAAAATACTCTTTGTGTACTAATTAGATATGTATTTTGTGTAGCAGATACAAATTTAAAATTTACTAACTGTGAGATATTGGGGTTTTAATTTAAGAAATGAAGATACAAATTGTAACAGTTCCATAAAACATTAATGCCTCTAATAAATGGTCAATTAAAACATTTCTTTTAGATTTATTTACTTCTATTATAATTTCAGGAATAAACTTAATATTTTAAAATTTGCCTATTAGCTAAATTATTTTTTCTGGAGCATTTGAAATATTCAAAACCAAATATTAAAATAGTGTTTCTTAAAATTAATATTTTCCTAGGAAATGGATACTACCCACAATTAAGATTCACAGAAACAGCTGAAACCTGTTTGGCTCAATGGATAGAGCGTCAGCCTGCAGACTGAAAGGTCCCGGGTTCGATTCTGGTCAAGGACATGTATCTTGGTTGTGAGCATATCCTCATTAGGGGGTATGCAAGAGGAAGCTGATTGATGTTTCTGACTATCCCTTTCTCTTCCTCTCTGAAAAAAATCAATAAAATATATTAAAAAAAAAAAGAAGCATCCAAATATACCAAACTTTAGGAGAACAGAGATAGATTTTTCTTTTTTATGTTATGCATAGCCATCACCTATTTCCTCCTCAATATACACATTATGTATCATTCTCAATATTAGGATTGTTTAATTTGGCAGAAACAAATTTCTTTCTTGGTCTCTTGTCCTCCAATTTCAGATCATGCCTGGGGAACTTTTGAGGTTTTAAACTTATTACTTACTTTTTAGAAAAAGAACCACTACTAATTTTCTAAGAAAAGACACATCATTGGGGTAACAACTTAAAAAAAATATGGTTTTATGTTTGAAAATGTTTTGGTTTTAACATACTTTATTCACAGTTTAGCTAGGTATGTTATCTCCCCCATGAATTTTAAAGGAAGTTGATTGACTTAATTACCCCTTTTTGCTTCTCTCTGGCTCTAACTTCTGCTCTTTTGTGTCAGGTGTCTCCAAGTACCTCTACTCCTAAAGTTTATTTCTCACAAAAAGTCTCCAGTATCTTGCAAGGGTGGACAAGAAGTGCCCACCTAACCTCTAGTTTTGAAGAGAGTAGAATGAGCTTTGAGCTCATTCTTGTGATTTGAGGTCTATAAATCACTTCTACGGTTGCTTATACTGGGTTTTCAAAGCCCATCATATCTGTGTGATTCGGTGAATCACATCCATCTGCACACACGGACTGCAGTTTCATCTTCTCTAGTAAGTCAGTGCCATTATTCCCACTTCGGATTCCCATCCTCACAGAACTGTTGATGTCTCTCATGTACTAATGCCATATTTTCTATTCTCTTTTGACTTGTATATTTATGCATTTAAAATGTTCCTCTTTATTATCCTTTTAATTTAGGAAAGCTTCTGAAAAGATCTAAGATAATCAACTGTGTTTAATCTGCCATATTCTATTCTTGTTTTAAACTACTATTCCGCATGAAGTTAAAAAAAAAAAAAAGGCTAAATAAATTGCAACCACATCTCCTATAATGCAAGAGCAGATTAGTGTTCTGGCTTGGGGTTCAGGATGAATAATCCTAACACCAATGCTACTCAGAAATGAATAGGCACACTATTTGAAAATGCCGTAAAAAGAGTAGAACCACTATTAATTGTACCCTTTATAAAAATCAAATTACAATTTGGAGCTTCAGAGTATCTGGGTTCAATTGTAAAAGAATGCATCTAAACCAATTATATATGATGGGGATTGTCCCTTACAGACAAAGTTCAATTTATATTATGAACTATTTTCCATGAATCTAGGTAAACAGACATGAGCAAAGGGACTATGCACAGTGGGTGGTTAGACTTGACAACAGCAGAGGGTAGAAAAGGCTGGTTGTATAGAAAGGGAATGCCAGAATGAGAGACAGGGGGTGGGTGGGGATCTATAAAAATGTGGAAAATCATGGTAGACCCATCAAGACAAGGTAGATGTGCTCCATGTAATTTGCCAGAAAAATACAATGGAAATCATGCTTTAGGGCAGTAATGAACTCACACTTGAAAGAGAATCCTGATAAGCAAATAGAAGAAAGAGTTTGTTGAATAGTAGGTGTGTCATATTGGAAGGTCTGCCTGGGTTTCAGTCTTAGCTATCACACATGCCAGCTTTTTTGATTTGAGGGGCAGGGGTGCTGTATAAACAATGTTGAGTCAGTTTCTTCATTAGTAAAATGAATGTGATGATAGCATTTAACTCATAGCATTGTTATGAGAAATAAATGATACAGCCTGGTAAGCATTTAGTTTGGAGGATAAAACATAATTAAGAGCTTAGTAAACTCTGGCTGCTATTATTGAAGTGTGTCTCAATTATGCCCTGAAATTCTAGCTTCTCTACTATTGCTTGAATATTCCCACTGCCACACCCTTTCCTCCAAGTGTATAACTGAACTTCACATAACCAACTCCTGCTTTGTTTAAACAATGAGAATTATAGGACCTTGAGATGTCTCATATTGCTCTGAGAGTCCTATTATCCAGAGGTTTATAACTGAAATAGATATTTTTAGTACTTTTTATTTGTCTCATCCCTTACAGTTAGATGTTTTTCTTTCATATTATATTGATGTTTAATTCAAATTCAAATATAACTTTTACTTAGGCTACCTTCATTCCTTTCAGAAGAAGACAGATATGATAAACAAATAAAATGTAACCTTACCTACTCTTTATTAGTAAAATATCTCTGAAATATTTCCTCTTTCATGAGATTCTTTTATAACTACAACTAGGGGCTAGGTGCACAAAATTCTTGCACGGGTATGGTTCTTAGGCCTGGCCTGTGATCAGGGTCATCTTCCCCAGCTGACCACAACCAGCCCTGCCCACCCTGCCACCACCCACCCAGGGTTTCCCATTCGCCATTGGGCAATTGGAGCCTGCCAGCCAGGAGGAAGGACCAAGAAGTGGACCCTTCTGACTGCTCACTGGCCCCACCCCTGCTGTGCGTTGCCTTCTATGTGTGGGACCACTGGTGGGGTGGAGGCCTTGGCCTGGTGCCATTGGCATCCCCTGCCATCCACCCCCAGTTCCCCATTCACCATCGGGCCATTGGAGCCTGCTGGCTGAGAAAGATGGAGAAGTAGTCAGTGAACTTCATACTGATTGGTCAAGTGGTCATTCTGGTCGTTCTGTCCTTAGGGAAATAAAATATTTCCCTTTTATTATGTAGGACTAGTCTTTGTCTCTTTTGGATCTCAACCAAACTTATTTCCACTTTATTGATAATGATGTATATATCACAATATTGACTTATCTAAGTATGTAATTCAATAATTTTTTAATAAATTCAGAGAGTTGCCTAGCAACATCACAATCCAATTTTAGAATACTTCTATCTAAAAAGAAATCATTAGCCATTACTCCTTCCCCCAACCCCAAGCCCTAGGCCACCACTAATCTACTTTCTCTGTGTGCACATTTGCCTTTTCTACATATTTTAACTTAAACTGTTTTATATAGTAGGTGCTGTTTTTTATGACTGACTTCTTTCAGCTATATATTTGAGAAGGGTTTATTCTTGTAGGAACATATAGCAATACTCTGTTCTTTTTGTGACTGAGTAGTATTCTATTGTATGGACTCACCATTGAACTTACACATTCACTAATTAATGGATATACATTTGGGTTGTTTCCACTTTCTTGCAAATATAAATGCTGCTGTGAACATTACCATGTAAGTGTGTGTTTGTGGATATGTTTTCATTTATTTTAGGTGGATACCTATGAACCTCAATGAAATTGTGTGTCATTTATTACTTTACATTTTAGCATGATTATTTTTTGGCTCTGTCTTTACCAAGACCAGTCCTCTAAATGTAGGTATTCTCCAATGTACTCTTCTCATCAGCTTCTTAATATACAGTTTTCCTTCATTAGCTAGTTTGTCAATTCCAAAAGTAATTTGAATTTCTACTTGAATAAATGAAAAAATATATATATATATAATTAACCCTCATCCAAGAATATTTTAAGGGTATTTTTTCATTGATTTTTAGGGAGAGTAGAAGAGAGAGGGAGAGATAGAGATAAACATCAATGTGAGAGAAACACATAGATTGATTGCGTCCTGCATGAGCCCTGACCAGGTACTGTGCTGGGGAGAAGACTGCAACCAAGGTACATGCCCTTGACTAGAACTGAACACCAGACCCTTTGGTCTACAGGCTGATGCTCTATCCACAGAGCTAAACCGGCTAAAGCATGACTGAAGTATCTTCATCTTCAACCTTTTATGTACTACTTATGTAGTCCAATTTGGGGGAATGATTGCTAGAATGTTAAGTGAAGCATAACATTTTGGGTGCTAGAATATTAATATTGTGTTTTTTAGAGGCTTTAGGTTTCATTATTTTAAAAGTACTATCTTTAGGCAGTTAAGAATGCTCATACTAGGTCTATAATGAAATGTTTAAAATATATATTTTTTAAATAATGACTTCAAACCAACATATTTGTTATATCTTTATATCATCTTACATCATCATTCATAAAGGAAGCCCTAAAATAAAAATAATTAAGAAATGACTACTTAAATCATCTCATATATGGTAATTTAAGAATTATGTATTTAAATGGCTACCCTCTATTTGTTATTGATTTCATTTTTATTTTAATTATTGAAAAAAAAATCATTTGTGCCTGAAAGAATTTTTGGAAGTGACAATAGTTTCTATCTCAGTGGTTGTCCTTGCCTTTTACTTTACATAAAGTTATTTCAATGGCAATTGTGTGCAAATTTGGTGTTGGTGGAGTTGGCGGAAACATCCATTATGTAAAAATAAAGTGTACCTGGTTGGGGCATTAGAAAGGTTGTAATTTCATCTTTTGGTTCCCACTTGCAATTTCCGACTGCAGCAATTTCAATGAAAATTACAGCTTGAGGCCCACATGGTGTACTTTACTTTCTATTCTTAAAACTCAAGGAGGCAAGGGAGAGCTAAATTCATGGCAAGGAGCTCACAGTAGACTGATGCTTAAGAATGTAACTTCTAAATAAAAACTTTTAAATATATAATCTTATAGGATTCCTTCAATCTTGTTTTTGCTTATTTTTCCTCTTTTGTTTTTCTTTCCTTGTTTTATATTTTCAACAGTCTCAAGCTGAACATAGAAAAGTCCTTCATGCTTTGCAGGCACTTTGCAGTAGATTAAATAGAAAACTTCAATACTCTAATTTTTATCCAAAAAATTAGATACCATAAAACTGGAACTGATTTTACACCTTTTTATTTTTGTAAAATATTATAATGAGTAATTCTTGAAAAACTCAATAGAAAGGGAGAAAAATTATGCTCATTGGTTGATAGATAGCGTCATAGGCTGTAGCAAAAACTTTTAAATCTGTAAAGCTGTACGAGAACCCTATTATACCAATTTGTTCCTGACCTATGAAAGATAACTTTGGCCCTAGCCAGTCTGGCTCAGTGGATAGAGCATTGGCCTGTGAACCAAAGGGTCTGGGGTTTGATTCCAGTCAAGGGCAAGTACCTTGATTGCAGGCTCCTCCCTGGCCTGGGCCCTGGTTGGGGCTCATGCAGGAGGCAACTGATCTATATGTTTCTCTTATATTGATGTTTCTCTCTGTCTTTTCCTCTCTCTTCTTCTTCCTAAAAAAAATCTATGGAAAAAATATCCTTGAGTGAGGATAAATAAATAAATAAACAAATAACTTATTTTGCTCATGATAAACAAAATTATCCTGAAAAATTTGAGACCTGATGCTGCATGTTAGTCATATACATTGCAAATCCCAATGTAAAATAGACTCTGTTTAAGCCAACAACAGAAAACAAATTCTTTGAAAATTGGTGACAGTTCCTACCCTTGAATAGATAAATAGATATGTATAGATCTTTATGTCAGAAGAAAATCTAAATTTTGTCTTATATCATAAGCTTATTTATAAATTGGTTGTAAATTAACAGATAGGCTTTTCATTTCTTCTCAGAGTGAAATCTAATTAGACCTTCAAAATTTTGCAAAAATAAGTTAATGTTATTATGAATACAGCATTGTGGACATGCATACACTAAATATGGAAGTGTAAATTGATATAATGGAAATATTTGAGGTATTTGCATAACTATTAAAACTATAAAAATATTATTAGAATGCGTCCACATAAATACTTCAAAATAAATTTTAAAAAAACTTTAAACTAAAAATATATTTAATGTAGTATCATGTGTTTTGGGAAAACATGAAATAATTTAAATATTCCAAAGTAGAAGTATGATTTGCTAAAATATTACACAGTCATTTAATATTGTACAGTGATCCATTATTAAATAAATAAATAAATAAATAAGATCTTATCATATAGAAATGTCTTATTATGTGTTGTTAAGTAAAATAATAGAATGTTGCCAAAACCAGTTTGGCTCAGTGAATAGAGCGTCGACCTGTGGACTGAAGGGGCCCAGGTTTGATTCAGGTCAGGGGTATGTACCTTATGGGGGGCATGCAGGAGGCAGCTGGTCTGTGTTTCTCTCTCATTGATGTTTCTAGCTCTCTGTTTCTCTCCCTTCCTCTCTGTAAAAAATCAATAAAATATATTTTTAAAAAAAGAATAGAATGTTGCAACTAGATT
Source organism: Pipistrellus kuhlii (assembly GCF_014108245.1). Taxonomy (NCBI): domain Eukaryota; kingdom Metazoa; phylum Chordata; class Mammalia; order Chiroptera; family Vespertilionidae; genus Pipistrellus; species Pipistrellus kuhlii. The sequence goes on from NW_023425404.1 coordinate 3,052,645, forward strand.
TACATTATAATTATAAATTTGTAAAGAAATGAATGCAGGAGAAATTGACAAACATGTCTGAATGCTGGTTTTATTAGAGTGGTTTAAAAACAGCTCACAATTTATTTATTTATATGCCAATTTCTAATGCATGCACTAGTCATACCCATATACATTTTGTTTATTAGCTTAACATAAAACAACCTACTTCTTTATCTAATTAGTTCAAAGTTGACTTTAAAACTTGCTCTATTCAATTATTCTTCCCTTTTTATTCAATTATTCTTCTCTGACTTTTGATTAATTCTCAAGAAGATTACATTTCTTTTCTAGTCACTTTCAGGTATTAAAAAGGCCAGTTCAATAGAATAACACAGGCATTAATCCCTTCCGGACTCCTAGTCCCTCTGGAACAAGTCCTATGTATCTTTTTGTCTGGCTGACCAGTCCTATTGTTAAATGTCTCTTTGTAATAAATCAATAGTCTGGTATGTAAGTATTTCACTGAATTCCATGAGCCACTCTAACAAATGAATCAAACCCAAAGAGGAGGTCATAGGAATCCTGAATTATAGCCAGTCAGTTAGAAGCACAGGATACAACTTGGACTTGTGATTGGAGACCAATATGGGGGGAGGGGACAGTCTTTTGGGACTGAGTCCTTAACCTGATGTTACCTCCAGGTAAATAGTGTCAGTATTGAGTTGCATTTACTGGAATAGGACCTCCCAGAAGGTGTCACAGAATTGATTAATGTGTGGAAAATCTGCATTCTGATGTCGGAAGTGTAGTGTTTAGTGGAATGTTGAGAGGAAATGAGACATTTTATCTTATGCTAAAAAGTTTTTTCTTTCATTGCATAAAGTGTTACAGCTTAAAAATATTAAGTGCTGCTTTTTTTGTGGTGTGTATGTAACTCTTTTAGCTCCTCATTTATTATCTTTTGGCAAAAAAAATACTACTTCTATACCATCTTATAATTTACATAAGACATTTGCCAATAGATATTAAATTACATAATGGCATCCCACTTAAATATAAAAATCTCATTTTCTCTTTTAAACTCTAGCTTTGATTGTTCCAATAGACTCCTCTTCTCATATGTTACTTCGACTTAACTTGAGTTTTTCATTATTTATTTAGTGTTGTAGATTTTGTTTTTATGTTGTTGCTTTAAAAACTGAGAACCATGTATAAAGACACAACAAAAATAAAAATTAAAAAAAATAAGCCCCTGTGTGCCACCACTCACTCCCAATAACATTTGATCCACAACCAGTCTGGTACTATTGACTTTCTAATTTGGAGATTTCATCTCCCATGTAATTATGAATTGAATTTCAGGTATCATAACATGTAAACAGAAGTTCCTTCACAGAAGCAGTTTTAGAGAGAATTCTTATTAAAATGACCGCCTTTTCAAGAAACAAAAAAAAAGCAGACTAAGAATTTGCAGTTCTACCATCTGAAAATTCATTCTGTAATTTCAACCAAAATGGCATCATTTTAGGCACAGATAAAATGAATCCAAAATAACTGCATATATACTTCTTTCTAGACATACAAAAAAATCTGACCCTTGAATTATATCACGTTACACTAGCTTCATACAGGAGAATATTAGCAACTCATGCTCAAATAATTGTGTGGGGAGAGGGGTTAGTTAGAAGTAGCCTAAAGCTAGAACCATGAAAAGAGGAAATGTAAAACATACTAGATTTATTGTTTTTTTAAAGATCTGGTTGTTAGGAGAGAATTTCAGAGGTTCTCTGGGACCTAAATAAAAATGAACTGGCTATTTTCTGAAAAGTTGATATGATATTTAAATATATTCCAGCATAGGAATCATAAAAAGTTTCTTCATAAATTATATTCATCTATCTACATTTAATTACATAGTTCCTTAACAGTTCCTTACAAAAGTGCTCTTTCCTTTTAATAGTTTTATTGAGATTTAATTCTGACATTTCATATATTAATAAATAAAATTACACGTTACATGACCATTTGTGTCTGGCTTCTTTTCACTTAATGTTTTGAAGGTTCTTACATGTTGTAGTGTGTATAAGTCAGTCTTTCATTAAAAAAATATATTCTTATTGATTTCATAGGTAGAAAGAGATATAGAAATATCAATTATGAGAGAGAATCTTTGATGAGCTGCCTCCTGCATAATCCACAATAGAGATTAAGCCTGCAACCTTGCTGACCTTGACCGGGAATCCACCTGTGGCCTCTTGGTTCATAGGTTTATACTCACCACTTAGCCATCCCAGCCAGGCCAGTCATTCATTTTTATTACCTAATAATATTCCATTGTATCAATATATCACATCTTATTTATTTATTAAATCACTTAATGGCTATTTAGGTTGTTTCTACTTTGGCTACTCTGAATAATACAGCTATACACATTGTGCAGATATATGTTTTTCTTTCTTTCTCCTAGAGTTGAATTGCTAAATCATATAGAAACTGTTTAAAATTTTGAGAAACTGTCAAACTATTTTTCCAAAGCAGCTGCAACATTTTACAATTTCACAAGCAATGTATGATATTTTTGATTTCTCCACATCCTTACCAACACTTGCTATTGTCTTTTTGATTATAGTTATCTGAGTAAGTGTGAAGTGGTATCTTCTCATGGTTTTGATTAGCTTTTCTCTAAAGACTAATGATGTTGAATATCTTTTTTTGTGCCTATTGCCAATTGGATAAATATCTATTCAAATTTTTTCCTAGGTTAAAAATTAGATTTTTTTCCCCCAGTGCTGAATTGAAGGGGTACTTTATATATTTTGGATAAAAGCCCTTACCAGATATATTAACTATAAATATTTTCACTATCCTGTAAGTTGTCTTTTTATATTCTCAACTAGAGGCCCAGTGCACGAAAATTCATGCAGTGGAGGGGAGGGGGGTGTTCCCTCAGCCCAGCCTGCCCCTCTTACAGTCCAGGAGAGCTCAGGGGATGTCCTACTGATGGCTTAAGCCACAGACTAGCCTCCCTCTGCAGGAGGATCAGGGGAGGCACCACCCCCACCACCCTGCTGCTGCTGTACTGCTGGCCCTCCCTTCTTAGTGCTGGCCCTGCTTCCAGCCCACTGGTGATTGGGGGGTTATCTGAGGCCAGGCTGGCTGGGGGAGGGGCTGTGGGAAGTTGAGGCACAACAGGTAGCACCCTATCTAGCTTCTGTGGAATCTTGGTGCTGGGACTGGCCTGTGCTGCACCTCTGTGGCTGCCTCTGTGGAAGGGGCTGCAGCTCGGCCATCTCCTGTGGCCTTGGCCTCACCCTTTCACAAGGTGCCAGCTCTCCCAATGCCTCTTGCATGGTGCTAGGCTCTCCTGCAGCCTTGGCCTCTCACGTGGCCCCGTGTTCTTCCATCGCCTCAGCCTCTCGCATGGCAGTGGCTCTAATGTGGCCTCTCATGGGCACGTCACTGGCTCTCCCATGGCCTCTGCAAAAGGGGCCTCGGTGCTGGACCGGACTGCACGATTGCCTCTCCTGCACTGCCAGCCCTCAGCCCTCCCAGTGGCTGCGGGTTCTCAGCCCTTGAAGCTGCTGTGGCTTTGTCCGGAACAACTTCTAATTTGCATATTACCCTTTTAATAGTATAGATGGTATTATCTGTAGCACAAAAGTTTTAAATTTTGAATTTATATTTTTGTTGTTGTTGTCAATTGTAATTTTTGGCTTCATTTAAGCATTGCCTAATCAAAAGTCATGAAGATTATCTACTTCCAAGCTTTCCTTTTAAAGTTGTTAAAGTTTTATTTCTTACTTTTTGGTTTATGATCCACTTAGTTTCTTTTGCTTATGGTAAGAGGTAGTGGCTCCCCTTCTATTCTTCTATATGTGGTATCCTGTGTTTTCAGCCCCCACTCATCATAAATTTACTGGTCATCAATGTAAGGGTTTATTTCTGTCTTCTCAGTTGTATTCTATACATCTTTCCTTTTGCCAATATCACACTATATTGATTGCTATAAGTTTGTTTTAAAATAGGGAAGTATAAAATATACTACTCTTATTTTTTAAAGATATTTTTGATCTTATGAATCCTTACATTTTCATAAGAATTTTAAAATTAGCTTAACAATTTATACCAAAAAGACAACTGGTATTTAAGGAGTGATGGCATTGAATCTGTAGATCAATTTGGGGAGTATTATTATTTTTACAATCTTATCTTTTCCCCCAAGCCATACATGAACCATTATTCTAATTACTTAAGTCTGCTTTAACTCCTTTCAACAATGTTTTATTATTATTGTCAGAGTACAAGTCTTGCATTTATTTTGTTAAATTAATTCCTAAATATTTTATTACCTTTGATGCTATTTTAAATGTAATTGTTTCATAAATACATTTTCAAATTGTTCATTGATAGTTTAGGCAATACAACTTACTTTCTTTGAATATGAAATTTGTAATCCATAAACTTGATTAAATTTTTATTAGCTGTGGTTATTTTGTTTTATGTGTGTAAGTTTACTTGGATTGTCTATTTATAAGATCATATAATCTGCAAATAGATATAGTTTCATGACTTTCTTCACAATTTAGAATCCTTTTATTTCATTACTAGAGGCCCAGTGCACAAATTTGTGCATGGGTGAGGTCCCTTGTCCTGGCCTGCGGGGATTGGGCCAATACTGGCAGTCTAACACTGCCTTTCACTTCTGCCTGACACTCCCATTCATCCTGGCCCTGTTGTGCCTGAGCCCTGCATCTGGCGCCCTTCCTGAAGGGGTAAGAGGTACCTGGACACAATTGGCCCTCCAAGTGGGCAGTGAGATACCCTTTCCTGCCTGGAATCCTGATCCATCTTGCTGATGTTTATGCTGGTTGTTGGGAGCCACCTGGCAGTTGCTTTTGTATTGTTTCTTCCTTGCAGAGCACTAGGGAGGGGAAGCAGCCACTGTGCCCAAGGCCAACTTCCAGGAGGCCAATAGCACTGTTCAGGTCATGCCAGTGGCACCTGTCTGTCTGTGCGTGGCCAGTTCTCCAGAGATTGCACCGGTAGAACTACTGATGGAGTGAACTAACAGCCAGGCTTGTGGGCTGCTGTGATGAGTCAATCAGCTGAGTGGCACTCCCGCTGTGAGCTGTGAGAGTGCACAGACCACCAGGGGGCAGCTCCTGTGTTGAGCATCTGCCCTCTGCCCCTGTGGTGGTCATTGTGCATCATAGCGACCATTCAACCAGTCAGTCACTTGGTCATTTGGTCACTTGGTCATTTGGGCATTTATGCCATATATATATGGCATAAATGCCCAAACTAAATCCTATAATACAATGATAACTACAAGTCACAAGTGTTCATGTTTTCTTCTTATGCCTGACCTTTTGTGGAAAGTTTTCATCTTTCATCATTATATATGATCTCAGCCAAGGTTTCATCAAATTGAGGAAGTTCCCATCTATTCCTAGTTTGCAAAGTGTTTTTTCATGAAAGGCGTTGGATTTTGTTAAATGCTTTCTTTGTACTTATTGAGACCATTATGTGTTGTTTTCCCCCATTTTTCTATTTATATGACATATTACATGTATTTATTTCTGTATATCCTATATTTCTAAGATAGACCCCATTTTGGCATGTTGTTTAATCCTTTTATTATAATGCAGAATTTGGTTTTCTTAAATTTTGTAGATGATTTTTGTGTCTATAGTCAATAGCATTGACTTTCAATCGGTGTGTTGCAATAATTTTTAAAACATGCATCTGACTTCTTAGTCAGGTAGTCAGGGGCAGTAACCTCTTTTCTCTTAGATTGTCAAGTAAAAAAAAATATCAGCAGCCAACGCAACAAAAAGCATCCAGTGAGTGCATATAAAAATATACCTATTATTTTTGTTAGATCAGCAAAAAATATGACCTATTTTTGGTGCACCACAGAATTTCAGTAATAGTTTGTGTGTGCCATGAGATAAAAAAAAAGTTGACAATCACTGTCTATAGTCATAGGAGGTAGAAAAATCTGTCGTTTTTATATGTGTTTGTGATCTCTTCACTTTCTCTTGGTATCAAAGTAATACTGGCCTCACAGAATCCATTAGAAGTGCTTTCTCCCTTTCTAGTTTTTTTGGAAGCTTGTGAAGGATTTGTGTTACTCCTGTAAACATTTGGTCAAGTCACCAGTGAAGTCATTTGCTTCCGGGCTTTTCTGGTATGTCTTATCTTAAAAAATATTCCAAGTATCTTTGAAAAAAAAACATGTTTCTGATGCAGTTGAATGGAGCTCTCTATGGACATCTATTAATTCTTGCGTTTTTTAAAAAAATATTTTTATTGATTTTTTACAGAGAGGAGGAGAGAGGGATAGAGAGCTAGAAACGTCGATGAGAGAGAAACATCGACCAGCTGCCTCTTGCACACCCCTCACCGGGGATGTGCTCGCAACCAATGTATATGCCCTTGACCGGAATCGAACCTGGGACCTTTCAGTCCTCAGTCTGACACTTTATCACTGAGCCAAACTGGTTTTGGCTCTTGCATTGTTTAGGCTTATTTCTTTTTGCTCTATCCACTACTGAAAGTAAGAATATAAGTCTCTGTTATCACTGAATTATCTATTAAATTTTGTTCAATTTTTTATTGATTTCAGAGAAAGAAAGAGAGAAGGAGAGCTAGAAACATCAATGATGAGAGAGAATCATTGATTGGATGCTTCTTCCACACCTCCTGTTGGGTATTGAGCCCACAATCCAGGCACATGCCCTGGAATGCAACCATGACCTCCTAGTTCATGGGTCAATGCTTAACCACTGAGCGACACTGACATGGCTATTTCTATAATTATTTTCTTCTTGATGGAGCAACTCTTTTATCAATATTATTGGCTTCATAGCTTCCTTTAATCCTTTAAGCATGGTTTCCTTTAGTTCTTGAAGCATATGTATTATGACATAATATTTTTGTTGAAAGTTGATCATTTTAAATAGTGTCAAGAAATTCTGGAGACTGATCACCACTCCCACTATATGTTTGCTGCACCTTTTGTAACAAGGATTCAGAATCTGGAGAAGGGGCCACACACAAATGGATATACAAGATAAGGAATATAAATTTGGAAGGCATTATGGGGAGCCAGGCAGAAACCTACTCTCTAGTGGGGTGGCTCTCTGAATCTCTAGAGCCATAGCTTTTTATTTACTGGAATATACATTTGCCCTTTAGCAAACTAAACAGACATACCAAAGGTAAGGTTTGGTAAACAGTAAAGATTATCAAGTTCTGAAACCCCCAGATCCATCAGCCTTCTGGTATTTATTATGCTAACTACTTGTTGGTCTTTGCCTCTAGCAATGTTGTTGCTGTTTTCTTGTTTAATTATTTGTTTAGTGACTTGGCTGAACTAATTCTGTGAAGTCTTTTTCTCCCAAAATATGCAATCTTAATGTCTCAGCTCAGGTTTTCCACCCTTGTTTATATCTTTTAATTTAGCTTTCAAGGATTACCCCCCTTAGTGATCACTTAGTGATCAAAGGTTATGTTTAAGCCCTCTTAGATAGCTCCCTATTAGTATCATATATATGTGTGGCTTTTAGGCTACTCTCAAGTTTCAGTGAGATTATACATTTGTTTATATTCCACATTTAGCAGGGGACTTGTAGGTGGATGTTACCTCCCCGATCTCTCCTAAGAGGCTGTAGCCTCAGGCACACATGGAAATTTAGGATGCCAGGGAGGTGTGTAATTTATTTTCCAATCTGGTTTCTTGGGAGTTAGGTTTGAGTCAGATATCTTATTGTCAGTGTTTATTTTGAGGTTACATTTAAGCCCCTTTTACTAGTGAAGCTTCTGTCCTGTCTTGATGGGTCTGGTTGCAGCTAGGTAATGTGTCCTAGTAAGACCCAGGACCTGCTCTGATTGCTCCTCAGTAAGTGCAGCCTATTCAAGTGCACAGACTTCCCCTCCCCATGGGTTACTTGTGAACCCAGTGGGCACTTCTTTGCTATCTTCTTTCATGGTTCCTATAATAAACTTCCTGCTATTCTACCACTTCGCTGGCTGGCAGTAAGAAGCTACCAGTTCTTCTCAATTGCTCTTCTCTGAAATTGCCAATGTTTTCAGCAATTCTCTGAAGCAAGGTTTATCCACACTTGTTCTAAATAAAGTCAGCCCCTTCAGGAAGAGTTCTGGAGCTCTTTATTCCCTAGGACTGTGGGCTGCAAACTGTGGCTCACAAGCCCCATGCGGCTCTTTGGCCCCTTGAATGTGGTTCTTCCACAAAATACCGTGGCCTAGCCAAGTCTATTTTGTAAAAGTGGCATGAGAAAAAGTTTAAGTTTAAAAAATGTGGCTCTCCAAAGAAATTTCAATCGTTGTACTGTTGATATTTGGCTCTGTTGACTAATGAGTATGCTGACCACTGGTCTAGGACATTCTTTTGGCTTCTGTCTATTGCTGGGAGCTGGGGACCAAACTAGAATGCACTTTTTTTCTGCAATGACACTCTTGTTTCAAAGGGGCACTAAGAGAAATGGTACCTGCCTCTTTCACATGAAATCTTCACTCTAAAAGACAGGTGGGGTTTGGTTGCTCATGGACTCAGTATTGTTAGCCTACAGCCCCTGAAAAAAAGTTTCTTTCCTGAGTGTGAATGAGTGATGTGATAGGAGAACCTACGATTGGGGACTGGGTAAGCAGTAAGGTGGGGAAACAATAACCTGCCCCTCCTGCTATGGAACTATAACCCCACCTTGGAGCTGGGAGAGTAAGGAGCCCCTCTCTTCTTGGCTATACATAACATGGGTAGAGCTTCTGCAACAGGGACTTGGGCTGGAGCAGATTAGAGATAGGTTATCTTGAAAGACAAAGTTAAATGGATTCATTTTGAAGATCAGATTTGCTTTATTAAGAAATTCATTAACCTGGCATCATCCCATCTATAAACTAGAGGAGCACTACAACTATGAGTTCTATATGATGAACGGTTTTTAGAGGGAAAATTGTGGGGTAAGGAAGCTACTAACAAAGGAAAAGAAAGGATAATTTTTAGAACAGGACATCTTTTTTTTTTTTTTTTCTTTTTCCCCCCTTTGTACAGAAAGAGATTGTATCAAGTCCATTGCTATTTCTTTCTATGATGAGTGGAGAGGGAAGGTGTGAAAAGGCCACTTAACAGATTATCCTATTGGTGCGTGGCCAGAAAATTCCAGACTGGTTAAGATTACATTTAGGGGAGAGGTTGAGACTAAAATTGGGTCAGGTATTAATTCTAGCTTTGCTATGGTGGGCTTTTGGCATAAGTGGTGTCATTTTGTGCCTATCATTATCTTCTTAACAGTGACTTCACTATTCCTGCCAAGATTTAGTAGATTTTCTTGAATGAATGTTTCTCCATTTGGAAAAAATTGGATTTTTAAGTGATAGTTTTAAAAAAATCTTCACCATTTAAACTGCTGTTTTGGTGGGTCAAGCATCTGCCAAGTTCCTTAGTTAGAAGACCCACCACCTGAATGTCTAATTTTTAAAAAATGTAACAGTATCGCCATTTCAGTTTTTTCCATAGCTCTCTCAATGGCACCCCCTCACACGCAGCAACACCAGCATCTCACTACAGCCAGTCATGCCCATTCTCTCCATAGCTCACACTGGAAAGGTGAATCCTTACTATACACACACCATATAATCTATTGCCAGAGCCAATCACCCATGATCCAGAGGGATGTGTCTCCTTCTCCTCCACTTAACTGTTGTATGCTTCAACTAACCCAATGACAGCAATGTGGATTTCATTTCAAAGTTTCCACTACTATCCTGATTACCTTTTGATTTAGGAATAATAGTGAAAATCATTGCATAAAGAGTCCAATCATATAGGCTCTTTATGCAAGTTTACCACTTTCTCCAAACTGTCTAACCTAAAAAAAAAAAAAAAAAAGAATGACTATTCAAAGCCTTCCAGTTCCTCTATTCATCTGCTTCCCTCCCCTGCTTACACTGCCACTGTAGTCTCACTTGCTCATTTAAAGTAAACCTTTCACACATTTTTTTCCTCTCTTTTCTATCTGTCAACTATTTAGGTTAATGGCATCTTTTTCTTTCTTCTGAATATCATGTCGAACTCTCTCTCTCCATAAATTCCCCAGAGTACATTTCCATTTCACACTATTCCTTTCTGAAGCCTTTTCAGGGTATGCTCCTATCTCTGTAAGAAGCCGAGTAGTCATGTCGCTTAACAATAAGGTTATGTTCTGAGAAATGTATCATTAAGCTATTTCATTACTGCGTAAGCATGATAGAGTGCCCTCACAAAAACCTAGATGGCACTGCCTGCTATATAGTCTGGCCTATTGCTCCTAGGCTACAAACCTGTACGGCAGATTACTGTGTTGAATACTGCAAGCTATTGTAACACAATGGCATTTTTTATTTCAAACATAGAGAAGGTACAGTGAAAATAGAGCATAAAAGCTAAAAAATTGTATAACCTGTATAGTGCACTTGTCATAAGGGAAACCTGCAGAACTGGAAATTGTTCTGGGTAAGTCCGTGAGTGAGGGGTGAGTGAATATGAAGGCCTAGGACATGACTGTATATGATGGTAGAATTTATAAACATTTGTTTATAAACATGTGTACTTAGGGTATACTAAATTTATAAAACAACCTATAATTAAATCAAGCACAAGAGAAAATAATTCAATCAAGAGATGCGATAAACATAAGATGTAATCTGTCATAACAGAGCACACTGTTTTATGGCAATTTTTTAAAAGTAGAATAAATATATTATAAAGTAACACTAAAAGGTAGAATAAACACACAAACCAGTAATGTTGTCACTTATTATCATTATAAAATAGTATGTACTGAACATAATTGTATATGCTATACTTTTATATACTACTGGTAGTGCAGCAGGTTTGTTTACAGCAGCATCATCAGAGACATCACCACAAATACGTGAGTAATTCATTGTGCTATGACATTAAGACAGCTATGTCACTGGGTGACAGGAAATTCCTGGTGACAGGAATTTCTCAGGATCATTATAACCTTAGGGACCACATCCCATAAATTAAAAAGCTAATATGCAAATCGACCAAATGGCAGAACAACCAATTACTATGATGCACACTGACCACCAGGGGCAGACACTCAACACAGGAGCTGCCCCCTGGTGGTCAGTGCGCTCCTACAGGGGGAGCGCTGCTCAGCCAGAAGCTGGGCTTACAGCTGGCGAGCACAGGAGTAGAAGAAGCAGGAGTCTTCCGCAGCAGCACTAAGGATGTCCAATTGCCAGCTTAGGCCCATTCCTGAGCCAAAACCTGCAGTCAGACATCAGTTGGACATCCCTCCAGGGCTCCCAGACTGCAAGAGGGCACATGCTGAGCTAAGGAACCCCCTTACCCCTGAGTGCACCAGGCATCTAGTATTTAATATATATTACTCTTCAACTGTTGAACTGTAATTTTTAAAAAATATCTATTTTTTTCTTAAGACTTTTAACATTCCAGGAGCATAATTATTATACATATGCACTTTTTTGTGTCTAATGTACAGTGAGCATTTCTATGATCTACATTAATTTGATTGTTTAATTTTGGTAGACTAAGTAGTACACTTTGGGAAAAATAATTTAAACCTGTGTTGTGCTACTTCTCATAAATAGTTTGGCTCATAATCTCTGGAAATTCTATGATAAAAAGGAAAATCAGTACACTGTTGTTAAGAGATCTGTATTCTAATCTCAGAAGAGTTTATTTCAAACTTAAATATTTTTGGAAGATATACATGCATTGCACCTAGTTGTTTGATTTTTGGCAAGTTACCGTCATTTCCAGTGTTTCTCAAAGTGTGGTACATGTACCCCCATGGGTAAGGGAAGCGTTGCACCAGTGTTTGGTGGGGATATGACTGCACTGTGCTTAGCTGCACCTAATTCTATGTTCTCATGAGTACGAGGGGTACTCAGTGTTATGAAAATTATAGAAGGGGTACACATATGTCAAAAGTTTGGGAAACACTGATTTAGCCTATACTTCTATATCTATAACGTAAAACATCTGGACACAACAAATTCCAGTGACCTCCTTTGTTCCAAAATTCTCTGCTTTCTGTAGTCTAGAAAGTTGCCAATTATGGTTGATCATAATTGACTTGTTGATGTTGTTGATGTCAGAACCTGGTTTGATAGATAGTGGAATAGTTGTCATTGCCAAGTTCCATCCCTTTGGTGGCATGTCCTCTGGAGCAGGCCATATCTGGAAGCTATCGCATCTGGCTATCACATCTGGCTATCACATCTCTTAGGGCAAGCAGGACTTTACTGTCAGCAGCTCCCTTTGTTAATGTGTAAGCAGGTTCCATGTTTCAAGAATTCCAGAAAAAGTAAAGTAGTGCAGATCAGGCATCTTCTATACTATTTAAAGAAAGTTTGTTTAAGACACTTTAAAACTTTTAAGACATTACAATATGTTTATCTTACCCTACCCCCTATTTCCACCACATACAACCTTTTCAATATGTCCAACGCTGCTATTATCCAGCTTGAAATTAGGGGTGGAGGGGTGGTAGAAGAGCCCGGAGCCAAAAGCAACACTGAAACTAATAAGGAATCCCGATTTGTCAAGTCAACATAGCCATTTGCCAAACAATACTTTAAATTATTTAAATAGCCCAGGGTGTACTATAGACCAGATCCCGGGTAATGCTAATCTACACACTGACAAGTCATGTGGAGTTTCACATTCTAATTTACAAACTCAGAAGAAAGAACCAAAGAATGCATGTATCTTTTAATCTCTACAAACAAGTTATTGAGTTCTTGTTTAGAAAATACACATGACTGTATTCCACACCAAACCAAAGCATATCTAGCATATTAGTCTCCTTACCAGGTTACATTGCAAATTCCCTCCTAACAACACTCAAATAAACATTCTCATCTGTGTATCATAAACCTTTGTTACGTTCCGGGCTGAGAAAAAGCAGTGGAGCTCCATGGAAGGTTGTTCAGTCCCAGGTCATTTGCTCATAAATTCAGTCTGAGGATGAACAAGGGTGTTTGGGGAGGGGAATTAATGAATTCAACGATGATATTTGCCCAGGAGACTCATAGTGTTATAGGCCAGTTTGAACTACAAGGTGAGAGACCAGAAATTACAACTGGCAGCCTCACTTGAACAGGTGATGAGAGAGCTGTATATGGATCATTAGTCAGTGTGATAGGAAATTGTTATATGTGAACTACTCTATTAGGTGTCAATCTTACAGGGCTTAGAGACACATTTTAAGACATTTTTTTAATTCATCCTGCACTTATTCAGAAATAGTGGGAATGATCATTATTTAGCTTTGGATTGTGACCTCTGTTAAAGGCACAAAGGGTTATGCCTAACGAAGTTGAATTACCTGAAAGTTGAACTCCTCTTGACCAATATGGTACACCATCTAGGGAGATGGGATATCCACAGACCCCATAAGCCAGGATATAACATATATGCTGAGAAATGAGATACCTGCAAGGTTTTATCTTGGAATAATAAGATCTGAGATATAATGTGTTTTTAGTAAAATTATAAATAGTTGATGACATGGTCTATCTCCACTTAACAATATTTAAAAGCACCAGTTATGCAATAAGCCCTTGCCAATTTGGCTCAGTGGATAGAGTGTTGATCTGCAGACTCCAGTCAAGGGTACATGCCTTGGTTACAAGGCTAAATCCCCAGTAGGGTGTGTGCAGTGGGCAGCCAATCAGTGTTTCCCTCTCATCATTGATGCTTCTCTCTCTCTTCCTCTCCCTTTCTAAAATCAATAAAAATATGTTTATAAAAATAATTATGCATCAAGCACTCAAAATAGCTGGACATTGTGTGTTATTTGAATATCAATAAACAACTATAATTTACTTGGTGCTTGTATTATGAACAAGGAGTCTATTTTCAGCATAAGTATGGTCTTTTTAATATGCTTACCAATCCTATGAGATAAATGCAATTTTTCCTTTTATAGATAAGTAAACTGAGACATAAAGAATTATTATATTTTAATCACACAGCTAATATATGATGACAAACAGAAATCAAGTCTCTAAAATACATATGTTGTCACCATCAGATAGTAGTATAATATATATCTTATGCATAATATATTGGGATAATATAACATATATATAGTGTGATATGTGTCATATAATGATACATGTAACATGTTTATATATATCTTGCATGATATATATGGTATATTTATTAATATATTATATAATAATGTAAAAGCATATATCATATATGTGACATAGAAAATATATAATATTTAAATAGATTACATATATATGGAGAGAGAAAGAATGACAATCAGTTCATTTATGGAGGCAAACAATAACTGAAAAATATAAAACTAGGATGGGTTTTGAAAAGGATAACATGGAGAGGACATTATTTATATGCAGAGAATATTTTAGATAAAAGCATGTGATGAGAAAAATAAAAATAAAATATGGTCTGGCAGTGAAAAAAAAAGAAATGCCTCAAGCTAGGGGATAAAGTGATAACCTAAAAGAATGCTATTGAGTTTCCTAGTCTCCTAGAAGCACATAATAACCTCTGAAAATTTTCCCAAGTCTATCAACCACCCAATAAAAGAGAATTGATTGAATTTTTATTTTCCACTTTAGAAGGAAGAGACTTTAGAATTGATGTCTCAGAGGCATCCAGACTGCAGTATCTACAAAGACAAAACTTAATTATTTACTCAACTGTTTTGTGAGTCCATAGTTAGGGAATTCTAGAATGAAGATATGTTTTGTTTTTTATATCTCGAGGTAATTATATTTACACAAAGAAAGTGACAAATGTCATAAAACATTGAGATAATATAGAGGCAGAGAACTGGAGGACATGGCATCTGAATCAGATGTCAACTACCTATAAGGCATTTGAGCACAGTGCAGATCACCTTAAGCAAGGGGATTTGAGGTTCTGATAAAAGTATCAAAATGATGACCATGGCTGTGGAAATGGAAATACACCAGCCTGGCCAATAGGTGATTGAGGGTTTTTGTTTGTTTGTTGTTTTTCCTGAGAGTTTGTCATCCAGAGCTCCTGAATACTCCCAGTGATGAGGGATGGATTGGCTTAGCTCTAATTAGCAATGGTTTATTCTAGTATTAAGAGGGCTTTCCCTGAATTGAATATATCTATGAGTCTTTGTTATATGCTCTGGAGTTGTAGTGAATGAATGTCCCTTCCAAATATTTATAAATAGCTATCACAACTTCTCCCCACAATAAAAAAAATAGTGTGCTTAGTATTTTAATAATGAGATCAGGGAGGCTCCCCTTCTATGCACCCCCCCCTTTTTTATTCTCCTGTTTTCCTCTCATCCCCAAGTCCAGGTGAACTCTTACACTCCACTGGGCATTTACACACACCCTCTATCTTCCTGATTTCTGAATTCATCTTCTCCCCACCATAAGAAAATATTAAATATTTCATTGTTATCAATTACATTTGCACCAAAACTCGGTTGCAGTTTAATAAGATTTTTAAGGTAACAGTCTGCCTCTTTCTTCTTCAAAATTGAGTTAGCACAATAAGAAGCTCTAAACCATTCCATTCTGTGATTTTTAACTCCAGTTGAAAGAGCAGAACATCAATGTAAGGTTGGAGTGTATATTCCAAAATCAGAAACATTCATTATAAAGATTGTATTAGTCAGATCAGGTTAAAAGCTAAAACAAATAACCTCAACATAGTAATAGGTTAAGAAAAAAAATTGTTTTGAGAAAAATTGGGGATATTACTGGGTCATTCAGGGCCCCAAGATTTTTCTCCATTTTGAGAGTTTTTCCTGACTTTTTCTGTATCCAAACATTTTTTTCCAAGTAGCATTTATTTTTTGGCCACATTCCATTACCAAGACCTCAGTGGCACATCATCTCTTATCCAGAAAGAGAGGTCAGGAAATAATTTTGCTGGTGCCTAGTATAAAGATAAATGAGTAAGCTCTGCCCTTGAGGCTTATATATGGTATCTGTAGGTAAAACTGGGCAGAAAAACAGAGGTGGAAACAAATGAAAACCATATATTGGGCCTTTTAATCCAGTACCAGTGATTTTTAGATAAGAGTATCTTTATGCTTTATGTGTTATTGAATGTGATAGTACTGGCATTAAAGAAAGCAATGAGCCGAAACCGGGTTGGCTCAGTGGATAGAGCGTCGGCCTGCGGACTGAAAGGTCCCGGGTTCGATTCCAGTCAAGGGCATGTATTTGATTTCAGGCACATCCCCAGTAGGATGTACAAGAGGCAGCTGATCTATGATTCTCTCTCATCAATGTTTCTGACTCTCTATCCCTCTCTCTTCCTCTCTATAAAAAAAAATCAATAAAATATATTATATTTTTTTAAAAAAAGCAATGAGACCTGTACCTCCTTGACATTTAGATGGATAAGCTGCCTTGTTTAGAATAGTTTCTTCATATCTGTTGTTAAATGAATGTCTGTACAGTGTAGAGCTAACAAACTTAAAATACAGACAGATCTCCCTGGACCGGCAATGACAAAGTAGGATTTTTTAACGTTTATGCTTATTACTTACCTTTATGGGGAATTACTATGCAGGCAATAAAGATGAAGAGTTTGATTATATACTACACAGACTAATATAGCATAAGGTTTGTTTGATTGCAGTAGTAAACTCTAAAAGTATGCTCAGTCTTTTGAATTTGATGGTGAACTACTCTGGGTTGGAAAGTGTAGTGAACAAAACATGGCAAAGTCCACAGGGATTCAATTCACTGTGCAGAGTGTACTTTCAAGCAGACTGCTTTGTACCTACTAGTCACAGAATGATATGTGAGAAGAGAGAGAGAGAGAATGAAAATGACAAATTCACCTCCTCATATTTTGCTTAAGGCTGACCTTGGGGTCTAGCTTTGAAATTTATATATATATATATATATATATATATATATATATATATATATATATATATATATATATATATAATCTTTTTAATTTGTTTCAAAGAGAGGAAGGGAGATAGAAATAGAGATAGAAACATCAATGAGAGAGGATCATTGATTGGCTGCCTTCAATATGCCCCTTAGTGGGAATTGAGCCTGCAACCCGGAATGTGTCCTGACCAGGAATTGAACTGTGACCTCCTGTTTCATGGGTTAGCCTCAACCACTGAGTTACACCATCCAGGCCATATAGTCAATATTTTCTGTTACTGTTGTCCTACACAAACTGCCACAATTTAGGCTCCATGACATTAAAAAAATGCTTTGAAAGGAGAGGTCTTCCTATAGGAAAATATCTTGGGATTTTACCAACTTTATATTTTTCTAGCTCTAAATATATGGTATTTTTCATTCTGGCTGAATCAAATGGCTTGAGTGCCGATTTTCCTATTCATTTTCAAGACAGCCATCACAATACTATCATAGGGATGTGGTAAGAGAACTAATTCATTCACAAAGACTAAGAGGGTTAAATTACAAATACATGTGTCAATGTCCTATTGTATTTATGCAAAGTATTATTAATTACAAGTATAGTAGCAAACAAAATATATTTCACATACATTTAACTAGATGCATGTTTATTATTTTGAATTATATAAAATGAATCATATTTGCATATTAAATATATTTTTTATTGATTTCAGAGGGGAAGGGAGAAGAAGATAGAGACAGAAACATCAATGATGAGACACAATCATGATCAGTTAGCTGCCTCCTGCATATCCACACTGGGGATAGAACCCATACTCAGGTATATGCGCTGACCAGGAAGCATGACCTCATACGTCAATAGTCAACCTCTAAGCTATGCTGGGCAGGCTGATTATTATTATTTTTTTTACCTATAAAAATGGTAATTTCATATGGTTCAACCTAACACACACACACACACACACACACACACACACACACACACACAGTCATAATATTCTCTCATAACATATCTTTTTATCAGCAGTGACTCAACCAGATGGATTCATTCAACTCAAATTAGTGGTAAAGAAAGACAGACTCTTAAAACTACATTAATTTTATGCTAACAGAACCCTTTTGAAGAACATTTTTCTGCTGAGCTAGTGTGAGGACCAAATTTCTGACTGGCTATGTGTTTGGTATCAGAAATACCACTAATGATGCAGTAAATTTATCCAAAAAATTTCCATAGTAGCTGCTATTTGCTTGGAGATTTGTGACAGAGTTTTAGGAGAAAAATCCTTTCTAGTCACTATATAATGCCACAAACTTCCAAGTAATTTCAGAGCCTTTTTGATACACCTTAAAGTTAGATTATAAGGTAGAAAAAAGTAGTGAAATAAGTTCCAGCTACAGTGAAATTTTGAAAACCTGAGCTTTCTGTAGCAGGATTAACTAGTTCCTATTCTGTGTTCCACCTCTTTAAACATCCCTTCCATGCATGCTTAACTTCACTATTCCATATGCTAATTAGATCAGACATCTTTCTGGATGCCCTTCCATCCTTCTGGACAAAGCCAAGACTGAGATGGAATCCCAGGTCCTGGGAGCCTGCTGGTGACCACCGGGAAGCCCAGGTCCTGGGTACTAGAGGGCAGCTGGTGCCAGCAACCAGGGGAGGGAAGGCCTACTCTTGAACAATTTTTGTGCATCAGGCCCCTAGTATTTAATACTTTAAAAAGAACTTTTAGGAATTGACATAAATATATTGTACTGTATACTGTATGTGTTGCTATGAAACACTTGCACTTAAAATGCTATTTTAATTCTTGTCATGTTATTTCATCGTGTCCTTTTTTAGTACTGCATTATATAAAATTTTATATTTACTCTCTTTATAGTGTATCTTTACTTTATTTCCAATGTTTCACTAACTTAATGTTCCACAAATTGGTGTCCAGAGAAGTTATAATAAATAAGAGAAAATCTTTTAAAAAGGGAGTGGGATAAAATACTGGAGGAAGCCATGGTAGGCAAATCTGAACCAAAAGAAAAATATGATAGCATTCTTAAAATGTGTAAAAATAAAATTTGAAGCAAAACTGTATCATACAGAAAAAAAGTATAATAATACAATATATAATAGTAATTATCAACCAAAAAATCAGTACATAATATGTAGCTTACAGTAGCAACAAAAATGATAAAAAATATAACAATAGTTAACAAAGAATGCACAATATATATGCGGAGAATAAAAATTAAATAACACAAATAATTATATACAAATGAGGACACATCTGTTAATGAATGCAGCAGAGTAACTGTGTAAAGATGACAATACACCCACATTTAATGTATGTATTCAAAACAGTCTGAGTAATGTTTTGGCTATCATTTTATAAACTCACTCTAAATTTATAAAGAAGAATATATTGATAAATTCATAAATACCAATGACATATATCATAATATGCCAAAAACACATTGTGAAAGATGCCAAGTATCCTTGCAGGAACTGTAATGCACACCGATAAAAAATTAATTAGAGATCTCTGAAGCCCACGGATAGTGCGAAATTAATATCTAGTAAGATGGCCTCACAAAAAATTCTAATAAAGTACAAACTTTGGGAAACAAATGGCATTAAGAAAATTAATGCACAATACAAAAAATGTCAAGCTAAATACCTATTCATTATATCTGATGATACGCTCCATTTAAATTAAACATATGTATAAAGATTATAGCTAAAATGTTAATAGAAGAAAATATATGTAAATATTATTGTGATCCATGGAGAGTAAAAAATAAAAAATTCAATAGGTCCCAAAAACCAGAAATCATAAACATATGATGTATATGTAATTCTCTCAAATATTAAAAATGCTATTCACATTAAGGTTAATGTAGAACCTTATGTAGCATATAAAATCCAAAGTTTATTTTTTATAATAAATATTGTGGGAAAGTCTCCTTTCTATGCTTAAAAATTACGATGCCCAAATCTACTATCACATATCATTTAAGAAGCACAGCATATTACTATAATATACAATAAAATAATATGAATTAAATTTATAATAAACTAGTACTTGAAATGATATATGCTTGTTCAGGACTATATTGGCATTTATACATAGACTATGAGTTCAAGGCTATATTGTGAAATATGCAATAGTTCTCATATGTCAAGGGGCTCATTGGCATCATCAATGATTGAATTTTCAACAGCTTTATTAGGTATCATCTACTAGTATCATAATAAAAGTGTAATATGCTAATTAGACCAGACATCCTTCCAGACGTCCTTCCATCCTTCTGGTTGAAGCCAGAGCTGTAAGGGAAGCCCGGATCCCG
Organism: Pipistrellus kuhlii; assembly: GCF_014108245.1. Classification (NCBI taxonomy): domain Eukaryota; kingdom Metazoa; phylum Chordata; class Mammalia; order Chiroptera; family Vespertilionidae; genus Pipistrellus; species Pipistrellus kuhlii. The sequence continues at coordinate 3,072,883 of NW_023425404.1, forward strand.
GATGCCAGAGGGAAGTCAGTGCCGGCAGCAGGAGGAAGAGGGTAAGGAAGGCCAACTCTTGTACAAATTTAGTGCATGGAGCCTCTAGTTGATATAGAAAATGTTGTACATATGAATATAAGAGAGAGATAATATCTAACCTCAACGTTTTATTAGACATACATGGAAGAAAGACAATTTAGTCAGAATGAGAGAGTAGGCACAAAGACTGGAAATAAAAAAATCACAAAATGTTTTGGAAACAAAGTTGTTTAAAATGTCTTGAGACTAATCACTAGATTTGGGATTACAAAAGCAATGGAAGAGTAAAAAGAGATAGTGTTTTCTGAAATATATTTTATGTCTATAGCTATGGCAGTGTGTGTGGGGGTAGTGAGAAGTTGTGTGTGTTTGTGTGTATTGTTATAAATGTACACAGTCATATCTATCTACGTTGCTAGCTTCTATCTATCTACCATCATCTACCTTCTACTTATGACAATATCTTAATTATACTGTGTTTCAAATAAACTACATTGTCTTGGATATTTTTTTTATTCTAGTGTACCTAAAAACAATAAAATCTAATTATTAAGATGCAAATTATAGACCAAGTGCAAGAAATTGGAGAAGAGTATGAAAACATTACTTTAGAAATATGGTTCCCTGAATGCTGTTTTACAATATTTACCAAAAAAATGTGCTTCACTTTTCTATTGTGCTCTTGAAATGTGCTGAAACCTATGAAAAATGCATATATATTGATGCATTTTCTTTTCCACTGCCACTTATATGACCTCATTCATTGTAATTTATGAATTTCACAAAGGAATATATGCCAAAATGCATAAAGTGAGCTAAATTGTATCTTTATCCAAACTGTAATTTCTTTTACCAATTAAATAATTTTATTGGACAAAATATATGGAATAATTTATAAGACAATAAAATTATAAGAATACAAACTATGATCAGCATAATTATATAACTTCTTTGGAATACAAATTCTATTATTTCCAATCCATTGAGAATTAATGAGATTTTATTTTCTGTTATAAACATTAATGCTTTACATTTGCCAGTATGTTATATAAACTCTATTCAATTTTGGCTAACTTAAGAGGCATCCCACCAAATTTTCTTTCCATGGAGGTTACTAATGCTCACCACATAACTCCATCTCCAGAGAAACAGACGCTCAGACAGTTAGCTACGGCTAAACCTCTCTCAGAAAGATGCCCATTTAGCATGAATACTCTCCTGAAAATAAGATCATCTTTCACCAACAAAGCAAAACCTTTCTCTCAGATATCATGAGTAAAATACCCTAACAGCCTTTGCTTAATTTCACATGTCAAGTGAACTTTTGAGATTTTTTTTAAATCTAGAAATGGGCATTGCCAATAGAGTTGGCCATGGGCTAGACAAAGAAGGCACAGCCAAGAAAGCCCGCTAACCCATGTTCTGGCCTAAGGTATCTCTCTCTCTAATATATTTTAGTACTAAAGTCATATTTACTGCTCTTGGTCTCAGTTTTGTCATTTATAAAATGATGGAATTAAAACACACCAGTGGATTTCAATAAGGAGGCAACAGAAGTTTAGAATTTACTGTCCTTAAGATGTAGGAATGGGGAACTTTACTGTAATTCAATCAGAGGTGTTCACTCTATATTTAGATATCAGGCTACTCCATAAAATTTTATTTTAATAATAGATCTCCACTAAAATTATTAGAAAAATGCTATGTGGAAAAGAAGCTATATGAGGGTTTTCTACTCTAATATCACTAGAACTTCTGGAAATTAGAGTGTATCTAGTTCTAATATCATTATAACTTCTGAAAACAAGCAGGCCTTGCTTGTCTGTAACTACTGACCACTATAAGAATGCCGTGGTAAATTCATGTGATGGGTCAAGTAGAGAAAACGTTCCAAACAAAGCAATAAGAAATATTATCATACAGAACATATTAGAAAACTAAACAAGCTATATTTGAAGATTCAGGTGTCTGAGAAAGTTATCAGACCTCAAATATCAGATCTCAGACACCAACTCCACACCCATTCAGAACACTATTGAAACAGAATTTTTGGACTGGAACACAGATTTTTTTGTCCGCTGGAATTGAAGAATAAATCTGAGGACAGGAAGTGGTATAGCACAGGTGGATATTTCTTGAAGAACAAGTATAGACTCACATGTGGGGAGAGGGAAAGAGTCCCACAGAATGGATTCTCATGTGGGGAGGGGAAGAGGGTCCCACTGAGTTCCTTTTCCCTTTGGCTTATAAAGGCTGCAGATCCTGGTGCCTTGATATCACCTCTGATTGGTAACTATTCCCCTGAATGGTTTCTATAGTAACTCCAGGGCTCAAAGGTGGAACCTCACAGGGGATGGTATGAGGATCTCCCTACCTCCTTCCTTATTGTTTTCCTATTCCCTTTGGGCTTTCTTCCTCTCCTTTATTTTGTAAATATATTTTATTGTTCCCAGCTCCCCCATGCTATGGAAATGTACTTGTTGCAGTTTTTCAGCTTCCCTATTATACGGAAATAAACCTTCTGCTGATCTGCAGCCCTGTGCTTCCTCCATGGTCCCCTTAATTTCTAAAATTTTCTATAACTTGTTTTTTTCACCCACCAAAATTCCTGTTTCACTATGTCTATAAAATAGATGGATTTCTATATCTCTGAAAGGATCACACCTATACATAAGTATGTGAACATAAGGACACATATACAGGTTGGAGTAAAATTAGGTTTTCAGTTGTTCATGTGAAAAACAATACAATAAGTATAAATCATAACATAAGAATAAAACGTTTTACATACTCACAAATATAAACATGTTTGCCAACCATGAATATTTAGAAAAAATACTCTAGTTTTCTAAAAGACCATATGCTGAATTGCATTCTTGACATAGTGACAGAAGAATTTTTAAAAAGGTAATGCACTTACCAGTGAAATCACTTCCTCTTCCCACTTGCTTTGAAATGATAACATTATTCACACCCTAAGTTATCAATATCAGGACCACTGGTTTTCTGCATAAATCTAGACCATGCACTTACATGTTTCTCAACTAACCAGTGAACTTGAATTCTATGAGGGTAGAGTCAGGAGTCTATAAGCCATTTTTGGGTATCTACAAAACCCTGACTCTGTCTTATGGGGTTCAGGACATAGCACACCAACATATAGTGATTTGACATATTTAATGCCAGGTTCAAGAAGGACTTTCTGAACTTCCTCTGAAGCAGGTCATATCATTTGCATGTGAGAAATGCCCTCCCCATAACTTGAGGAAGAGAGCACCATTCTATCTGAAGATCAAGGGACACACAGAGAAGTGTCCCTTAACAAGCTTGCTAAGTTTTTCTCAGTTTACTACACTTACCTAATACTCTTTGTCTCATCATATCTTTCCATGAGTTTCCTCTTTTCAACAAAACTAGCACAGAACCAGTTAAGTTAACCTTTTCTTCAAGTCATTTCTTTACAAATGAATGTTCCCATGTTACTTAAATCTTGAATAAATGTATACACTTTTCCCTTGTGAATGTGTTTTTGTTATAAAGATCTTGGTCAAGAGCTTGGAAGGATAAAGGTCAAAGGTATTTTTTTTTCTCCAACTCAATCTCCAACTCAAAAGTTCTGAAAAATTAGGTACTAAAATTGCAGGTTGTGCCACACCCACTACTTATCAAAATGTATTCATAATTATCTTTTCTTTGAAGACTGTTGCTTAGACTTAATTGCCAATACTGAATCCTTTTCAAATCAACAAAGTGACTACATAAGCACAAATAATTCTTTCTTATGCCTGTTCGTAATAGATAATGTTAGACTGGGAGGAAGGGGATGAGAGGCACAGTCACAATTAAGAGTGCCAATTAACAAGAAGAGGTAGGCTAATAAAGAAACTAATTATCAGTGTACAGCTGATTCCTACAGAAAGGAGAGGCCTGGAGAAAGTCTTATTATAAAGGTGACTTACAGGGGACATACTTAAAGTTGACTTCTACTTCACCTGCTTTACATAATCAGCCGAGTATCTTGTTTCTCAGTGTGTTTTGCTTTCTGAAAGCCAAAAAGACCAATTTTTGAAAGAGGCTCAGAATGAAGAGATACTAAGCAAGCCATCAATACTGCCTCATTAGGGAAAACACACACAAATACTGTATGTACACATGCATAATCAGTATTGTTTTCAAGTTGCTTTTATTACATGTGTCTGGGGGAGAAGTATCTCTAGTTCCAGGATATTTGTAATGTTCCTACTTTCAAAGTTTCCTTAGATGCCCAAGACTTAGTCTTAGAAATGAGATTTGCCATTGTACCCTCCCTGACAGAACACTCATTTTGCCTACTTTCAAATTCCTAATGTCTTCAATTCAACAATGGATTGTTCTAGTCAATAATGTGAATTGTTTTGTAAGTTTAAAGTCAGAGGAGTTTTGTTTGTTTGGTTAAGTATTTTTCAGAAAAAAGAATGTGGATAATTTAAATTAATTAAGTATTAATTTACAAATAAACTGTTGCCTCTGTAGCTAAAGGCTATGTTCCCCAATAATATGGCAGTCCTCGCATCGCTTATTAAGAAAGATTTCTCCCAAGACAGACTTAAGTCCAGTGAAGACTGAATTGTGTCATTCACAGTCCCTGTTTTACTCTCAGCATCTAGTACCATACCATAGAAGAGTCACAAATGTATTTGTTGAGTGAAGTATTAGTTGTGTGACATCCAAAAGGATGGGAATGGTGCAGAAGCAAACTACACAAAAGTAAAACTCAAAGTCCATAATTTTTTTTAATGTAGGACTTAAACAAGTTCTAAGGAGGAAAAAGAAATCAATGAGAGTTTTGAATTTAGAGACCGTACTCGATGTGTTTTGACATTTACAGGTATGTATCAACTCTGAAAGGTATTGAGCTTTAGCTGAGATAGAATAAAACACCCATCCCTTATCTTCCACCAGCCAATGTAGGATCCTCAAATAATTAGTACACAGTAGAAGCTCAAGTGCATGTGTTGAAAGAATGAGTATGTGCTCAGTTACTTTTTACTTAATGAGTCCTAAATCAGCAAATGAGAAAGATCCCTATACAGTAGCATTACCTATAATGTGTTGTGCATTTTATACATACAATACAGTAAATGTCAAGGCTGGATGTAACCCAGGTTCTACCAGGGATGAGCACTTTAACTTTCCCTCTATTGCCCCCTACCTTGCATTATAAAAGACTCTGGAAATCTGATTTGCTTGACTTAGAACATTCTTAACCTTTGACACTGGGGCGCCATTGCCCTTAGTAAAAACAAACAAACAAACAAACAAACAAAAACTGGCTACTTTAACATTTTCAGTAACCGAAAATACATACCTTCTAAATTGCACCAGCATGATTAAGTTTCTTTGTGAGATACATGGGAAGTAGCAGTTTATATCAGAAGAATTGTGTGAATAATAGCTACAATTTAAATATGTTGAAGTTTACTTCATAGCCTAACATGAGATCAATTTTTGTAGATGCAGGGGTATGCAGGAGATAGCTGATGGATGTTTCTCTCTTGTCAATGTTTCTAACTCTCTACCCCATCTCCCTTCTTCTCTATAAAAATCAATAAAATATACCTTGAAAATAAATAAATTAATAAAATAATTTAAAAAATTACTCGGGATAGGAAAAACAAAACAAAACATACTAACATAGGGAATTAGGAAATAGAAGAGCAATGATAGAGAGCCTAACCCTAGTGGATGAGTACAGTGAGAACTTACTTGTTTTCAGCAGCTAGTGGAAACCTTGAAGTATTTATCCTATTACAGAGCTTTACAGAGAAAAATACGCAAGCATCCAAACAGAGCATCTAAATAATCAAAGGAAAGTGTATTTTTCCCAAGAGGGGGACCTACCTACCATTGGAGGTGTCAGGGTTTTCTCCTTTACTGTGTCCACTCACGGAATATTAAGACTTCCAGCCAAAGTTTAACACATGTAAGTATCACTCTCTTCAACTATATTTTAACCTAGGGAGAGAGAGAGAAATTAGACTCTACAATCATGGCTGAGCCACAGGTTCAGCACACCTACATGAAGGCGGAGAAAAAAGACCATCCAAGGCTAAGGTAACCAGATGTCCTGATTTTGGCGGGATAGTCCCGATTTTTTTTTTCTTTGAAAGAATGCACGACAAGCTAGGGAACGGCAGGAGAACGAGAAGGCAATATATGGTTTTTGGCGGCCATGTGGCTATTTAGACAGGATATGAGTCATACTATTTTTGTTAATTTTATAATGTTAAACTTTAATAATAACAAATAATTGTTGAGACTGATTATGGAGAACTGCTTATCAAAGTTTGCATTGTTGATCAGTTGTTAGAATTCGACCACCATTGTTTGGACTTCATGAACAATGGCATTTTTGGGATTGGCAACGACGAAAACATTTTGTAACTATCTCTCAGACGATACACATCGTACTGCGTGCTAGTAAGCTAGTTAAACAAGTGATGTCATTACAAATCAGCTATTCAGCTAATTTAGGTAAGTAATTTATTTATTTATTTCATAAATACATAAATTTTCTTGAATTTAGCAGATAGTACTCATATTATTTATATTTTATAGTGGCAGCAAAAAGTCTAATGCCAGCCTTGAAAGTGACACTTACGACTTACTTTATGGCAAATTCAGAGGAAAAATAATACAAGTTAATATTGTCATTATTTAGAAAGAAATATAGGTTTAAAATTTAAATAATTTTTAAAATATATTTACTTTATAACAATCAAATTAATTTAATTTATAAACTAACAATATGCTCATGTAATTATGAACCTACTTACTGTGTTTTTAAGCAATATGTATATAATAATTTATAATATAATTTTAAATTATTTTTTTTTAGATTTTGAACATAATGAGTAAGAAAAGAGGATGCAAATTCAACAATGAACTAAGAAGTGAATTTCCTTTTATTAAAAAACAAAGCGATTACATGGTAAAATGTGGGAAATGTAATGGTGAATTTTCTATTTTGCACGGCGGAAAGAATGATATTTTAAAGCACTTGGAGACACAGAAACATAAAAGATATTTAAATACTGCTGCATCTTCCTCCAAAATACAGGAATTTTTTTTTTTTTTTTTTTTTTTGGAAAACAACTTATGGGGACGAAGAAAAGAAATTAGCATTAGCAGAAGGACTTATGTCTTTTCATGCTATTAACATATAGACCAAATTTTTAATCAAGAAATCCCCCTCCCCCGCCTGGTCAATGGTGTCCCTCTTTACCAGTGTTAAAATCTGGTCACCTTATCCAAGGTGAACTACAGGAATGTGGAGTTGTGTCTGGATTGTGCTAAGAGGTTAAATGTAGCCAGAAGCAGCTTGGAGACTGAGGACCCGGGAGGCTCAAGTGACCAAGTGATTTGTTCTATATTAAAAACCAGATGTTTAATTACTTGACATTTCCAGTCATTTTGTTAATTTCAATCTCTCATTAGTCTCAAGTTGAATGATGAAGGTTAAAAGTCCATCTATTAAACTAAATGGGTGGAATCTTCAGAGAGAGCAAGAATTAAGAAAGATCAAGGGTATTCTTGGGGTTCAGTCCCTCCTTTCGACACAGTAGTGATTTTTGAAGATTTGGGAAACTTTCACAAAAATACATCTTAACCATGGATCATATTTAAAACAGTGAAGGCACATATTTAATAGTATTTCCATTCCTTCCAAATAATGCAGCATTTGCAGTTTGGAAGTTGAATTAACGTTATTGGTGGACTCATTGTTTTCTTTCAACATCAAGCACTATTCTTTAATGTATTTAAGACCTTTACCCCATGTTAATTTAAAAAATCAGCAAGAATTGCCATAAAAATGAAAAAACAAAACACAAAATGTAATAAAACTAGTGACAGAAAAGGGGATAGAGCATTGTCAAAAGAAGACTACGACATGATTTAGATATGCAATGAAGTGAAAACAAAGCACAGTATCTAGCTTTATAATTTCTATCCTGCTCTCCTAGTCAAATTCCCACTTCCCTGCACCTCTATTTTCTTGTCAGCATTTTGAGGATAATAATAACATCTCACTAATCGTGTTTTTATGAGGATGAAGGGGATGTCGGTGAAATCTAATTACAAAGTGTAATGCACTGATGATCATTGAAAATCAGCAGAATTTATATCTTCAAACCATTTGTATGGGAAATGCAATTTTTTTTTTTTAAATTTGCTCCAGTTTAAGAATTGGTTTAAACCATTCTAGAGTGGAAATACCATTTGTCAGCTTGAACAGAAAATTCATTTTGACCCTACTGGACAGATGTCACTTAGTCATGTCCTTGAAGACAGAGTTGTCTCTGAATTCAAGGAATGGAGAGGAAAATGTTCTGTCACTGATGTCGCATGGTCTACATTTCACAGGGAATTTGGGTTCTTTGTGAACAGTCATGGATGACTTCCAAATAAGAAGAGATTGGACTACAGCTTATGGTCTTCAGGGTTAAAAAGATGTGTGCATGAAGCCAGGAAGGTTTGGAAGATAGAAAGACTGATAGGAAGTTGCAGTAATGGGGCCAGTATAAGTCCAAGAGAAAAATCTATTGTGAAGGTAACTAGTTGCATTCTCAAAAGGCCTGCTGCCTTGGAACTCTCATCAACTGATTGTGCTACTTGTACATAAATGTACTAAGAACCTGGGTCAGTCAACCATCCAGTCTTTAAGTGAAAAGGGGAATGCCAGGTGCTTGCACCAAGCATTCTTACTGTCTAGCTGCTATTAGAAACCATGTGGTACAAGCCATGCCTTGTCATATTTTGATAATTTCTAGTTACCTCAGGGAAATGCCTCCTTACAAGGCTCCAGAATGACTAAGTCATCACACCTTTTGCCCTAAGGTATATCTGAGTTTGGTGAGGAAAGTAAAGCTAGTTACTTTTATTTTCCTATCTAATAAGAAGGGGATATGCTAATTGACCCTCATGCCATCACAAAGATGGTGGCACTCACAACCAATAAGGGGGGATATGCTAATTGACTGTCACATCCTTAAAATATGGTGGCTCCCACAGCCAATAAGGAAGGAATATGCTAATTGCTGTTCCACCCTCAAAGATGGTGGTGCCCATAGCCACAAGATGTTGGTGCCCAGTCCCCTCAGCTCTCAGCCCCCAGCCTTCCAGGGCTGGCCCAAGACACAGGCATTCCTGAGAAGGCAGCTACCCAGCTACCCAGAGCCACCCAAGACTCAGGTAACCAGGGCTGGGTGAGGCTTACACTGCTGGAAGTAGCAGCAGCAGAGGTGTGATGGGGGAGTCACCTTCCCCTGATTGCCAGGTCTCCTCCTACCCCTAAGGGCCCCTGGACTGTGAGAGGGGGCAGGCTGGGCTGAGGGACCCCCTCCTCTCCAGTGCATGAATTTTCATGCACCAGGCTTCTGGTGAATAAATAAAGATGACATGGAAAGATTTATCAGAATGTCTGAGCTAAAGAGAATAACTCCAGTAAGCTTAAACTTTAGCAGTGAGCTTCCTCAAAGGAAACAGTCTTATACACTCTCTTTGTATAGTAACAATTACATAATGACAGATGCTCTTTTTTCCTAGTTGTTGTGTAGATCTGCTTATGAGAGGGATTGAATAACATACTGAAATATTTCTGAGGGAATAGTTCCATAAAAGGTTATTCTTTATGCCACACATTTTAAAATCTGTTTTTTTTAATAGTTTATTTACACTAAAACCAAAAAACAAACAAACAAAAAAAAAACAGCTCACCTGTTTCCCCCACACTGCACTTCTGTGACTCAGAAAACCAGCATTTTGTTATTAGTACTACCTATGATTACATTCTGTTAAATTCCATGTGAATGATCATACAAAAAACAACAATTAACCAAATGCTCAAAAATAAAAATACAGGCTACAAAAAAAATGCTGTTATGAAGTCAGGTTACATAAATTCCTTGGCTAACCCAAGGAAATGTTAGAAACCTTGAAAATATATTATTTTCTCAAGTCAGCATTATTGACATCAAATTAAATAAATGCCATTCTCCTAAAAAAGATGAATACTTCCAGGATAAGGAGGATATTTTTTTATGAATTCTTCCATTTAGGAACTAGAGTAGATTTGTTGTTGTTCTCTTTAAAAGGAATATAATTTATTTGTTTTTAGATGCCACATATAAAAGAAACAAAAGAGTAATTGTCATTCTCAGTCTGACTTATTTTACTTGGCATATGCCTTGAGGTCCATCCATATTATATAATTATCACATATATAATTTTAAAATATGTTATCCCATTCTGAATTATTTTCTCCCATGCAACACATCATAAAGTCTTTGTTCTTGATACAAAGCTGAAAGCATAATCACAAAATTTCAGGTCTACAGACATATTTTGAAAGGAACTGAAAAACAAAAAAACAATTCATGACATCAAGATATTCAATTGTCTAATTTTTCAGGAAAGTTTTTAAAGTCAGAATCTTTATTTTCATGAGTAAAAAAGGCTAACATATAAGGCATGAACATATATATATATATATATATATATATATATATATATATATAATAAAATGCACACATATATAAAATAGGTATGTATTTATTATGTGTAAAAAGAGAAGGCCATTTCTGCTTTCCTTTTGTTATTTGGCCTAAGATTTGTCAATGTACCAGGTGTCCTTACGGCCCCAAATATATTGAGTGCCAACAAAAATGAAAATGCCTTTTCGCAGCTGAGGCTTGAAGAAAGCAACAGCCAGTTGGAGGTGCTTTGGGGACTTTCTGAGGCAGATTTGTTCTCCAGGAAACCCGGGATACTGACATTTGAAATAAAGTGACATTTCTTCAGGTTTGTGGCATCAACTAAGTACACATTGAGTAGAGTCTGGGCTCCCATAGCTTTCATCACATTGTGTTCAGTGGAGAAACTGAAACTAGAGAAAATTCACTTAAAGGAAAGGAAACCAGACACATAGGGAATACTCTCATACCTAAGAGGAGTTTCATTTTCTCTCTTTCCCTCTCCATCACTTAGTTGGAATCCAGTTGATTTTACAGATAGAAAAACACTGCCCATGGAAACAGTCAAAAATAAGAGGCCAAGCATCTGAGTGCCCACCTCTTCTGTGCTGGCAGGAAATTGATCATGATCACATGCATCTGATCCTAATAGATAGTCCCTTTTCTGAGCCCCAGGGAGGACGGCCAAAGAGGAGAGGAAAAGCAACCCAAGATCCCTGCCAAAATGCCAAAATGCCCTGAGGAAGAAATTGCTTCCTTGAGTTAAATCTGCAGATGATTTTAGCCTTGTGTTTATGTGCAAAAAATAAGTCAACAGCATTACTATCTAATTCCATTTATGCCCCTAGATAGCGGTGGCATTCTCTCCAAAGTTACCAAATTTTTGTTTCAAATCCATAGAAAATTAACATTCTGTTAAATTCCATGTGAATGATCATATGAAAAAACAATGAACAATTCATCAATTGCTCAAAAATAAAAACACAGAGGACACAAAAAATGTCAAGTTACATAAACTCCTTGGCTAACCCCAGGAAATGTTAGATACCTTAAAAAGACACTATTTTCTCAAGCCACCATTATTGTCATCAAATTAAATAAATGCCATTTAAAAAAAAGATGAATATTTTCAGAATAAGGAGGATATTTATTATTAATTCTTCCATTTAGGAACTAGAGTAGATTTGTTGTTGTTCTTTTGTTATATCTCTGGTTTTTATTCTGGCCACCTGGTGGCTATTGGACAATCATGTCTATGTTGCTTCACTATCTTCCATTCTGTATGTTATACATAGTGGTGCATAAGAGTTATTAGCCCTGGGCTAAAGTTTAAGCCCTCTTGCCTTAAAGAACTAAAATACATACATACACCCATACATACATATACAAATAAATACATTATCATATAAATAAAACTAGAGGGCCAGTGCATGGATTCATACACCAGTAGGGTCCCTTGGCCTGGACTGTGAGGATTGGGCTGAAACTAGCTGACATCCCCGAAGGGTCCTGGATTGCAAGAGGGTGCAGACCAGGCTGAGGGACCCCACTGGTGCATGATTGGGGCCAGCGAGAGACCTTGGGAGGGCTCCAGGGCATGGTCAGCCAATCTCACCTAGTCCCAATTGGCCGGACCCCAGCAGCAAGCTAACCTACTAATTGGAGTGTCTGCATGCTATAGGACTGGTGGAAAGGTCAGACACTTAGCCTATTAAGCTTTTATTGTATAGGATTATTCTTTTGCAAAGGAATATAATTAGAGGTAATGTCTTTGAAAGAAAATGTCTCTGTTTGTGTTTAGATGAAATTTTTTCCAAAGTTATATTTTTCCTTCATATTCTAGTAATAGAAATTTGGACTTTTCCAGTTCCCCAGAGACATGTATTAGGAACCTGATAGAGAAAATGAGAGGGAGGATTGTGAGATATAATGGGTCATGAATGTTCTAATGGCAGTTGGAGCTTAGGGAGGGCCATGACCACCAACAAGTTCTCTGTAGGGAGAAAAGGATTAAGATATTCCAGGAGGGCTGGGACCAGTTTGGCTCAGTGGATAGAGCATCGGCCTGCAGACTGAAAGGTCCCGGGTTCAAATTCGGGCAAGGGCATGTACTTTGGTTGCGGGCACATCTCCAGTAGGGGGTGTGCAAGAGGCAGCTGATCGATGATTCTCTCTCATCAATGTTTTTAACTCTCTATCCCTCTCTCTTCCTCTCTGTGAAAAATCAATAAAATATATTAAAAAAAAAAAAAGATATTCCAGGAGGAATATTTGACATTCACCTTGTGTGCAGTTTATGCTCTCTTCTCTCTTGCATCCAAATGTTCACTAAAACTCTAATATAAATTATGGCTTTGTGTTTCTGGAATAAGGAAGTAGTACAAAACTATTTCAATTCTGGCAGTAAACAACAGCAAAATTGGGGGTAGGCTAAAAAGGTACGTAACGTTAAATATATATTGCATTTATTTGATGTGAATATATGTTATTCACAGGTGTTAACATGGGGCAGCAAAAGGTCACAATAGGTGAGGAAAGACTGGAGGGTAAACATACAGCCATTAACCTAAAGCAAGCATGTCAAACTCACGGCCCAGGTGTCACATGTGGCACACAATGAATATTTTTGCAGTCCAGCCAATATAATGGTATGTAAGAAATGTTTCAATAAAATTTTCATAAGTTAATTTTTACAATATCCTATTATACATAATCCTATATAATAAAAGCCTAATATTCTAGGTGTCTGGTCATCTGGTGGTCTGTTCAACCAATCAAAGAATAATATGCTAAGGCCACTCAACCACTTGCTTGCTATGACTTGTTCTGACCACCAAGGGGCAGATACTCTGATCAGTAGGTTAGCATGCTGTTAGGGTCCAGCCAATCAGAACTGAGTGAGACAGGCCAGGCACACCTTGGATCCCTCCCATGGTACCTCCTCAGCTGTCCAACCTCTCTCATCCTTCCCCAGCCCCAATCATGCACTGCTGGGGACCCTCAGCTTGGCCTGCATCCTCTTGCAATCTGGGACCCCTCAGGAGATGTTGGAGAATCAGTTTTGGCCCAATCCCTCAAGTCAGGCTGAGGGACCCCACTGGTGCATGAATTCATGCACCACCTGCCCTTTAGTTATTAATAACAAACTAAAATGCTCACTAATGACTATTATAATCATATTGCATTACTTTCCTTTACGTGCAGGTACATCATTTCTCTCCACCAATAATACCAGTGTATATTTTAGCAGCTGATTGCCATGGCATTAGTCTTATACTGACTTGCTTGGGATGTGCAACAGGAAATATTTCACTTTTGGAGAATAAGAAAAATAGGTGTATCTGCATTACACTTATTAATTTGTGCAGTTATTCAGTGTCTGGTAAGTTAATGTTTAAGAAAAATACTAATTATTATTAAGTGGTCTATTATTTTATGCTAATGATTACTCACTTTTTTCAGCCCTTTGTGTTTAGCATGTTTCTATCAAAATAAACCTACGTTTCTATGAAAATTGAAGCTTTTGTTTCTTGGGGGCCCACATAAACTTGAACCTTGTTTATTTGGCCCCAGTTAGCCTTTGAGTTTGATATGCTTGGTAAAGAGATTATTCTAAACCTGATAATCTCTTCTAAATCAGGAAGAGCCCTTTAGGTAATAATCTCTGGGAAAATCTAACCCACTCTCATATACTTTCCTAATTGTAATACACAAAGAGTTGTTTCTCTCAAATCACTGGTTCAAATTTAGGCCAAGCTATTAAAAGTATAGTTCCAAAGAGATCCCTATTTCTGATTAGGTTTTAGTGAAAGATTATCACCAATTCATCATGTAACTACTTTGCTTATTATTATTTCTTTTAATTTTGGGAAGAGTTAATACATTCAGTAACTATAAAGTTTTCTATAAGAAGATAATTCCATATGGTGGATTTAAAATTACAACAGAAGATTCTGTTAACAAGCTGATGTATATTTTTATCAGTATATAGATTGTGTTTATGTATTAGGCCCTTTACTGGAAGCACTTCATATTTGCATAAAATCATTTTACATAATTAAATAAAAATGTGCAGTTATTTTATTAATATAAATAAAGATGATTTATAGTCACCAGAACAAAACTTCCAATTAGAATTTAAAACTTTTACAGAAAGAAGGCAGATAACTTACTATATTTTAATATTTCAAATAGAACTCTACATTTCTAATAAAACAGTAAGATGTATAAGAAGTACACATCAGTATAATTTGAATATTTATAAAATAATTCCTTAAATTTTGCTTTTAAAAGAAAAAAAGCTCAAATATTAAGGACTACCAATACTATATCACATTTACAAGGAGTTATGCTATGTCGGTCAATTTCATAGCTTTCCTTAAATTATGGTGATTCATTGTTATGTGAATATATATAAAATAATATCAACAGTTCGCTATAGCCTTTCTTGTAAAATTTAGCATTTGCATTTGTAATAGCACCATTGTGTGTCATCACTGAGCTCACAGTAATTCTAACTCCCAAAGGTACTGACTCCCAGAAATCTTGTTATTCAATTTCAACCCTTCTAGTCATAGTTGGATGGACACCTTAAAATAAACTCTCCACTTTTGTTTAAACTAATTCAAGTTTGCTTACATTGATCATCCTAATT
Source organism: Pipistrellus kuhlii (assembly GCF_014108245.1). Lineage (NCBI taxonomy): Eukaryota > Metazoa > Chordata > Mammalia > Chiroptera > Vespertilionidae > Pipistrellus > Pipistrellus kuhlii. The sequence goes on from NW_023425404.1 coordinate 3,088,069, forward strand.
GGTAGCATATAGGAAATTATTTATAACAACAAAATTGCTAAGGTTTACCAAAGAATAATGAATTTAGATTAATAAGAAGACCTTTGACTAGAAAAGTAATCTTTACAAAGAGATCAATCTAAAAAAGGATATGGAGGAAAGTTGAGGAGAATTCACATGGAGTCATTTCTATATTTTGAAGTGGATATGAAAACAATGCCTCTTCTATCTCATCGCATGCAAAGACATAATTGAACTTAGACCTGTGCTAAACATGTGGGTCTAAACTGAAACAAGTCAAAGAAAGCACAGACATGTAAAAGCCATTGTTGTCCCATCTTCTGAAGAGCCTGGGAAATCTGAACTGCATGCAAGAATATCCTTTAATCTAATAATTTATAATGTCCTTTCTGATATTTTCAGAAATTCTTAGCCTGAGGCCACAGTAAGAAACATATATTCAAGGCAAATATCACAACTTTCAGTTCTGGAATGTTTTCTCTTATCTCCAGATTTATTCTGCTCATGTTATTGTTCTCCATAGTTCTGGTTCAAGGCCTCTCATGAAATTATAGTAAAGATGTCAGCCCAAAAAGCAGGCATCTAAAAGGTTAACTGGCATGATAGCTTACATGGCTGGCAAGTTGACCCATGATACTGGCCTTTCTGTTCCTTGTCATCGGACCTCTGCATAGAGCTGCTAGAGAGCTCTCAGGACATGGAACTGGCTTGGTGGATGACTTCCTAGAGTAAATTATATGAGAGAGAACAGGTGGAAGTAACAATATATCTGGTACATGCATGCTGTTGCTTGGACTTTACTCATAAAAATATCCCAATTCCTCCTACATGCCCTTTCTATCTTGATTAGCTTAGGGACCTTGGAAAACATTTGTCTAAAAAGACTAAAGCAAAATGAGAGCTGGTTTGGGAATACTGCTTGGACCAACCAGGAACCCATTTTAAATTTATTTTATTTAGGTTAGGTGAGAAATAAATGCAATGTGTTAAGTATCTGAGACCTAGGGTTTTATTTGTTAGAGCAGTGAGCAATATCCAAATCAAACAAACAGTGTGGGTTTTGTTAGAATCTAAAAGTTATTTAGTAAAGTCCAGGATAAAGCTTCATTATTTTCTGAACAATTTGTTTTTCTTGATCTAATTCAAATTAAGTTTAAATTAAGCTTATAAATCTCTGTTAATTTTAAAGAAAATATTGGTTGGAAAGCAATGGAATGGAAAAACATAGTGTGCACATCATTATTGACATTTTTTAAAAAGCCACTCATGTTTGCAGAATTATCTACTATTTAAATGGCCAAAAATAATATAGAAGTGAGAGACTGTAGAATTTTCAAAATAAGTCCTTTAATTGTATATATATTTTGTTACACATGTCAAGAGGCTTAAAACTTTAGATGGGAATCATGATATTGGGTATGTTTTTGCAAGAAAACAAAATAACAAGAAGAAAACTAAAATACCTCAACATTTGAAAAAAATCTTTCCTATATTTTGAGAACAATATAAAAATTTTAGCTTATCACATTGCTACTCAACTAACTCAAAGATGTATGAACCTACTTATAAGTATATGTATATATGTATATATATGAGTATTTTCTATATATTCATCTATATATTATCTATAATACACACACACACACACACACACACACACACACACACACAAACACATCTATGATAGTTAAAGAAATATAACTGAGTCAAATATTTTTGCACCTAAAAATCTTGAGGCTTATTTTTTTCTTTTATCTCTTATACTGGACTAAGCTGTTTGTTTCCAAATCCATCTTCACCCTTATCTTTCTTGCTATCAAAACTCTATTCAAATATTATGCTCACAGTTCTTGACCTGATGGAAAATAGGGCCATCCTTTCCTTTCTATAATGAAGTATTAAGAAGTTGGCTCCAGAGGATTCTGGGAAATATTTTTCTCTTCTGCTAAAAGACTCTAATGCAAACAGAATCTCTGTTGAACATTTCTTTTCTCACTTCTTTGACTGAAGTTAAAAGAACTCAAGTTTTGGAGATACTAAAGCCAACTAGCAATTATGACAGAAATGTCAAGAGAACTACAGAAATGCCACCCTGAGCTCCCACTTTGTGAGTTCTGTGTCCTTTGGAATAGATGCTGGCAACTGCTAATGGTGGGCTTTCAGATATTTTCAGAGGGTCCCTTTAATTTAATGACAATGTAGCAGATGCCATTGGAGCCCTGCCCATGCTCACTACCACTTGAGAGTGCGTTGGCCTCATTTTTAATTAAAAACACCTGTATTCTTTCCTTAAGCACTTTCTCATCCATCAAGTCCTACTTTGCACCCAATTAGCAAAGCAGCAGTGATCAGGGACCACTGCCATGCCCATGTATCAGAGCATGCCTCAACCAATGACAAGGCAGTTGGTGCATGAATACTACCCCCCTAGAGTGAAATAATACTGGTGCCCAGAGTTCCCTGTGTGGCTAAGCTCCGAGCATCTACCTTGGTTATTGGTTGATAGCAGCCTTGATTGGGAGACTTTCCCTCCTCGTCTCACTTCCTCACTCCTTTACCTGTGTTCCCTGGGATCCCTCCAAAATAAATGAAATGTACTCCAACCTTTGCTTTAGGGTTTTGCTTCTGGGAAAGTTCAAATGAAGACAGCTTTTGTGAATTGAATTTAAAAGATACACATCTTCAAATGATTTTCTTTTTGATGTTATAAAATAAAGAGTTTTTCTAACAGGTGATATTAAATATAACAAGGTATGTTAAATTTTCTCTTTTTTGTATATTTACAATGTGATTTGATCTTCACTGTGTCCCTGATTTATAACTCTAAGTATCACTTTATCAGCATAAGTAAAGGTTTTGGTAATAATAGCATTTGGCTGGCATCCTCCAGTAAAGGCTTCTTAATTGCCAACCAAGATTCACTGAAATAAAAATAAATACATAAAAAAATTAAATAAGAAATGAAAAATCTTTAAAAGTGGCAATAAAGAATAGGACTGATTATGAACTTACTTCCTGACACTTGAAAGAATTATTATTTAGTACAAAACAGATGAAAATAATTTTTAAAGTGTAAAATGAAAAGTGAGTTTCCTAAAATTGCCACAAGAAATTACCACAAATCTGGCAGCTGAAAACATCAGAACTGTATTCTCTCACAGTCTGGAGACCAAAAATCTAAAATGAAGGTGTCAACCCACTTGGCTCCTTCTGGGGCTCTGAGAGAAAGTCCTTCCCATGCCCTTCTCCTGCCTACTGCTGGTTGTCAGTGATCCTTCATGCTTCGTTTAGATCTATTACTTCTATCTTCACGTGGCCTCATCTCCATGTCTCTGCCTCAAATATCACTCTCTTTTCTTTTCAAAGGATAATAGTTATTGGATTTAGGGTACATCCTAAATTCAAGATAATCTCACCTTAAAATATTAACTTTGCATCTGTAAAGATCCTATTTCCCAAGTAAGGTTATATTCACAGGTTCTGGGGCTTGGGACTTGAATTTAACCTTTGGGGGAATATATTTAAACCCTCTAGGTGGGACTTAAATATAAGATAAAAAAGAGATACATGAAAACTAGGTATTTGGTAATAAAATACAAAGCTGCATCTGAGGCAGAAAACAGAGGAATAGATACAATGGAACATTAAATCAGTGAGTGTCTGATAAAAAAACAAGTTCTCCCAGAGGCAAGAAAAAGAACAAATAATTCAGGTGTGATTAAAAGAAAATGGAAAGCTGACCTTAGAATTAGAGGAGGGTCTGAGGAAGAGTATATAAAAAACTAAAACTAAAATTACACTTATAGAATATTTGAAGAATATTGAATATACAATCAGATGTCATAAATGAAAATGGCATCTGATTGTAGCTATACAGACTAAAATGCCTCATAGTGAATCAGAAAAATCAGTCTTGAGAAAACCACTTGTCCTTTTATTAAGTGTGAAAACAACACACCCTGTAAGCACTTATTTACAATCACACAGTCATAACACTAAAAACAATAAGATTCAAGCCGGTTTCATATTTATTCTCTAGCATATTAAATACTAAAACAAACAAACAAAAAAACAAACAAACAGTTTACAAATTTAAGGCACAAAACCTATGACCATTACTTTTTCTGCTAAGTTGCATCCCTTATGTAATGAAAGTAAGGAATCTTAAGATAATGGTAATAACTTGGAGGGTCAAACATAGTGGTTAACAACTTTTAAGGAGCTTTAATTAATTTCATTCTTATACCAAATTTATGAGTTAGTATTATTTATATTTTCATCCTCATTTTTTTTAGAGATAGGACGTGAAGATTAAAGAGGTCAAGAAATTGTGCTTATAATTAATGTTCTAGGTTATTTGTGCAGAAAAGAAACAGGAAATCACTTATCCTTTTGAAATATTTCTTAAATTATGCAAGCTGGACAAATAAAAACAAATCAAATGTAAAATTCAAGACCTACTGTTGAGTACTAAAACCAGTTATGTTACTACTGATTACTGATAATGGTCAAATTACAAGCATCAGTTTTTACATTTGAAAGGGAAAATATAAAATGGAAAAATAATATTTTAGTAATCACATTAAGAATCTAAAATTCCAAATTAGGAAAAACACAAACAAAAGAAACCTCCAATAATTTGCTATTACATTTCAAATTTTGGAAAAAGGCTTTAAAATATCCTGTTTAATTTGTAGCAATAATAAAATGAAAAGCTAAAAAAATATTTATGCAAAGAGAACTATCAGGCTTAAAAACAACTCACAGATCTTCTAGACATTGAAGAGCAGAGGAGTAAATAAGACAAGAAGGTTCACATTGTTGAGAAAATTAACATTTTGGAAAAATTTATATTAAAATCTCTTGATATATTAAATAAAAACCAGGTGCAAAACACACATAAACTCTTACATTCACAGAATTAGAAGGATTACAGAGTTAAATATAAAAAAGTTAAAAGTGAAAAAATTTGAGTAAAATGTAGCTTAAAATATATGAAATCTTCCCATAGAAATATTTTTATAAGGAGTGTAATAGAAGAAATTAAAAGAAAAATAAAGAAAAAGTTGATCATTGAAAAAGTCATTTTCCACTAATATTATAAACAAGTTATTAGGACCCAAAGGAAAAAGTAAGTGCATACAGACTGTCAAAAGAATAATTAATCTGCAACAAAAAAAAAACCACAAAACATATTTTAGACAAAATAATTCAAGTAAATGAAGATAAAATCAAGGTAGTTTTAATAATGTGAGAATTAAATAAATACACAATGGAATGAATATAATTTTTCTTCACCAACTATACTTTGTTTAAAGAGCAAACTTTTGCCTACCAGTTCAATGATTGAGCGTTGACCTATGAACCAGAAGGTCACAGTTCCATGTCCTGTCAGGACACATGCCTGGGTTGCCGGGCTTGATCCCCAGTGTGGGTGGTGCAGGAGACAGCTGATCAATGATTCTCTCTTATCACTAATGTTTCTATCTTTCTCTCTGAAATCAATGAAAATATTAAAAAATAAAAGAGAAAAATAGGGAAAAATAATTCAATGTCTAATGTGAATGGCTGAATATTCAGAATAGTTTATTTTTTAATCTTTCAACTTTTATGTATTGTCTGGTTTTCAATACAGCAGTTATCATAATTTTATTCAGCTGAAAATCAAGCATTTCTGCTTTTCCTTTTGTTCAGAATTGACATAGTAAGAAGATATTAATACATTTTACCTATTTTAATAGTATTCCAGTAATTGTGTATACCACCTGACATAGGTTATTTAAATTAATCACCCCAATGACAAAATAGATATTAAGATAATCATCAGATTAGCAAAATATAGTTTATAATATTGATGTCTCAAATCTACCTGTGAATCTATATCTGTGTGATTCCACTTTTCTAGGACATTTCCCACTGGCTCTGGGAATGAAGGTTAGCAAAAAGAAGTCACTTGCACCTATTCCATCTTGACCACACCCCCAACCTATTATAGTGGAATTCGCTGGAGGAGGTGGCAGGAACTTTGAGATTCATGGCTGACAGGATGGTTATTATTGTCCATTACTCAGAAGAAGAGCTTCCAGGTGTTAAAAATGACCTCTTTTTGCTCTCTACAGATGGTGTCAGTCAATTGCAATAAACATATATTTAAGCAAAATTGGAGGGAGCCTTTAAACTGACCAAAGAATTTGACCACCTTCACAAAAAGCCAACCACTCTGTAAACATCTTTAAAATATTTGCAGCTAATAACTGAGAGAATACTTAAACATAAGAGAAAAGTAATCTCTCCTCATGTATTATATTTCCTAAAATATATTTTCTTCACTGATAGTTCCATATCTACTTATATTTTGTGTCATATGTACGGGGATGCACATGTGTATATCTACATATAAACATATATACATACACACATGCATGCATATGTTTATATAGAGGAAATATATAAGTCTAACATATGCACCCCACTTTCCTCAACCTCTGCAGAGAATAATATATGACAGTGAAAAAATGTACTGACTAGTCAATTAAATTAATTTCATCAAGAGTAGCTTAGAATATTAGTGTCAAGAGACAGAAATCATTTACTGTACTCTACTGATAAATACTCAATATTAAATAAACTAGAGGCTCGGTGCACAAAATTCATGCATGGGAGGGGGATGTCTCTCAGCCCAGCCTGCGCCCTCTCCTATCTGGGACCCCTCAAGGAATGTCCGATTGCCCATTTAGGCCCAGCAGTCGGACATCCCTCTCACAATCCAGGACTGCTGGCTTCCAAATGCTTGCCTGTTTGCCTTACTGATTGACCCTAACTGCTTCTGCCTGCCAGCCCGATCATCCCCTGTCAGTATGATTAATGCCTAACTGCTCCCCTGCTAGCCTGATTGCCCCTAACTGCCCTCCACTACAGGCCTGGTCACTCCTAACCACCCTCCTCTGCAGGCTTCATTGCCCGCAACTGCCCTCCCTTGCAGGCCTGGTCCCTTCCAACTGCCCTCCCCTGCTGGCCATCTTGTGGTGGCCATCCTGTGTCCACATGGGGGCAGCCATCTTTGACCACATGTGGCAGCCAACTTGTGTGTTGGAATGATGGTCAATTTGCATATTACTCTTTTATTATATAGGATAGATACCTGGTACATGGGTGGGGGCCAGCTGGTTTGCTTTGAAGGATGTCCCAGATCAGGTTGGGGATTCCGTTGGGGCATAGTGTGGCCTGGGAGAGGGGCCTGTGGTGATTTGCAGGCCAGCCACACCCCCTGGTGACCCAAGCAGAGGCCCTGTTATCTGGGGTTTATTTATCTGCTATAATTGAAACTTTGTAGCCTTGAGTGTAGGCCTGGGCCGGCCAGGGTGGCAGGGAAGCTTGGGGAAACCCAAGCCTCCTGCTTGCTGAAGCTCCTTGGCCACAGCCATCTTGGTTGGGTTAATTTGCATACCTGCTCCTGATTGACTGGTGGGTGTGGCTTGTGATTGTAGCATATTACTCTTTTATTAGATAGGATATTTAGAAAGAAGCCTGGAATATGTGTGCTCAATAAATATTTGAATGAGTGAGTGGCAGACAGAAAGAGGCACATAAAACAATGGGTAAGCTTGCATTAGAAAAATTAGTCAATTCAAGTAGTCTTGCTATGTTCATTGAGTGCCCAATATCTGTAATACAATATAAAATGCCTGGGCTAAGGGGACCCCTGAGAAACAATACTCCTAAGTAAGGAACTAATTTGATTTTTTAGTATAATTTTTATTGCAACTGATAAAACAATGAAAATGTTCCCATTAATTAAATTATTAAAATTCTTAGAATCTTTCCCAACAAATGAGAATGTCTAAAAACACACAGACTCAAAATTAAGCCTCAAAGTTTTAAAGCAATAATATTTTTAGGGAATTCATCAGGATGGATGTCAGGTATTTTACATAACCAGCTGAGATTTTTACTCTTTTTAGTTTTATGCTTACTTCTCTGAGTAACTTTTTAACTGAGACTTTTAAAAATAAGATAACATTTATTAATTTCAGGAGAAATTTATAGTACCAGCACTTTCAATATTTTTCTATAGTACAAGTTAATTATTTTCCAAACCACATAAAAAATTACTCTAATACTAATACTACAGCGAAAGTAGTTATAAACCTATGTTTAGGACTGTATTAAATATAATCATTAGAAAATAATATCTTTTTCAGAAAAAATAACATTATAATGGCAAAAGAACAACAAAAAACACCCTTTTAAACAAGGTGAAATGGACTCCTCCTTCCTTGTCTTATGAAGGGGTGAATAGAGTTGTTCAAGTAAAAAAAAAAAAAAAAAAAAAAAAGGTAGGTTTTGTCCCTATTTCATTTTGAAAACATAAAAAAGTGACAAGAAAAGTGATGAAAAGCACATTAAAAGTAAATGACCAGAAACTGAAATCTCTTTGAATGGAAAGTTTCCTGTAATAAGAAAGTCAAATTGAAATAATAAGCTATTGAACCTGGAAAGGGAAGAGGAATGTGCAACACTTTCGGGAACACAGTCAACCAAAGATAACCAATACCAAAGGCAGACGTTTCCTGCCAGAGCTAATGCCGAGCTGCTGCTTTGTCTCTCTAGGTGATGATGGCCATCAAAGGGACAGGAAAGATGTGTGTGTGGTTCAGTCTGAAGGCAATTTTCATAATAGCGTTGGAAAGATTGGGACTAGGAATGTATGGATGGAACCGATTGCCCATAGTCTGTAACCACCGCAATAGCACAAACAAGGAATAGATCTGTGGCTTCAACTTCCTTTTACCATCTGCTCTATTTTATTACCTGTGACACATCCTTTTGGGAATGGCCCTTGCGAAATTATAGATAAAGGCGACTTCACTAGTTTTATATTTCCTGAAGAAAATCCTTAAATCATAGCTGTAAAAAAAAAAAAAGATACAAGATGATAGTTGGCAACTTAAGCATCTCAGTAATGATGAGGCTCTAAAATTGGTGTAGCATTATACCATTTGCCTCACCTGAAAATGACCTTTTAGTTTTAAATATCATTATTAAGACTGACCTGGCATATTATGGAAGATGATGCATATTATTACAATATTTTCCTCCATAAACTTCAGCTAACAATCTTAAGCAATTGAGATAAAATTCTGAAGATTAGATTTCTTGCTACTGATATTTTAAATCCCGAAGACTTATGTCTTTGTAGAATATAGTATTCTGTGACAGCTAAACTTTCCAATAGAAAAAAAGAAAAAGAAAAAATGCTTATTACTTTGAATTGTTTGCTATATTTTTAAGGTGTTCAAGAATTAATATTAAATAGGAGGAAACCTCAATTCATCCAAAAATATGCAATAAGATGGATAGAGAATAAACAAAACAGGTTTTGTAAACCACATTGTAATGCTAGAGGCCATAAGTAACCCTATGGTTACTTATGGTGATGGTCAACAAAATTAGAAATCTATATATTTATAGACACTGACATAATGGTAAATCTTGGCCCTGACAAGGGACAGCATAGCAGATTATTTATGGGTTATGAATCTTGCTCCAGAAAATGGTCCCTTTGAAGAATCTACTCTTTGAATTATAGAAATACTGGTGCACAAAATCTGTACACAGGGAGGGGGTGTCCCTTAGCCTGGCCTGCACCCTCTCTAATCTGGGACTCCTTGGGTGATATCCAACTGCCAGTTTAGGCCCAATCTGGCAGTTGGACATCCCTCTTGCAATCTGGGACTGCTGACTCCTAATTGCTCACCTGCTTGCCTGGCTGATTGCCTCTAACCACTCTGCCTACTTGCCTGCTTACCCCCAACTTCCCTTGACCAACCTTCTCACCCCCCACTGCTCCTCCTTGCTGGCCTGATTTCCCACAATTGCGCACACACACCCACCCCCTTTCTGGCCTGCTCACTCCCAACTGCCCTCCACTGCCAGCCTCCTCATCTCCAATTGCCTCACGCTAGGCCTGATCACCCCTAACAGCCTTTGCCTCAACTCTGCCACCATGAATTTGTCCGGAAAAACATCCAGAAGGTCTCCATGTCTAACTAGCAAATTGCTCTTTTATTAGTATAGATTACAGAAATTAATTTGTTACTTTGATCATTATAGCAATTGGAATCTAACAAAGACCAACTATTGATATTACACTCACTCTTTAATTTATAGAAAATGTAGGGAAGGGGGTGGAGAGAATTATAGGCTATTAGTTTTACAGTAGAGACAGTTTCCTTGTAGTATAATACTAAATATATCTATAAAATTGGGAAGAAGAGTTTAAAATTGTTAATATTTGTGTGTTGTTGTTTCCCCCCCCTGAAAATAACATGAATGTCATGGTGCCTTTTTCTACATGGATTAAAAGTAAAAACAACAACCAAAAAGTAATAAACAATCCACACATATTTGTTAAACAAATGCATTCAGCCATGTATCACTAAAAATTATTAAGCATCTACTATGTGTCAGGTACTGTTCTAGTCACTTGGAATATAATGTGGAAAAAAAATAAAGGAATCTCTGTCCTTATGTACAATACTTGGCATTATAAAATAGAACAAGAAGACAGACAGATTAACATTAGGATAGCAATGAATGCTTTAAAGCAAAGAGGGGAGATAGAGAGTAAAATGATGGGGAAGTGAGTTATTTAAATGGAGTCTTCATGTAGTCCTCAAAGATAAGGTAACATGTGAAGATTGACTCAAAGAAACCAGTGACATGAGAAAAGCTATGTGGTTGTCAGGATCCTTTCATTGAACTATGAAGAAAACCAGCCTGTTGAACCCCTGAGGAGACTTTTAACTTGATATATGTGACTGAGTTCATAGCAAGGATGACCCTGCCATGCCAAAAGGTGAAATTCAGGATTTGTGTGCTATGTCGAGGAAGAATAATCTGGCATTATGATCACACATGATGTGTTGCTGCACTAGCACACACTTTTCTCCAAGACTTTGCCTACAAAAATGAAGGATGTTTTGTCTTCTGAGATGACTGCACTAAATGTCATAAAAGCCAGTGGTCTAAATCATCACCTCTTCATTGCTATGTGTTTTTTTTTTTTTTTTTTTTAAGAAAAAGTACCTAGCACACTGTTTCTTTCCTTAGAGGAAAGAAATGTGTCTTTTTTTTGAAGCCAGATACTGCTGAATTTCTAAAATATGTGAAAAACAAATACATCCCTTTCTTCACAATCAAAGTAATTTAGTTAATTCACAGAAAGTATAAAGTTTATGCTATACCTCAACATTTGACAGATATATTTAAATACTACCATGTGAGAATGAGATGAGCCAGAAAGAATCCAAGAATTTTTATTAGAAAATTCTCAGTTTTGATAAATTGTGAGTTTAAAAAATATCACTAACTTTATTCTTCTTGAATAAATATTTCCTTTCTGAAAACAAAGGAAATGCCATTGAACCTGAAGTGACAGTGATTTTACACAGTTGAGTAAGTTCTCCTGTAAAGATTTTTCTAATGGAGACCTTGGTGTGACAAAGAAGAGCATGTTGAATCTAGTAATTTTCCATGTAACTTCTACTAACGCTAGTGAATTTTGTAAAATATGATCTTATTGAATTAGTTCAAGAGGATTCAGAGTAGATTGTGTGAATTTCTGGTGTGGTTAATTAGTAGTTTGTTTTTGGTATGATAGGAGTTTCATGTATTTTGCACATCACAGCCAGGAACAACATACATGTGAGTAATATATGTATGCGACTATTGGATATATTTTGCTATTTCTATAAGCTACTTGAATTAAAGCTGGTAAACTTCATAAATGTGTATAATTCTCAGTGAAACATTAGCATGGCTGGAAAATTAAGGTTAACTGTAATGATATGGCTCCTTTTTATAGATACTGACAAAATTAAATTTCAAGAACTAAATTATTCAGCATTTGTGGAGAGTACTGGTTGAAATATAATGGGTGAATATTATAACACATGATTTTTTTTAAAGTTTGGATTTTGTGGAGATAGTCTCAGGCTGAGAGTTGTATGTAGATATTTTATTATGAGATACCCTCAGGAGAGAGTCAGAAGGAAAACCAGGAGTTTTACAGTAGAAAACTTGGCAGATCCCACTTTAAGCAAATAATAAAGGATGGTGTCACTAGTAATAAGTCATGTTGATATCATGTACCTGTGATGTGATGCAATGAGAACACTTCACCTCTGAGGTAATTTTACCTCATCAGTAACTCCAGGGAAATGATGAGAAAACATCAGACAAACCCAAAGTGAGAAACATTCTATAATACAAAGTACCTGGCCAAGACTCTGTAAAAATTGTCAAAATGATGAGAAACAATGGAAGACTGAGAAATTGTCATAAATTGGAAGTGACCAAGGGAATAGAACTAATAAGTACAATGTGGAATCCTGATTAGATCTTGGAACAGAAAAATGACATCTGTGGAAAAACTGATGAAATCCAAATAAAGTATTTATGGCCATCTATGTATATATAAAAGGCTAGGTGACTGGCAGACCGGCTGGTAGGTATGATGCACATTGACCAACAGGGGGAAGATACTCAATGCAGGAGCTGCCAGGCAACAGCAACTTTTCAGAGTGCCCTCTTGCACTCCAGGACCCTCGGGGATGTCAGGCTGATGGTTTTGGCCCGATCCCTGCAGGCCAGGCCTAGGGATCTCACCTGCCAAAGGGACCCCACTCACTCCTCAGATGCCCTTTGACCCTGGAACTGCCCCAGATGCAGCCACTGGGGAGGGACGGGGGGGGAGGGGGTCGGGGAAGTTTGGGTCCAAGGTGTGTCTGGCCCATCTCACCCAGTTCTTCCCCACCAGCCATCTTCTCATTAAATTCCTTTTAATGTACATGGATCCATACACAGGGCCTCTAGTTTTTTAATAAAAGGTTTTATATAGATAAAGATAAGAATGCATAAATATAAATGCATAAGAAAAGTATATTAGCGTGATAGGATACATCTACCTGCTCCTAAAAAAAAAGAAAAGAAAAAGAAAGAAACTTGAGGAAGATTGAACAGTTGAAGGTGATCAAGTTTCAATTGCAATTGAGCTTCTATCTGGAGCTCTGGGACTGAGATGGCCTTTTGGCATTATCTCCAAATGAAGCAAAGGGGCAACTGGGCTTCTGCATTCTTGTCCCAGTCAGTCATTGTTTAAAGCTAACCCCTGGAAGGGGCCCTAGCCTTGGGCAAGTCTACACAAGTGCTCAGCTATTAGCTGGCCACAGCTGACACTAAGCATTTTAGGAAGGGTTTGGGCTTAAAGAGGGAAGCTGGGGGCAAGACACCCTCTTCCCACTAAACACATGAACTGTTTCTCTCCTCGAAACATCTTTGGAACAAAATAGAGTGCCAGACAATTAAATGATAAATATTATGGTAAAAGTGAGTAACGATATTAACAGAAACATGTGTATATTTATACACATATTTATAAAATGTCTCAGGTTCCAAGTTCAAATAGATATTCTATAAATTCTATAATTCTTTTGGGGATAGGAAGCAATATGTAGAGAAAGATCTTAGGAAATCTGTTAGGGACATTCATCACTAGTTACAAAGTGAGGCAACTGAATGGAGTGGAAAGAGTGAGATGAGGACATTATTTTTTCAATTATTTTAAAATTTGAATTGGGGTATTATTTTTGATAGCACTATATAATTTTGGTAATTTTTTAAATTTAAATTTTATTGTTTTTTAATAGTTGGCAATACTTTCACTTCCTCACATAGGTATTAGATTTAAGGATGATTAAATCAACTGTTTATAATAATTTCTTTTGGTCAAGACGGTGTTGCTCAGTAGTTGATCACTGACCTATGAACAAGGAGGTCACTGTTCCATTACCAGTCATGGCATGAGTCTGGGTTGCAGGCTCAATTCCCAGTATGAAGTATGTAGGAGGCTGCTGATCAATTATTCTCTCTCATCATTGATGTTTCTAACTCTCTCCCTTTTTCTTCCTCTCCAAAAACAATAAAAATATATAAAAATAAAATAAAATAGATTCTTTTATAATTTTAGTATACTCTTTTTAGTTTTTAAATAAACTTAATTACAGAAAAGGTTTAAAATAGTCAGTGTAGCTTTGTGTTTGCACTATGTGAAGTTGTATCAAAACACTAAGGAACAGTTTATGTTTCTTGTATAAACTGACCATCTTTCCTCTACAGACATAGTTCACCAATTCTAAAATATCCTTAATATTTTTACAAAGCAACTGATAATTTGGAATAAACAATAGGCTCATGAACAATAGGATAAGAAGCTAATGACCACATTTCTCTGTCTTGAATCACAGCCAAATAACCATCATCAACCTTTAACTTTTTTTTGCTTTGTCCCTTTGTCTTAAGAAAAAGTCTATTTTTTTAAAAAAGAATCAAGCTAGATTAGCTTAGAGATTCAAAAATGGTTCTTTCAATTCCTAAGAGAAAAATTTATACTAAATTAGTTGGTCATCAATTTCTCTATCATGGATTATTAATTTAGAGCTGGTGGGTTTGTGTGCTTTAGTAGACTCCTAAGGAGGTCTCTGAACCACCGAGTAGTGCATTTTGTGTTCATGGAGAAATATGTCTGAGGGGATCAATAGTTTTTACTAAATTATTAATGAGATCTATGTCTCTTCAACTTTAAGGCCACTGTCCTGAACAATATTTCTGTCGGATATTCCAAACCAGATGCTATTTGTCTGAGATGCTGTCTTTGGCAAGGAATCTGCAGAAGAATCAAAGGTCACACATAAGAAAGATTTTACTCCTTGAGTTTGATGAAATATACTCATTCTTAGCAAAGACTCCTCCTCTGTGGAATCCTCCCTCAGCCCTGGTTACCCTCAGAGGGCATCTTCAAATGGGAATGCAAGTCTTTCTTCTGGTCATCCTTTACCCTTTAATTCTGGTTTTTCCTTGTACAACCTAAAGGTATTTTGATTATGTGTTCTCCCTCCCATCCCTTTCCTTAATTATTTCACGTTGCTCTAGCCTAGACCTCCCTCTCTGTGTTCACTCTGCATCTGAGTGGCATGTGAGTTCAGAACAGCATTCATATTCAAGACAGCCCAAAACACATCTACTAGGGTGGTTGATTATAAAGGCATCATTTAGATTCATCTTTCCTAACCCTTAAAACACTGCCTTGATACTTTACCAGACTAGGAAGAGTTCCAAAGCTTCTCAATGACCCCTCTCTGCACTCAGCTTCCCTTTTGATAATTGTGATTCCAGCCATAATTAGACATAGCTATGTGCATGCTTATGCCTACCCTTTAGGAAAACACTCCTGGGAAAGGCAGCTTCTCCATGTAACCCAGGTGGGATTAGTTACTGGAGGGAGAAGCCAATATCTACTCAACATCATTTAGGAAAGCAACAGGTAAAGAAACTCCTGATATGAAGAAATAATTTACTACAATATTTATTTTTCTCTCTTTATCACTCAGCCTTGGGCAAGACAGTTTAAAGAATGCAGGTTTATGAAGGCAGAGAGTATGCATTACAATCACAAAATTTTCAAGGCTCACAAAGCTTGCATAATTACACTGGCTGCTGGGGCCTTCCGGCACTTTTCGGCTATAATGGCAATATGGCTAATTTCCCACTGGCTTAATCTATAACTTCAAAAGCTCTTAAAGCAGTTATAATTATTCTGTTTGCTTTTCAGGTGACCTACACCATTCGTATTGAGCAGCTAAGCTCTTGGGCTGATTAATTAAGACCTGTTTAATTCCATTTTTCCCCCTAAAATTGTTTCTTTCTAATAATAACCTATGGATGATGCAGTAGCAAAACACTTCTCATCACAGGTCACTTTTGCAAACTTGAGAACAGTTGAAAACAAATTGCTATCTGACTTTTGTTTAAACTACAACTCATTATTAAAATACCAAATAATAATACATGTTCAGATTTTACAACTTGGAAAAACACAGAGAGAACATAAAAAAGAAATATTAAGTCATCAAATATTCTACCACCCAGCCATAACTACTATTAACATTTTCTTGTATTCAATAATTAATTCAGTAGATGCTCAGGAGGCTATTAGGCATCTTTGTACTGTACTGCATGTTGTGTATGCTTTAGTAATTCATATTTTAGAGAATTTTTGCATATTTATAAATATATTTATTTTCTTCACATTCCTTTAAAAAAAAAATCAGGATCATGTTAACTATCTAGTTTTGCATCCTGGTATTTTTTTCTCTATTTTGTGACCTGTTGCAAATTAAAAACAAACAAACACACACACACACACACATACACACACACACTATAAAATGGCTGTGTAGCCCTAGCTGGTTCTGCTTGGTACATAGAGTGCTAGCCTGTGGACTGAAGGGTCCTAGGTTCAATCCTGGTCAAGGGCTCATGTCCGTGTTGTGGGCTCAATTCCCAGTGGGGGTGAGTTACACATAAAATAATTGAATTTTGATTATCTTTTTTCCTCTTGTACTTTAATTCTTTCTACTCTTTGAAATTTCTCTAAGATTTTGATTCTTAGTTAGTCCATTTTTCATGCTTTCTGACTATGCCTTCCTTTTCCCACACACACACATACACCCATGTAAGTGCCTTTTAGGAGCTGGAAATAATTTAAAGCAGCAAAACGCGGGTTAGTTTCCTTTGAGATGGGAATGGAAAATAATAACTTGATATAGTATTTTTGTTTCCAAACCAAAATTACTTAATATAACTCCATTAAAATTAAAGTGGGTTCCCTGGATAAAATGTGAAATGCTATATACATTATAACTATTTCTTAAATGTTAATATAGGCAATAAAAATAAAGTATACCATGCCCTGTCAGTGTGGCTCAGTAGTTGAATGTCGACCTATAAACCAGGAGGTCACAGTTGAATTCCTGGTCAGGGCACATGCCTAGGTTGTGGGCTCCATCCCCAGTATGAGGCTGCAGGAGGCAGCCAATCACTTATTCTTTCTCACTATTGATGTTTCTATCTCTCCCTCTTCCTTCAGCTCTGAAATCAATAAAAATATATTTAAAAGAAAATAAAGTATACCAAATCCTAACATAGAATACAAGAAATGACGTGTGAGCTCTATATTAATAGTATGTGTCTGTAGTGGCATAAATAAAGAATTGCATAAATAATGGTAAATACAGGAGAGAAACACGACCAATTTTCCTTATAGAAGAATTCCAAATAATAAATGTAAAAGGGATGAGATAAATAGAAAATAACCATAAGAAGTGCACAGTAATAATTCTTACAGGCAATTAATGACTGATAAAATTAGTGGGCAAAGTTTAAAGAGTAACAGGATATTTGGTTAGCCTCAAAGCACTTCCTCCAAAATAACTATTAGTTACCATGGCTGTGTTAACATGCAATACCGATTCATTTACATTCTTCCCTCCAGAAGGGGGAAGCTTAATTCCCCTCCAGAATGGAGAGCTTAATTTTCTCACCCTCCAGTGTGAACTGGACTTATCAACTGGTATTAAAGAATAGAGTATGAAGAGTAGTATAAATCACTTATTTTTATCCAACAGACAACACTTCGTTCAAGTGATCAAGGTTAGCAGCACTAGTAATAAGTCATGTTATCATCACATTCTCACTTAAATGATGCGGGAAAGGCACCTTATCAATGGTATTCTTCCTACAAGCCTATCCAATTGGCTCCTATCCAATCATGGGGAAACATAAGACAAACCAAAATGATGTGCATTCTGTAAAATAATTGGCCAGAACTCTTACAAATTATCAAGGTTATGAAAGGGGAAAGAAAAAAAAAGGACCATGAACTCACAGATTGGAAGATATTGAGAAGACATGCTAATTCAATGCAATGAATTATCCTGGATTGTATCACAAACAAGAAAAAGGACATCAGAGCCAATCTGGTGAAATTAAAAATATGCCTGAGGTTCAGGTAATAATAAATATACCTTTTCTTATTTCTTAGCTTTGATGAATACACACGACTGTAAAATGATAACATCAGACATAGTTCAGAGAAGAGTTAAATTAACTCTGTATTATTATTGCAATTCTTCTGTCAATCTAAAATTATTTCAAAATAAAAAGATTTAAATATTAGTCTCATTTTTTTTTAAAAAATGGCTCATAAAGCTGTCAAATGTGTTTAATTTTGTAGAGGACTTGTTAACAATTCAATGAGGTAGAACATATGCAAGAGCTTATAATTATCAACATATTGTCCTGACATCTGATTAAACAAGCAGGGACATAGTACCTCCTAATCTGTTCCCATATGATTTAGAGATTGTTTTCTGCCTTTCTTATTTTTGGTTTGTTTTTGTAGGTTAGGGAAATGTAATCATTGAGTCCTCTCAAGTAATTCATTCTAATAAGCTCTTTGATCCTGTCATATTAAAGGCCTACAAAGTTGTTACTTAGTCCTAAATCCTAGAGGACATACTTCAAAAGATTCAGAGCAGGAAAGGGAGAAGTTATTTTATTCATTTATCTATATATTTTTTGGTTTATCCATGCTTTTAGTACAATTTCTGGAAAATATCAGCAAGCAGTTCCTTGAGAGAGGAACTCAGAAGTCAGAATACACAAAAAGAGACAAACTCATTGCCTTCACTCAGAAATTTGTTGTAGTACCTCATAAAAAGAACGTATTGTTCAACATGTTTTCTAATCTCACCAACTATGAAGACTTCACTCCACATTGAACAATAAAGGGAAACTGTTATAGGAAACCATATCAATGAGGAAAGAAAGGTTTTATTTTTAAAACAATATATTTATATTGATTTGAGAGAGAAAGGGAGAGAGAGATAGAAGCATCAATGATGTGAGAGATTCATTGATTGGCTGCCTCCTGCATGTGCCCCAGTGGGGATTGAGCCTGCAACCAGGGCAAGTGCCTCTGATTGGAATCAAACCTAGGACCCTTCTATCCACTGAGCAAACCATCTGGGGTAGGGAAGGAAGACTTTAGATCATTGGCTCAAATTTACCCTTCTGCAACAGGCAAAGCTAACACACCAAAACGAAGAGTCCCATTATATTTCTCTTATTCCCCTGTGGTATGACATCATACAACAGTGTGAGGAGCTGCATAGACAGAGAACTGGAGACACTCGCTATACGTCTGTTTCAGCAGCACAGACAGCATTTTCTGTCACTGCCTTGTGACCTTAAAAGAGCTTCAATGCCATGACCATAAGGAGTTACTTCCAGACATGGGGGCTTCCTAATGTGCATAAACTATGGTGTTAGATCAAGAGCAATTTCCTCCAGTGAAGCTGTCATCATGTTCTACGGGTGCTGTAACTGAGTGGCTTAACACAGAAATACATTGTCTCACAGGCTAGAAGTCCAAAATCAAGGTACTGACAGGATTGTCCAATTGAAGAGCTGTGAGGGGAAATCTGGTTCATTGGTCTGTTAGTTTTTGGTAGTTGTTAGTTTTTGGTAGTTGACCAGAATATTTTCTATTGCTTGGCTTGGGATCATAACTCCAATCTTTACATGATGTTCTTGTTTCTCTGTGTCAAAGTTCCCCTTTTTATACCCTTTTTTATAAGGTCATAAGTCATATTGGATTAGGAACCTGTCCTACTCCAGTATCACCCCATTCTAACTTAACTACTTATATCTGCAAAAACAAATAAGATGACATTCTGAGGTCCTGGACATCAGCACATGAATGGTTGAATTTTGGGAGGACATATTCATCATCCCATAACAGAGACCCAGGCTCTTCAGAAAAGGACTTAGCATTTCTAAATGAGGGATTTTGCAAAGAAGCCTGAGAATATAGTAGATATGGAAAAGTAAGCTGTGAACCTAGTCTATTGGCTTGTGAGAAGAACTAGAAGGGAGGTGGCGCCAGAAGGCCTCAACTCAGTTCTGGAACAGTTTTGAATGGCAGCACCTCAGGCAGTCACCAGAGGTGTGGAAACTACATTCATAATAACACACACTTATAATATGTCTTGTATGCAAAGAACTGTTCTAAACATTCCATGTACTTCAATGTTTATAATCCTTAATACAAGCTTATAAAGTCAGTGCCATGTTAAATCTGTGTTGCAGATGACTAACCTGAACCACCAGGAGGTTGCTTGATTTGCTGTGGATCACACAGTTTATGAACTCAGATAATAATTTTTAACCCAGGCAGCCAGGATTTAGCGTGCCATATCACTTGATACTTAAACATTCAGTCATTTACTTTCTTTCTTTTCTTGTTTTCCATTTTCTACCTTTTTTAATGGTTGATTTCAAAGATAAAGTGAGAGATGGAGAGAGAGAGAGAGAGAGAGAGATCTCAATGATGAGAGAGAATAATTGTTTGACTGTCTCTTGCATGCCCCAACACTGGGGATTGAGCCTGTAACCCTGGCATCTGCCCTGGCCAGGAATTGAACCAAGACCTCCTGGTTCATAGGTCAATGCTCAACCATTGAGCCATGTCAGCCAGGCCCATTTTCTACTTTTCTTTTGATATTCTCTTTTTCTTTTCTTTTTTCTCTTATCTTGCAATCCTTTTACTCCTTTTTGTCCTTCCTTCCTTAACTCTTTAAGGAGCATCCCCCCCCATAAAATATTCCATATTTATATGCACCTTCTTACTGAAGAACTTGATTCTTGCTAATGCAAATCCACATGGACTATTCAAGATAAATAAAGTCATTTCTTATAGATGTATTTCCAGACAAAGAGGTATGGCAACCTTCATGTGAATAAGTTGCCTTGATTTCATATCCAGGCTCATTTTCACTCAATCAAGTGCCTTGACCAGTCAACCTCTACTTTTAAACCCTAGGGGTAAGTGGGAAACTAAATTTATACTTTCTACTTCAATATCCAAGTCCAGAGTCCTTCCTGCTGCATGATCTTCAGAGCAAAAGCATCAGGAAATTCTTAATCTACTTTGTCTCCACAGCTTATAAGCAGCTGTCGTTATAAATAAAGGCTGGTGTCACTTGCATCAAACTTGAAATTTAACACATGCTTTTGCCACTCAATGAGGGATTTCCTCCAACACACTTACTACGTAAATCTCCTGTTCTCCAGTGGTTTCACTTTGGTATTATACTACTATAAAAGCCCATTTGCTGACAAAGCCTTAAAAATATAAAAGAGTAATAATGAACCTTGAAAATAGGGCTGAAATTTCCAAAACATAGAATTGTTTTTCATAAAATTTGTCATTTTCATATCCCAAGCTAGAATTATTGCTCAGAAATCAGACATCTAGATCAAATTGAAGTCAGGAATGGGAAGTCATATAAAGTTGACTGTTTTAGGCCTAGTATTTATGTCAAGTTCTTGGTTAATCCAGGGGAAGTTTTTATAAAAATGTTACTACAAAATAATAAAAATTATAGAGTATAATAACTTTTATTGTCACATTTTCCAACTCATGTGTACTGTAAAAAGTCATGTGATTGTAATTCAGAAAGTTTTCTCAGGTCTGGTATATAAAAGAAAGACTGAAGCCCTAGACAGTTTGGCTCAGTGGATAGAACATCAGCCTGCAGACTGAAGGGTCCCAGGTTCAATTCCAGTCAAGGGCATAACTCTATTGCAGGCTTGATCCCCGGCCCTGGTGGGGCACATGCAGGGCACATGCTCTCTCATCATTGATGTTTCTGTATCTTTCTCTCTGGCCCTTCCTCTCTGAAATCATTAAAAAAATATTGTTTTAAAAAGACACTAAAAAATAATTTGTCCACCTTATATTGTACTTTATGTATTACAGTCTCTAAATGTAAGCATTAAAATTCTTCAATGTCTTCTCACCTTTGAATTTTACACTACTCAGCCAATTTTAACCGCATATTCAAATTACTCTATACATATACAAATTGTGTATGCCCTGAGTCAAATAGATAAAGGAGGAAACGCCTCATAAAAGTGTTATAATGGCATCAGCATTCTGGTGTTTAGCATGGAAACTCTGCATCGAAGTTCCAAGAGATGTTTTAGAAGTTTATCTAATCTACTTCCAATGTCTTAAGTCAAGACTTAATTTCAGAGCTGAAATAAATTATTTTTTTCATTTTAGATTCTGAAATCACAGCCACTACCATCGAGCTATATCTTCACAGATATTCAAGGCTTGCAAAAAAGTAAAGATACTGCTCTTACATTCTTAATTATGAGTTATAGAAACTGAGTATTAATTACTTAAGACAACCAAGCAAAATATTGGAAGAATATGAGGAATTCACTGAATTGATAGAAGGCTGAAAGTTTAAGCATGCTGAAATGACAAGAGCCAACCATTTGCTCTAAAAGTTAAGGAATGTGAACAACAGCCCAGGTCTCACATTTGTTAAGACTGTGTTTTTTATTGCTCATTCAGAATTCAATGTTGTTAGAAAGTGTGATTGACTAAGGCCAAACAGTAACAGCATGAACTGACCCATGTGGCCTTTGAAGGTGCATCCCCACACAAAACTCTTATATGAAAACATTACTTTTTAACACAGAACAAAGTGAAATAAAAAATTTGGGATGCAATCAAATGAGAAGAAAGATGATGCAAAAGTGAGTACTATCCAATGTGATGTGTGGTCTTGTGAGCGTCTGCATGGGTGTGAGATGGTTTTCTCTGTTAGTAAGAATATCTGCAAGCTCATGTGAAAGTGTTATATAAATGCTTCCATATCCAAACCCTAAAGACTCAAATGCATCAGAGTACCAGTTGGAAGACTGAAATGGTAATCCTATGAAAAGAAACTTGTGATTTTGTTTCTTGATCTTTAGTTACTTTATAGTTGAAAAGTGAGATTTACGGTATATAGAACTGACAACACAGAATGTTATGAGATGAGAATATTCCATGTAAAACCCATTTCTAAGATATAAAACACCATACATGAATTTACTTTTTCATTATTCACATTTCTTTGTCTGGTTAGGAAGGCTGATTCTCTTTCCCACCCCTTTACTTCTTTTAAGAACAGATCTCCTGTGCTTATTCCATTCGTACCAAGAGAAAGCCTGAACAGGCCTCTCAAGACTAGGAACTACTTTCCCATGGCTGAGAAAGGAGTGCCAGGAAAACCAAAGAAGCAATATATATATATATATATATATATATATATATATATATATATACTCACACACACATACACACACACACAGTTATCTTAACAGTAAAGAAAGTCGGGTTCACAATTTGAGCTCTAAGCAAAGGTGTAGCTTAGTCATTTTTATTTATGCCTTTAAAAGACCTCTTGTCTGGCCTTCATGTGACTTTTTCTTATTAGCTTGCATGGATTTCTTACCACCCTGTGAGGAATTTTATAAATTGTTTATTATTTTTCTTTTCCAAAAAAAGAAAAAAAGAATTTATAAGTCCCAGATTTCCCCCCCTTCCATGTGGCCCTTATTAGTCTTCCCTGGGGGCTTTTTTACCCCCTGCCCTCCAACTTGAGGCTTAGCTGAGATGGTTCTTGCAGTCATAATTGAAAATTAATGATGAGAAGCAGTCCCAAACCACGCCATTCCCTTTCCCTCCTCTGTCCAAGAGTGTACAATGCAGATTTTATTTCGGAGCCTGGAGAGGTGATTAATCGTCACAGGGCCCTGACACTGGCTTCAGATAAGTGGTGTAGTCTGGCAGGAACACAAATATGTGGACAGCATTCCGATTAATCTCCGAACACCACATGGAAAGGAAAAAGTCTTTGCAAGGCCCCTATAAAGGGAGTTATTATTAGGAGGCCAAATTTTCTATAAAGAAAGGCTAATTTGCAGCCTCCGTGAGCCTACCCAGGAGCAAAAGAGTTTCTCCATTCAACTTATTAGGAGACTTTTCTCCAAATGAGAACATGTAAATGGAGTGTGAGGGTGAATAAGAAGAAAACAATAGTAAGAGGAAATGGACAATAAAAAATCCATGGAATCATTACTGCTGGTCTGTGGGCCCTAAGAGGTTGGCCAGGAGCCATGACTTTGTTATTGCTCCAGTTGAAGAATGCAGATGGCCCTCAATATATAGTTGAGTGGGTGGAAGAATGGAAAGTGTGCATTTTTCAAGATGCAACACTTATATTTCATCAATGACAGCTGAAAAAGAATATAAAGATGTTGTCTGAAATCTTTGATATCATTATTTATATTAATACTAAATAATGCCATGGTTTTTATAGTAATCAGTGCCACATTTTCCATCTGGAATACTCCAAATACATCATTCTTCAGGTTGGCTCACCATTTCTTTTTTTAATAAAGTCTACTACTTCTTATCACTGTGTCCCTGCATGGAGTACATACTTTGTTTACAGTATTTATAGATGCTGTAGTTACTTGTTTAGGTTCTTTCTCCTTTTTGATCAGCTTGGGAACTCCTTGATGCATAGATCATGAGACGCTCTTCCTCCTATCCATGGCATTGTCTCTAACAGCTCCTCAAATGTTTTTTAAATTCAAAGCAATATGTATATCAATAATCTACTTTGATCCCAGTCTCACATTTTCCTCTGACTTCATGATGTGAAAAAAAAAAGAAGAAGAAGAAGAAGAAGTTCTCCTTCTAATTTTAACAAATATAACTATTGGATGGTCTCCTTCTAGATTAGACATCGCTATTCTCTTGATGGAAGGGTGGAAATTTGTCTTAGTGGGGACTACATAAGTGTAGTCTGTCTAGACATGACAACTTTCTCCCTAATAGAAGCATAAGGGCTTTGTTGAGCTGGAGTTGGCACATAATTATTCCTACTTAACACTGGTAGTTCAGAGAGTCTGATAGCTTCAGAAGCAGATATTTTTAAATCTGTTATAGAAAATGTCTTTTTTATTTCTAAATACTATTTTTTATTTACATTATAGAAGAGGGCCAATTTACTAATTACTTTTGTCAGTTAAACTATTTTTTATATATATATATATATATATATATATATATATATATATATATATATATATTATTGATTTTTTACAGAGAGGAAAGGAGAGAGAAAGAGAGTTAGAAACATTGATGAGACAGTAATATCTATCAGTTGCCTCCTGCACATCCCCTACTGGGGATGTGCCTGCAACCAAGGTACATGCTCTTGACCGGAATTAAACCCGGGACCCTTCAGTCCTCAGTCTGATGCTCTATCCATTGAGCCAAACCTGTTTTGGCTGGTGGAAACTATTTTATATTGATTAAATAGGTCTAAACTATCAATTAATATCAATTGGTAGTATTCATTTTTAAAACATTGTATTTGGAAATATTTAATGAATATAGAAGAGTTCATAAATTATATTAAAAAAAAATTAACAGAATCAAAGCTATGTAACCATTACCAAAGTGAAGACATTGTCAGTATAGAAGGAGGAGCTTTCTGTGCCTTGTATTTGGGTCTCCTACTAACCTTGTCTCCCAGATTAGGATAATCACTCTCTTGACCTTTATGATAATTACTTCCTTGACTTACTGCAGCATTAGCACCCAATGTATATATCCATGTACTATATGTTATTTTAAATATACAGGCTTGGAACTTTATATAAATACAGTAAAATGGTCTGTATTCTTATTAATTTTTGATCCTCACATTATGTTTATAATTTTAATTCATGTTGATAGTTATAGCTATTAATATAATTCATTTATTTTAATTGCTCTTCAGAATTATATGACTAGACTAAACTCTATTTTATCTATTTTATTTTTACTTACATTTAAATTATTTATTTTAGGTTATTTAAAACAACATTCTTAAAAAACAACACAAATTCTATAAACATCTATTGACATACACAGGAATATATGCAGGGACTTCTAGGATATATACCTACAAATAGAAAGCATATGTGTAGCTTTTTTAGGTAATTCTAAACTTGTTTCCAAAGTAATTTTTCGAACTGACTTTTTAGACAGCATTGTTTGAGTGTTGCCATAACTTCATTTCTTCAGCAGTACTTGGTACCTATCAGATTTTCTACATATTTGCTTATCTGGTGGTGTGTAATATCATAGGGTTTTTAAATGTAGTTTCCTGACTTTGTATACTTATTTGTTTATCAATTTTTCTTTTTTATTGAAGTGTCTTTTAAAATATTTACTTATATTTCTATTAAAAACAAAATTATATTTTAAATTTCATTTTCAATTTTTGTTCTTCATCTACAATAATATTATTTATTTTCATGTATTGACTCTGTACCCTACAACCTTGTTAGAGTACCTCATAAATTCTAACAGTTTTTAATTTTTGTTAGCTTCTCTAGAAGAGAAATAAAATTTTCTACTTTTTCAGAAAGCAAAGTGTCTTTATAGTTGTACTTCTTCCTTTCCAATCTATTTGTGTTATACTTTTCTGGCTTTATTGAACCTACTAGGGCCTCCAGGACAATATTGAATAGTAGTTCTAAAGAAGAAATCCTAAGAGAGAATATGGCAGCTGGATAGGCAGTAGTGTGGTCTACCTCCTCCTAGGGATAGGCGAGAAAAGCAACTAAATTGGAGAACATCCACCCTGAATTAACACCTTAGACACAGCTGAGGAGACAGTTTTCAATAAGGAAGGGTAGAGGACACCTAGAGAACACTGCTTGCCAGCCATAAACCATGTGGAACCACGGCCATGCCCTGGCAGTGAGTGGCACAGTACCTCCTAACAGGCTCCCAGACATCTGCAGGGGGGGTGTGCTGCCAGAGTGAGCTCCCATACCAGGCTTCCTCACCAGCTCGTGAGGACCCAGCGTCCTAGGATCTGGCTCCAAGACCACACAGTGAGTGCAAGTCAAGGGGAACCTTGTACCTCACCCCCAGCCTGGACCCCAGAACCATTCTGCTAGCCAGACCAAAAGCCACCAAAAACCTGCTCCACCTTCAGCACCAGGACCTGCTGCTGGGGCAACCTGGACCAACTCAGAGCATGGCAAAGGAGCAACCCAGTGTGAGTCTCACTCCAGGCTACAAGAAATCAGGGACTGTGCTATGCAGAGCAACCCACACCTGCTTCTCCCCAGCCCCTGGGACAATCCTGCAGTGGCTACCTGGAGCAAACCAGCACATGCCTCACTCAGGGCAACAGGAGAATATTGACTGGGAAAACTGGAGCAAGCCCATATGCCCAGCCTAGAGCTACAGGACTGTGTCACAAATGCACTGTCAGAGGGACTTAGGGTACCACCATGCTATGGGTACCAGGGCTGCACAGGTAATTGAATGCCAGAGAGCTCTGGGTCCTCAAAGGGAATCACACACCAGAGGAACTGTGCATGTGCTCCCACCACCACAAGCATCTGAACCAGAGTACTGAGGGACCAGCTCTGTGGGAGAAGACATAAAATTCAAAGCAGAGACAATTAAGTTGTAATGCTCAAGGCAAACCCAGCTTCTGGACTAATGTTTTCTGGAGCATTGCCATAACAGGGTCTTCAACCTCTCAAACTCCAAGCAGGGTGCTCAAGGCCAGAAAGAGATAGCAAAAGTGGGGGGACAAAGAAACAACCTTCCAAGGAAAGAAAAGGAGGAATCATCAAGAAAGCTACTAAATAAAATGGAGGCAGCAATGTATTAGAAAAAGAATTCAGAGTAAGGCTCATACAGTTCATAAACTGGATGGATGAGAAAATCAACAATTTATGTAAGAAAAAGAGAAAATAAAAAAAATAATATAGCTAAAATAAAATAAAAAACCATGATGAAAGGTTTCAAAGTAGATTAGAAGAAGCCTTACTTCCTCTAGGAAGCTTTTCTGATTTTTACTTGTGGCCCAAACTGTCAGTCAGAATTCCCTAAGGGGTCCTGGATTGGAGAGGGTGCAGGCTTGGCTGAGGGCCGCCTTCCCCCACCCCCACCCCACCCCCCGCATTAATTTTGTGCACTGGCCTTTAGTAATAATATATTACCTATAGGGTTTATTAGATGCATTTCCTTTAAATAGGAAGCTCCAATTTAAAAATATATATTTTTAATTGATTTCAGAGAGGAAGGGAGAGGGAGAGATAGAAACATCAATTCTGAGAGAGAATCATTAATCAGCTGCTTCTTGCATTCTGCCAGTGGGGATTAAGCAGGCAACTCAGGGATGTGCCCTGACCTGGAATTGAACCATGACCTCCTGGTTCCTAGGTCAATACTCAACCACTGAACCTCATTGGCTGGGGTAGAAAGTTGCATTTTATTTCTGATTTGATGAGAGTTCTTATGCAAAATTGGTATTGAGTTTTGCCAAATTATTTTCTTTAGCTATGGACAAAATTATGTTTTTCTCTTTTCTTTGATTAAGATTATGGATTACATTGATTGGTTTTTTTTTTAAATAAACCAATTTTGCAAAATGAGATAAATGCCACTTGGATATAATATAGTTTCTTTTCTCTACATTAATGGATCAGTATGATAATATTTTAATAAGGACTTGTTTTTTATATTCAGGAAAATATTGATCTGTAGTTTTTTCTTTGTTTTTGTTTTTCTTGTAATACTATTTCTGCATTATTTGGGAAGTGTTCCTTTATCCTTTATTTCCCGGCAAATATTGCATAGAATTGAAATTATTTATCCTTTAAGTACTTTGTATCAGTTACCAGTTAAAATAATTGTCCTGGATATTTCCTTTTAAAACTAAAAATTAAGTTCCTTTAATTGTTTTAAGATGATTCAGGTCATTTCAGCTTAGAAGCATTTTTATAGTTTATGATATTTGAAGACTTGGTCTACTTTAAATTGATTTATCTAGTATTTCCTTTTTATCACTATTTATCCCTTCTATGATCTCTTCCACCTCCACACCACCTCCAGGCTCCATCCCCCTACCCTCCATTCACCACAATGTCATCCATGCCCATGAGTTCTCTATTCTTGTTTACTCAATCCCTCCACCCTCTACACTCTCTACCCCAATAGAACCTGTGAAATACCTTCTTTCATTCAAAATACTGGGTTGGAAAGTGCTTTGCTTTTTCTTCTTATATTTCTGGAAAGAGTATTTCATTATTTCTTTTAAATTAATTAATTATTTCTTAATCCTCACCTGAGGATATTTTCCCATTGATTTTTTTTAGAGAAAATGGAAGAGAGAGGAAGAGACAGAGAGAAATGTCATTGTGAGAGAAATATATCGATTGGTTGTCTTCTGCGGGAGCCCTGACCAGGGCCCAAGCGAGAGAGAAGCCTGCAACTGAGGTATATGCCCTTGACCAGAATTGAACCAGGGACCCTTCAGTTCTCAGGATAATGTTCTATCCATTGAGCCAAACCAGTTAGGGATGGAAAGAGTATTTTAGAATTATTTTATTTCTTCTCTATATCTTCGGAGAAATTTATTTACAAGTGATGTCACCAGGATTTCAGTTCGATTATTGTTGTCTGTGGTGATGCTTTATTTCCTTTTTAGAGCAAATAATAAATAATGAATGTAACTTCTTTAATAGATATAGCTGTATTCAATAATCTAGTAATATTTAAGTCAGCATTGCTAATTGTTTCTTTTAATTAATTTTTCCAGTGTCTCAAAATTCTAAATATTGTGGGTTAAAATATTTAATGTCTATATAATCTACAGTAATATCTTTTAATTCAAGTCTTGATAATTAATTTTTCTTTATCCTGATAACACTCAGTTTATTCATCTATTTAAGTAACCTCTTTATTTTCATTGATTTTACAGTATTTCAGTTTTTTTAAATTTATTAACATTTTGTTCAAAATATTATTCTTTCCTTGTTGCCATATTTTGGTTATAATTACTATTACTATTTTTCATTAGTTTTTTAAGATAGAAACATAAGCCATTAATTATACACTTTTTTATTTTAATATGAGCTCTTAAAGCCTATACATTTCCATCTACTAGTATGCTTTGCTGTAGCTATTTCCCATTTGATAAGATGTATTTTAATTATCATTCAGTTCAAAATAGTTTCTAATTTTGCTAATAGTTTCTTTTACACTCATTAGTTTTTAAATATATCTAACTCAGTTTTCTAATATTTCTAATTGCTCTCATATTGATTTATGTTTTTATAATTATTTATCTCTGGCTTTAGTTATTTGGGCTAAATTAACTATCATTCTTTTTATGGTTCTCTTCAATGTAACCTACTCATTTTCTCTTACTCTTTTTAATAGTATTTTATTAGGTTTTTTTTTTTTAGCAATGTGCATAGTAATAAACTTATTTATACACTAGAGCTTAATTTAAAATTCCCTTAGGGTAAACATGGGGTAATTTGGTATCTTAGTTTATTAATTATATTACTTTATGAAATAGCCCTTTATATATTTTTTGCCAATTTATTTCTGAAAAAAAAACACTTTATAGTACTGATATTTCTTGGGCTAGATGCAAATATACTTTTTTTTAGGAGAAAATAAGGCCTAATTTCCCCTCATATAAATTTTGTATATATATATATAGATCACACACATATTAATATTTGACAAATGCCTTCTCTGCATCATATCAAGAAGCATGGAATTTTTCTACATGCATAGATGAACAAATGCAGGACTCATAAAATTTGGCAGATGAGGAGGGTCAAGTTATATAAGCATTTATGGTGTTGACTATCTCAAATCCCAACGATTTTATATAATAAACATATTTCTCCCTCAGATCCTATATGGGTGAAAAGGAGGACTCAGAGAATGGTGGTCATGCAAGAACCAGACTGAGACCCAGGATCAATGTTCATTTTAACAAGTACTCCCAAAGTTCTCACGGCAGAGGGACAGTAGAACTGTTTCTTCAAGATTCCATCTAGAAGTGATATATCACATTTGTTCACAATTGCCAAAGCACGTCATAAATCCACACCTAACTTCAAAGGGGGCAGGGATCTACATTCTTACACTATGCCCAGAAAGAGGAGATTTGTAAATGTCTCTAATGGCTTATGAAAGTGATAATTAATGCACTCTCTCTACAGTGAATGGAAGAGTCTATGTATTTATTAAGCAGTCACATTATGCTGATTTATCAAATTAATAATGTGTCCTGGGCCTATTTGTGGGGAAGGCACTGTATAATTTTACATTAAAAGTGTCTATGTACATCAAAATAAAAAAATAATAAATGCACACACACACACACACATACACACACACACACACACACACACACACACACACACACGGCAATGTGGTAGTGCTTCTTTTTGTTTTTCCTGGCTGGATGAGGAAGAAAAGTTGAATGTGTCTTATTCATGAATATATCATAATTATAATTCTATTTGGACGATTTATTATTGGCAGCAGTTCTCTGCCTGTAAAAATGATCTGCTCAAACATATTAGGCATTTACTACCTTTGTCTCCACAGTGCAGTCTCCAAGATGAAATTCACTATCTTGTAATGTGGCTCAAGTGAGGCTTATTTCACTGCTTTCCAGACAAGGGAATGGGGTGATACTCATAATAATCAAAATAAAATCTGACTTAATTATGGCACCACTACCCCATTAGTCTGTGGAACCTTTCACCGAGTTTATCAAAACCCCTGACAGAGGAATGGATTGATGACCTTCCCCAGTCAATGCTCTTATTCAGACATGGCAAAAAATAAAAAATAAAATAACCTTAGGTACTTTATACACATTTATGTCACTTTCTATAACAAGGCTATGAAAGTAAAACAGAGTGAAATGCTCAGCCTCTTCAACGTCATCTTTGCTCTCAGGGCCTTCAGCCTATTAGCTTCTGCTTACTCTCGCATCTAGAAGACATGCTAATCATTAGAGGGATTCTGCTTGTGGCTTGAATTTTACAAAGGCAGCCTCTCCCATTTTCCATTCCCTTGTCATAAAAATCTACACTCTGAACTTTGATCAGATTGATTTGAGGAACCACTAGGGTTCCTAACTCCTCAGGTGGCACCTTCTTCAATAAACCTTTCTTTACAGCAAACTCTAACATTTGAGTTTTGGTTTCTCAATCATTGGGCACATGGAGTTTGGGATAAGTCCAAAGACATCTTTATTAGTAATTGTGGGAAATCATATTTGAACATAGCCTATCTGACTATAAATATAAATTTTTAAAAATATATTTTTTATTGATTTCAGAGAGGAAGGGAAAGGGAAAAAGAGATAAAAACATCAATGATGAGAGAGAATCATTGATTGGCTACCTCTTGCACACCCTTACTGGGGATTGAGCCCATAGCCTGGGCATGTGCCCTTGACCAGAATCAAACTTGGGACCCTTCAGTCTGAAGGCCAACGCTTTATCCATTGAGACAAACTAGCTGGGGCTACAAAGGCAAACTTTTAATTACTATATCACACTGATCTGTTATTTTTTTATCTGAATAAAGATTGATCGTTGCATAAATGACTAAGTTATAACTTCATGACTCAGTTATCTTACACTAGAGACCCAATGCATAAAATTGGTGCTAGGGTCTTGGCTCTAGCACCCATGTGCTGCAGCTTTGTCTAGAAGGAAGGACATCTGGAAGGATGTCCAGTCTAGTTAGCATATCACGCTCTTATTATTACAGATAAGTAATATTAGCAAAAAACAAAAGAACTTTATAGTTGTTTAAAATACTTAAAGTTTATGAAAATACAAAAAAAATAATCCATGGGTAGATGTAGATGGTGATTTTGGCTTAATGAACATGTAGTTTATCTTTTCAACAAGTTATTATCCATTTGTCTTTTTTTTTTCTTTCAATTTCAGGAGTAGTGACTTAACATGCATTCATAATTTTGCTATAGATATTTATTCATGCCAAGTTAAAACTTATAAAATGCAAATGTCTTCTCTGTAAAAAAAAAAACAGGCCACAAAAATATCACCGTAGATGATACAATAGAAGTGAAATCTTTTGTCATTTTATCTCTTGAAAACAGTAAATATAGAATCAAAAATGTCATTAGAGTTAAAAATGACCATAGACATGTCTTAGTTCAACCCCTCCTATGTCAGAGAAGGAGAAATAGTTTCATTGCAAGAAACTGAAGATTGATTTCCCCCAAATTGTACAGCTACACTTACCCCGTGGAAGAACAGCTTAATAAGGTTTCTCTACTCTAGTAGAAAAGTCCAGGGGAGTAACAGTGGGTTACTTAGATATTTGTGCAGACTTAATCATGGGACTTCAAATAAGTGTATCTTGGCCTAGCTTAAGCTGTGACTTGATGAAAGAATACAGGCCTTTAGGGCCCTTCTACCATATACTTCAGCTTGTTATGACTTCAAAAGAAGAATAATTGTATATTTCCTGAATCACAAATACACACTTTTGCCCAAGTATAATACATCAGGGGAACTGAGCACCAAAGGAAAGTGCTTCATCGACCCCAATGTGCTCAATAATGAATTAGAAAAAGCTCAAACCACCTATGGCTAAATGAAATTATGGACTTGCGATAGTTTTCTGACCCATATCCATCAAAATGTCTAAAGGATATTAGTAGACAGCAGGCATGCAACCTGGAAATAATAGGGCAGCTGTTAATCTCTTACACTGCTTGATTCTGCTTCACACAAATGAGACAGAGACAATATATGTGCCTAAAATGAGAAACATTGATTTCCAAAGAACAACATACTTGACTTTTGTTTTTGTTTTTGTTTCTGGAAAGAATTATCATTGTTAACTATAAAAATACACATTGATCAGTTTCTCAAGAGTCTGGTATTCACTGAACATCTTTGCCTTGGGATCCTGCTAGGGAAAACTTAAGGAAATATTCTTAAAATTAAATTCCAGCCTTCAAGCTAATTGCAGATTCTTGAGAAAAATATATATCCCACTATTGTCATTAGATGAAGGAAATAGGCATAATTTACTAGTATCTCCCAATGCATCCATGCAAATTAAATGTGATACATGTAAGAAATACAGAAAGTGGTAAATAAACAGGAACTGTGTTACTCTGATCCTTATTTGATGCTCATGTTAGATGAAGCACAACAACAACAAAATACTTCCCTTATTGAGACATTCCTGGAGGAAAATGGAACATTGAAATGCATTAAAAGGAAACATCTCACTCAGCTGAGTATGCCTAGGGTGCTATGAAACCCAAAATTGTAACACCTCCCAGCTACTTATGCCAGCATCCTCCTCCATGATCAATAATTCAAGATAAGGAAGTCTTTCTTTTGTGGGTGCTGAACCTGGTAGGAATTTCTTAGATCATAGCTCTCCTTTACAATGTTCAGAATGAAGCAAAATGATGCTCAATTATTGAGTAGTACTTTCTCATAAGGACCAGCTTTGAGAATTTAACCTCTTATACACTGAGTGGCCCGATTATTATGATCTCTGAATGAATAATAATCTGGCCACTCAGTGTGTGTGTGTGTGTGTGTGTGTGTGTGTGTGTGTGTGTGTATGAGGCCCAGTGCATGAATTTGTGCATGGGTGGAGTCTGGTCAGCCTGGTTGAACTGTTGAACTCCTGGTCAAGGAGACAATTTGCATATTAGCCTTTTATTATATAGGATATACACAGATTATTATGCATTCAGAGATCATAATAATCTGGCTTCTCAATGTATATTGTAGGTTAACATGTTATAGTACTTACATCCTCCTTAACAACTGAGTTTTCAAACTGCTTTAAGAACTCATTTTGGAGGTGTCAGAAGGCAAAGAAAGTGTGTATTTAGGAATTCAGAGTCACAGTTTCTGCCACCTCGGGATACAAATGTTCCTTTAATGCAATGGTTACTCTACTTTTGAACAAGCATACTCATATAGACACTATTATGATGTAGTTTTTTACATTTTAATTTATTACTCTATACATATTACACATGCGATGACAAAGCAATTCAAAAGATAAACATTGGTGCTCTATCTCGTGAAAATAATGCAATTCATTATGCTATAAGTAAATAACACTTGGTCAATAAAAATATGTGAATGGTAAGAATTGGAAGAAAAGGTTATATTTCAAGTTGAATGAAAAATACTTATTTGATTTGAAAGGGTGGGTTATACAGCTGAGAAATTATCCCAGACAGTTGTAATCATTCCCAAGAAGCATTTAAGAGAAACAGAAATAATAGGGTTTCAAAAGTAAAATGAAATATCTATTATGTATCAAGAGCTTTGCATATTTGTCTCACATTAGCTTCAAGATAACTCTAATAAGTAGATATGATCTCCTATGTACAGAGGGAAACAAAGAAGATTCAGGTATTTTCTGAATATTATAGATTTAGTATGGTATAACAAATAGTCAGCATAGGAATACATATATTTCTCTTCTACAGTTAATGTTAAGCTTCAAATATCTGTCTTTCATCTATACCTAGAGTTCTCATACATGTTGGGCTCAATAACATGTTATTGGGCTCAATAACATGTTAAGTCAAAATTTTTTTTTAAAAAATATATTTTATTGATTTTCTTACAGAGAGGAAGCGAGAGAGATAGAGAGCTAGAAACATCGATGAGAGAGAAACATTGACCAGCTGCCTCTTGCACACCCCTTACTGGGGATGTGCCCACAACCAATGTACATGCCCTTGACCAGAATAGAACCTGGGACCTTTCAGTCCGCAGACCGACACTCTACCGCTGAGCCAAACCGGTTTCGGCTTAAGTAAAATTTTTTATGTATAACTTACATAAAATAAACTGTGTCCATAAATTGCATCTTCAGATAAGTTATAAGAAATCTATTTGCTTGTGAACCCACTGCCACAATTAAGAATAGAGTCCCCTCACACCTAAAAGATTTCTCCAATCCATTTCCACTTCAACATCAGAAGAAAGCATTGCTTTGTTGTCTGACACTATACATTAATGTGAATATTCTAAAATTTTATATAAATGCAATTATATGATATGCATTCTATTTGGTCTAGCTTCTTTTACTCAACATACTGATTTTAAGATGCTCTCATTTGGTCCCATCTATCAGTAATTTGACCATTTTTGCTCCTGAGCAGTATAGTATTCCTTTTTATGAATATACCATATGTTGTATATCCAATCAACTTTTGGAAATTTGGGTTGTTTCTCATATTTGGCTACTATGAATAATTCTACTAAAGATATTCATGTAAAATCTTTGTCTGGGTATGTACTTTCATTTTTTTTTTGAGTAAATATGTATGAGTCCAATAAATTATTTTTTAAGAAATATGTTTAACTTTTACAGCAGTGATTTTCAACCTTTTTCATCTCATGGCAGATGTAAACTAATTACTAAAATTCCACAGCATATCAAAAAAATATATTATATTTTTTGCCATTCTGACAAACAGTAGGTATAATATTGATTAATTTTTTTAAAAGTGATAATAGTAATTACCTACCATTTTTGCTCCGAAGTGAGTTTTTAAAAATCAAGTGCCTATACTTGGTGTATGAAATTCATGTACTTGTTTGGGAGGGGGTGTCCTTCAGCCTGGCTGCACCCTCTCGCAGTCTGACTGTCAGGCCTAAGCCATCAGTCAGGCATCCTTAGGGCTGCAAAGGAGGTAGGAGAGGCTCCCACCACTGCTGCTGTGCTTGCAGCCATCAGTTCAGCTTGTGACTAAGGGGAGCTCCCCCCATGGGAGTGCACTGACCACCAGGGGGCAGCTCTTGTGTTGAGCATTTGCCTTCTGGTGGTCAGTGAGCATCATAGCAACCAGTTGTTCTGCTGTAAGGGTCAATTTGCATATTACCCTTTTATTATATAGGATGGTTCCTGATAGGATATGGTTCTCTCTCTCTCTCTCTCTCTCTCTCTCTCTCTCTCTCTCTCTCTCTCTCTCTCTCTCTTTCTTCGGCAATCTAAGAATCAAAGGTTAAAGAGGTCAGTACCTTTGAGTAAATAATCAGATATTGCATGTTTTACAAATTCTCGTGACACACCAGTATACAGCTAGGGGCACACCAATTGAAAATCCCTGTTTTAGAGAGATTTCCAAAGAGTTACAAAAGCAATTGTATCATTCAGTTCCTTAAACACAGAGTTACCATAAAACTCAGTAATTCTACTTAGAAGAAATGAAACATGCCCACACAAAAACTTGCACAGCAATGTTTTGAAAAATAAAATAAGGCCTAGCCAGGTGGTTTGGTTGGTTGGAGCATCATCCCTTACACCAAAAGTTTGTGGGTTTGATTCCTGGTCAGGGCATATACCTGGATTGCGGCTCCACTCTTGGTCAGAGCACATATATATGGGAGGCAGCTGATCAATTTTTCTCTCTCACTTCAATGTTTCTCTCTCTCTCTCTCTCTCTCTCTCTCTCTCTCTCTCTCTCTCTCTCTCTTCTCTCTCTCTTCATTCTTCTTTCTAAACACATACACTGGTGAGGATTTAAATAGATAACAATAGTAAATAAAATAAAGATAATTGTATCATTTTACACTTTTCCCAGCTGTGTATGAAAGCTCTTGTTGCTATATGCCCAGCCCAGCACCAGGTATTCTGTTTTTAAATTGTTTTAGTTTCTCAGTAATTATAGAAAAGTAGCTCAGTGTGACTTTAATTTGCATTTTCTTAATAGCTGGCTAATGATGTTGAGAAGCTTTTAAATTGCTTATTTATCATTCAGGTATCTTCCCTGTGAAGTGCCAAATCAAATGTTTTACACACTTTTTAAAACTGAGTTCTCTTGTCAAGTTCTTTATATACTGTTGAAAGAAGTCAGTTGAATTGTGAATATTTTCTCCAGTCTGTCTTCTTTCTTTTCTTAACAGTGTCTTTGCAAGTACAAACTATTTTGAAAATGTTGGTTATTATTTAATATGCTTACTGCTCTTCCTAGCACATCTGGAAAACTGCTGTCTAATACAACATTTTCGTCTAGGAGTTTAATTCATAGAACTTTTACATTTAGATTTATTAGTTCAAGGTCACTCTGCTAATTAGTATCAGGCTATAAGTTGGACTTAAACTGTTTGGGGCCAAGTCTTAATTGCTACTATCTCTTAACTGCTACTGTCTTCCATAAATATTAAAACCTACAACATTATGACATAAAAATTGTAAAAGGTAGGTTCTACTCTCAATGAGCTTCGCAGTCCTGTGGAATAAATTAGGTAAATACATGAAAAGGCAACTAGAGATTTCAAAATATAGAAAGATATTTTTTTCTTATGTAAATTAAAGGAGGTAAAATTGAGTGGAAGATAAATAATATATTCATGAAGAAGTGGCATTGGATCTGTCCTTGGAAATATAAAAAATGGAGGAGGGGAAGGGGTGTATATTTCTAACTCACCGGTAACTGACAAAATGCTATACTGTGGGCATTTATCTCTGTATATCACTTCAATGAAGTGAAGGTGTCATAGAATCCATCTGTCCTATAGATATCACTAGATCTTAAATTAACTATGGACACAGTGATAGCTATTGAGGCTATTTGGGCACTATTTAATTTTCAATATGCATTACCTATAGAGCAAGGTTAATTAATAATTAAGCAATTTATTTTTATCCATTTACCTCTAATGGCTAATTCAAGATCTGTACTGGTGTTTCGATTTCAAAATTGCACTTGATTGTCTAAATTCTGGGAACTTGGCCAATCTAGTATATAGTCACAAGTTGATACTCTTGGGAAGAAATTCAATTACTATTTTAAATTATGAAATTTTAACTTCTTTCTCAACAACTGGGAGCAAAAGAAAGAGTATTGTTTATCTTTCTCCATGTTGGAAGAGTGTAGGCTTCCTAATCTGAAGAGTATTTGGAGGAACACAATCATCTCCCTTTTGAAGTCAGATCCAGTTAAATTGTAACTGGTTTCTTGAACACATTCTAATTTTGAAAATTATTTTGGCCTTGGTTTTGTAATCTGAGGTTTACCTTATTCCCTAAAGAAATTCCCTAAAGGAATGCAAAATACTATATAATAAAAGGATAATATGCAAATTGTTCCCTCTACTGGGAGTTCAACCAGGAGGCCTGGCCAGCCTGCAAACTGCCCAGGGCCCTTACCCCCATCCCCACTTGTCCTCCCCTCCCAATAAGCCCCTGACACCCTGATCAGGGTGGGCTGGCCAGACCCACCCATGCAGGGATTTGTGCACCTGGCCTCTAGTATAAAATAAACTACTGTCAATTGAATTGACTGCAATTAAAAATAAAATAACCTATAACATCATTGCATAGAGATAACTACCCTGTTTCCCTGAAAATAAGACAAGTCTTATATTAATTTTTGCTCCCAAAGATGCACTAGGTCTTATTTTCAGGGGATGTCTTATTTTTCCATGAAGAAGAATAAGGTAGACATTTATTGTTAAATGAAAATAAAGGAAATTTATTACTTGTATACATTATATATGGTACGGTATATAATGTATACATTATACATTGTATACATTATATACCGTACGTTAGTACGGTAGTTGTCAGCACAAACCAGACAAACTGTGACTCCTACAGTACCAAGAATTTACTCATTTATTCAATGACAATCATGTCATCATCTTCTGGAACATCATCATAACAATCCAATTCCTGAATTTCCTGGTGAATTTCTTGTGACTCCATTTCTTTCAGAATCAGTGGACCAAATCTCTCATGGTTAGCCTAGGGGGGCCTTATTTTCGGGGGATGCCTTATATTTCACTCAGAAGGAAACCTGTAAGTAGGGCTTATTTTCAGAGGATGTCTTATTTTCGGGGAAATGCATAGTAATTCTGTCTTCTAGTCCTTCTCTTGTGTTTAAAGATACAAACATACAATTCTTT
The DNA here is from genome assembly GCF_014108245.1 of Pipistrellus kuhlii. Taxonomy (NCBI): domain Eukaryota; kingdom Metazoa; phylum Chordata; class Mammalia; order Chiroptera; family Vespertilionidae; genus Pipistrellus; species Pipistrellus kuhlii. The sequence continues at coordinate 3,127,651 of NW_023425404.1, forward strand.
TACAAAAGTGTTCTTACATCTATGTTACATTTTGCAAACTCTATTTAATGTCACCTTGCTTAGATTATTGCATTTTTTTGACTCATAATGGTAATTACACATGATATATCTGCAAAATAATGAGAAAGCCTTAACATTCACACTTTAAAATGTGAAGGAAAAAAAATCAGATAATTATTTTCCTTTTTGACAAAACAGGATAAAGTGCCAAGCAAACACACATTATATACAACACCTCAGTGTTTGTCTAATTAATGTTCCTAAGAGGTGGCCCATCTTACTATTTTAGTAGCATTTATTACTTTCAAACAAGGCAGCTATTTGTTGTTGTTAATCCTCACCCAAGGATGTTTTTTCATAGACTTTTAGAAAGAGCAGAAGGAAAGGGGAGAGACACAGAAGGAAACGTTGATGTGAGAGAGACACATAGATTAGTTGTCTCCTGCACATGTCTCAATCAAGGACAAAGATGGAGCCTGCAATATCTGAGATATATTAGTTTCTTATATCCGCAAGATATAAAAAATAAACTAGATAAAACTTTGAGCTTGTAAGGAATATGTTTTTAACATACATATGTGGATTTATGCAAACATTTTAATATATACATAGAATATTGCCAGGTGGAGGTAGCTAGGACTAGAGCAAATGGTCTGGTGCAGGGGTCAGCATGACCTCTGTTATGTAAATGAATTTTGTTGGAGCACAGCCATGCTCATTCACTTATATATTGCCTATGTCTTACATATTAACAGAAATAGCATAGTGTCTGTGAGTTGAATAGCTGTGACAGAGACTGTGACCCACAATGTCAAAATTATTTACTATGTGGTCCTTTATAGAAAAAAAAAAATTCAAATCTTGATTCAAAGCAGTGGTTCTCAAAGTGGGAAACCCAGGCCAGTACCATCATTAAGTTAGGAACTTGTAGGAAATGCACATTCTTAGGCCCTAGCTAAGACTACTAAACTTGTAATGCTGGGGGAAAAGCCCTGCAGTGTTTGTGTGTAATGAGCCCTAAGTGAGTTCTGATGTACGGTAACATTTGAGAACCACTGTTCCACAGTAAATAAGCTTAAGAAAAGGCAAGGCAGCCAAGCTGTAAGAGGGAAGATTCCAGGACACAGACCAACCACACACAGCTGGTGTAAATTGCATTTGCTGGGTCAGAAATTATTAATGCATGAAAAATTAGTTGCTACTGAGTATTAACGTATGGCCCAAATCTGGCCATTCTTCACACTTCCGAGTGCAAACCACCATTGTCTCTGGCCCAGGTCTCTGCAAAAAGCATTTAATTTGTCTTCTTAATAGTTCCTCTAGATAACATTCCAGTAGCCCTTTTGAAATATAAGTCTGTCCTACTAAAAAAGCCTCCAAAGATAGCTCATAATAATTAAAATAAAAAAATAAAGATTCGCTATAGCTTCCTCTCATTCCAGCCAAGTGAGGAGCTTGCTGTTCACTCTAATACAAATGTCTTTCTCAGAGATATCCTCCTATTATGCTAATATCCTCCTAATAGCCCCCTCTTCACAGGACTATTCCACATAAAAATCTTCCCCAGCCACATTATCTAAAATAGTGTCCACTTTAAGTGTATTTTTCACATGGTATGTGAATTCTATCTCAATATATCTGTTTCAAAAGAACCCCAAAACCTAAAGGTGAAAGCTTGCTACAATATCTGGTGTCACATATGGTTATGTTCCCATCTACACCAGAAAATTAAATCACATCTGAAGCATTCATAGCATCATCCCTAGGTTTTAGTAAGGGCCCATAATTTGTGCTATTATATACTATTTTATTATAAATTATATTATTACACAGCATTTACTAATATGACTACCATATGCTTGTATTTTATGATCACTGGATGCCAGCCTTGTTTAAGCTGACTCCTAGAAGACATATCATTGGTTAGGAGGTTACTCACATTGAGATAGGAGAAAGATCAAGTTGTGTGGGCAGCAAAAAGTAGTCAAAATATATATTAAAAAAGGCCCATCAATTTAAAAATGAGACAATAAATTTTCAGTTTGCTGAGGCATTTTAGGTCAGCCAGTTTAGATTAGAATAGGAGGATACTTCCCTACTCCTAACTCGTGTACGTACCATTGTGATTTTCAAGCATATTTCACTCACCATTATTAACTATTTTGAATAATTCAAAGTCTGGGTTCATTTTTGTAAGAAAGAGGTCTAATATAAAGTAAAATACTTGTATGGTATTATTAGCCTTCAAGTGCCTCAATTTTGAATAAATGCTTAATTTTTAATGCTGTATTACTGTTTAGAGCAGTGAAGTAAATTTCTCACAAATCTCTTAGGAAAAACAAAATGAGTTTTGTTAGGTAAGTGCCTAAGTGCCTCTCTTCTGTGCTTCTCAGAAACTAGCAAAGTTTTATCATACACTTTAGCTTCTGTTGTATAATTTAACTCTTCTGTTGGAAAAGGAAAATATCATAGGTTACAACTGAAACCTCAGCCAATGCAGCTGTGTAAAAGATAAATAAATAAACAACTGAAGTTACAAAACTGCCTTTGTAAACTTAAAAATGGATCTGAAGATGAAGATAACTTGTCTGAAAGGCAGTTTCTCATTTAGTCAGTTTAAAGACTTTGTCAACATCTAAAGAGCAACTCATGAATGGATCTAGGAACAGATTTCATGAATTCTTGCCTACTCTCTCCTATAATATATTCTCTATTTATGTTTATACTTCCCGTTATATGTTTATTCTCAAATTCACTGTGAGTAAGCAGAAATATTAAACATATAAACGTCACAATGGAAACAGCAATAAAAAGACAGAGGATAGCTTATGAGGAATATAAGAAAAAATGAAAAATAAAGTATAATAATATGATAGAGGAATGTATCTCACCAGCAAAATCATCACCAAAATCCTTGAACCAGTTGTGGTATTTAATCCAACAAGCCAAAATCTGTCTTACCCCATTTTCAAGAGTCATCTAATTAGAGAAAATTGTACATTGCTAGAAGAAATGTTTATTGATTGCTTAATTTATTTTGCTTAGAACTTTATATTACCTCATGTAATTCTTATAACCAGCATATAAAAAAGAGCATTGCCCTCACTCAAAAAGTGCTGAAGTCTAGAGAGGTAAAATAACTTGCCTAAGATTTCATACTTAGTAAGTAGGAGAGCAAGATTTAAAACTCAGTTCTCTCTGACTATAACTTTCTTGTCCATAGCTATTAAGTAATATTATTTTTTAAGATAATCTTAAGGACCATTGATGATAAAAAAAAGAAACAAACAAACAAAATAACATCCAACAAGAAATAAATGCCTAGTTTAGTTCTTTTTTCTTTATTTTCTTTTTTTATTGATTTTGTACAGAGAGGAAGGGAGAGAGAGAGTTAGAAACATCGATGAGAGAGAGTCATTGATCAGCTGCCTCTTGCACACCCCCTACTGGGGATATGCCCGCAACCAAGGTACATGCCCTTGACCGGAATGGAACCTGGGACCCTTCAGTCCCCAAGCTGATGCTCTATCAATTGAGCCAAACCGGTTTTGGCATAGCTTAGTTCTTTATATTTGGAGATTCTAGTGTTGAAAATTTAGAAAGTGATGATTTATTTTTTTTACATGCAAAATATTTGGGAGATCAAAGATCTAAAACAAGCAGATAAATGGAACATTTAGACTGCACCTACATGGATAAAATAAAGAGCATTATCACTTTATTTGGCAATATAGAACAAAAAGAAACTTGTAAGTCTACTTTCATTTCAAAGACATTTTATCTAAACTGACACCAACATGATTGCTTTTCCCTTCCTGGTGTGTGAACAGAATAATCAATTGCAATGAGTAAATCCCTAATAACTACATAACATATTGGTGGAATGAATTTGGTAACATGGAAAATATCTATACTATATTGAGTCCACCCATTTATAAAGAAAAATAAAATATGTAAACTATTGTTAGTAATGCTTTCTAAATTATAAATGTTTTTGTTTCTCTGGGCAGTTGATAAAACTTAACATATTTTCAGTGTGATGGAAACTTCAACCTAAATAGCAAAATCAGCTTGGGCTTGGGCTTGCTTTCTTGCCTAACTTCCCTTACAACACATAAACATTGGTGTACAAGGTTTGAGGTGGCGTTTGTGGCTGGGTAGGAACAAACATTACCATGAACTCCTGGCCTTTCCTAGTTAGCTAGGGAAGGGTTAAAGGAGGAAATCCTAAGCATTTTCCATGATTTTATATATCAAAAATTAAATTTAAATTACTTTTGGTTCAAATAATACAGCAAATAGATTCTGGCTGGGTAGCTCAGTTGGTTAGAGTACTGTTCCCACATGACAAGGTTGCAGGTTCATTCCCAGGTCAGGGCACATATAAGAATCAACCAACGAATACATAAATAAGTGGAACAACAAATCAATGCTTCTCTCTCTCTCTCTCTCTCTCTCTCTCTCTCTCTCTCTCTCTCTCTCTCTCTCTCCCTCTCTCTCTCTCCCTTCCTTCCTTTCTCTCTCTAAAATCAATCAATAGAAAAAGAAATTTATTTTAAAAATTGTCCCTGCTGGTGTGATTCAGTGCTTGAGCATTGACCTATGAACCAGAAGGTCACATGGCCCCATTCTCTTCCCCATCAGGGAAAAAGACTGTGTTACAGGCTCCATTCCCAGTGGAGGTCATGCAGGAGGCAGCCAATCAATTATTCTCTCCCGTCATTGTTGTTTCTATCTTTCTTTTCTTCTCCCTTCCTCTCTGAAATCAATCAAAATATATTTTAAAATAGATACAGCGAATTTAGTTTACGTGAAAATACATGAAATTCAACCTCAACATGCATTTAAAATATTCGAAAGACAGTGACATGAAAGGAAAGATGACCTGTTCTGAAAACTAGCTATGAATTTGCAGTCTAAAAACTAGGGCATGTGGTTTTCCTTCTCTAGCTTCACTTTCCGATTCTCTAAATTGGGCTTGTTAATTGCTACCATGTTGGAGTTTTTCTGTAAAGATTATATAAATTGCACACACAAAAGAACCACCCTTGTGTCTGAGGTATACATCATCTTCTCTTAGCTGACCAGGAGACAATATATCGAATTTCTACTTCTCAGAGACACTTGTAAACTGTCTTACCCTGAAAGAGACTTTCACTTCATGCCCTGAAGACCCATTGCTCTTCCTTTTCTCTTTCCTTTCTTTTCTTTTCTTTTCTTTTCTTTTCTTTTCTTTTCTTTTCTTTTCTTTTCTTTTCTTTTCTTTTCTTTCTTTTCTTTCCTTTTCTTTTCTTTCTTTTCTTTCTTTTCTTTCCTTTCCTTTCCTTTCCTTTCCTTTCCTTTCCTTTCCTTTCCTTTCCTTTCCTTTCCTTTCCTTTTCTTATTTTTTCTTTTCTTTCATATTCTTTCTTTCTTTTCTTTCTTTCTCCCTTCTTTATTCCTTTCTTTCTTTTGTTCCCTTTTCTTATTTTTTCCTGGTATTTTGATGCACTGTTGTGCTGGGATGTAGTGTTTAAAATTCTTATTAGAGTAGGCCTAAAAATAAGTTTTTTTTCTCTCTTAAATTTGGATAATTTTAGGAGGAGTCACATTTTAATAAACTTTACCCTAGAATTGGAGATTGATTTGGACTACATAGAAAATCCTTACTAAGTCAACTGTAAGAGGTCTGTAGATAAATTATGCACTAGACAGTGTAAGTGTTCTGTAATGTCAAAAAATGGTGCCAGGCCCTAACCAGTTTGGCTCAGTGGATAGAGCATTGGTCTATGGACTGAAGGATCCCAGGTTGCGGGCACATCCTCAGTGGGGAGTGTGCACAGGTAGCAGCTGATGGATGTTTCTAACTCTCTATCCCTCTCCCTTCCTCTCTGTAAAAAATCAATTATATATCTATATATATAGATGGTGCCAGTAAATGTAGAAAAGGGGATTAAAACATTTAAATATCTGCTAGATGCATGCATATCTATTAAGAAAATAATGAACTGAGAGAGAGAGAGAGAGAGAGAGAGAGAGAGAGAGAGAGAGAGAGAGAAAATGAATGAGAAAAAGAGAGAGAAAAGGGAGAAAGAGCACCAAACCCTTTCATGGATCAGGGTAAACCATTCAGGAAGACTTTGTGGTTATATTAGCACCTGAGCATGGCATGTGAGTTAGTCAGCCCTGACACAGTCAGAGAATCTCTGCTCCCATGCTTTCGGGCTTCTGCAGAGACTGGTGGATGGGTACAGGGTCTGTCTCCGCCAGCCACCAGCATGCCTGCGAGCTGAAGCATGGCAGAGCCCCAGCAGCTTGAGTCTGAGGTGTGGCCAGACTGCATGCACAGCCCCTGCCTCGGGATGTCTGAGGGGAAGCAGTACCTTAATGAAGGCCCAGTAGCAGCAGCTTGTTCATCGGAAGCTGCACCAGGACAGATGCAGTGGTAATGAAATTGGGTTGGGGACGCTCAGCTCAGCAGGTCACTTTCAAATTGGCTGTCACTTTCAAACAGACCTGTGTCAACAGAGTCTCTGCCTGGCAGTTAGTGCTTGGGAGAGGATTTTATTCATCAGGACCCAGAAGCCAAATTGCTTTAATGCGCATCTCATGGATCCTGTAGGTTCCTTGCTTAGTCATTTGATACATGGAGTACTGCAAGCTTCAGAAAGTGACAAAGCCACTGCTCACTGAGATGACTTCTGATTAAAAAAAAAACAAAAGTCATCGATGAACGCATGGTAATAATAAACATGTTTTGCCATGCATGGCCACAGTTGTTGCCATTGATTACTCTAGAATAGGGGTGTCGAACTCAATCAGAGAAGGGGCCAAAATCTAAAATCCAGCCTAAATCGCGGGCCGAATGGTTTACTGAACAGTCATAAACTGTCATTGTGATGGAAACGCAGCGGAGTGCAGTGATGACAGCGTGGTGCGGGCCACATTGCAAGGCCTGGCGGGACGGATTTGGCCCGCGGGCCTTGTGTTTGACACATGTGCTCTAGAAAGACAGCCATATGGATAGGGGCTTGTGGTAGGACTGTCCCAGGATGCAGGTGAGGAGACAGATTCAGCGCAATGAGGTGTGACTCCCCTACTTTACTCCAGGGGTCTTTAAACTATATCACACTGCTTCTTAAATTGATTCCTTTTTTTTAATGACCTTGCCACCAATAGATTTTGATGATCCAAAGTAATACCCCAGAGCAATCCTTCACAGGCAAAGTCTTAGGATGGGATTTCTATTGCTCTCTACTCAGTAAGCTTTGACAATAAACATTTACCACAATACATGCTAAACATTATCTTCATTGCTATTCTCACTCCAAATAGGCAGAAAGCCAGCACTAGATGATGTTCCACTTCAATTTTTAACGTTTGCGTAGAATAATATTTGTAATAAATCTGATAATCATCCTTGGTCTGATAATTCATTGCCTGAACAATAAAGTTCCCCCATGTTCTGAAAGACAGTATATCCTCGGAGGAAAATTATGTCATTAATTCTGAGCCTGAGTCTACGTCAGACAAATGTCTGCAGGCCCTACTTGGCAGTCCACATATTCCTGGTCCTTCCCATGGCCGCTGAGCTTCCCTCCCCCTTCCTCTCATTTACATCTTTCATGGATCTCAGAAATGAGAGTCCCACGCACTTGCACACACATGAACCATTGATGGTAAAAAAGAAGGCAGGACTCCATCTGGCCCACAACATGAACTACTAAGAAGTTATAAACCACAGAAAGCTCCATCCTGTAGGAAACATAAATATTAATACAATTAAAAAAATAAAACAGTTTAGAAGCATACAGGGCCAATTATACAAATCTAATCAACTTGTATGATATGATGGTATTCAGGAGTAAATTCTGATCCAAAAATTATTCCTTCATTTAGTGATTATTGGTCCCTGACTTATAGAAATAAAAACTGGAGTTTTATGCAAATACTTGAGGCCTGATGCACGAAATTCATGCAAGAGTAGGCCTCCCTCCCTCCGGCTGCCAGCACCGGCTTCTCTCTGGCACCCAAAGAATGCAAGCTTCCCTTCAACTGCTGGCAGGCATCTGGGACCTGGGCTTCCCTCTCAGCCCAGGCTTTGCCCAGAAGGTCATCCAGAAGGATGTCCAGTCTAATTAGCATATTACACTTTTATTATTATAGATAGTTGAGATTCACATTTCCTGAATTGCAAGAGGATGGGGTGATGTGTATAAGATACAGCCCTTGATCAAGACCATTCACGATCCTTTCTAAAAGAGAAGACTCACACCCAATACACTAAAGAAGAAGGTAAAGCAGAGTATGAGTAAAACTTAAAAACAGAATCCTACATAAATGAATAGGACATTACTCTTGTGAAAACCTATCATGTTTAAGAAAAGTTCTATAGAAAGCATTTAAGAAAACAAAGATCAACAAGCAGGATATATCTATTTTTTTAATATTTTTTAATTGATTTTTTACAGAGAGGAAGGGAGAGAGATAGAGAGCTAGAAACGTCAATGAGAGAGAAACACTGACCAGCTGCCTCTTGCACACCCCCTCTCGAGGATATGCCAGCAACCAAAAGTCCATGCCCCTGACCGGAATCGAACCTGGGACCTTTCAGTCTACAAACCGATGCTCTACCACTGAGCCAAACCAGTTTTGGTAGGATATATCTATATTTAAGGTATAGAAAAAAACTGGAGAAATATCAATACCATGTTCACTATTCTATATAATAAAAGCTTAATATGCTAATTGACTTAACAGCAGAATGACCAGCAGAACAACCAGTTGCTATGATGCACACTGACCACCAGGGGGAAGACACTCAACACAGGAGCTGTCCCCTGATGGTCAGTGCACTCCTACAGGGGGAGCACCGCTCAGCCAGAAGCTGGGCTCACAACTGAAGAGCACAGCAGCTATGGAGGGAGCCTCTCCTGCCTTCGCAGCAGCACTAAGAATGTCTGACTACTGGCTTAGTCCTGCTCCCTGTGGCCTAAACCATCTGTCAGATATCCCCCAAGGGGTCCTGGACTGCCAGAGGGACCCCCGCCCCAAGTACATGAATTTCATGCACTGGGCCTCTAGTTGACATATAACTTTATATTAGTTGCAGATATACAATATAATGATTTGACATTTGTATGTGTGATTACTACAATAAGACTAGTTAACATCCACCACCAGACATAGTTACAAAAACTTACTAGTGGTCATAAATTAGAAATATCTTTTAAAATGCAAGCATCTTTTATGCCTACCTCATGTTAAGTAATTCTGATCACATTAAGCCTGTCTTTCAGAGCTGACCAACACTGGGCAAACTACTTCAATATTTTTCTGTTGGATTTAGGGACAGACCAGCATCCTGAGTCTATATCAGTAAATTGTCTATAAGCCAAGGAAAGAAAAATTCCAAGAAGTCAAAATAAAACCACAAAATGGAGAGTCCAACAAATTCTGAAGCATAATTTTGTTACAGTAAGCAAATTAGTTATTAACTAAAAAGAAGGGAGCCAGACATCTGGTTAGGCCTGATTCAGTGGGGAAACAGCAGTTTCTCAGTCACCACCTGGAGTAACAGGCATTGCTCTGGACAACATCCTGACTACTGACTAAGCAAGGAAAGATCGTTTTACAGCCATCCTGGGAGGTCACCACCATTGTTATGCTGAAAAAGGAGAAACCAGTAAGGGGGACTTTCTTTTCCTAAGGGCATGAGCCCTAGAAACCAAATGATGAAGCAGAACTATAAGGCATGTACAGTAGGAGCCAAAATGGGTACCAAAAAGGGAAGGGCAAAGCCTGGGAAAAGATCAGCTAGAATAAGGGCACAGAGCTCTAGAGGATGCAGGACAGAAAACAAATAGGGAGAGAAAACTCCACAACACAGACAGAGCCAGGATAGAGATTAGAGAGTGTGAAAGAAAGCCTGCCCTTTCCCAAACCCAAGTACATGTATGGAAGTTTATCAAGAACCTCAAAGCAGCCACTACTACAACCTGCCTGTTCTCTGACTTGAAAGACATACTATCTCTTTTCACTCTAATAAATATTACCACCATCATTTTATTGTAAAATCCTCCTAACCTTGTGTACATGGAATTCCTTTTCAGAGACACTGAAGAATTCTATTTCTATACCTTCCCCAGGAAGACCTACCTCAGTCCCAGTCCTCTGGGAACAATTTCATCCATTTTCTAACAACGGTTGCATTAAGCAGAATTCTGCATGTAGGCATACAAATAATTCAAGGGTGTAGGTAATGAAAATACTCCCACAGAAGCAATGTAGAAAGCAAACTACAATCTAAATCAAAGTGGAAAGAATATGCCTTTGGAACTTTATGTAATTAATTTTATGAGTCAACCTTTATTGAATTCCTATAATGTTCTGGGCTCTTTTCTAGTTTTTTCAAAAGCTAAATTGGATGTGGCTTGTATGCAATGTCACACACACACACACACACACACACACACACACACACACACACAGAGTGGCCAGATTATTATGCATATATATTAGAAACTCCGTGCATGAATTCATGCATGGGTGGGGTCTGGCCAGTATGGCCAGGGGGAGGGGACATGGGCGGTTGGCTGGCCTGCCTGCTGGTCGAAGTCCTGATCAAGGAGACAATTTTCATATTAGCCTTTTACTATACACTGAGTAGCCAGATTATTATGACCATCCCATCAGTACTTCGTTGGACCATCTTTTGCCTTCAAACCTGCAGCCTTGGTGTATCTGAATGCTTTAACCAACTGAGCTACCTGGCCAAGCCACAATTCTTTTCCTTTACCAGACTTTCATGCTTCTGCCTAAACATTCCCAGAAATAGGATGAGGAACCAGACACAGTAGGAAGTCTAATCCTCCAACACATAAAGTTCTCCTCAATGTGACAATAAGGGGATACAATAATAGAATCTTATTGCCTGCAAATTAATCAAAGGAGAATGCCTCAGGATTGTTGCCTCAAGGGTTCCCACCACCAACCCCCTGCAGGGAAGACTGTGTATTTTAGCACTAATTTTTTTTTTAATCATCCAGGCTATCTAATTTTACCTTAAGCATCTTCCAATCTTAGTTTTAAGAGGAGCCTGTTTTCTAAGAGAAAAATCCTGGAGAAAATAGAAAATGCATAAAAAATTCTGTGAACGTAAAAACACACACACACTGAAATACAAAAGAATTCTGAGAAAGTGTCACTGTTACAGCTCTGCTTTGAAACTGCATAAGACATATCTGATAGAAAACAGGGGTATCTATGTTAATCTATCTATCTATCTATCTATCTATCTATCTATCTATCTATCTATCATCTATCAAGAGCAACTCTAACAAAAACATGTCCACTTTTGCAAGTATTATATCAACTTATTGAATACCCCACTATTATAAACAGGTAAAAACATTGTATCATAATGACTTGAAATTTCCCTATTTTTGTCTTTTGGAGGCAGATGTTTTTAATAAGTCAAGAACTTAGTTTTCCCCATTTCTCATCACTTCCTCATTGTTTTAGGTTAGCTGCTTTCCAGAAGGCCTGTGTGGCTTGTTATAATATACTAGAGGCCCCAAATTCATGTAAGGGGGTGAATGTTCCTCAGCCCAGCCTGCAACCTCTCCAATCTGGGACCCCTCAAGGGTATCCGACTGTCCATTTAGCTTTATCAAGATCAGGCCTAAATGAGCAGTCAGACATCCCTCTCACAATCTAGGACTGCTGGCTCCTAAATGCTTGCCTGCCTGCCTTCCTGATTGCCCCTGTTTCTGCCTGCCAGTATGATCACCCCTAACCACTCCCCTGACAGCCTGATTGCCCCTAACTGCCCTCCCCTGCAAGCCTAGTCACCCCTAACTTCCCTCCCATGCAGGCTTGCTCTCCCCCAACTTCCCTCCCTTGAAGGCCTAGTCCCTTCCAACTGCCATCCCCTGGTGGCTATCTTGTGGCGGCCATCTTATATCCACATGGAGGCAGAATCTTTGACTACATAGGAGCAGCTATCTTTTGTGTTGGAGTGATGATCAATTTGCATATTACTTTTTTTTATTAGACTGGTTCCTTATCCTCCTCTATATGGATGTGCCCATATTTCCCTGTAGAAACTTGTCCTTAAGCTGGAAAAGAGCTTCTCTCTTGTTATTATGTAAAGGGTGCTATTTATTAAGAATCTTTTACACAGTATTTTCATTTTCCCATGTGGCAGAGTCTCATTATAAAGCAAGTATGTGCAGTGGAATAATGGTAGACCACATCAGACTAAAACTCAAAATATGGCACCGAGCAGAGAGGAAGCCTGTCACAAGTTTTACAGAAAAGAAGAAACTGTTAGGGCAATTTTTCATTTGCATAGTATTTCACAATTGTGATACAAAACAATTCCACCTGAGTAATACCTTTAATTTAGTTTAGATTTTGGTGTTTTGTTTTTGTTTTGTTTAGATTTTGTTTTGTTTTGTTTTGTTTCCAAGGTCCAATTGGAAATGGAATGTGATCTCTATGTGGAACATCCTCATGGCCTTAGATTGTAAATTACTAAAATCCATTTCTGCAAGTGACACGTCATACAAATGCAAATACAATATTAGACTTTCAAATCCAATGATAATGTGACAAACAAAATCAGTCCCACTCCTGTGAAGTACGCCAAAATCAATTCCTACCTCTTGTAACTTCCCAGTGCCTCAATTTGTTCACTGAGCACTTTGCAACATAGTCCTTTTGAAAAGGCTTTAATAAGAAGAATCACAATCATCCAGCCAAGAAAGTGAGACAGGAAAGACTGTTTAGTGCTTACTCACACACACACACACACACACACACACACACACACACACACACACAACTTTTTAATAGTCTTTACAAATTAGCTATTTACTGTATCTCACTCCCTAACCCTAATGCTGGTTCATTGTTTCTTAAATAATCCTTTTATTTCTCAGGAAGCAACTTCTCTTTGTTTAATTGTGAATGAGAAAAATAAAATATCAATATAAAACGACACCAGTGTAGGGCCTTAATAAAGTAATATATGCATTATGAAATCTTACCTTTTGCAGGAAAATGAGTCCATGGTGAGCTCTTCGGCTTTATTCTCATCTTTCCATCTATAGTAGGAAGGAGTTACTATTTATTTTCACCCCATGTCTCCATTGGTTTCCAAACTACTGCCCTCTTCTATTCTCCTGTCCCCTTAAAGATTGATAGCAGTCCCCTTGTGATAAGAACTCCTCCAAATAGTTGGGAACATAATATGAGTAAGTATAAAGGAGACTGGGGAAATATGTTGGATTTTTGGCATTTTAAAAGACAAATAAGCATCTTTCATATTGTCATTCAACAAATATCTATTAAATGCTATTATGTGACAAACATTTAATAGAACATTTCAGACACATGTTTTACAATAATAAATGACTATAATAATCTCCATTCTATAAGCCCTTTTTTTAAAATTGGCTATTTTATTCTAACCAGTGTGGCTCAATTGGTTGGACATTTCCCCATGCATTGAAAAGTTGCCAATTTGAATTCCAGTCAGGGCAAAAACCTGGGTTGCAGGCTCTATCCAGGTAGGGTGTGTATTAGAGGTAGTGGATCAATGTTTCACTCTCACATCAATGTTTCTCTCCCTCCCTATCCCTTCCTCTCTCTAAAAATCAATAAAAAATATTTTAAAATTGGCGATTTCATCTTTTTATCTTATATGCCAAACATGGTTTAATATTATCAATAGCTAATAAGAACAACAACAAAAAAAAAAAAACAAACTAAAAAACTTGACTATTTCCTTAAACTAAAATTTTATACTACATTTTACTATAGATGATTCCAATATGGTACATTTGGTTCCACGTTTTTATGATTCTAAGATATAATCAGTATGGATGCTGTCATTCTTTTCCTTGCAAAGAAAAAAAAAAAAAGTGGGGAGAATTAAATAGAAAACATGTGCCCAAATCCTATAGGCTGACACATATTCAAATTATTTGGGAGACATTTTAATTAATCCTATCTTCAGTATATCTGAGGGAGACTGAGGACATTTGCACAGAGGAATGTTATAGCACTAATACCTTAAATAACTTGTAACATTGCCCAGAATCAAATAGTTATATAATCAGTGGGCCAACTGGACTTCAACTCCAAAATCTTCTTGGGAGCAATTGTCTCCATAGCTGTTTTACTTCACCTTCTCTCACATGCCATGACCACACTTCACAAACTAGCATTTCTGCCCTCTCCTTCTCTCCGGAATGCTTTTCCACATAGTATTTTGTTTTGTCATCCCCAAATGTCCTCTCTTTCTATGCCTATTTGGTCAAAGTCAATCCAATTTTAATGGCTGTCTCAAACACAACTTCTGCAAATTTGTCCACTTATATATCACATTTATATAATTTTCATAACAATGTCCTATTGGGTCATATCCCCAGCCTTGTTCTTGCCAGAAGCAAATGCTGGCAAGTCAATCTAAAACACTATGAAGTTACCTTGCCTGAATAAATCTATGTGACTCTTAGCATGTCTTCAGTCTAGTACTTATTTCTTGTATATGTGGCATGGCTCTATTTCTATTAGGTGTGATGAAGAGGACCATGGAACTTTTACTTCTCATGAAAACAAAAACAAAAACAAAAACAAAAAAACACAACACAACAAAAAAACCACCTCTTCAGAGAATTGTCCTTGCTTCTGACATAAAGTGACATTGGTTTTTTAACCTCAAGGGAATGGTTATTTATCAGTCTTTACAACACATTGACAAGCTTAGTACACAACACTTAATCAATATGCTTGCCTATTTCAATTCTAGGCATTCAAATAATGTTTCTGTAACCATAGCTTCTAGGCAAACTTCTCATTTCTCTACATACCACAGCTGTCACCATTAGATTCCTCTGTTCAAATTGTGTAACCACTATAATCCTTATGATTGGACAGATATATTTGCTAAAATTAACCACATCCAAATCAAACTCTATGGCATCATTAGGCATATACTTTACTGTATTAGCAAAGCCGTAGACCACAGCCCATTTAACTAAGCTAGAATTAACAAGAAAAAAAGTGAAATTAATTCAACTTTTAATTGTCCAGTATTATAGCACCTGAGCTAGGATACATCTCTACCAATGATCATCCAAGTGAGCATTGAAACTATCAGAAATATTTTATCCTAATGACAATATCCACAAAGAAAAGAAACATGAAATTTCAAGGGAGACATGAAATTTTGGAAGGAAGCTTTCATTTTCTCCAGCATTCTTGCATTTTTCCTAGTCTTGACCATAATTATTTATGAGTTAAATGCTCCCTATTGAAAACATATGGAAGTATTGTACATTAATATTTTTAAATATTTTATTAGAATCAAAATCAGCTAGTGATATGCCCAGACCTATTATACTGCTTTCTTCCCAGCTCTTTCTTCTTTCCTTTTATGATTATGAATGATGAAGCCACTATTTAAATACAGACATACTTACTGCAGAGCTTGTGTTTTTGACCAATATAAACCCCGTCTTAAGGAAACAGTGTTTGCTGAGATCAATATTATATGTAGGATTTACTTTGAGCTATAGCCAATGCCTAAAATTTTAGTTTTTGGTTATCACACCTGCATATTGAAACCACAAGACCTAATCATTTTGTAGCCAAGCTTCATTTTGTATTTTTTAGCCAAACTTTACATCTGCTTTCATGTAATATTGTTCTTTTAATAAAATAACTTATTTGTTTTCTAAATATGGGAGTATGGGGAGGGGTGAAAATTAAGGGACTGAAACATGGTACATATCGTATCTATATATATATATATATAAAAGCATAAGAAGCTATTATGCACAATGACCACCAGGGGGGCAGATCCTCTGACCAGGTAGCTATGATGTGCACTCACCATCAGGGGCCAGGCACTCAATGCAGGAGCGGCTGAGCTGTGGTGACTTGGCAGCTGCAGTTCTCAAGTTAAACATCTGAAACCAGAGAAGAGGAAGCCTGATTATAGGGTGCATCCCTCAAAAACTGCCCTCTTACAATCCAGGACCCCTCTGGGGATACTGGGAGAGTCAGTTTCAGTCCAATCCCCACAGGCCAGGCCACGGGACCCCACCAGTGCACACATCCATGCACTGGGCCTTTAATTTTTTTATAAAAAACATTTAATTTCCTAACATTTAGATTAAAAATGAAAATTTTAACAGAAGTCATTATTTTATGCCCTGGTTCTTCATGCCTTCTATTTTTTATTGTTGCTGTTGTTGTTTGTTTTTTAGAAAAATAGTTGTGCTCTTAAGAACAGATGCCGGGACATAAATCAGTCAAAGCCACAGAGTCACGAGTCTGCTGGTGTCCTCAGAGCTGACCTGTGTAGTCCACCCCAACTCACTTCCTTCTTTCCTTGTGATGCTCTGAGTCCCAGCCCAGTCAGCTACGTCAGAGCAAGTGAATGCAACATGCTCAGAAAGCCAGAAGGATCTGAAAGCAAATGCTCAACCTATTAATATTTCTTACTAACATTGTTATCTTGATAGAGCTTATTAATTTTTCTCAGGCTCCATTTCCTAATCTATTAAATCGAGTTATTAATTCCTACCTACAGAGTTGTTTTGAAGAGCTAATGAGCGCAGCAGTGTCTGGCATATGGTAAGAACTCAATTAACATTATGTCGTCTTCTCTCCCCTCCCTTCCATTTCATTTAGATCCCTTTTGGTATGTATCTATCTCAGTGCTGGTGCAGGCACCTGTCCTTTCCTGGCCCTCAGGGAATATGGACCATTCCCTCACCTTGTCCTCTTAGCACTGTGCACTTCACTCCACGAAATCATTGCTTCAGAATTATTTGTTACTTTACCTCTTTTGTCTCCTAGACTAAGAGCTTCGCAGAAAATAAAGCTGAGCTATTTGTGAATTGTAATCTGATCATTTACAAGAGTTCTTAACACATTGTAGCCAAAATATAAATAGGTGCTGATTGGAAATGAAGTTATTTACATTTGAGAATTTGGTTTTCTCATTTTTTAAATTACAAGAATGGGCCTTGTAACCTTACAGATTACAGTAAGCAATAGGAGGTCACAGTTCAATTCCTAGGCAGGGCACATGCCCAGGTTGTGGGCTCTATCCTCAGTGTGGGGTATGTAGAAGGCAGCCAAACAATGATTCTCTCTCATCATTGATGTTTCTATCTCTTTCTCCCTTGCCTTTCCTCTGTGAAAAAAATAAAATCATACAAGAAAAGAATCAAGTGAGATATACATTATTATAACTGTTAAAATAATTCCAAAGACTCAATTGCATGAACCTCTATTTGGGAATTCATTATGTTATCTTTTGAAGTGGCATACTATTCAGGATTACAATATGTGCTTGCCTTATTCTACCCTGTATAGTTTAATATGTTATATAAAGCTGAATTGTAGCTCATATCTCTTAACATTCATTCTCTCTCTCTCTCAATAAAATTGACTTCCAATTGTTCCAAACTTATTTTTGCATTTGTAGAAATTCTGCCTTAGAAAGATAATCATTATTTTCTGGGTAACTATTATGCCATGCCAATAAATATTGAAATATGTATTTGAAGAGGATAAGTTTTCCTTGAAATCTTATGACATTTTCATTTTTCAGATATTTTTATTAATTTTAGGATATAACTCCAACTTTATACTTTTTAAGTGCATCAATTTGTGCAATCTTTTCAGACCAGTAAACCAATGGATAGATATGTGTGTGTGTTTTGTTTGTTTGTTTGTTTGTTTGTTTTTGTGTGTGTATTTTTGTGTGTTTTTTTTCCAGCAGATAAGGTTACAGGTGGGTTTCTGGACAATATATGTAAAGTGTCAGACCCAAAAGAATACTACCTGCTGGTCAAGTGATGGCAATGCTTTCTAATGTATCCACACCAATCTTTAGCATTGGCCTCAAACTATAGAATAACATCTGATGATAGTTCTCCTTCAGGGCTACTTACAGACTCTTCCCACAGTCTGAAAACAGATTCTCCCATCACTTGGGCTGTCCTTTTACATCACTCAGATCCTTTGAAATATCATCTTCTCAGAGAGACCATTCCTGATTACCCTACCCAACATAGATCCCCTCTTATTGATAAGCTCCACATGTTTGCCCTCTATATTTTTCCACAGCACCTGTCACTCACTGGAATCATATCTTCTCTTTTTCTCCCTTTATTGTTGTTGATGATGATTGATTCTACCCCTCACTAGAATATAAGGGGTAGAAGGGCAACAGCATCCCTCTCCCTTCCTCTCTGAAATCAATAAAAGCATATTTAAAAAGGAGGTCTGTGTCAAGCCTGAGCCTCTTTCTCATTCATTTCTGAATTAGCAGCAACTTAGAGTACCCGACACATAAAGAGCCTAAAATAATTTTGTTTGAAAGAATGAATGAAAGAAGAATTCAATTGAATATTTTCTTTGAGAGGAAAATAGAGGCAAGATGAATAGCTTCTATAACCTTCATTAAAAACTCATTCAAAGTTATGTAAATATAAACTCTAAGACAATCCTCTCATTAGCAATGGGGGTTGTACAAATCAGCATGGTACCCCTTAAAACTCATAGTCCTTCACAAATAAAACTAAGAATGTTGATAAATGCCTTAGGCAACTCCAGTGACCAGTGTCACTTTTAAAAAGGCTCATTACCACAGTTTTGAAATCTGATGTTTAAATTGTGTTTCTCCTTAAATATGTACGTTTACACAAACATATACACCAATGTACTTAGCTGGATATTTGGGAACCAGGTTTTGTTTTGTTATCCCCAAAAGTGTATTTTTGAAAGAATTTACTAATGTATAGAACTTGGCACTATTTGAGTGTTAGTTTTTCTGATCTAGTTGCCAATATTATTATTGGTAGATTACTAATCATTTGAAGGTAAATGCAAGAACAACCAGGTCAAACAGATGAGATGGATGATTAGTTCCTCCATAAAAGCATGCATATGTAGACACACATCTAGAAATAATATCTATTCAGAATTAATCAGAAGTAAAAACAGACAATTAGTAAACAAAAAAAGACTTTTACTACTTATACATTTAGTTTACTGACCAATTGTAAATCTTAATAAAGTTTTATATTTTCTTCCCCTCCCCCACCCCCAGCCTACAGCTTTCTTCCCAATGAAGAGTGGTTCAAGCCATAGATCTCATTTTGAGTCCCCTCCTTTATACGATGGTCAAGCTGAACTCATCTCCCTATGACCTCCGTGTTGCTGGCCCTTTCCCTGGATCAGATCCCTCTCCAGATGGTTGCTATTACCTGCGACTGTTTTTAAAAGGCAGCAGTTACCATGTGGATGGAGATATTCCAGAGCTGCTCTTAGAGAGCTAAGCAGACCACATTCATTAACCAGGAATGCAAACACCAAGTTCCACTTTATTTGTCCCACAGTAGATTGTAGAAAGTTGCTTTAGTCACATACCGTGGCCTACATCTCTATATTTTGGGGTCTCTGATGGTGAACTGTGTAGTCCTACTGGTCCAGTATCAGGTGTGATAGTAAATCCAAGAGGTGTTAGGGCTAAGGAGAAAGGAGGTCTGTTGAGCCTCATGAGAGAAGTTACCTTTTATTATAAGGAGGTTCTGACATTTCATATATTTCACCTTACTCCCTCAATTTATTTTATCTATCACCAAAATTCTGTGTATCCACATGGTACAAGATACAGTTCCAGAAAATTTATAAGCATTTGTTCCCACATTAATTTCTCCCCTAAAACAGCCAAGATAGATATTATGAACAATTGATGGGAAGAGAAACTAGAAGTCTCTTATAAAGCCAGGGAAGTATAGACATAGACCTAGAATTTCAATACACTGAGCTTACATCCACAGACTTTCTGTCTCACTGTTCGTCATCACATCTACATAGAAGCCCAGCAGATTTTTAATCATTTGCTTTCTGACTTCAACAGATCAATATGGTTATTTTGCTTTCCAATATTTATCACTGCTCATGTTTGTTTGTGGTTTTTTTTTGTCTTTTTTTAAATAATGCACTCTATATCTCTACCCTGTCAACTTACAATACAGAGGCTATATTCATATTGTTATGAGCAGGGCAAGAGGATCTCGGATCCTCCTATCCACTCATGCAAGAAGGAATTCAAGGAGTCCTTGACAGCTTTGATCCACTCAAGCCCTGTGAATCTGATCAAGAATCACACACATTTAAAGAAAATCAAGGGAAAAGAAACTTTAAAGATAAAAAATAACACGTGTTACCTTTGTAATAATTTGTTTTTAAATGAGTACAAAGAAATTCGTGAATTCAAAAGTAGAAGAGAGAGAGAGAGAGAGAGAGAGAGAGAGAGAGAGAGAGAGAGAGAGAGAGAGAGAATTTATAGCAATGGCTTGAATTCCTTAAATGGCTGGAATGACCAAGGTGTATTATCCATACTTCTATTTATTTCTCATGCAGTTGGGAGAAAAAGAGATTAAGTATTTTGCTAAATAAAATAACTCTTCCAGAGTAAAACATTTGGTTGCAATAGCTAACAAGTTAATATAACCAGCACCATTTCTAGAAAATAGTTTGAATGTGCTATGACTATGATAAGCAGGACATTTAGCAACCAGCAAGAGATCCCCGAATTTTTGCACATAGTCTCAAGTGTGCTTTCTAACAAGGTGCCTGAGAGGTGGCCAGCCATATAGTATGTTATCATTTGCTTGGAATTCCTAAGGTTGCATCCTGACATATTTCTCTCCTACATGAGTTGATAAGGGAAGTTTCCATAATAGCAGTGATGCTTGTCACTTTAAAGATTACCACCTTGTAAGTATGGTTTCTTAAGGGGTAAAAATAGTGACAAACTTGAAATTTTTATTTACCTGTATAACATAGGGTATTGCAAATTCACTTCTTGTGATGGGAAATTATTCAAGTTGATGAATCTACCGGGGTCCTCAGGTTTTACTACCATACACAAACATATACACTAATTTCAACAAAAAGGAATATGAGATATATTCCCCCTTAAATTGGAAATATAATTTCCTTAATATTCCATTCTATTATAATAAGTATGTCAAGGTGAGAGGATAAGCTAATAAAAAAATGACATGCCTTCAACTTTAAATTTATATTCCAGTTAAAATTAAATCTTATAAATGATGTCCTTGTTTTATTTCTGTTTAGGCAAGGATGCAGTGGCTAGATGCATCTTACTGTTTATAAAAACATTAGTTCAACTACAAATGAGGATATTGTATTGATTTTGTATATGTTTAATTAGGATGGCAAGGTGTGAGTCCCAGCTAGTTGGGTAGCCTGTCAAGTCCTCATCTAATACTACAAAAGTTGGATCTTATCCTTTGAGTTGAAAGGAAATTTAGTTTTGTCTTGTAATTCATTACCCTCCCATTGTAAGCATTTCTTCTAAAGCATCTATAAACAGAAACATCTCCAAATTCATAAGCAAAAGACTTTAAGATACTTCATTCTCTTTCCCCCCAAAGTGAAGGGAGAAGGAAGGTAGTGCCTATAGCTCATTATTTTGTTGATTAATTACTGATCACTTTTAAATTTCTACTTGTCTCTATTTTGGGACTAGAGCTCATTGATGAGGACTGAGAATCACAGGCTGGCTCTGTTATCGTTTAAGGCATTCATGAAGTTTCCATCACCGCTCCTCAGAATGTGAGGGATTGCGATCACTATTACTTTTCTATCTTTGTGGTTACAGCAGAAATCCGAGACACACGACCCTTAGCCCCAAGGTTGATTGAGGTAAAAGGGTCCATACATTGTGGGTTTTGTCTTATTGTTTTCTATTTCTTGCAGACTAAATTTTATCAGCAGCTTGGCTCAGTTAACATATTTTTCTCTGTATAGAAAGCCATAAAATAGTTGGAAACAGATTAACTTATATCAGCCTTTTGAAAGGCAATGAGTGAAAAAGAGAGAAAATTTCTAAATGCAAGAAATAATACTTTCTGGGCCATTGGTCAGGATTTTCCAATTTTCAGTGGCTTCTGTGATTGTATAGAAAAGCATGGAGTGTTGGCACATTATAAGTAAGCTTTACTGTATTTAATGGATCTAAAAATTCCTTGAGTTCCGTTTATTCATCCTTCCATTAATATTTTAAGATTCTAATTGTGTTCTCACAATGAGTCATTCTCTATCAGTGGCTGACAGTTGCCAATCAGGATGGCTTGGAAATGAACATTTTTTTAACCCATCAAATTAGGCATTGTACATTTAATAATTGCTAAATGAAAGACACTGACAAAAGTAATTTGATCACAATATGGATTACTACAATCTGCTTCTCATTATAGAACATTTCCAGAGACTATTAGGAAAATACTGGGGATTTGCCGCACAGTAGATAAGCAGCAACTGGCTCAAAAGTCAATATTTTAAAATTGACTGGAGAATTCCATATTTCCTTTAATATAATATTTTTAGAACTTTCTGACTACCATGGTTTGACTGAGATGCACAATTGTCTAGACCAATGGTCGGCAAACTCATTAGTCAACAAAGCCACAGTTTGCCATCCACTGGTCTAGACCAGGTGTCGGCAACCTATGGCTCCAGAGCCACACGCGGCTCTTTTGAAGCTTTACCGCGGCTCTGACAACTTGCAAGCCTGTGTGAAAATGAAGGTAACATCTTACAGCCCTGATGTGTTGACACTGTGCACTGAGGTTCAGGAGCAAAAATCCTATTAACCAGGTAAATTAAATATTTTAATTAGCTATTAATTTGCAAAGATATATTTTACATTGTTAAGTGAAAAAGCCCTTTTTTTCTTCAGATTGACAGCTAACTGCACGATCCGGTATATAGCATTAAGGTAAGAAACAATATATGCAGTGTTATATTTGTTTTAAATGTCGCAATGGCTTTGCGGCTCCCAGGTTTTGTTTTTTTTTTTCCTTCGGAAATGGGTCCAAGTGGCTCTTTATGTCTTAAAGGTTGCAGACCCCTGGTCTAGACAGTACAAAAACTTATTTTTTAGCCCTCTACCCCCCAGTAGGTGGCACTGTGGCTGACTAGCATAGTCCAGGAAACAATGCTACATTTAAAACATTTCTGAAAGCTGTTGGTCAGGACATTTAAGTAGTGAAATTTCCCCAAGATCAGTCTAGGAAGGTATGGTGACCTCTACCTTCCAAATTCTTGCTTAAAGTGCCATAATCAGTTTCTTCATTATGTCAACTTAAAATATACAGCAATACCAAAAATAATCCCTGACTTTAGTAAGTAGACCATTAAGTACAGTGTCAACAAACACCCAAAAATGGGATCCTATAAATTACAGCTCATTTTGTCTCACAGGTCTTTAAAGCAAATAAATAAAAATTAAAAAGAAGTATGTTACCTAAGAATTCCCTTGGGGAGAAAGATGATTGTTTCTAAACTACAATAGAAATGGCAAATATTTTAAAAACATCAGTTGGCTAGACGGGTTCTGAGCGAGGAGGACAGTTGCAAAGCAATCATCAATGTTATGCTATGTAAAGAGTCTGGGATAAAATGAAAATCAGGGTAATTTCAATCCTTCAGGTAATTGTACATATTTCCTTGTATCTCTGGTATGCAGTTAATCTCACAGAGAAGAATATCAACTAGTGTTGTTGATTAGCTAATTGCATGATCTTCTTCTGCTCAGTTGAGTTTCTTGGGCGTAAGGTCCATCATTTATATATATTTTTTATGGTCCCAGCACATAGCACTAGAGAAAAGAGCATATAATAGACCAAAAGTAGATGAAATAGGCCTAATGAAAGTATCTGTGCAGAAGCAAATGAGGGAGGAGGAAGAAGCTGAGATAATAGTTTCCTGAAGATCAATATTAATAATAAAAATGAAGAACTGAAAAATGAAAGTTACCCAGAAAATGTTGCACTGATCCAAGTAAAGGGATAAGGGTTAGCTTTGAGATGATCTCAGCTGTGCTGCTAAGCAGGATAGAGACAATGGAGCATGTATCTACAATTTGGACAGCCAGCAGACTTTTGTCCCGACTCTCCTATGTTGCTTTATAGGATTAACACATACAAAGTCTTTCCTGCTGATTTGTGATTCTAAACCTTTGGTTTATTTGGAAAAGAAGTTTCTAAATGCAGATGATAGAGCCACCTGAGAGAGAGGAAATAGCTGCTTTCTAGATTCTTCTTCTGGTTTCTCTGATACACTATTTGACCTAAATAGAATAATAAAGTAGACAACCACACACAGCATACAAATTGTAAAAATCCATGAAAATCGATGTTGTTTCTATTATCATTATGGACATTTTATCTATAATTTTAGAACATAGGGGCGTGTGAATTAATTTGAGGCTGATTTGCTGTGAGTGTCTGTTGGTTCTAATTGCTGGTAATGCTGTAATTCAATTCTAAGTGAGGATTCTTATTTCTATCATTGTGGGAAATAACAACTCTGTGTGAATGCTTTCCCAGAGTGAAGGTAGGGTGAGTGATATGAGAGACAGCAGAAAAACAGGGGCATAGCAATATCTGTATTTCTTATATTAATAAAACATAAAGGGATAAGGTATATGTCAAAATTGAAGTACTCTCATTCTGTTTGCAAGGCTATTCTTCAATGATAATTACTGGGGAATTGGTCCCATTAGTACAAGTGGACTCAGAAAACTACTTGAATTCTACATCTTGATGACTCCACTATTGCTGTTTCTTTTATGTAAAATCCCATGGCTTTTCCCTTTCTCACTCCACTCTGAGCTGCTCATCATCCTTTGCATCCTTGGGTTAGGTATGTGCTCCACAAAGCCTTTCCTGATCTCTCTCTGGAAAGTAAGTATTTGTGCATACAATGGCACGCATCCAAAATAACCATTGAATTTCATGGCCACTTCCTCTTGATATTTTCCTCTATTAGCAGGTACCACATTTTATTTATTTGTATGTGTGTTTTGTGTGTCTCTAATACCTAACTAAATGGTTGGCACATATAAAGCATTCCACCAGTTTATTAAAAAAAAAAAAAAAAAAAAAAAAAAAAAAAAAAAAAAAAAAAAAAACTATGCAAAGAAAATAGCAAGGGTAGTGATCCAGGTATACCTGACTATATATCCTCCTCATTCTACTACTTACAATTAGGTGGCCCAATATTTAAGTTGAGGATATAATATTAACATTAGAGATTATGGAGAGTTAAATGTGGGAATTTAACTACATTCTAAATTGTGCCTTGCACATATTAAATTTCAATGAACAGAAAATATTCCGGGAAAATATTCTATAGGTTTCCTGTAAGCATTTTGCTGCTTAAAGAAATAAAACATGTCCAAATGTATCTAGGAATTACAGTGTGGCTTTGTGTAATTTTAAGTTTCTATTAAGGGTATTTATTCTCCTATAACCTTGAGAAATCTATCCCAATTCTTTTAATCATTAGTGTGATTTAGTGAGACAATTACTGAGTTAGTTTTCCATAATAACACACATGCAAAAAAAAAAAAAAATCTCACCAAATCTTTTTTCTTTTGGAAATTACTTAGGAAAGTAACACAATCAAAGTGTAACTCTCCAGTTTGTTTATTTAGGGCTCAGGTGAACAAAATTTCACTGCAAAGCGGGTCAGGATGAGGAAGTAGACTTCACTCTGAGCACGGACTCTCTGTGTGGAATGAGGACTGGAATGGGAGGGGAAGTATCGGTACGTAATATTTTATCATCATGGATTGGGACTGACACTGATTCTAAAAGCTATAACTCATTTACCACAACATAATCCTATGAGGCAGATGTTATAATTATCCCTATTGTTACAGATTTGTAAACTGCAGCAAACTTGCCTGAGGACACACAGATGGGAAATAGACCTGTAATCTGAACACAGTCACCAGGTCAAACTGCTTCTATATTGCTGTTCTATAAGTTAACATATTGGCAATTTCACTGAAATGACCTGTTTCTAGAAATGTAATTGACAAAATAAATAAATAAATAGTAGTGAATCTCTTAAGAATAATAATCATTGTAGCACACATGAAAAAGAGATAGTTCATCACAAATAAAAATGCTTTGGACTTAGATGTCTTAGCAGTCCACGATTCTTTCAAATGGCATGGTAAAAATAATATTTATAAAAATTAAATATTTACCAAACCTTAGAAAAGTTTGGTAACTAATCCAGGTATTTCAGTGAAGCTAGCATAACCATCATAGAAGCTTAGATAAGGTACAGGAAGGCACACACACACACACACACACACACACACTCACACACATGAATCATATGCACTATATTTTATACACACATCTATAAAGCTCCATTCCCTGGGATTTGCAATCCAGAAATTCTAAATAAAAGCCTATCAAGCAGAATTCAAAAGCATGTTAATTAATAATGCAGAAAACTTATATGCCACTAAAATAGATGTGAATTTGCCATTCAGAACTCAGAAGCAAGATTTATCTTCTTTCTTTATACTTTTAATAAAATTTAAAGCTGGCTCCATGTTCCAGTCAGTCATTTCCCACCTCTCTCCTATCCCTGACACCAATCCCAAGGTGTCATACAAAGAGTGTAGCGATGACTTATTCCCAGAGCAGGAGAGAGTCCAATCCTTCCATCTCAGGGGCCTCCTTATATTTTTCCTGCACTTTCTCTTTTCAAGCACACTGGTCCTGAACACTTTCTAAATTCTCATGCTCCAGGCAGTTCAGACATACCTCACTGTGCTCACACACACACCGCCTAAGTTCAGGATACACCACAACTGCCCTCGAAAACCCAATACTTGTTGAACACCAGGTGCTACTATTGCCCGTGCTTCTGTTTCTTCCTTGGCTCTTTAGTGGAGAGCATGTTTGTATGCCTGAAAGAAACCCTAGCCTTGTCTTTATCCCCTCTGTTCTGCCCATGGTCTGACCATTCCCGGATCTCTATCCAATAGCAGCCTTTCTCCTTCATTACCCATAGACCCACTCTGCTCTTACTCTTTGATGAGTCCTATTGTCAGAGTAACACCAGTATAGTTCTTTTCTTTTCTTTTAAAAAAATATATTTTATTGATTTTTTGCAGAGAGGAAGAGAGAGGGATAGAGAGTTAGAAACATCGATTAGAGAGAATCATCAATCAGCTGCTTCTTGCACACCCCCTACTGGGGATGTGCCCACAACCAAGGTACATGCTCTTGACCGGAATCGAACCAGGGACCTTTCAGTCTGCAGGCCAATGCTCTATCCACTGAGCCAAACTGGTTTCGGCTATTTTCTATAACTCAGTCCAGAACATAAAATACTGTTGAGTTGAGGGGTGGGGTAGGAGGTGGAAATGACCTGACTTAGACCAGGGCATATTCTGCTTTCCTCGAGGGAGAGAGAGAATAGATGAGTGGCTTTTATAGTTTTTGCTCTTTATGACAGCAAGGACGCATCAAAAATTAATAATAGATTTTCCTAACACACCAGGAATACAGAGATAGTTTCATATTTTTAAAGCCATTAATAAGCCATCAATGTCACATCAATATGTCAAATATGCAATAAGTACATGATTAATTAAATGTCAGATAAGAAAAACAAATAATCGAATGCCCATTTGTGGGAAAGTCTTAAGAAAGAAACCCTTTGAAATGAAAATGAGAAAACTATCTTAAGTTAAAATCCAGGATCCAGTGGTAAACCATTCAAGACAATCCTGTTTAAGAGTGGTGGCAGTTTAATATTATAAGATACAATGTTTAATAGGCTAGTATCAGTGTAGTCTGTATTAATGGCACAAGAATGCTGTTTCCCTGGAATATCACACACAAAAGTAGGTGATGGGTGCAGTGGCTTTAAATTCACTGAGAGACAAGGCTTTCTGCCTGAAAGATAGGACCCTTGCCTTTCCATCTTCGAGGATGGTGCCACCTGGGCAGACAAATGGGCCATGGGCTCTGAAGGGTCTGTGCCTATTTCAAGGTTCTGCTGTCACCATCCTGAAGTTTTTGATGCATTGTGAACAAGAAACCTCACATTTTCCCTTGGTACGGAGCCCATAAATTACTGCTCATGTTCTAGCCCCCAGCTGATCCTGTGGATCTGAAAATCTTTGATGGTCTTCCCTGTGTGAGGGAGGGAGCTGCTTGTCCAGGGTGGGGCGAGAGATTCCTGGACCCTGAATGCACCATTCAGTGTATGGTGGTCTAGGAACCCCCAGCAGGGAATCCAGGGAGGCTATTATTAGGCCTGGTGCTGAGATCTCAGTAGAGAGTGAGAAATCAAGCTATTTTTAAAATTATGGAACAATTAGAGTTGAAAAGAAAATTGTCTCTGGAAATGCTGGGACCTTTTGAGTATAAAACAATGGGTGAAGTAATAAAGAAACATACAGTTGGGTAGATAAAAATGAAAAAAAAATATATGACAAAAATGTCATGCCAATAAAGATAAAACATTATATAGGTACTAGAGGCCCGGTGCATAAAAATCATGCATGGGGCGGGTGGTACCTCAGCCCAGCCTGCATCCTCTCCAAACTGGGATCCCTCTCAAAATCCAGGACTGGCCTGATTGCCCCTAAATGCCCTCCCCTGCAGCCATGGTCACCCCTAACTGTCCTCCCCTGCAGGCCTGGTCATCCCCCAACTGCCCTCCCCTGCAATTCTGGTTACTTCCAACTGCCCTCCCTTGATGACCTGGTCCCCTTCAACTGCCCTCCCCTGCAGACCTGGTCCTCCCTAACTGCACATCCCTGCTGGCCTGGTCACCCCTAACTGCCCACAACTTCCCTCCCCTAAAGGCCATTTTGTGGTGCCCATCTTGTGTCCACATGGAAGCAGCCATTTTTGACCACATGGGGGCAGCCATCTTGTGTCTTGGAGTGACAGTCAATTTGCATATTCTCTTTTATTAGATAGGATCATATATAAGCACATACAGATGCCAAAAATGTCAACAATACTCAGGTTTTAATCATGTGTCTATTTAATCAAAGTAAATGTCACTTCTATAAATATTCTCTTGTAGTATAGAACATGGATTTGGAAATCAGTTGATCAAAGTCCAATTCTAACCACCAATTTCTAGCTGCCTGACCTTAATCAAGTTACTCAATGTTTTTGTACCTCAACATCTTTATCTGCAAAACGGGGAGACCTATTATTCCTTCTTATTATGGCTTCAGTGAGAATCAAATGAGATTATAGATGCAACAAATTTATCATAGTGACATAATGAACACTTGATAGATATGTGCTTTACTAATGTTATTGTTGCTGTTGTTATTATTAACTTCATAAGAAAATTATGAATTATTTATATTTTATTTTATGAAAAGAACACCCTATACATCGTACAATAAGGAATTAGTTCAATGTATCATGGCATAAAAATAATGGAAAATATTACAACATTTGAATTTATTTTTAAATAATATATTATCCAAATATACATAAGTGACCTTACTACCATGTTTTAAATATGCATAGGATAAAAGGTAACACGTTGTTAAATTATAAAAAATAATTTCTCCTAATGGTGAGACATATCATTTTTATCTTATACTTTTACTCTCTGCTTAAAAAAATACAAACTTCAGCAGTGAGTTTGAAAAAGTTTTAATTGAAAATAAAAATAGGATGAAAATGTGTGTGATCTCATACTAATGCACATGTTTTTCCATTTATTTGAAAAAAAATTGTCCCCAAATAAAAATAATATTTAGAGATTACTGAAATTAGGATTATTGGAAACAGGGAATAATTCTAGTAATCCTTTAAAAATATTCTCCTCCAGAGAAAATGTAATTTTGAGAAATTAAAAGTAAAGTCTATTATATTTAAACTCAGTAGAGCAAAATAATGTGTATTAAATTACTCTAACAACATAATAAAGGAGATATAATTTTGAAAAATTATAACTGATTTTAAAGACAAGTCTCTGCACTGTAATTTAGTTTGAACTGCTGCTAATTTTTTTCATGAAAGCTATTATTTGTTTGGCCTTAAAATGCATGTTAGTTATTATTAAAATGTGAAAAGTGAAACAATTACAAAGAAGGAAAAGAATTAAAAAGAATTTTTCAAAGTGAAACAAATATAAGCCAAGATATGGGTCATGAATAGCTGATATTATGGGTGGGAGGGAGGAGTTTATTGAGAATTTTGTTTCTCACAGAAAGTGTTCCATGTGTTTGGTTCTTATCTTTGATATCAAAAGTTACAATCACAAAAGATGAAAGATTATTTCCTAACAATGGCCACTGTGCAAAAAAATAGGTCACTTTTTATCAGCAAAGTTTAGCCCACTAAAACATAATTCATTATATATTTCAATAAGCATAATACAAATATCAATTAGGATATCACTTGCAGAATATAAAATTTCTCCTTTTCAGTACACTTGTTCTTTGATTAAGAAAATCCAGGCATTCTTGGAAGATATCAAAAGTCTACACCTAGTAATTTTAATAATACAGTTTGCATGTCCTACTTTATCTTTATAAAATGATGAAACTCTTACAAGAAAAAAAAGACTTTTTTATTTGCAGAACTGGCAGTCTCACTTTTTCTAGTTTTATTTCCCAAGTAGAACATTTCCTTTCCATGCCTTCTGTTATATGCTTTGTGATATTTGGAATTCTGAAACAACCAATAATTAACTTACAATATAAAATTAAAGGCATTCTGATATATTGTACTCTTTTATGTTAAATAAGAATGACCATTAATCATTTCAGATTTTATCAACCTTTGATGTGCAGGAGATTCACAGTGTGAAGGTCCAAGAAACCTTCTGAAATCTGAATGGTTTTCAAAGTATAATTGAGACCCATTATAGCTCATCGTTATTCATAGTTTTATATAATCATGGCTAAATTGTGTCATTTAAGTCACATCAACCAGTTTTTTGTAAAAGTTTTTTGATAGTTAGAGCTCTATGTTGAAAATGACAGGATCTCTCTCTGAGAGAACATCTTACTGTTTTAAAAGCCACTACTGTTGACAATTTCATAAAATCAGATTATTAATGAATTGGGTCACCTAACCAAGGAAACTTTATTTTTTATTAAATTGCTTTCTAAGAATGAAAGGTCAATAATAGTGTCTATTATATTTGTCTTATTTTGGATACCAATTTATAAATTTACCTAAATATACCGTCCAGTTAGCAAAATGGAATAATATTATCTCTATATATTTTTGCACAAAGATGACAGGAGACTATTCAGATTAATAGAGTAAGTAAAAAACAACGACACTATTACTATTAATAGAGTAAGTAAAATACAACACTATTACATTTATGTCACAGGGATAGGAAAGAATTGCACTAATAAACAAATTGTCAATCCATAATATTTGTCTTTAGAGAATGAATTTAACATTGGAGGATGAACAGTTTTAATGTGCTATTTTATACAGTTTAAGCTACATAATAGAATTTTAGATAGTCATGCATTTACTTTAAATAAAATAAGTAGTAAAATTAACATCTGATATGATTTAATATGATTTTAGACTCTGCTTAGTATGATGTGAAGACTATAAAATATATCATTTTTTTTCACCTATAGAAAATACAAGTAGGGAACTGCATCCTGTTTTGTATATAGAGATTCTGAAGAAATATGTCCAGAACTGATTGATTTGTGACCAGGGTAATGGATTTTCCCCAAAATATATTTTTATTGATTTCAGAAAGGAAGGGAAAAGGAGAGAAATATAGAAACATCAATGATGAGAGAGAATCATTGATCAGTTGCCTCCTGCATCACCCCCTTCTGGGGATCAAGCCAGCAACCTGAGTACTTGCCCTGACCAGGAATCAAAACTCAATCTCCATAAGCCAAACCTCAACCACTGAGCCACACCTGCTGTGTGAGGGTAATGGATTTTAAACAGGGATCAAAGTTCATGCAGAGAAAATATTAAAAGTATCGATATGATGATAAAATTTGAATTGCACAAAATATGTAATTCCAAGTGGCAAGGGTCAGAGGAATTGGGGAGGTAGTTAGAGAGTAGACTATCACTACTGGGCACTTGGATACCAGGCTATGTTTTAGATGTTTCAGAAGGATTGCTGAGTATCAATCAAGGCAAAATGAAGTCTTATAAGTTTGAATTCCTAATGAAGCAGGTTGGAACATTATTGCATATTTCTCCAATAGCACTTATCATTTGAGGCTCAAGCAAAGAGGAAGGACCTAAAGGGGTTGATCTGAGGTAAAATAGCCATACAAAACAGGACAGTTGGGCAATACTGACTTGAGGTAGAAAAAAAACAGAACACTAAGAGGCCATTGGCCTCAGAAAAATCAACAGGATTCAGTTACATATACAACATAATAAGAAAGGTGATAAGTGGGAAATTTGCATTAAGTGAGAAGATGATAGCAATTGAATTGGATTATTAAGAGATACTTGTGATGGGTTAGCTCTTGAGTGGATATACTGACCATAAAATTATGCATAAATAGCAAAGAAAATCATGGCTTCAAAAAAGTAAATAAACTGATTTAAATTTGAGTATTGATTATTTGTGAGAGGAAAAAAAAACACACACAGCTATATTAAAGAAGTATAAGGGGACGTTGTAAATAAGAAAGTAGTTTGAATACATTTTGAAAGAAAGGCATGTGGCAGTAGAAAATAGTAGGAATGACTATGGCATGTGGATGATGGAAGAATATCTAGTCTTCATCTGACAGAGAGAGAGAGGTATGGAGTTCTGATATGAATCAGGCAAGAGTGACAATATAAGTAACAGTCTATTGGCATTATATGAATCTTGAGTTAGTGGATGAAAATAGTATTAATGTTATTTTTCTCAAATTGTGTCCTTTGTCTTATTTATTTTATTATTTTCAGTTATTATTTAAATTTAATAGTACTTTGTATTAGTTTCATGTATATGGTATAGTGGTTAGACAACCATATACTTTACAAAGTGTTCCCCCTGATATTTCCAGTGCCTACCTGACACCATAGGTAGTTATTACAATGCTATTGATTGTATTTCCTATGCTGTACTTACATCCCTGTTACTATTTTGTAATTACTAATATGTACTTCTCAATCCCTTCATATTTTTCACCCCGTTCTTCCCCTCCTTCCCCTTTGGCAACCATCAGTCTATTTTCTGTATCTATGAGTCTGTTTTTTTGTTTGTTTTTCTCTCATTTTTTTTTAATATTGTTTTTTAGATTCCACATAAAAGTGAAACCATATATTTGTCTTTCTCTGACTGAGTTATTTCACTTAGCATAAAACCCTCTAAGTCCATCCATGCTGTTGAAATTTGTAAGATTTTTGTTCTTTATTAACGCTGAGTGATATTCCATTGCATATATGTACATAAATATCAAGAAGACAGGATTGTCCTTTCACTACTCTTATTCAATATCATACTGGAATTCCTAGTCAGAGAAACCAGATAACAAGAAGAAAAGAGGGCATCCAAATTAGAAAAGAAGAAGCAAATCTGTCATTATTTGCAGATGACATGATACTGTATATATGATAGAACCCTAAAGAGTCTGCAAAAACACATACACACAAAAACAACACCTAGAACTGACAAATAAATTTAATAAAATTGGTTGCATTTTTATACACTAATAGTGAACTCTTAGAAAGGGAAAATAAGAAAACAATCCCATTTATAATTGCATACAAAATATACACACATGACAAAAATAAACAAAGAGTAAATTTAACCAAGGAGGAAATGAACCTGAATTCAGAACATTATAAAACTAAAGAAAGAAACTGAAGAAGACACAGATAAATGGAATCATATACCTTGCTCATGAATAGGAAGAACTAACATTGTTACAATGTTCATACTACCCAAAGCAATTCCTGTCAAAATACCAATGGTGTATTTCATAGAACTAGAACAAAGAATCCAGAAATTTTTATGGTTCCACAAAAGACCCAGAATAGCCAAAGGAATCTTAAGAATGAACAAAGTTGGAGGCATTTTGCTTTTTAAAATTTTATTTTTGCTCTTATATCAAGTATTTTCTTTCTTACTTTGTATTTATTTATCTCTTCCTTTTCTAGGTGCTGAGGATGCTACCTTAGGTCATTAATTTTAGACCATTATTATTTTTTCAAAAAAATATTTAAAGCTATAAATTTCTCACAACGTATCACTTTAGAAGTATCAAAAGATTATTGGTATCTTTTATGTTTGACATTAGGATAAAACATTTTTTATTTATCTTTATGACTTTGAATCATGGGTTACTTAAAAGTATCCTTTACTTTAAAAGGTGAAGTGTTTGAGGATTTTCTAGTTATCTTTCTATTATTTATTCCTATTTTAATGGACTCCCCATAAGGCAAACAATAGATGTGTTAATGGGATTAAAACCTCCTCAACACAGTCATGGTGAAGGGGGCTGTAGAATGGAAGATGTATAAGAAGGTTTAGGTAGAAAGAATTACCTTGAGTAAATATAGGATGTATTGGGATAGGTGGGAAAAGGTGGGTTAGCATTGTCTTAAAGTATCTGATTGTTTTCTGATGAGTTATATCTTTTCAGGATTAGGATTATCTCAGGAGTTGTAACCAACCACTAGACAATGTATTTCAGAGGCAAGAGGGAACTGAAGGTGCTGTTTTAGCTCATGTTGAAATTCTAATGTAACCCATCTTTCCCAGATAAGCCAGTTTTTCCAAACCACTCCACAAAACTACTATTTTCCGGTGCATTAAGCACAAGCGTTTTCTGAGCAAAATGTTTATTTAACCTTATAAAATTTTCTTTCTTTAAGTGGTAATTAAAGACCCAAGATAGACTGATATAATCACTTGTTTATGTCTGAAAATCAGGCCATGTCTACACTAGCTCTATTCTCCCTTTAGAATGCCTCTGGCTCTCGGTGAAACCACATTTTCAGTACGTATCCATCTTTATTATGTGTGCTTATATGTCTGAGCCATAGGTAACTCCGAGTGAAGGAAGCACATTTGCATTTATCAGAGCTCCAGATTCTTCTGACACCTGGTCTGAAATAGAATCTGTTTCAATGTCATTGTCCTAATTAGCTACTTTATTAATATTAATAATAGAAAAGGGGAAGCCAGACATTTGTAAGCATAGACATCTGGGCAGCTTATCTAGGAAGCTACAGCTTCACACTACCCAGGAAACCACTTTCTGTTCTTTACAGATCACTGGGGGAAGAGATCTAACAAACGGGGTGGGTGGGAGGTGTATAAGCAGTGAAGTTGGGGTAACATAGGAAAGGTACTTCCCTGTCATTCTAGCTTGGGAAACAATGGACTGGCTAGGGGGTAGACCTAACTGCAGGCCCATATAGATCTGGGAATATATTATCCCCAAACAAAGAGATCCCTCTCTTTTGTTCTGCCCTTGTGCTCTGGTGTACTGCCTCTGTGACCCAAACTCACCCTTGCACGCACCAGTTTTTTTTTTCTTCATAACCATGCAGCATTAAGAAACCACATGACCCATGGTTGTGTGGGCCCCACACTCAATGAACTGCAGCTGGAACATAAGCTAATCTAGCCAGATGCTGGACTGGACTGTGCTTTCATATGGAGCAGAGGCCCTGGGTGGTGGCCTTAATTCTAGCCCTTTGCAAGAAAAGATTGGACTTTTTCCATGGCAGGTGTGGGGCCCTGTCTCGAGTACACCGGATGTTCAAGGCCAAGGCCAGTTTTCCAGACGTAGGTGCAAAGCAAGGACACGGTAATGTCACTATACTACACAAGCATGCCTTTCTATAACCCAAATAATGATTTGGGCAGGTCACTATTTGGCAAGAAGCCTCTTTTTTCCAAGATGGCATTAAGTATGTTACTGACCTGCCATTACAGGGTTGCAGTGGGAAAGAGATATTACTGACCAGCTGGTGTGCGGCTGCTTGGTAATGGCTCCTGTGTTTGCTACTGTATTAGCAAGGGCTGCTTTGTACATTGGCTACTTGGTAAGTCTACTTTGAAGAACTGTTTTATCTGATAGCTTCATACTAGCATTGGCTACTTGGGCTGCAATGAAGGCTCTTTTATATGCCTGCAATTTCTCTAATATCTGGTATCCACGGAGGTCCAGTTCCTGGCAGAGGGGCTGTGATGCAACAGTTGGCATAGTTGAGCAGGATGAAGGAAGAAGTGCTCCCCAACAGCAGGACAGAGGGAAATGGGACAGTGGAAACCCAGGGATGTAATTCCATGAAAATATAGGTCATCCATCCTCCATGTGAGTCTCAGGAAATTCCTTTTCTTGTGACATTACAAGCACTCCACTTCCGCCAGTAACAAACTGGGACACAGATGGCACCCCATTGATAACATTAACACCTAGATGATCTCACTTATATGTGGAAACTAATGAACAAAATAAACTGATGAACAAAATAGTGTCTAGAGACAATGAAGCATACAATTGATGGACATATTTCAGAGGGAAGAGGGTGGGGTGAGAAGAGATTAGCCAAAGAACTTATATGTATAGCCCATGAACAAACAATAGTGTGGCAAAGGACTGGGAAAGGGATGGTAACAGGTTGTAAGGGATTAACAGGGGGAGGGGGGATATCTGTGATACATTCAATAATAAAGATAAATTAAGAAAAATAAATCACATCAAATAGACTTCTTTTTTAAATATATTTTATTGATTTTTTACAGAGACTAAGGGAGAGGGATAGAGTTTGAAACATCAATGAGAGAGAAACATTGATCAGCTGCCTCCTGCAACCCCCTATTGGGTATGTGCCCGCAACCAAGGTACATGTCCTTGACCAGAATCAAACCTGGGACCCTTATGTTCGCAGGCCAACACTCTATCCACTAAGCCAAACCAGTTAGGGCCAAATAGATTTAATAAGGTCTAATTTCTTTGGCCAACTTCTTGTTAGACCTAGTAAGTCATCACTGGTTTTACCTTACATCATGAATAAAAATAAATAAAATGTCAACTCTGACAAAAAAACAACAACAAAAAACACACACAAAAAAACCATTAACCATCATCTCCTAGAAAGGCTAACCAATTCATTTAATGAAATTCTAGATGAACTCTGTATAAATTAGGTGATTCTAAAGGTCAAAAATTAGGGCTACACATTTTAATATATTTTCCTTATTATATTTCCTCTTTTAATATATTTCCACTTTTAATACATTTTCCTCATGTACCTCTGTCTACTTAAAACATAAACATACAGAATTTTCCCCTCCTCTTTCGGTATCTGTTTATCTCTCTTTCTCTGTCTCTTTCCTATTCATACTATGTTTTTTAGTGCTCATATGCCTGCTGTTGGTCTATACCCTTTTAATCCACACTTAC
Source organism: Pipistrellus kuhlii (assembly GCF_014108245.1). NCBI lineage: Eukaryota > Metazoa > Chordata > Mammalia > Chiroptera > Vespertilionidae > Pipistrellus > Pipistrellus kuhlii. The sequence continues at coordinate 3,164,912 of NW_023425404.1, forward strand.
ACAGCTAATATTGCTGTGCATTGCCAATTCTCTGAAAGTCAACTTCGGAAGCCCTATAATCACAGTTCAGTGATCTCCTCTAACCCCCATACAAGGCTATGTTACCTAAACTGCCACCTTACCCAAAAAGCAATAGGTGTTACAGGTGAAGCATCTTTGTGTTTGGTGGTTGTATTTTTCTCTTAATTTCTGGAGTTCTCATATTTGATTACTTTAGCGATATTCAACTGGTGTGCCGCAAGAATTTTTGAAACATGCAGTACCTGGCTATTTAGTCAGGGGCATTGTCCTTTCTTCCTTTAGACTGTCAAAATAAATGACAACAGCTAACACAATTGTCATTTGACATGAGTGAATCAAAATCATGCTTATTTTTTTTGTCAGACCAGTAAAAATATGCTGCAGAATGTTAGTAATTAGCATATGGGTGCCATAAGATGAAAAAGGTTGAAAATCGCTGCAGTACTTCATGGCTATACCCCAGCAGGAACCCATAAACACCAACCAAGGGCATTTAAATCAATCCGAGAGAACAAAGCTCCCCACTGTAACTTATCTGAACTTAAAATATATTCCAAAAGGCTCCAAGAAATCCATCGCATTCCCAATATACTTTTATGAAGGCCACAGAAGTTAAGCGTCTTCTTACTTTGGCCAGTGCCAAAATCTTGTAATGCAGCAGATGGCAGAGGCAGCGGACAATAGCAAACAATAAGGGATCCAGGCTGGTTCCCTAACCTTTCAACACCAGAAATCATTCCCATTGTTTAACTCCACATCTGCAGCCTATTTATGGGGGGAGGATTGACTCACTGAATGTTTATGACGTGTTGAGCTGGAGCGAGACACAAGCTGCTCAGATTTTTCTCAGATGACCATTCCACCTACTATGCAAAGGTCATCGCTTTGAGGTTGTAGTGGTGTTATTGTTATTATTTTTTTGGGTTGTTATTCCCTAAAGCACTTTGAAATATGACTCTTCAAATGTGAGCTCCTAAGCCTAAAGTCATTTTATCTAACTTCCTCTGAACTTGTGATCTTACAGCTGCTGGGAAAATCCACTGCAGCCAGCATCACAATAATCACGGTGTATCCTGAAAGCTGGTGCTCAATTTTCATTCTTCCTGTGAGCAATAGAACGAGGACCTTAGCCACCATATGGATTCTATTGTGCTAACAGTACGCACTGGAAGCATGCACCTGGCAGTGGAATCAGGCACTTGGAGAAACACACTGAGTGTCTGCACTCCCAACTTGGCTACTGATCCTATAGGCAACCTCAGGCAAGACCCTGAAATTCCTTCCCTCCAGCTTCTCCTTCATGAAATAAAAGCTTAACTATCTCTGTCTCAGGCTGGGGGAAGTGAGGTGCCTTCATTTTACTGGATGAGCCAGCATTACCAATTCCAATCTGGTGGGGATATGCTTTATGATACTATGTTCATTGAGTTACACCAGGAAATGATCTTCCTGAGCAGGATGCAGATGGATGGGAGGATACCACGATAGAGAAACAGCCATGCTATAAACCAAGTGGTCCCCTGGGTCTGTAGTGCTGATCATATCTAAACCCCTAAGACCTGTAGTGGCTGTCCATTCGAATGATTATGGAGACCAAGGCCTGATATATAGAAGAATGCTAGATTGTGAAAATCTAATAATAACTTTTCATTAGCTAGATCCAAATTCCCATTATGTAGAACGCTCCCCTCATGTTTTTCATTTTAATATTAAAAAATTTATAAATTGATGTCTTTTTAATAAATTATCAAAAAGTGAACATACCATGAATTAATATCAAAGTCAATAATAGAATGTAAAAGGTAATTTCCCCATATCCTCACAAACACTTATATTTTATTATTTTGATAATAATACAGTTTAAAAGCTAACTTTTAAATTAGCAAATGTGTGCAGGGGAATTCTAAGATCAAAGATACCTCTCACCACTACAAATTCTCCCTCCCTTTATAAATCTCACAGCTACATATTTTCAGGGTATTGATAGTTTTCTGATGCCTTCAAAGTAATTTTAGTATTTTTTCAATGATTATAGTTTTCAAGGGTAGGAGTAACACAGAAAAAGCCAGAGTCTTATTTCCAAAAGAGGAATTTACCTTTTCAGATTGTTTTCTCAGTCACTTTGGTCAACATGATTAAAGCAAACTCATAATAAGTGGGAAAATAATTTGAATAACATTTTCTATTTGTAAAATATCCAGATTAATACAAATAGAGATTTTAAAAAATATTACATATTAAAACAAAAACTTTTGGAGATAAACTTTCTTACTACCCAAAATATAACAGTCTCTAAAGTCAGTATCTTCTATTAAATCTTAGGGCAACAAGAAAAAATTTCTAATCTGTTATAGGTTGTTTTTGCCCTAGAAAATTACATGTTGAAGCCCTAATCCTTGATAAGCATGAATATTTTTTTGTATTTGGAATAAGGTCTTGAAGATACAATGAAATACAGATAAAAGCATGAGGGTAGGCCTTAACCCAGTTTGACTGATGCGCTTATAAGAAAAGGGGAGTGTCATGTGAAGATACATGCATACAAGGAAGACCATATGATGATGGAGGCAGAGATTGGAGTTATGCTGCTATAAATCAAGAAACATCTTTGGCTATAGGAAGCTGGAAGAGGCAAGAATGGACCATCCATGGAGGACAACACATTGATCTTGGACTTACAATATCCAACACTATAAGAAAATACGTTTTTGTTATTTCAAGCCGCCTAAATGTAGTATTCTCTATGATAATCCTAGGAAATGAATATCCACTCTCTAGGATTGTTGCATATGTATTTGAGTGCATGCAATGGGAATTGTAAGCTCACTTAAAATTGTACATTGCATGGATCTCAAAAAGAGCTAGAGAAAAATAGCAGAGGTGAGACAAATATATTGGTGAGAATTCCATACTTGAAATTGCACAATTGCAATGAAGAATTAGAGAAGAGATCATAGGAATTACTATGGGAAATATTAAAAAAAAAAAAGAATAACACATACATTTAAATGGAAAATACATAAATCTCAGACCCACTTTTGGCTAAAAATGTTTTCAGCCAAGCTGTAGATAGTCTATTAATTATGATTTGTTGGAACTAAAATATGTGTTTAGTTTAATAGTTAACAACTTACATATGTTTTTTGTTCATCATATAAATTCTACAATTATAGTGGTTTTTCTCTATATTTTCAATTACCTGTGCTTGCACTGAGCCAGATGCACCATATTGACAATTATAGTCAGAATTCTGATGCCTACCTAGAAAAAAATAGATCACTCACATAATAGCTTCACAAAATAGGGCCAGAATAAGTACTCTGACTGTATTGATATGTTGAAACTCTGAGCTGCTTGAAATACTCTGTGAAATAGAGCAGAATTCAAAAATAAATAAATGCATTAATAAATGCTTAGACTCCTGTTTAGAAAGTTGGGAGTCATGTGACCACTTTTAAATGTTCAAAATATCCAACCTATTCTGCTTTGCTCTTCAAATAAACTAAGAAGAAATTCTACAAAACAAGATTTCTTTCTTTTAAAAAATATATTGTATTGATTTCAGAAGAGAAGAGAGAGGGAGAGAGGTATAAACACATAAATGATGAGAATCACTGATTGGATGCCTCCTACATGCGTGCCCCCTATAGGCATGTGTCCTGACGAGGGATTGAACTTTGACCTCCTGGTTCATAAGTCAATGATCAACCTCTGAGACATGCCAATTAGACAAGCAGATATCTTTCACATCTGAAAGACACCCTCAGATGTCAATATTCAATATGCCTTTTGCAGGCAATAAGGTTTGTTGGGAAAAGGCTGTTTGTTGTTTCTTTTCTTTTTCTTCCTTTCCTTTCTCTTCATTTATTTTATTTAATGTACTGCTTTCCTTTTCTCTATTTTTTCTTTTATATATTGTTTCCAAGTGAATTTTAGGCTCCCTCAATTTAGTCTTTATAAAATACAGTGAGCCTTTAGGAGATGGTTACATTAAGTTGACCATAACCAACAAAAATAAAATATTGCCTTTAAGCAAAATCAAATAAATTATTTTTATACAAAAAACTTCTCAAACAGTACTATTATACAAATGAGTTTATGACAATTTCAATCAAAATAATTTTACTGATATGACCTCAACTTTCTCATTTAATTATGTTAGGATATATATTCCCTAGCTATATTTAGTTTCTATTGCTTCTGTTTAATAGAAAAGTAAACAAAGAAATAAAAATAGTGATGGTCTTAAATAATAATTATACTGCAATTATTAGTATTTAAGAAGTTAGTTATTATAAATATAAGAATTTTAATTTGAGAGTTAAATTATGAACATTAATAACATACCATAGGCTATTAACCCATGTATATCTCAGATTCTAAATATCCAAACTCTTTCAAACTCAGCTCAGAAATACCTGCTGCTCCTTCATATGCACTCTGCATTTTGGACTGTCTCACCAAGAATGAGCAGACTATCCTCTCACTCACCTACATTTTGGTTTGCATTTGCATATAAAAATATACTTAAATTGGTTAATGAGATTAAATCCTATCATCAAGACAGATTGCATTAACAAATGAAATTAAAAAAAATGTTTTTTGAGAGTGCCCAGTTAAATAAGATGCCTTTAAATAAAAGAGTAATGAGTATAATTAACAATCATTAATTTAGCCTCAGTAAAGTTGTTTTCTTGTGGATTTTTCTTTTTTTGGAACAATTAATGGAAATTAAGAAGTAACTTCCTGGAGAATGGTCATTTTATAAATTGGTGTTTTCAAAGTAACTTCCTGGAGAATGGTCATTTTATAAATTGGTGTTTTCAACAAAAATGCAAGAGGATGGAATTAGAGTTTCAGCTGATAGCTTACATATAGTTTGTAATGAACTTAGTTACACATTGTTTATATTACCTAAACATTTTATTGCTTCCATTTATAAAAAGTGAAATAGAAATACAATCAATGATCTGTATTTTCTAATGTGAAGAACAAATAATATTCATCCATAAATACAAACATTACTTAAAGAAGAATGATATATCTGATTCAGAAATACATTTCTAAAAATTGTTGCTTTTAATGCTTTATAGCTATATTACATAATTTGGAAGATATGTTGCTTTGATCAATTTTTTACTAATGATACAATCCAGAGTTTAAAAAATATTTATAGATTTTAGTGACAACAAGTTTTTTAAACATCATCCCTTTCATTTTCTACTATATATATATATATATATATATATATATATATATATATATATATATATATAATATGGATATTTATTTCTTAGAGGAATGTAAATTGTAATCGATGAAACATTTTTAAGGATATAATAAATTAGAATAACATGAGAAGGTTGTAGAATGAAAACATTTTGGGGAGAAAAAGAAGAGATTTAAATGTGCATCACTTGAAAAACTTGTTTATATGTATTTTTAAGGTAGATATAAAATAATATTTGTAGTTATTTAGTACATTTAAAAGACTAGTTGGCAGTTTTATTTTAAAGTGTCAATATTGATAATATGCTAAAATTGTCTTCTTTGCAACTTTTTAAACTAAGAATAAAATTTGGTAGGTTTTTTTTTGTTTGTTTTTTTTAAATATGTTTTTATTTTTTTCAGGGAGAAACATCAATGATAATAGAGAATAATTGATCAGCTTCTTCCTGCACACCCCCACTGGGAATTCAGCCAGCAACCCTGGCATGTGCCCTGACTGGAAATTGAACCATGACTTTCTGGTTCATATGTTGCCACCGAGCCACACTGCCTGGGTAAAAATAAAAATTTTAAGATGAGACCTTAAAAAACTTTAAGATACATGGCTTTAAAATACTTTGGGGGATATATCAGAAAAACAGAAAGCCAGAATTCTACTGTATTAAGCAAACAACATATCAAAACCAGTTTGCTTGTGCTAATTTGAATCAATTATGGCTGCTATTTACTCCTCAAATAGTAGAACACAGGAAGAACAACTGAGATTATCATAGGCACTCAAAGCATGTAACAGGTACATTTTTAAAATTTCCTTAAAGATTCTTTATTATGTTTGGAATTAAACTGAAATTTGAAGAAGGACTTAAATGAGGCTAGCTGTTTGGACAAGAATGGAAATAGGGAGACAGCAGCATAAGTAACACTTGTACTCGGCGCCTCCCACAATGAATGCAAATTAAAACTACAACTAAAATTACACTTCAAAATTACAACTAAAATACAGAACAACCATCATCTAGAACCACTAGAAAGCTGGCTGAATGGAAGTGTTACAACTGAGACTGGTAGGTGGCGTGGAGGCATGGACCAGGTTGGTCTGGCACTCCATGAGCCTCACTTTTAATCAGGAGGGAGATCGTCTCTACAGAGGCTGTCCAGAGGAGCAAGAGGTCTCAGCCCCATACCAGAACCTTAGCCCAGGGTCCCAGAGCTGGAAAGAAAAGTCCCCATAACTATGGGCTGTAAAAATGTGGGGCTCTGTGACCCAGCTATTCCTTTTAAAAGGCTGCCACCACAAACAGAACTTACAAGGTCCTGCTTCCTCTGAGCTCCAGCACCGGGATGACTCTCTAGGGTTCAGAGACACATTTGAGGAGAAACTGGAAACTAGAAAGGAGCTCAGGGGCAGCTTTCTCCCAGAGGGTGGTGCTAATAGGGATCATTGTTCCTATACTGGGGCCTCCAAAGTTACAAGGATGACTGGCACCATTTCTATCTGCTCTACCCTGGTGATTCCCTAAGATACCACCTCCTCAAATTTATACCCCACTCAAGCTGTTGTGCAGAGGCTTTTGCATATAAATGGCGTGTCCTTGCTCGGGCTAAAATTAAATAAGCTGCAGCTGGGTCAGGGAACCCCAAACCTATCAATAAAATGCCCAAGGCCTGGCACCAGCGCCAACTTGCCTTGCTTCAGAGCTGGGCCTTGTCTGGGCACTTCCAAACCCCATAAAGAGAGGAAAATTTTGCATATCTCTCTGCAGCTACTGCTGGGTGGCCCCAGGCAGTGGCTGACATTGCACTTCCCTGGAGACCCAAGAGCCAATGTACTCAGGAGTGAGTAACAGACCACATCAAAATTCAACTCTACATATTCATAAGAGACACATTGAAGGGACAGACATATTGAGAACCAAAGCTCTGCTGAAACAAGTCTTGCTCCATGGAGGTGTCTCCTGCACAGCAGCTCTCCCATTGTATTATAGTTACAGCTGGTCCTCACAGCCAATTGGCCTGGAGGTTAAACCCTTACAGTGATGCCAGTTAACAATCAAGTCTCAACTATAACAAGACTGTGCTCATAGCCTACAAAGGGGTGCATCTAGAGTGCCCAGCTCAGGTGACTTGTAGGCTGAGCTACTGGGCCATTTAGGACACCTACTGCACAAGGCCATTCTATCAACTCAAAGAGACATAGCATCTCTACCCAATACATAGAAACAAATACATTGAAGCAGCCAAAATGTGGAGACAAAGAAACATGTCACAAATTAAAGAAATAGAAGAAAGCAAATTACTGCATATAGAGTTCAAAACCATAGTTATAAGTTTACTCAAGAATCTGCTAGTAACCTTCAAAGGACTTAGTGAGAATTTCAAGGTTCTTAGTAAGAATGCAAAAAAAAGAAAAAGAAAAGAAAGGAAGAAAGAAAGAAAGAAAAGGAAAAGGCCAGTCAGAAATTAAGCATACACTGTCTGAAATAAAGAATAATATATAGGGATTCAACAGTAGAGTAGAATATCCCAAGAAACAAATCAATGATTTGAAGCAAAAAATACCCAATCAGAAGAGCAAAAAGAATCTAAAAATATGAATATAGTGTAAGGAGCCTCTGGGACAACTTCAAGCATGCCAATATTTGCATTATTAGGGTGCCAGAAGAAGAGAGAGAGCAAGATATTAAAAACCTATTTGAAGAAATAATGACAGAAAACTTCCCCTACCTGGTGAAAGAAATAAACTTACAAGTCCAGGAAGCACAGAGGGTCCAAAACAAGAGGAACCCAAATAGGACCAAACCAAGACACATTATTATTAAAATGCCAAGGGCTAAAGACAAAGAGAGAATCTTAAAAACAGCAAGAGAAAAGCAGTTAGTTACCAAGAGGCAATGCCCATACAACAATCATCTGGTTTCTCAACAGAAACTATGCAGGCCAGAAGGGAATGGCAAGAAATATTCAAAGTGATGAATAGCAAGGACCTACAACCAAGATTACTCTATCCAGTAAAACTATCATTTAGAATTGAAGGCCAGATAAAGAGTTTCACAGATAAGAACAAGCTAAAGAAGTTCATTACCACCAAACCAATATTATATCAAATGTTGAAAGGTATTCTTTAAGAAGAGGAAAAATGAAAAAGATAAAAATATGAACAACAAAATGGCAACAATACATACCTATCAACAATTGAATCTAAAAATTAAAATAAAGGAATAAATTTAATGAATAAAAAATGGTGAATAAAATAGATTCAGATGCATGTAAATGAAACCTACTGAAGATTCTTAGAGGGAAGTTGGGTGACGGGCCAGGAAGAGATTAAACAAAGTTCTTACATGCATATATGCATTACCTATGGACACAGACAACAGGGTGGCAAAGGCCTGAGGTGGGGCAGGAACCAGGTGAAGGGGGATAATGAGGGGAAAAATGAGGGACATCAGTAATACTCTCAACTATAAAGATTAAAAAAAGAATGTAAATATATTTTGCCTTCTCCTGAGTATATTGCAGCATGAACCTTCTAAGAGTTTTGCTTATTTATTTATATTCTTGGTTTGTTTGTTTTTTGGCTTATGTATCTATATTTTGGATTTAGGATCCATTTATAGTTTCTCCTGGCTTAATAGGGTCTGTTCAGAAGCTTTATAATCTCCCTAATGTCTATTTAGGCTTACTTTTAGACCCACTTCAATAACTTAGAAGCAAAGGCTAAAGATATTTAAGGTGTGTTTGTTTGGTTTAAAATATATAACAAGTGTGCTCAAATGCAGTGATTAGACCACATTTGGACAATCTAAGAGGATATTACAAAGATCATAGAGCTACAAGAACTTTTTAGACCACACTTAAAGGTCCCAGGTTAGTGGACTTCCAATTGTATGGCACAGTTTTTCCTGAAGTCTACTCTTGATTTTGTGAGGTGCAGAGACCACAATCTATTCACTGATAGCAGTGGTGGGCCCTGTCACTGGAACTGCTATTGGAGACAGCCTTTCCTCTCAGTGGGATGGAGGGACTCCCACTATCACCAAAATGGATGGCCGCAGCCCTGCTTTTTCACATAACTAACTTTTGACTTACCTCTGATGGATTTGAATGATTAGGGGGCGCCTTCATCACATTTCCATGCCTCGAATGGATGGAATTTCAGGAAAAAAATAAGTCCTTTATATGTTAGCTATTGTTGTTTCTGTGGTTCATGTTATCCCAGATACCAGATATAATAAGGTAGGTGATTTGGTGCCTTGGTGAGGTCATAGGCAACCCAATGATTTAGTAGAGTCTTGACCATAAATAGTAAGTGAAAACAAATTGGTCTAGAAAGGAAAACGGATTCGACGTGCAGAAAGAAACACAGGTGCCATGAGAAATTTCCCCCCTGAGAGAGGGGGCTGCCCAATGATGTTTTATCTCCCTTTCTAGCTGTCACAGGCCTGCCTGAGTTAGGATTTCTGTTCTTGGATTTCCATGAGATCCTCATTAATATCCCGGTTAGACACACTTTTTTTTTAATATACAAACTCTTGTGAAGAGAATATATTTACAACCTGATGATTTCTAACTGGAAATGCTCTCCTGCCTCTCCACACCCACTACCCATATTATTTAGTGATTTTATGGCTACAACTAACAGAAACAGAACTCAAACTAATTTAAAAGAATTTTAGGAGTCTCATAAAACCCAAAGATAGAAATTATATGATCCTTAAGAAAAACCTTATTAGGATTTTGTCTACCTATTACTAGCCTTGGCTTTTATCCATGCCTTAGTTAAATTGTTTTGCTCAGGAAAGAGAGGCTTAAAAAACAAACAAAAAATAAACCCTTGTAGAAGTCATAGCAAATGCCTTAACTGTCACATTTTTATCCAAGAAAAAAAAAAGACAAATATGTTTGATGTATCTGAAGTCTGAAATCTTGATGAAAGAATGCAATGGTTTAACTTGCATGCCTCTTTGTAGAACAATGACACGGTGCTTCTATTTATGCTCTAATTTGGGTGTTCTTTATGACACATATATAAAAGATAATAATATAGTTCCTATGTCTAGGAATACATAAAATAATGGAAAATTTGTCCTGGCCAGGTAGCTCAGTTGGATAGAGAATGGTCTCAATTCACCAAGGTTGCAAGTGGTGTCCCCAGTCAGGGAACATACAAGAATCAACCAATTCAACCAATGAATACATAAAGTGGAACAACAATTGATCTCTCTCTCTCTCTCTCTCTCTCTCTCTCTCTCTCTCTCTCTCTCTCTTTATCTCTCTTTCTCTCTCTCTCTCTCTCTCTCTCTCTCTCTCTCTCTCTCTCTCTCTCTCTCTCTCTCTCTCTCTCTCTCTCTCTCTCTCTCTCTCTCTCAAAGGAAAATCCATATGAAATTTTAACAAAATTGTAATTGCCATGATAAAGATACATTTATGCATTGTTCAGCACATTCAGTAAAAATCAGAAGAGTCATCATCATTGAGAATTATTCTTTAACTGTGAGTCATATTCTTAGAAATCATTCAAGGTTCAAATAAGCCGCTGTCTCTTTGTAATTAATATTTTTTAACTTGAAGTTTATAAAGGAAAAGCCATATATATAATTTGAGAATAGTTGATTTCACACTATACAATGACTACTAAGCAGTTTATCACCATGCATCTCATATTAAGTATAATAAATAATTATACTCAGAAAGACTCTGAATAGAACTTTTCATTCCTGTTCTCCTAGAGTAGGGAAAGCCCTAATCCAAATGTCATTGAAGGAATTATCTCTGGGTTGATATTTTTCCAGATTAATTTTCTTAAATTGTCCAGCATTTGTGTTCCTTCTTTGGACTGCTGGGTCTACTGACTTTGTGTGGTATTCAGTGGGGGCATTTATTCTTCCATAATTTAGCAAAAGGGACATCTTCAGAACTAGGACCGAGTGCAACAAGAGATTCTCCCATGGAAAGCAGCTATGGCAGCCTTATATTCGCTGCATGACATTAAGCATCCCTTGTGGGAACAGCAACTCTTGACATTTTCTGTTTAACCATTTCATGGCTACACAAAGCACTGCAGAAGGAAGAAGGAAGCCACTGACCAACCAGTCTGGGAAGGTATCTCAAAAGATATAGCATTTGAACCATTCTTAAAAGGAGATTTAGATTTATATCATGATATATAAGTTGTTACCGAGATGCCAGTTTCTTAACAAATGTTATTATATCTCAATTAAAAAATATCCTGTAAGTAAATTGGCTTATCTCAAAAGCTCTCATTCATAGGTTAATGAGGGAAAATAATGAAATGTCCAATCTAGTTAAACTCTAACTCCTATATTATAATTTAAATCTTTCCTATAAGTTTTGTTCAATGTCTCTTGTTAATTTAAATATTTTGGTGGCTTAGACAACAATAAAATATTATCAATCACTTCCTCCCCCAGTAGCTCCCTTTTTTCTTTGCCATATTAATTCCACACAGTTAATGCTAAATAAATGCCTGGTGACTGAAGACAAGAAATGAAAATTTCTTTGAAATTTTTCCTGAACTTTATCCTGTGGTTACTAATAATACCAGATAACATTTTAAATATTCAGTAATGTTGGCATTGATAACTGAATGTTCTAGCATTTTAAAATATGAACATTAATAAATGGTTTTATATACATACCTACAAAAGACATGCATATTTATGTCGTAATCAAATTGAAATTTCTCTTTAGCAGAGAAAATCCTCCCAAAGTTGTAGGTCAAATCTTATATGCTGTATATAACCAGAATGATTAAACTTTCTGGCTAGCAGACTTGGTGCTCCATACCCCACACCCTGATTTAATAAAAAATAGAGAACTAAAAGAAAACAAAGCTCCCCAAACTGAAATACTCCCCAAGGATGGCCAAGTATTGCAAAATGTTCAAGAGATATGTCAGTGTGTCATGAGGCTTCATATCTTATCCTTGAGCATAATGAGCAAGGTTATGTTTCCTTGTCAATCTGGCCCCATTCTCACAGATCTCTTCCCTCCACCTGTAGGTACACTAGCCTATAACTCATTGAGAAGAACGGTATTTGCACTACAGCTCTAATAAGTTGGGACCCAACCTTTTATGAATGATGCTATAAAATTATATTGTAATGCATGCTTCATTAGGCACAGTAGCCATTTTCAAGTGAAAATTCAAAACAAGTACCATTGTGAGTTATTAGGTTTATTGGTTGGGCTCACTTAAAAAAAAAGTATTGTAAAAGTTTGCATTGAGATCCATGCTTATCTGAATCATCTAGCCTCTTAGGAGTTGCAAATTTATTCTGGAAAATCAAGAACATAGCTTCGCTAATGTCATTTTATTATGCTTAGAATGTTGCCTGTACTTAAGTGTCATGGACCAGCCAGACTCCACAAGTTGTGGCATTTTCCATTTCTTTCTGAATTTTACCTGCTTGAAAGTGACAAACTAGTCCAAGGAAAGTCTACATTTTTACATTGGTGAAGGTGTTAGTAGCCAGTGGCCTTCCTCAGATTTAATTTGAAGATTATAATAAAGTTGTAATAGACTATTTTTTAAATATATTTTATTGATTTTTTTTTTTTTTTTTTTTTTTTTACAGAGAGGAAGGGAGAGAGATAGAGAGATAGAAATGTCGATGAGAGAGAAACATCAATCAGCTGCCTCTTGCACACCCCCTACTGGGGATGTGCCCACAACCAGTGTACATGCCCTTGACCAGAATCGAACCTGGGACCTTTCAGTTCGCAGACCAACGCTCTACTGCTGAGCCAAACCGGTTTCGGCGTAATAGACTATTTTTGAAATTCTGGCCTTATAACTCCCCCCAGCTTTATTTATGATAATTTGTTCATTTGAATGAACATTGGTTTACTCTTTGGCATTGGCCATATATTAAATCCAATTTAGCCAATTTAAGGAGAGAATGACTGGGCAGATTGTCTTCCTGCCCTACAATCTACAAACTTATGAGAACTCATTTACTTTCATGTTTTAACTAACTCAACTCACAGAACTCATTTACTTCCATGTTTCAACTAACTCAATTTACATAAACTTCTCATGTCTAATATCAGCTGATCTACTAACCCCCTGGCCTCAAGATCCAACTCCCTAAAAAATGTCCAATTTGATAATGCTTGCAAAATGAAGGTGATCATTTTTATCCAAATATTCCGGCAATTCATTGTGCAAATAAACAAGGTCTTTATTTAGTGAAAATTTCAAAGATTTCTTGTTCAAATGGGATGAGGATAGTGGAAGATGTACCAGGGCATAGCAGAGCACTAGAAGAGCTGATCACATAAGCCTGGCCAGTGTCACATACTGAGACTTATGTTTCTGTTTTATTCTTGTACCTTGACCTGCCTGGGCACCACATTTTACTCAACACATTGAATCTGGTCCACTGTGTCTTCTAATTGGGTACTTGGATATATCCCTAACATTGAATCTATTATTTAGGGTCCTCAAGTTGTTCTTTATCAGAAGTATCACTCTGTCACACTCCACCACTGATGACATCTGAGCTCAAGCCAGAAAACGAGTGTCCTAAGGAAGAAGTTCAACCAAATCTAGAAACTAACTGGACATCATGATCCTGTATGCAATACTTAGTTTTCTACTTTCATGTCCACTAGCAGAAACAAATACATAATGGATCATAGCCATGTTTCTATGAGTATCAGCCACATTCTTCCTTTGGATAATATCATTTAAGAGTTCCAAGTTTATATTTATATTGACACCACTCAACATTCTTGGAGGGAGAACCAAATAGGATTCATTATCTGGGTGCCCAGCATGCCCTGCTATTCCTCCTGTCAACACACTGCTTGTCTGATTCCTTAAATCCAATGGAGAGAGTGAAAACATAATTAGATCTTCCTCACAGAAAAGGCAAGGGTGATTAAGGGAATTCTGAAAAGAGGATCATGCTATCTCCCTGACATATTTCTCCTTTGAGGATAGAGATGTTAGAGCAACCAGCAATCCACCTGACAATCTGATAAAGAGTAGTTAGGGCACTGACTCAGAAGAAACTGATCCTTTCCTTTCAGACTGGTGTTCCTTCTAAAGTGCTCCCCACATCCTGCCTAATCACTGCCCGCTGGAGTGCTTTTCCTAAAATAGAAATCTGATCATGTCAACCTCAGCTTAAAATGCTTGACTGGTTCTCCCCTCTCTCGGGACAAATCCGATGATGTACCTATGCATATGAACACATTGTATGGTTTGTCTGTTGCTTCCATTCCATGTCAACTTCCAATCAGGCCTTCGCATTCACTGTCTCCCAATTCACATGAATTCCATTTTATTCAGCAACACTGGAGAATATATTATAACCATGGGCAACAAACAGAACATAATATTTTTTTTAAAAAAACCTCTTTCTGAAGCATCATATACCTACAAAAAAGTGCAAATATCAAAAGCAGGACACCACAACAATTTTAGAAAGCAGACACGCTCATGTTAATAGCACCTTGAGGAAGATACTGTTGTATTTTTACACCTTGATAAGTTGAAATGCATTTCAGTATTACATCAAAGTGTTCTTGAAGAAGACTGACAAAGCCCTAAATTGTTTGTATAATCAGGCCTGCATTCAGTTTTTGATTACTAGCTATATTATTTAAAAGCTTTCAGTTGCATCTGAACAAAGAAAAATGGATTAAAATGTTATATACCTACTTTTTCTCATTACAATTTCCTCACATAATAAATAGCCACATTAGGTACTCACAATCCTATCAAGTTCCCATTTAGAAATATTTATTGAGTGCCTGAGTGTCTGTAGTGTTGTTAGTAACTACGATTTTATAGTAAGCATTGTACTTCCTGACCTCCTTATTAAGATTCTTTTAACCTTGCAGACCTAAGTTAATCAAAATATTGGATATTACCTAAAAGCTATTAATTATATACTAAATATATATTCAGAAGAATCACCACCAAAATTTTATATGTCTAGCATTCAATTAAATTTATTTCAGTAGGTTCACTTTTCTCTACCGGCTAAACTACCTTAGAATTTATATTAAACTATATTAGGATACTACTAACCATCTGATTAATTCCCTTTCTATGCTAGAGAAAAGATCTTCCCCTATGCCGCTCATATCTTCTACCTATAAAATAGAAGTTTTGCAATATTAAGACATTTCCATGATTCAAAAAGTAGTCCTGGGTTCTGACAATTAATATCACGTGGGCACCTATGAAGGAACTACACAAGAGCTAGACACATACAACTCTAGAACATCTTAATTACATAACAAGTTTTACTTAGACAGCAAGTCTTATTGGCCTTGCAAAGAGAAAATCTCCCTTTTATCAGTATTGATCACTTTGTTGCAGTGCATTTATTTACTCATGCATTTGTCGCATGTGTCTGGATTGTAGTAGGGCTTAGTTAAGGCATATTGGAGAAATACTGTGACAGACACACACATACACACACACACACACACACACACACACACACACACACCACTACCACGGTGCTTTGTGGAGAAAACTGAGCATTGCTTACCCTCTCAATGACAACTCCACATAAAAGTACAAAGTTACCCATGACTTTCTTGATCTGTGTGTTGTATAACACTGCTCAACCACAATGCAACTGTATTTTTCCCCAGGTTTTTATTCTGTGCCATACACTATCATATTGATTTGTTTATTTCCCCACAAGAAAATCTCAGTGGTGAAATGTTTCCCAGTCCTAAGACTTTGTGGATGTGGGAATATCACCCTAGAGAGCCCATCATCCCCTTTAACTCAGAAGACTAAAACTTTTCCGATACCAGCCTTATGCTCCCAAAATCCTGTGAACATATTAACCAACTTTAGTTATAATTTCAATTAATAAAAAGAGAGTAAAAGAAATATTTACGCATAACCATGTCATATGCTTTTTGAAGGCAGCGATTGTATTCTACCTACACTCAACACTCCTGTTTAATGCATTACCATCTGTTTTTAATACACTTGCTCGATGTTCAGGTTATCCAAAAGGACTCCCTTGTTTGAGTTAATCTCTCTTCCACAGACTGATTGATCTCAGTGCTTGTCTACTTTATGTTAGCATCCCTATTTGTGTCTCTTTCCCTTCATGGATTTAAAGCTCCCTCGTGGTAGAGATTGCAGCTGATTCATGGGGAAATCCCTTCTCTAAGATGCTCTTCCATAATCAACAGGGGTTCCTTTAATCAATGTTGAAAACCATATACATACTTTTATCCTAAGCGACCACAGAGTAGAAAAAAGAATGATGAATAAAGTTAAGTTAGAAAGGAAGAACAATAGGAAATAAGTATGATCCACAACATAAGGTTACATTTCAAAATTAAATACATCATTAATTGCATTAAATATAGCTGAGTGAAATATACCATAAAAAAGACAAAGATAATCTAGTATATCCATTAGAAACACACTCTAATCTTAAGTATAAAGATAAGCTAAAAGTAAATGATAATAAAATAAAATAAAAACACTTTGGAAAATAGATATTGTTTAAAACTAAACCACAATAAAAATACATAAATTTATAAAATGTGTTTACAGCAAGATAAGAGAGAAATGTATGTGATTATTTACCTTTTATATTACAAAGAATAAAGGTAGAAAATTATAAGATAGATCTCTCTAGTGATATTTTCTATATTAAAGATGCCCAGTATATTTTTGACCAACAGAGCCAAAAATGAAATTCAAAATTTCATGTGTTACCTGGTAATTTGGAATCATAGCTGTATCCAAAATCTTATGTAAAGCTTCAGGTAGGAATAAAAGAGAGCTATAAGAAATAAAAGTAGCTTATATTTGACCTTGTATTAGGGAATCTGAATGCTAAATCCCAACTAAGTGTTGCTAGCTAGAAGCAGCAGCCTGCCTACCTCTGGCTGGTAAGACTCCTTCTGCCTTGCTTGAATGACTTTGCCTGAAGGGTCACCTTGTATCTGGAAGCCAGATGTCTTTATCACTTCCCATTGCCTCCAGACCTTTAGCAAGAATGATAGCCCAGCTTGAAATTAAGAGTAGGATCTCAAAGTCGAACTTTAGAGTCGAAAGCTTAACAATTAAACAACTGTAAAGTGTTGCTAATTTATACTGGCAAAAATATGAAAAAAATATCTGGGGATATACTGAGGATGCCAGACCAGGAAGAAAATATCACCTCTGTTCAGGCTGTGTCAATCACAATGCATTATTGTAGAAGGATTTAAGTACTAGCTCAAACAACAGGGAATGGCTGTAACTGGTTACTTGGTTGATTACTGACTTTTGAACTCAAAGGTGCCCTATGCTAAATAAAAATGAGCAGGAAGTTGTTATAATATATTGGGGTAATAGGATGTTTAGAGAGTATTTAATGCTATGATTACCTGAACTAACAACAGACAACCCGTTCTCCATCTACTGAAACTATCCAATACAAGCAACATTCAATTGACATTATTCACTCTTTAACTTAATTGATTTATCAGTTTTGATATCTTTGGAGATATATATATATATATATATATATATATATATATATATCCAAAGATATCAAAAAATATATATTTTAAACAGTTTCCTTGTGAATTCTATGGTAAAATAGCTAGAAAAGTGTATTTGAGAGTTAAAGATAACAAATAAAGACAATTTTCAAAGTTTGGCTGTAAATATGGTTGTGAACACTGGCTAGCAGGAGTGTGTGTGTGTGTGTGTGTGTGTGTGTGTTTTCAATATAAATCTTCAAATTATGTATTTTTAAAATATAGATAAGAATTCACATTTGACATTTAGAAAATACTCAATAATTTTACATTAAGTAAATAAAGAATTTAACAGATGTGTACCTCTTTTACTGGTGATAAAGAATCATAATTGGTAAGAACAATCTGGTAACTTCAGATTAAATTTAGGTATCTGTTTAAAAAAGTACATATAAGTTGCATAATATTCTTCAATTTTCTAGAGTCCCCTCTAATCATGAGGTTAGGTTAATTTCATTCAGTAAATTCATTTATATGAATATGTTATAGCAAACAGGAGGCCATCTCCACCAAAGAATTAGAACCCCATCTGAAAAATTCCTTTAATTCTGAAAATTGAATACCTCTTTGTTAATAAAAAAATGAAGATATTTCCTTAAACAAACAAACAAAATAGAATGACTTCATTTGAACAATTCAAGAAGTCACAAAACTCAATTCAAGGTAAAATGTGAGAACATCATAAATAAAATTATTTCTTTACTAATGAAGCATTATTTAAACTCATTATGAATTTCTTGATATGCATATTATTAAATACGCAAGGATAAACTGCACAAGGCAATAACTTGACAACAATACTTCATTGTTAGAGTTTATAAATTTATACCATCTAGAGCTGGAATTAGTTATAATAGTTAAAATTCAATATGTAATATTTAGGCATCAATTTGTTTTTTTAAAGCGAGGGTACAAACTCAAGAGGCTGGAAAGTGGGAATGAATTCACAATGATTAGTTATGTTCCCATCTGGAAATGGCATAAATAGAAACAAATGAATTGAATAGTCTTTCTTATTTGCATATTTAAAGACTAACAAGAAACAGACTGTGTTAAATTACTCCCACATTAATAGATTGTATAACCTGAGAAGTTTGCATTTCAGAGGCCTCCATTTTATAAGATCACACCACGAGACTCATTTTATTCAGATATTGGGTTACTAACTCGAATAAAGTCACAATTTTGGAACTCAGTTATAAATTAATAGAGCATTAATAGCACCTTTAATATATACTTGTAAATTGTCATGTTCAGATCTTTCAAAAAACCACACTTGTGGTATTTGGTAGGTGCACATGAAGAACGCTACCAATGATCATGTGCATATGCAATTTTTTTGTGCGTGTGCCAAAACTCTGTCTGACCATAGGCAATATGACATTTGTACTTTGTTAACTTATCAGATTGAGCAGAAATAACCATTTTTATATGCACATGACAGTAATATCATTGGATAAAAACCAAAACAGTTTTGTCCGGCCAGCTTGGCTCAGTGGTTGAGCATGGACTTATGAAGCAGGAGCTCACGGTTCAATTCCTGGTCAAGGAACATGCCTGAGTTGTGAGTTTGATCCCTAGTGTGGGGTATGCAGGAGGCAGCCAATCTATAATTCTCATCATTGATGTTTCCCCTCCAAAAATCAATAAAAATATATTTTAAAAAATAACAATTTAGTTTTTGAAAATATGAGGGGGAAAAATAAAATATACTATTTTTTCTGATGATAATTCTTGGGACCTGACCTAATTACTGAGTCAATATAGTGAAAACAACCATTCTGAAAATCTGACATGCTTAAGTGGCATATGTTATCACTTAAAACAATTTATACTCATAAAAGGGTAATATGCCAATTACACTGGATAGACCAGATGTCTTCCAGATATCCTTCTGGACATCCTTCTGGACAAAGCCTCTGTGAGGGCTGAGGGCAGGCAGCTACCATGGCTGCGTCAGCCAGCAGTGGCAGCAGCAGTGGGGTGATGGGGGTGGCACCTTACCCTGATAGTTCTGGTCACCTCCAACAGAGGGAGATCAGAAGCAGCAGTGGCAGGGTGATGAGGGTAGCACCTTCCCCTGATTAGCTCAGTCACCTCCCACTGAGGGAGGCCAGACTGTGGCTTAGGCCTGCTCCCTCTGCTAGCAGTAGGACATCCTTTGAGGGCTCCAGATTGTGAGAGTGGGAAGGCCAAGCTGAGGAACCTGCCCCCAACACCCCCACCCCTGCTCCCAGTGCACGAATTTTTGTGCACCAGGCATCAATATAAGAATAGGTAAAAAACATAGTGATAATAAAAAAAGGCAAAAAAATATATTTTTAAAGTTACATGTACTAATCAAAGACTAACTGTCAAATTCTTACAATCCTCAAAGCTAGATGCACACTGAAAAACATTTATAGAAAAGTGGAGGCCTGGTACATGAAATTTGTGCAGGATGATGGGGGTGTCCCTCAGCCAAACCTGCACCCTGTTTAATCTGGGACCCCTCGTTGGATGTCTGACTGCCCATTTAGGCCTGATCCTACTGGGCAGTGGAACATCCCTCTCACAATCTAGGACTGCTGGCCCCCAACTGCTCACCTGCCTGCCTTCCTGATTGCCCCTAACCGCTTCTGCCTGCCAGCCTAATCACCCCCTAACCACTGCCCTGACAGACTGATTGATGCCTAACTGCTCCCCTACTAGCCTGTTTGCCCCTAACTGACTGCTCTCCTCTGTGGGCCTGGTCACCCCTAAATGCCCTTCCCTACAGGCCTTGCCCCCTGCCCCAACTGTCCTCCCTTGCAGGCCTGGTGCCTCCCAACTGCCCTCCCTTGCTGGCCATCTTTTGGTAGCCATCTAGTATCCACATGGGGACAGCCATCTTGTGTGTTGGAGTGATGGTCAATTTGCATATTACTCTTTTATTAGATAGGATAAGTAATAAATAAGTTGATGATAATTGATCTATTCAAATATATTCATCCTAATTTTCTATGCATTCCTATTTCATCAATATCATGTCAGTTACCGTATTTTTCGGACCATAAGACGCTCCGGACCATAAGACGCACCAGTTTTTAGAGAAGGGAAATGAAGAAAAAAAGATTCTGAAACAAATAGTGTCTTAAAATATTTTATGTGCATTAAAACCCAACATCACAGTCATAAACACATGTAATCAACCCTGTAAAGTAAACAGCAGCATTTAGAACCATTTTAGAGCCGGGCAAGCACACAGAGACCACACAGAGCTGGGCAAGTAAAAAAACTTTTTTTTTAAAGTATATGTGTAGGCTATATTTGGACCATAAGACACAGGGACTTTTTCCCCCCACTTCGGGGGGGGGGGGAAAGTGCGTCTTATGGTCCGAAAAATACAGTAATTGTCAAATTTTTTGCATTACACATAAGAATTAGATTACTTTTGGATATTTTTCTACATGTAATTTTCATTGATTTCTTTTTTGTTACACGCTATTAATTATTTAAAATATTTATTCCTCTTGAAAGCTGTGATGAAAGTAGTCAAACCCAGAATACAAATAAAATTATATAATGTTCCAGTAGAACCAGAAATGACCAGTTCACACTAGAAAGGAGTTTCTAAGCATAGGCTCCATTGCTCTGACACCCCAGGAGCGAGCCTGCATATCACATTAAAGCTCAGTGCAGAGTCGGCCTGGGGTCTTTGGAGCATGCCTCTTTAGATAATTGGAGAAACAACTGGAGGGTATCACATGAGTCAGTGGAGTGTTTCAAGTTGCAATAGAAACTATTTCTTAGTGAAATTAAGAGGAGAGAATATAGATAGCTGTGCAGCTTTCTGGAAAATGTTGTGGTTAGCAGGCTAGTTTTGCAATCAGCTTGGTTAGCAAGTTTGAGGTATTTGTATTTTTTTAGTATAAAAAGGGAAATATAATATTTGAAATGTTTTACCAATACTAATGTCAGCTAAAATGACTTTTCCCAACAGTAATAGTGATAACATCCTCTTCTTTTCCAATTTATTTGAAAAAAGGATATCCTGTGTTTCTCTATAAGTGAATAGGGACATGGAAAATAATTATTTTATTTTTATTTTAAATATAATGGGAAAACTTATGAATTTTGTAAAGTGTGTGTTTAACACATTGAAATGATATGTGTGCTTATATAAACCTTTCATTTGTATTAACTGAGTATATTTTTTCTTTCATTTTTTAACTTATGGAAAAATTTATGCCATTAACAGGCTTACTTATATTGAATAAAACTTTGCATACCCAGGTTATTATTTAATAAACCTCTAAGTCTGATGAACCTATCATTTAGACCATCCTTAAACAGATATTATATTAAAAGTTTGTGTTCTGAATTCATATGTCCTAGGTTGGTGTTCTGGGTCCTACCCTTACTAACCATGTAAATTTAATCAAGTTTCTTATCCTCACAATGCCGCACAATCTATTTGTTGGTAAAATGGATAGAATAACAATATACAGCATGTTTGTTGTAAATTTTAAAATGAAATATTTATAAGAGACTTAAAAAGATATTGGAATAGAGTAAGTTCTTATTTTTTTCCTTACCCTAGAATATTTTTCCATTGATCTTTAGAGAGAGTGGAAGAGAGAGGGAAAGACAGAGAGAAATATCAATGTGAGAGAAACATATTAGAAGCCCAACCAGGGAGACCAGGAGGAGTCTGAAACTGGATTCAAAACAGGAGCCTTTGACAGGATTCAAACCTGGGACCCTTTGGTCCATAGGCTGACTCTCTATCCACTGAGTCAAAAGGGCTTTAAAGCCATTAGCTTTACATTTATTGTGATAACTTTTAGGTTTATAGATTGTATGTTATATTATCAATTTAGGTTGCCAGGAATATACTTTCATTATTAATAAAAGCTTGAACTTCATTTCTGTTGAATCTTATTGGTTTATGAAATAAATATAAACAAAATTCATAAAAGTTAATTTTTGTGAGAGATTAAAACATATACCTTTGGTTTGAAGAGAATGAGCTAAGAAATGCGGGATTAGTGACCACATAGTACACTGTCTTCTAGCTCAGCCCTTAAGAAAATGCAATTCACTAAGTTATTATAATAACAAAATTACAGCTAGGGAGCCAGTGACTCACAAGGTCTCCTCTGATAAAAGACAGTGCCTATAACATATACATAAGTACTTATGTGTGTACATATATGTGCATGCAAGAACACACACGTGTGCATGCATGTAAACACTGTGTTCCAAATGTTAGGTGGCAGAAGCAATGAGGGTGCTCCTTGGGTGACCCTAGCAGCAGTGCCATGTCCAGGGGTATTGAGGACTGCATATTTGAGCCACTCCAAAATTCGTATGTTGAATCCATAACCCTAAAGGAGATGGTATTAGACAGTGCAGCCTTTGGGAGCAGTAAGGTCATAAAAATGGAGTCCACATGAGGGAATCAGTGTCTTTAGAAGAAGAGAAAAATAGCTAGACCTCGCCCTCTTCACCATGTGAGGATGCAACAAAAAGACAGCACTGTCTATAAAGCAGGGACAGGGCCTCCACCAGAACTTAGGTGCCTGCACCCTGATCTCGGACTTCCGGCCTCCATAAATGTGAAGAAATAAAGGTTTGCTGTTTAAACTACCCAGTCTAAGATAATCTATCATAATCAATAATAATAATAGTATAATATGCTAATTAGACCGGAGAGCTGAACAACCTTCTGGATGTCCTTTTGGATGACCTTCTAGAAGATCACATGTGTCAAACACAAGGCCCACGGGCCAAATCCGTCCCGCCAGGCCTTGCAATGTGGCCCGCACCGTGCTGTCATCACTGCACTCCGCTGCGTTTCCATCACAATGACAGTTTATGACTGTTCAGTAAACCATTCGGCCTGCAATTTAGGCTGGATTTTAGATTTTGGCCCCTTCTCTGATTGAGTTCGACACCCCTATTCTAGATGAAGCCATGGCTATCAGAATTGAGGCAGCTGCCACAGTTGTAAAGGTGGAGCCCCTTGCATAAATTTCGTGCACTGGGCCTCTAGTTTATTATGAAAGCCCAAGATGACTAAGATGAAAAGGCAGAGCTTTTTTCCTGATTTTGATTTGAATAAAAACAGTAGAAAATAAGCAATGGAGTGCCTGTGAAAGTAGAAGCTTAAGTTAGCATAAAGATTTAGGCAGATAATCCTGGAATTATGGGAAGGTATTAAGGGTAGAGGAAATTTTCACCACCAAAACTAGGATGTACATTTACATATAAATATACTGATATGCTAGCCCTGAACTGAACTGATCCTTCACTTGCATGGTGCTCCTGAAAGCTATTAGAGACCAGATTAGGAGCTTGAGTCTACTTGACACATCATTTTGAGCCTAAGTACTACCTTTAACCTTCTCTACTTACTCCAATTCTCCTAGTTTGTCTCAAAGCACAGTTTTATGACAACAACATGCACTCAATCTCTAGACCCTTTCATTCAGAAAGGATGGGGTAGGGATAGTGATTGAGACTCATTACTCTCACAGGCCTAATGAATTAGAGAGCTTAGAGTCTTCCTCAATCTTACTTCAAAACATGTCATTCAGATGCTCACTATGAACTGTATTTTTAAAATTACCGACAATATCATAAAATGTAGCAATGAATTTTCTCTTAATTTCTAGCTAAAAAGGAAAATGTACATATCACTGAGCACATACCTGCATACACACAAACACTTATATTGAGGTCAAATGTTACTCTTTGATAGTATTTTCCAGTAGCACTAGCAAAATGCTGGAGTATCACAGCATTTAGCAGATAATTATAAAGTGTTTGGCATGCAAACTATCAGCAGAGGCACCATGATCCAAAAAGCCCACCCTACATTCTTGAATTGTTTTGACTCCTTGAAAATCCTGCTGCCATTTTTTATTTGACCAAAGACAGACAACATGAGGGAGAAATCTTCCACTTTCAACGCAATCGCAATAAAATATAAAATAATCAATGGATTTGCCCTATGGCTAAAAATATAACTCACCTGGACCATTCTCATTTTTTCACTGCACAACACAAAGTTATTTTCTTGGTTAAAGGCAGTTGTTAACCTATCACCTGCTCAAATCAATCAACTGTATGGTTGGTTCAGAATTCTCTGGCTAAAATTATATATCAAAGATGCTAAAAGCAAGAAAGACAGAATCATTCTTAATGTCTTTCCTTGACTTCTCTACGCTTTTTTAGTTTATAAATAATAGCCAGGACATTGGGACTTTCCTGAAGGCTTCAGCCCTGAGACACTTGTTAAGTGAAGTTTATGATCTCACATTAGTCTTGAAAAATATTGTCCTTTAACAAGAAAAATCAACATTTGGCAAACTTCAGTCACCTATTCTGCAATAAAAATCCAACAGAAAAATATGAAATGTATTAATTTTTTCTTGATTAATGATATAACATTTTAGAAAGGTTATGAGGAAATTAGTCCTAGTCAATTTGCTTTAAAATGATTTGATCAATAAGCATAACATCTATGGAGTTACATTTATATTTCTGATTTATAAATATGTTAAAGTTAGAAATCACTTCTTTTCAACAATTAGTATTTTTCATTTTTTTTTTCAAAATTGCTGGGGATACAGAGTGACACAAGACACAAATACAGATTTGTATCTGCTATTGTAAAAAGGGACCACTAAAAACATGTGTGAGTCATGTTGATGATCTCAAATGAATAAGATAAACAAACTTTCTGCTCAGTTTGCAACTATCTTTTTCCAGAATCTTCAGATGCAGAGAAGATTGTCAAGGTCATGCATATACCAACACGTCAATTTAAATTTTTTTTTTATTTCCACAGCAAATTCCACTATGACTAGAAAACATTCTTTGTAGAAATCAAATAATTATAAATAAAATGAGAATTCTAGTAGCCTGGCATATAGTTTTTTCCTGAATACATTCCATGAATTTTTTTCCCCTATTGCTTTATAGTGCTCTAAAAATGTCAGTTTAGTCATCATTATTGAGAGTATTTTTTATAATCTTACTAGAGGCCAAGTACACAAAATATGTGCACTGGGGTGGAGGGGCTCTGCCTGCCCTGTGCTCCCTCACAGTCCAGGATGTTCAACTGCCAGCTTGTGGCTGGATGGCCTTCGGCTGCTAAAAAACCTGCTGCTTGAGTTTCAGCAGTTGCTGAAGGTGCAGTGGCTGGGCCACCACAGTCTGTCCTGTGAACACCATCAAGTGGGTGGGTCAAGTGCAGAGGCAGGCTCACCCTGAGTTCCCTGCATTTCCCTGAGTCACTGAGTTGTTCAGACTGACTGCCTTCTACAGAGAACGGTACCGGGATCAGGCCTAAGCTGGCAGTCAGACATCCCTCTTGCAATCTGGGACCCATCGAGGGATGAAGCAGTATGTCAAGTGGCAGGCGACCAGGAAGGAGCCCATATCAGTACCAGGTGCCACACTGCTAGCACTCATCTCGGCCCACTGCACCTACTGCCACCGCTTGATAGTGCTGTTGCAGAGTCCAGAAAGGTTTCCACCATGGCAGCTGCTTTTGCCAGGTGTGAGCCTGAATTCTTGGCTGGGTGGCGCTACCACTATGGGAACACACTAACCACCAGTAAGCAGCACCTGCATGGTGGTCAGTGTGCATCATAGCGATGGGTCATTCCAGTCGTTTTATCATAACAGTCGCTTAGGATTTTATATATATACTAGAAGCCCAGTACACAAATTTATTGCACTCGGGGCTAAATGTCAAACTTTGAATGTAGCCCGGCCTATCCCTTTCACAGACCTGGAGCTCTTGGGGAGTGGCCTAAGCCAGCAGTCGACATTCCAGAGGCAGGAGAGGCTCCCACTGCCTTTGCCCTCACCAGCCGTGAGCTGGCTTCTGGCTGAGTGGTGCTCTCTCTGTGGGAGCACAATGACCACCAGGGGGAAGCTCTTACCCCTGGTGGTCAGTATATGTCATAGTGACCAGTCATTCCACCATTCAGTCGATTTACATATTAGCCTTTTATTATATAAGATAGGTGGCTTGTTTTTAATATTCTTGCTGGCTTTCACTCTAGTTGACCTTCTATATTTTTGTTAAATTTTCTATTTATCCCTTTAATTTTGCAAATTTGCTTCACATAATTTTTTGAATCTTTGTCAGGTGTGTACCTGTTTATAGTTGCTATATCTCCCATGTGAATCGATTGAAGATTTTAATCCATGAATAGCTTAATGTCATTGTTGGCATGGATGGATTTATGTCTGCCATTTGTTATATTATTTCCTATGTATTTTTATCTCTCTCTCTCTTCTTCTTCTTTTATTGCCATTCCTACTATTTGATAAGTACTTAATTGCCACTCAAATTCTTTTGTTGAGCTATTTACTATGTTTTTTTTAAAGTATTTTCTTAATGGTTGCTCCAGGAATGGCAATATAAATTTTAATGGGCCAAAAAGTCTTATGTCTTTATATTGCTTACGATTTTACTGTTAAAACAGACTTTTTAAAATAATACATTAAGACAATTTTATATTCTGGTTCCTTCTGTCATGGTTGATAATTGTTTGTATTTTTTTAGTTGCTTAATAATAATTTGGTGAATTGCTTGGACTAACTTGCAGTCTTGGTGGTGACTGGTGCCTCAGCTCAGTAACTTGTTTATAGGTTTGTTTGTTTTTTTCCTAAATTTTTAAGCCAACCTTAAAAATGTAGTCTTGGGTCAGCAGATCTTAGTCAGCATTAATGCTGGTTTAGCATTAATAATAAAATATTAACCAAAAGGGTTTTTGCATTTTGCCAATAGATCTCTGTTGAACCAAAAGGGTTTTTTGCATTTTGCCAATAGATCTCTGTGGTTTGAAGAATGCATTCAAAGTTTGACATTTAGCTCTAGCTTGTTTGGCTCAGTGGATTGAGCCTTGGCCTGCAGACTGAGGGGTCCTGGGTTCCATTCTAGTCAAGGGCATAGAATTAGTTTCAGGCTCCTCTCTGGTCCAGGCCCTGGTTGGGACACATGCAGGAGGCAACCAATCAATGTATCTCTCTCACATCAACATTTCTCAGTCTTTTCCTCTCTCTTCCACTCTCTAAAAGTCAATGGAAAAACATCCTCAGATGAGGATGAAAACAAACAAACAAACAAACAAAAAAGTTAGGCATTTATAAGTCTGTGGCTGGTTTTACTTTATCCATTCTCAAGGCCTAAAGTTCAGTAGCTTATTGAGGCCCCTCCAATCGCTCCTAAGTTTGCACACAGCATTGTGCATGCAGACCTTTTGACATTGAGTCCAGATGGAACTTCTGGATGACAGAGCTGGGGCAGGTGAGCACAGTGAAATGCCACAGTCCCTCACTATATCCACTGAGAATCTATTTTCTTAAATTCATGTTTCTCATTTATTGTATGCTTGTAGCCAATTTCCAGAGTCCTTAAATGGTTAGTTTTAATAATTTGTCCAGTTTTGATCATTGTTTTGGGGGAGATAATTTTTCAGTTTTTCAATTTGCCATTTCAGAAGTCCTACATTAATCTAAGTTATTCTAGACTAACATTGTCTTTTTCTTTATTTTTTTATTTTTTCTTGGTGTGAAATAGATGCATTTTTGACATGTCTCAATTAAATCGGAATCCAAACTGTTATCCACATTGCAGCACATAAACTGGCAATAGTGCTTTTTAATAATAAAACACATTTATTGTAATCTATTGTAATAAAATATATTTCCTCCTCACACTCTTTGGGTATAGAAATATCCAAACTCCTCAGACTAATAGTCAAGGTACCTTCACAAATTACTTTTATGTAAATATCCAATTTCTTTTAATAAAAATGCATTATAAGTCCATATAAGTCTATATAAGCAACATTGACAAATCAATTCTTCATTATACTATTTGAAATACTCTCAGAATTGAAACATTGAGATAGGTATCATAATTCTTAGATACAAATTGAAAAAAAATGCTCAGCCTCTTTATTTTTCTAGGAAAAAATTTCTTTTTCAAAAATACCATATGGAGCTGAAGAAAACTATGCCTTTAATGATATAATGCATTAATCAAACATTAGGTTTTGCTAATGTGGGAATGGAGAGATCATATTGTGATCTATGGCATATGTTTGATATATACAAATGGGACTGCAGCACAGTTCTGCCTGGAAGTCTATGATTTGTTGATTCAAAAAAAATTTTTTTTTTCATCAAAAAGTCTGATAGCTATTTTATAAAGATTGTTGTCACCTTGATGTATATGGTGTCAACTAAATAGATTTATACTTTCAATTCTTCTCCAACTTAATTTTTTTCTTAAGTAAATTCGTATGCTATTAATCAGAATATGTAATATTCAAATTTATAGATATTAAAAGCTGGAATGAGGTCAGAAAATGGCTAAGAATTTTAGAACCAGTACTATTGTTTAAGCTCCCTTTTCAAATGTAATTATGAACTTATTCACTCACTCAGTTATTCAGTCAACCAGTCCTTCATCCCATTCTTTGAATATGTATAACTTATTCAGCTTGTTGTCATTGAGTGCTACATACTAGCATTGATGTGCCAACTTCATGAATTTTTATTCTATTGCTTATATCACAGTTAGTAACAAACTATTTTACAGTTTTTTTCTGAATATGAGTAGGACTCCTGACATTCATTCTAGTTTTTAATTTAGTAGGATTTGTATTTTTATGCTTAATAAAAGATCATCCTAAAATAAATCTTTTTTCATTGTGAATTGTTATTCACAAAATACAACAAAACCAAAGTTTTGTATTCCAGCTTTAGAATAAAATGCAGATTTTCCATTAAATGAAACATCTTGCATTTCCAAATGCTAAATAAGATGAACTTAGAAAGTTATTCCAGCCAGTTAATTAGGACATGGGGGAAAGTTTGATATAGAACATTCTTTGGATATATTGCATTTTTATTTTATTATGAACAGGATTCATGTTTATTTAATTTGCCGACATGCCCTTCAGTGTTTTATTTTTAGACTAGTGGCCTGGTGCACATATCTGTGCACCAGTGAGGTCCATAGGCCTGGCCAACAATCAGGGTAATTGGGGCCGGGCCGATTGGGGCCTGCCGGTCTGGGCTAAGAGGCAGGGGAAGGAAGGTTGCCCATTGGTCCTGGGGAGAGAGCAGGCCCTCAGTACCCCTGGGAAAGTGGCCTCATCCACCGCCACCCGCCCCTGCTCCCCATCCCAGCCCAGGGCCCAGAGAGGAGGCGATGGTCACTTGGTCAGGTGTGGAAGGAAGGGATACCAGACACTGATGCCACCATTCATTGGTGCCCCACTACCACATGGTTCCTCACTCTCCCCTCCCCTCCTTCCTGCACTGCCATGCTGACATCATGGCAGGCAGGTGGCAGGCCAATTAAGGCCTTCTGGCCAGGGAGGTCAGGCAGATGGAGGGAGGGGCCATGGGCGGTTGGCTGACCACAGGAGGTTGGCAATGGGAGTGCACTGACCACCAGGGAGCAGCTTCTGCATTGAGCATCTGCCCCCTGGTGGTCATGCACATCATAGTGACTGGTTGACTGGTCATTCTAGTTGTTCCAGTTGTTCAGTTATAATGGTCTCTTAGGCTTTTATATATCCTACCTAATAAAAGAGTAATATACAAATTAACCATCACTTCACTCAGACCACACCCACCAGCCATTTCCACCAACCAATCAGAGCAAGTATGCAAATTAACCCCAACCAAGATGGCTGCAGCCACAGTGAGCAGTTGAGAGACATGGGTTTCCCTGGAAATAAAGGAAGCCAAGCTTTCCGCACACCCTGGCCAGCCTAGGCCTCCACTGAAGGATACAAAGGTTCCATTATAGAAAATAAATCCTAATCTATATCATCTTGTTAATCTTCATGTTTGCCCTACTATTATATAATATTTCCTTTACAAGTAATCAAAATCTTGTCTTGCTCCTGGCTTCAAGCTCTTGCTTGATACAACAAATCATGCAATTCAGTCCCTGTACCCAAATAGTACTTTGAGTCCCTGCCTCATTTTCATGTATTTCCCCCAGAAAGTATGATCCTATTTTACCTCTCCGGTATTACTAAAGATTCCAGTTCTACTTTGCTGGATCCTCACAGGTGCTACTCCTGAGTATTCTTTGATGCATGTAAACCAGAATCTCAGAGTTTGCTACCAGTGGAAACCACCTAAGATAGTATCCATCTCTTTGATTGGATCCCTACTAATTCTTTCATAAACATTACCTACTTTCTCAGGCACATATTTATTATTACCGATACTTATTACTGACTTTGTGGGTCCTTGAAAACAGATCATGTATTTCAGGACATCTATCAATGGAAACATCTATTATCAATCATTCTTAATATTTATTCAAGACTTATGACCCAAACATTGTTCTAGATGATTTATAAATATATCACTCCATTTCATTCCCATGCCAACTCTTTGAAGTGGTTGTGATCACTATCCTCATTTTTCAGGTGAGGATATGAAGGCACAGTTAATGGAAGAGCCATGATTTATAATTTAAAGCTTAGCCATCTGACTCCCAAAGTCACAGTCTTCACTATTCTGTATCCCTGTGGCCATGAAGCTGATTGCCTCACTCTCTGGAGTCCTACAGATTTCCCATTTCAACACACATTGAGTATTTCTTATATTTCCAGCTGAAATTCTCTTCAATGCATAATTAATACTTATGGGTTACTTTGAAAAATCTGGCTGCGGCTGGGATTCTATTTCACTTGCCTTCTTCCCCTTCACTTTCCTGATCTCCAGAGTTATGAATCTCTTCTGAGATCACTTCCTTAGCAAATTACTTGCACACAATCTTCATCTAAGGCTCTGCTTCTGTAAACACAGGCTAAACACAAGGTGTTAATTATTAGAGAGAAATGTTTAGGTAAATTAAAGGACACCAATCTCTGTATTGTGATGTTCCTCTTAAACAGTAATAAGTGTCTCTAGAGATGGATATATTGGCGCGGGGGGATGAGGTAGGGGGGAAAGGTGGGGTGGGGAGAAGGATAAAGGGAGAGCATATGTGGTACAGGAGAAAAGTGGACAAATATTGACACCAGGAGAGAAACTCAATAGAAGCAAATCAATAATTGCTGAACATTTGAGAAAACTCACATGAGGTTAAATATTATGTGTATAATGAAGGTTCACCCAATTTTGCAATTATATTTACTATGCACAACAGCTTGATAAAATGTTTTAAAACAGAAAAAAAATCTTAATTGGCATTTTAAAGGCATAACAACAGGAGTGTTTTTGTTTCTCAAAATATCTTAAAGATAAAATTTCTTCAGGTACACTATTTTTGTTGAATTTTCTTTGAAGAAAAAATAAAAGTAGAAAAGGCCAAAGAATTTTCAAGAGGTACTGTACTGACTTATTTGATTGAAAAAGATGGTCTTGGTAGGGAAATGTTAGTAGAGAAAGATAAAAAATGAGGCTGGTCCCTGATTCCAGATGGTCATGGATATACACTTTTGAATTTTCTTTAGAATTTTATAAAATGTGTTTCAGTGTGGAAGAGACAGTGAAGAAGGAAGATTAATTATGGGTTATATAGTTTTAGGAATAATGGTTAAATGATCTCTTCAGTGGAAAATAATAAATGCCTCCCTTATGCTGATACTATGTGGGTGGGGAAAAAAAGAGGGTTACATTTGGAAGAAAGAAAATCATCAAATTAAGCAAAAAATCCTAATTATGTGCTTACTTAGCATTAACAGATATCACTGAACACCTCAATGGAAAGGCTATTGGGAGTACAGTAAATTACCAGAGATTTTTATTTTATTTATCAAGAAAATTATAACCTAATTGAGGATTGAGAGGAAGCCTATAAACATAAATATTAAATTACATTTTTGGTAATAGTTTTGCCCTTTCACTATGCTTCTGCTTCCCCTTCCTCTTTCTGCAGAGGGTTTTTCCTGAGAGGGTTTCCTTGGTAAACCACTTACACACAATCCTCATCTCAGCCTCTGCTCTGGCAAACACAAGCTTAGCACAAAGAGTTAATTATTAGAGAAACATTTTAAAGGAAAATAATAAAAATTAATTGTAAAGAAAATATCAGACATAAGATTTCAACCATAAATATTTCAAGGGATAATGAAACATCCTTAGCACAGCTAAGATAAAATTAACATTTATTTCTTAATACATCAACTGTCCAATGTATTCTAATTTCCATAGTCTCATGCCTATTAGTTTTGACTTATTTAAATCTGAGTCGACATAATATCCACACAATGTAACTGGCTGGTGTTTCTTTAAGACTCTTTTCTAAGTTCCACCTAATTTATTTATCCCTGTGATGGATTTGTTGAAGATACTGGGTTGTTTGTCCTGTACATTTCCCACTGTCTGCATTTTGTTGATTACATTTCCATGGTGCAAATGAATCTGTTCCTCTGTAAATTGGTAGCTGTTTATAGAAGCTTGATGAGATTCAGTTCTGTTTCTTCTGGCAGCTCTGCTTCTTAACAGTTGATCAGCACCTAGGTTCACCAGTTCGAATAGAGTTTCAAAACAACCATTCAAATTTTGTAAAGTTTCCCTTATTTATCAGATAAACATTGTATAAAAAGAAAATTTCCTTCATTTAATACCTGGTTTATTAGTTTATAGTATCAAAAGGCCAATGTAAATCCCTGATTCTTCATTTACCCATTTCAAAATAATTACCATGTTTCCAGTATATCCCAGTGATGACCAGTTTGCTTTCATTGCTGATTTTGTTTTCACTATGAATGTATGTACTGTATATAATCATATGCCATGTGTTTCACTCAGTAGCACCTATTGTTGTTAATGTTTTAATTTTTGGACAATGGGGACCTCTTCAAACTGACTCAAGTATTTTTTGCTAGCTTTTTAAAAAAAATTAATCCATTTATAGAATTAAAAAATATTTTATTGATATTTTTACAGAGGGGAAGAGAGAGGGATAGAGAGTTATAAAAATCGATGAGAGAGAAATATTGATCAGCTGCCTCCTGCATACTCCCCACTAGGAATGTGCCTGCAACCAAGGTACATGCTCTTGTCTGGAATCTACCACTGAGACAAACCAGTAAGGGCTGGGATGTTTTACTAAATTCAATAATTGCAACAAAAACAGCAACTGAATAAACTTAGGAATGAACATGAAGTGACTCTTAGCAATCAAACAAGTAAACCAATGGGAGCAGAGGTACACAGTATGTTCAGGAGTAGGGCACTTCCTCCAGGGTTCACTAGGGCAGTGATCGGCAAAATCATTTGAGTCAGCAGAGCCAAATATCAACAGTACAACTATTGAAGTTTCTTTAGAGAGTCAAATTTTTTAAACTTAAACTTCTTCTAAAACTACTTTTTCAAAATAGACTTACTCAGGCCATGGTATTTTGTGGAAGAGCCACACCACTCAAGGGGCCAGAGAGACACAGGTCACTCGCGAGCCGCAGTTTGCCAACCACTACACTAGGGCATCACTAACTTTCTACTGAGGGGCAGGGCAATGTCTGCTAACCTGGCAATGCTTAAATGATGTTCCAGGTACTTTTCCTGCCCCAGACTTGGAATTACTTATTTCTCCAAGAACCCTACGCTCTCTTCCTCAGGTATGTTTTGACCTTTAAACACTTTCATCTGTTGCTTCCATCCTCCTCAAAATTAAAATTCTCCTCTTATAGGTGCCCAATGACCCCAAAGCTTTTAAGACAGTGGTTCACTCTTAGTCATTTTCTGGGATTTCTCTAAAAAGTCCTCCTCTTTTGGTATCTCTTAATGTTGACAGTCCTCTTTTCTCTCTGTCTCCCTTCCTCCCTTTCTGCCTCCTCATACCTCTTTTTTTTTTTTTTTTTTTTCACTGTTCTGTTGTTTTTTTGTGCGTGTTTTTCCTTTCTTTTTTTTCTTTCTTTTTTTTTGTTGTTGTTGTTGTTGTTACTTTTTCTCTTCTGGCTCATTAAACATAAGTAATATATATTCACCCACATATGTTTTGTATATACATAGTTGGTATCTCTGGATATTAAAGGGATGGCCCAATTGTATGAGTCATTCCTTTAACAAACAAATATTGGTACCATGTCAGGTACATTTAGGTACTGGAGAAAATCAGGTTTAAGTGTCAGGAGATGGAAAAGTAAATAAAATAAACACACACACACACACACACACACACACATTTGAAGTTGATAACTTCTATACAGGTAATTTTAGTTGGAGAGATGGATTTTGAGTACCTATGAGAGCAGACAAAGCCCAAAAGGACTCTCTAAAAAGCTAACACAACCTGAGTCCTGAGGAGGTATAATATACCTCACTAAGGTAAAGCGTGCCAGGAGAGAGTTTCTATGGAGAGTCATACATGCTCCCCTATGTTCATTACAATGCTATTTACAACAGCCAAGATTTGGAAGCAGCCCAAGTGACCATCAGTCGATGAGTAGATAAAAAAGCTGTGGTACATTTATACAACTGAATATTATTGGGCCATAAAAAAGAAGAAAACCTTACTTTTTGTGACAACATGGATAGACCTGAAGACTATTATGCTGAGTGAAATGAGTCAATCAGAAAAAAGCAAATACCATATGATCTCACTTATATGTGAAATTTAATGAATAAAACAAACAAAACAGAACCAGACTCAGAGATACATGAATAGACTCACAGTTGTCAGGTGGAAGGGGCTTGTGGGGACTGGGTGAAAAAGATGCAGGAATTAATTTAAAACAAACAAACAAACACCTCATAGACACAAACAATAGTATGGTAGTAATTGAGGTAAAGAAGGATGGGGAGGTGGAAGAAGGTAAAGGTGGGGATAAACTGTGATGTAAAGGACAACTTGGGGTGATGAACACATTATAATATACAGATGATGTATTCTAGAACTATACACTTGAAATCTATGTAATTTTATTGACCAATGTTACCCCAATAAATTCAATAAAAATTTAAAAAGCAATAATCTTTTTTTTTTTAAGAAAAGAAAGAGATTTCACATGGTTATCTATCATAAATTCCTAACGAAGCTGGTCAGGGTGGGCAGTCATATGCCAAGCATATAACTTCTTTACTAAAAGGCTTATCTTTAACTTAAGCAAGCCATGTGCATTGTTTCTGTGCATTTAGGCTAACACACCTTTGTAATGCCCCCATTTGGACCCCTCATTCTAAAGAGTTCAAGAGAATCCTAACTATCCTGTAATCCAATCTCCATCTTGCATTCTCCCGCCTTCAGGTAATCTTCCTTACATTTCCTCTTGAATCTCACATGCAGAAAATAAACTGCAAACTGATTTTTCTCAATATGTTGAGATCTTACCTCCAGCCATTTTCTCCTTGGTCCACAGAGGGAGCACCAAGTGCAAAGGCCTGGAGGAAGATGTGTGCCTCACGTGTTAGAGACATAGTGAGGAGCCACCTGTGGCTGGAGGGAAACGGACTCAGGGGAGAGGTGTCGAATTTAAGGTCAACACCAGAAGGAGTAGGGGAAGCAAAACATGAGTAACTTATAAGCTATGAGAACTTTGGATTTTACTGAGTAAATGAGAACTATTTGAGGTTGTTGAGCAGAGGAGTGATGTAATGTAACTTCACAAATTGAAAGGATCTCTTGGGCTGCTATGTGGCAAGCAGGCTGTAAAGGGGCAAGAGGGGAACAGGGGGACTTGTTAGGAGGTTAGTGCAATAAGCTTTGCCAAAGACCTGAGCATGAGCAGTGCTGGTGGTAAGAACTGGGTAGATTTGCCTAATTGACAACCCATTCTCTGCGAACGCCAGCACCTGGCATATGGCCCCGATGTGCCACTGGGAGCCAATTATACTGTGTCCAGGAGGCACTGCATTTTATTATTTCCAATTAACCCATTCTTGCAGGCCACCACACTGCATCCATTCTTTCAATACAGAGAACACAGTACTTCTTATGCCATAAGCACACTGCAGTCCACAGACATAACTTCTTTCTGTAGTCCAGCTACACAATAGCCAACCAGCTTATCTCCCTTATCTCCACTCATGACTCCCCATTCACCTGTCCTCCTCACATTCCCTCAAAACTCAGTTACTCCTACCATCATTTATTCTTCATCTTTGATATTTCCAATTTGTTTAGGTGTTGAGCTTTGCCCTAGAACCTACCAAATTAGTCCTTATCACTCATCCAACCATCTTATTCTGAACTTCAGACAAAGTGTTTCACAATTACACAAAAGTTCATGTATACAGCACAGATTATGTGATGGATATCAGGGCCATTGAAGACCTTTATTATTACAATCTCCTTCACCTTGATTTCAGAGTCCCGGAATTGGACCATTCCCAGAATTCTAGAAAATAATTACTTGAAGAGGAAAAACAAAGAAATCAACAAAGGCTTTTTGCTCTAAGGTGATTACAACAGGGTGCAAAAGCATGTATTATCACCCAGTAATGAAACCCATCCTTGAAAGTAATAAGAAAAAAAAATAAGCAAAAGATTGAAATTAGAAGTTGTCAAAAATATTTTCTATCTGAAGTTCATAGTACTCTGACATCTTAAATAAATTAATAAATCTATAAAACCAGTAATAAAACAATCATATATACTTATTTATAGTCATATATTCAGGTAAATGATACAAACTCTAGTCATTGAGAAGCCCATACAAAAGAGGTTTAGTTAACCAACTACCATTCTATCTCTAATATAGACAGACTTTTGAAAGCCAGGACTCTTGCCTACCTTAAGCTCATGTCTAAAGTCCATAGATCTTGAAAATTGATGTACTAAGCTTCAGAAAGCCCAGATCCATACTTATTTTATGTTTTTCCCATTTTTGTGATTACAAATACATGAGGTGGGAAAGAATTCAGGATCTTGAGAACCCAGCAAGCCAGGAGTCAAGCATGGATAAGCAAGAGAAAGAACTCCTTGTTTAGGAGATTAAATATCCCACATTTCTCCCCCATGTAGTGATCAAACTTACTCTGGCCAATGACCTGTTCCCACATGACACTGATAGACAAGTACCTTTCCTATTTTACCCAGACTTTACTGGGCATGTGCACCTTTCCACAGTGATCTGTGGGAAATAGCCCTGGAGAGTGTTAAACAGCAGCTTGCTGACAAAGCTGCATGAATGGCATGTCCATAATATTTGGTCTATTTTTTACTCCTTTCCAGTTCATGATAACTAAGTTAAATTACAACAGTATCAAGGACACCAGATAAATATGCACATAACATATTACCATGTGATGACATTGATCACACTTTACTGATCTTATTTAATATTTATCATTACTACTGAGCTTTATACTTATTGAAAACCCAATGCCTTTGCTCTCTTTGCTATTGTCACCAGTGCTTAGTCCAGTTTTCAGCACGTAACAAGTGCTCAATAAGGATTTGATGAATGAATGGAGAGCTACTACAAGAAAGGGAAGAAAGCACCACTTCCCCTGGCCTTCCGATGAACCATGCCATCAACACACTCTCTCTCACACACACACACACACACACACACACACACTCACACCATTCATTAAAGAAATGAATTCATTAAAGAAAAAGTTGGCCTTTGGTGGCATAAAAGGATTAAGAGTCTTTATACCTAAGTTATTTCTTCTTTTTGTATATTTAAATCAGAAAGTGTAGCAAATTTTGACACAACTATTGTATGTTTGAAGAATAGGGATGTTATTTATGCCAAGATGCACTTAAAATATCAATATCACAGACCCTCTCTGGTATTCTTTCTGATGGATAACTACAGACAGTTAGGAAATACAATGCAGAAGAATTTATAACCCAAGCTCTATTTATTGAGAAAATCTCCCACCCTTTATTGGCATGGAATTACATTTGCTGAAATTGCTTAATATACTCATACTTATACTTAAGTGCTTTTTGCTACCCTCTTTCCACTGACAGAATTGTGACATGATCATAAAATACCAAGCATGGACAGCAGACAGGAAAAAGTTTGTTAAGAAATAATGGTCTACTTGACTTGTACAAAGACACATTTATTAATTCTACCTATTCTGCATTTTAAGGATAATATATGCATGCTGAATAGAAAATTTACAGACTGAAAGAAAATGTTGGCATGGTATAATTTTGAAGGAATATATTTGGTCTTTGTCCCAAGTTCCTTGCACAAAGCTCTTTGAACCCTTGGAATTTCCTGAACATTGTTAGTCACAATAAGCCCCTTTCAATCACACCTGAGTTTATGCTAATGAGGTGACAAGCAGGACAATGACAGCCTTAGGTTAGGGCTGCTTGCCAGAAAGACCAAATAATTACAGAGCTGGAACTTTCAGCCCCACCCACAGGCCTCCTCAGAGAAAGGGGGTGGACTGAAGATTAAAGTTATGTAGAAATTATCTAACAAGGAAAATCAGTGAACTTCTGGATTGATGAATCCTTCTACAAGTCCCAGTTCCCCAAGGAGAGAAGCTCCTGTGCTCAGGACCCTTTTGACCTCAGGCTATGTACATCTTGATCTGACAGATTGCCTGTGTCCTTTATCATAGCCTTCACAATAAACTGGTAAGTGTGAAAAAATGCTTCTATAAATTCTGTGAGCCAGATCAAATTAATTGAATCCAAGGAGGTATACGGCAGGAACCTCTGATTTACAGCAATTTGTTAGAAACTCAGGTAAAAACCTAAACTTGCAGTTGGTGTCTAAAGTGGGAGCAGCCTTGTGGACCTGAGCCCTTCAATCCCACAAGTGGGATGTGACACTCTTTTTACATGGACAGAGTCAAAATTCAGTTGAATTTGTGGGACACCCAACCAGTGTTTGTTGAGAACTAGAGGATTACCTGCTGCTATTGGAAAACACACAACCGAGATGGCTGTGCCACATGGTACTGTTGAGATTATATATAGGTTATTAATGAGTTATTGAACACCATGCTTATAATCCTATATAATAAAAGGCTAATATGCAAATAGACAGAACAGCAGAATGACCAGTAGCTATGACAACCAGGGGGCAGATACTCAATGCAGGAGCTGCCCTCTGGTGGTCAATGTGCTCCCACAGGGGGAGCGCTGCTCAGCCAGAAGCCCTGAGCTGGGGTCATGGCTGGGGAGCACAGCGGTGGTGGCAGGAGCCTCTCCCGCCTCCTCTACAACTCTAAGAATGTTTAACTGTCAGCTTAGGCCTGCTGCCCGTCAGTCAGACGTTCCTTGAGAGACCCTACCCTCCCACCCCTGTGCATGAATTTTGTGTACCAGGCCTCTAGTACACTATAAAAATAATGCTTGTAATTATTATTCATTTTTATATGAGTCAAGCACATTTTATATAATACTGAATAGAATAGAGTTTAATATTATTCTCATTTTTCAGATGAGTAGTCTAAACTTAAATACTTTAAAATCGTTTCCTAAATTATACAGCTAGGGTGTGAACAAGCTGATACAAAACCACAGCTCCCTTGGACTCCAGTATCTGAGCTCTGAACCAGTCCTACTGGGGATGAAAAGAGGCGCTGTAGTAAATCTAACCCAAAGTAACCTCATAGGGTGTTCTGATCATAAATTCTTAACTGGGCAGGTCATAGTAAGTAGTCACTCCTCAGGCCTATAACTTCTCTAGTAAAAGTTTATCTTGTCTCAAGAAAATCCTGTCCATTGTTTCTGTGCATTTAGGTTAACACATCTGTGGTGTATGGGACTATGCTACAACCAACTGAGCCATCTGGCCAAGGCTATGGTTAAAAAACCTTTGAAAATCCGTTTTCAGTCACCTGTGAAGTACAACTACCCTGTAGAAAGCACAAAATCTTGTTAACAATCCTCACTTGGCTTTACCACCTTCATATCCTGGTCCTTGAATTTCCATAAGCATAAAAGAAACAGAAAAACTGGCATTCAGGGGAGCATTTGAGATCTTGCTTCCTGGCATTGTCGTCAATTTGGCTAAAATAAAGTCTTATAAAAATCATAGGTTTGGATGTGCTTATGTTGACACCATCATTATGAAATTTCTGCTCTACACATGTACAATTTCCTACACTTTTCCTGTTCTCCCAACTCTTGTAAAACTTTTCTTTGTAATTAAATCTCCAAAAAATTTCCTCTACATGATTGAGAGAAATAAAGGGAATCAAGTCTGTTCTTATGCTTATATATTAAAAGAATTAAACTCCCTAATCCTAACATCTAACATCTCTAAGTGTAGACTATGCTCACTGTAATGGGATTTTAAAGCTCATGGAATAGCTTCTACACTTTCTAAGTTCTTGTGGTTCATCTGGGTTATAGGTCTAGCTCTGGCTAGTGCACTGTGAATGGAAGTCACCATCGTTTTGAGGCACTAACCCCTTAGCTCTCTCCTCTCCTCATTCAGTAACCCTGGAAACCATCCATCAAGATGTCAGAAACATAAGATGGAAAAATAATTAATCTCCAAGTAAGTACTTAGAGAGTTTATCTGGAAATCCACTGGAACAGCAGCAGAATTTATATAGATGGAAAGAAACTTTGGCTCATTCAGTTTAATTTGATTAAAGCAGACATCGGGAAGGGACAATACATTTTTAGTGACAGATCCAAAATCTTGAAGTTCAAGTGAATTAGTATGCTCTTAAGTTTGGCTAACAGAAAATCTTACTACAAATTACTTTAACAGAAGGAACTTTGTATCTCCTATACAGATATATTTTGGAGGTGGATTATTCTAGGACAGTAGCTCTGCAATGTGTTTACAGTATGCCTACAGCAGCTACAAGCATCACATTATGAGCTTTAATATCCAAGGTCAGGTAGGGATCTGTTCTATTCTCATGTCTCAGTTTCCTGTCATCATCCTCCCACTCCTCCTCCTTAATCGCCTCCCCCCGAAAAAAACCCCACAACCTTTATTTCTATTGTCCCGTGTTAAGTAAAATCTCCTGCCTAAACCTATTACTGCAATTTACTGGGATTGGTTCTCTAGCCTAATCAACATTCATTACCCAGGGCTAGGATATCCCATGAAACTAAAGGTGTCCCATGCATAAAGAGGTATGCATGTTATTATAATAATGTCTGTTTTGTTGTTGTTTTTCCCCCTGTTAATCTGTCTTTTATTAGGGGGAGATCTCACCCAAGATTCCAGAAAGAAAGAGAAAAAAATATATTCCTCTCTATTACACCAAATTTTAAATAAATATTAAGTTCAAAATATGGCTAATATTAATTTAACTGTGTGTGTGTTGTGTGTGTGTGTGTATTTTAAAATTTCATCTAATCAAAAGTTTTACAGTAGCTCCAAATGTTATTACTAAATTTATTAACTAAAAACTTAATAATAACAAAATTTTTATTGTCATAAGTTCTCAACTATTCATTTCTTTTCTTTTTTTAAATCACCAATTGATTCCATTATTGGGTTGCTATTACTTTTAATTTTTATATTTAATTTTAAACTATTAATGTTGGTATCATGTAGAAAATATCAAGTTTGGAAATAGTAACTTTGGAATATTAGAGCATGTGGCTAATTTTTAGTCAAGAGCCAATTTGGGATGAAAGACGGATTCTCCACACTCTCCAATATGACCAAAGAAGGTGATTTTGCATTTAAGAAGAATAATGTTTGTTTCATGTAAACTTTATCTCAAGAAGAATGTTTGTTTCAAATTCATATTAAGATCCTGGCAAGAAAAGCTCGACCACGGAAACATCATAATTGGAAAGGCGGGTCAGGCGCCAAAAAAAGTAATTTGTTTCCTGGCTCCAAATGGTGTCATTTTCTGAAGTAATTTCTGAGAATCCACCCTAAAAGCCCCAGTGTGTGTGCTTTGAAGAATCTGTATTAGACTCTCCACCTCTCCAGAGCAGGAATGCAAACGATCGCAGGCTCAGGTGCGTTTTTGGCTCAG
This sequence comes from Pipistrellus kuhlii, assembly GCF_014108245.1. NCBI lineage: Eukaryota > Metazoa > Chordata > Mammalia > Chiroptera > Vespertilionidae > Pipistrellus > Pipistrellus kuhlii. The sequence goes on from NW_023425404.1 coordinate 3,207,548, forward strand.
TTGCTGGAGCGAGGAGTTGAGTCAAGTGTGAAATGAAAACAGGACGTGGCCCCCAGGGGTTCAGAGAGGACTGTGCCATCCTCTGTCCTCTGTCCTCTCCTCTCCGCAAGGCTGGGCCTGCGGGGAGAACCACAGGGTGTATAATGATCATTTCCCACTCTCAGAGCCAAAGGGGGCAGAGCAGGGCTTTAATGAGCCTTTTTATTCCCGTCCTTGTCTTAGTCCATCTTTCTTATCTCCCTGGCTACTCAGAGTTGTAACAATTAATCCCCTCTGTTTCAGAGCAAAGGGTGAAGATGAGAAAATTACCTGAACCACTGGAGCTGAATGACTCAACTTTACTTCCATGTTCAAGAAGGAAAACACCAACAAGAAGATATTGGGGGAAGGAATAGATGTTTGGAAATACTAACTTCATTCCTTGACCTCCGTTTTCTATAGACCTAAGGCCCGCGTTTCAAAGTATTTCATCCTGATTGCATCTGCCTAGGCCACATAAACTAAAACAATAATAAGATACACATACATATGCACACACCATACACAGAAACACTAAGAACATACATCTATGCACAATAAGGGAGATAAGAAAAACATTATGCAAGTGTCTGAGCTGCTTGTAATGCCTTAAGATCTTGGAACGTTTTCCTAGACTGACTGCCTGGAGGGAAAGGGCTTTGAGAACCAACAAACAGCCATAGTCCTCAAATCGACCAAAATAACCGAATTTAGTGTGACTGTCCTGCTCGTTCTCGGAACCTCACTTTATTAGATCTGAATTGCAGCAGTAATGGGAGTGACTAATACAGGTTAGTTTCAGCACATCCCCCAAAGAGAGCACATGTTATCAAGCAGGATTTTCCTTGGTGCATACATGATCTGAGGTCTAACTCTTATAGCTACAAAGTTGTTTCTGTGTGTGTGTGTATTTGGGAAAATTATAACTCGGGCTCTAACATATCATCACTGAACATTTTTCCTTAGCAGGAGACAAAGTCAGGAAGTGTGACATATGCCAAGATATGTGAAAGTGGCACCTGAATGACAAATTTGGGAAACTCTGAGATACAGGGATGGGAAGGGCTTACGGGGCTTGAAGCAGATGAGGATTGATGATTTCCTTTATGTTTTTGTGAAACAGTGACAGATGCAGCATTCCTTTCAAGGGTTTCCCTGCCTGTAGTCTAAACATTGCAACCAGCTCCCTCCACGGATAATAACCTGATCTCATGTCGTTTTATTTACCACTGCCATCATCATAATAGCTACCATTTTTCAAATGTTTACAATGTGCAATGCACTGGATTAAATGCTTTAATGCACTATTTCACTGAATCCTTGAGACAACTCTGAAGTAGACAATATAATTATTCCCAATTTTCCAGATGAAGAAACTGACACTTTTAGAGATGCTACCTTTTTAATCTGACTACTACTCTTAGCAGGCTATTTTCTTCTCTGCAATTTCCACCTTCTTGCTGGTATTTTTTCACGTATCTATCTATATAATAGAGGAATATGCAAATTAGCTGGGATGCCATAACTTCACAACTGAACAGCAGGGACCTGATGCTGCATGGCGCCTGGCCAGAGGTGAGGGACCTCAGGTCAAGCCTCCTGCCTTGTGGGGCTTGACAGAGTCCTCAGGCCACATTCCTCGCCTGGCAGAGACTTGTTGGGGAAACTCATGCCACACCCCCTGCCAGGAAGAGCTTGATGAGTGACCTCAGGCAGGCCCCTAGCCCAGCAGAGCTTGACATCAGGCCGTGCCCCACACCTGGTGGGGCTTGATATGGGACCTCAGGCAAAAACCTTCACCTAGTGCCCAGCTGGGGGACTTGAGGCTGTGCGCCCCTCCACCCCCACCCAGAGAGGCTTGACAAAGTTGGGGCCAGCTGGGTCTGGATCTCACCCAATGGGGGTGGGACCAGCCGTGTCTGGTCTCTTGCATTTTCGAAATGCGTGCAGGTGGTGGGCGAGGACTTAACTCTAGGTCCTGTGGTGTGCCCCAGACTCTGACGGGAGAGAGGTTTTCATATACATTTTACTAATTTTCTTTCATCTCTGACACTTCTATTATAGAGAAAGGGCAAATAGTTATACTAAAATATTTCCTCTAATTCCCTTTTAATGTCCACAAATTTTGTGCACCTGGCTACTAGTCAATAATAAAAATATGCCCCGGCCAGAGTGGCTCAGTTGGTTGGAGCATTGTTCTGTACATCAAAAGGTGGCAGGTTTGATTCCCAGTCAGAACACATACTCAGAGTTGTGGGTTTGATCCTGATGGGGGTGAGTATGAGAGGCAACTGCCCCTCTCTCTCTTTCTTCTGTTCTCTCTAAGATCAATTAAAAACATTACTAAGATAAATAAGAATATAACAATGGTGAACATTTATTAGTCACACACTGTGTTAAGTTACATAGATTATCTTATTTTATACTCACAAAATCTCCTAACATAAACATCAATATTATCTTCACTCTACAGATTAAGAAATGGAAGTAAAAGAGGAATAAAATAACTTCTCCAGTGTTACACAGCTATGGGAGGGAAGAATTGGCTTTTGATAGCAGACTGTCCAAACCTCCAATCCATTGTTAAGGAAGAGAATTTGTGCATGTCAATTCAGTTTGTGGGATAAGACAAAGAGCAGAGCACCAGAGACAGGCTAAATACAATAAGTTGTGCTCCTCAGTGGAGAGTTACTTGTGAGGCATGGACACAGTTAAGCTCTAGAATCCCTATTCCTGTTGTAATAGATGTCTGTCAATGCCCCTGAGTTGAAAGTTAAAAGTTTCAAAGAGCTTCTTGGCAAAGTTGACTTCAGTGTTAGAAGAAATTCTAAAGGGATGGTAGGTTCTATCTACTAGCTTTAAAGACAACCTGCTTAATGAACTAAATGCTTCAATTACAAAAGATCTAGACACCAAATTATGTTCACAATGTTTTTACAAAGCAAACAAACCCTCTATTCTCAGTTCCAGCCTTCAGTTTAATCCCATGAATTTAAATAAGAACTGGCATGATTAAATCTTTTTAAATCAAATTTATTAATACAGTTCCAAAGCAATATAGAATTTTTTGGTAAAATGTTTTCCAAAGTCCTCCTTATCTAAAGTACTTAATATTTTATCCCTAAATTTTCTATGTTATTAACTTATGGTAAGAAGATTCAAAATATTGACAATGTAAAGTTTGTGATGATTTTATCCTGGTACTATAAGATAGATAATATCTAGTTTAAACGTTTCAGAGGTTAAGGAGGGCAACCTAAATCAATTGCAGGTGCATTCTTTGCATAGTCACATGGGAACAATTCCATTCTCTGCTTGCACAGTGTTACAAAAGGCACCATTCACCTCAAGCAAATCAACCAGTAATGTAATCTCTATCTTTACTTCTGCAGCTGGGCTATTTCTATATTCCATGAACAATACAGCTTGATATAAGTATTGGCTTTTAAATTATTAAGTACACTAAAATACAGTGATTAAAAACTGATAAAAGTCATTAAAAGTAATTAGGCTGCCTGTAGTCTGTGGGAAATGGCACTGTCAGCTGACAAAACAGAATGCGATTTCTTTCATCAAAGGCTTCAGGCAACCTGGCTACCGTTTACCTTAGGCTGATTGGAAATCTGTTAGAGAAAATCTGATCAGCTTGATTGCTTAAAATGGCTGTTCCATAGGAAAGTCCTAAGGAATAGATGAAACATTGAATTATTTAGCAAATGCACATTAACGGAACTTTAGGAAACTAACGATAATGAGATGCACAAATAGGCACTATAATATTTATAACAAGAAGGATGATCATACTAACATTTAATATAAAGCCAGACACCTTGTTACCCAGGCTTTTCCTGACTTAAATTTCATAACAACTCAAGGGACAAGAAGTAATTAATAATCCCATTTGAAAGAAGAGACAACTAAGGCTGAGAGTTCATGCTTTTTGCTCAATATTATCCAGATGTAAGTGCAAGAGCAAGGATTCCAACTCAGACCTGCCTGTTACTTGGGCCTGTTCTCTGATCCACTGGGCTTTGCTTTTCTGGTGGCAACATGTATGGCCTGGTGAGGATGCAGATAGCAGAAAAATATGATTTTCTACAGATTCTGAACCAATGATAGCCTAGTCACACATGGAAAATGTGAGAAAAGATCCAAATTCATTCTTACTTAGATATGGACAGGAGAGTGCACACAGGATAAGAGCAGTTAGCATTCACAACACTTCCTTGTTCTCAGTTCTTCGACATGGTAGCATTTGGACAGAAGGAGGATGAGAAACCAGTTTTAGCTCTGGGAAGAGTCTCAAAAATGTTTATATATATATATATATATATATATATATATATATATATATATATATATATACTGTGTTTGTGTGTGTGTGTGTGTGTGTGTGTGTATACATTTTTTTAAAAGTCTAAAACAAGATATCTTTTAGAGTTAAAAGAGAATATATCTAGCAGTAGCCAGTTTGGCTCAGTGGATAGAATGTTAGCCTGCCGACGGAAGGGTTCCAAGTTCCACTCTGGTTAAGGGCATATGCCAGGGTTATGGGTCTTGATCCCCAGTGGAGGGCATGCAGGAGGCAGCCAATCAATGATTCTCTCTCATCATTGATGATTTTATCTCTCTCCCTTCCTCTCTGAAATCAATAAAATAATATTTTAAAAAAAGAAATACTTAAAAAGAGAGAGAGAATCTCCATGTACAATATTTCACGGACTCCTTACTTCATTCCTTGAGGGTGGGTAAGCTGAAGATTAACATTTCTATTTTAAATATGACTTTGTGAGGCTCAATGAGGCCCAAGTAGTGGAGGTGGTGTGACTGAAGCTGAGCTTCTCTGTTGATCAATGGTTTTTCTGGAACATATTTTATCATCCACGGTGATAGAATAAGCCTGTTATAGATGGTAAAGGATCAGAGGTAGGCATGGATGGGTAAGGAAACCAAATCTATGAAGTCCTTTTTGATAGGAATAAAGGTAGATCAATGTGGATGTATGAATGTAGTCAGATAGGCTTTAAAGAAGACATTTAAGAGTCCGGATGTAATTGAGGTGGCAAGGGGGACAATGTGATTTGGGAAGAGAATAGAGAATGTCCCATACAAAGCTTGGAATAAGGCAAACCTGGGCAAAGTTGGGAAGCTATTTAACTCTTCAGCTACAAGTTTCCTTATCTTTAAGGTGAGAATATTAATTCCTCCATCACCAGAGTTTCTATGGTGACAACAAGATAACAGTGGTCATATATAATGAGATACATACAGCAAGCTCTCCATGAGATTTTAACAGTTTAATAAAGTGAATCAGAAACTTTCTTTGAAGTTGGCTAACTTGGAAGCAAAAGAAGAGAATAGTGAGAGCTTGTTTGAGATGGCATCATTTTACCATATAAAATTATATTCTTCTCTATAATCTCCTTAACTGGAGTTCCATTATATTTGGTTATAAAATAACCAAACAAGAAGGCATTAAACTGAGGTGGCTCTAATGCCTTAGTCACCTACATAAGCAAACCAAAAACTGAAGCCAGAGTCAATTCCTATAAATGTCTCAAGGTGAAAAAGAAAACCAATCACAAACAGCCAAATAGACTCTCCCAAATAATACAATCACTTAAATCATAGCCAGTCAAAATAATGTCCTTTCTCTGCTTCCCCATCTTCTCTATAAAACCCTTGGCCCTGGCCCTGGCTCTGTAGCTCAGTTGGTTGGAGTTGTCCACATATATCAAGGTTGCAGTTCAGTCCCTGGGTCAGGAGACATACAAGAATCAAAACAATGAGTGCATAAATAAGTGGAACAACAAATCAATCTTTCTCTCTCTAATGAAAAATAATGAAAAAAAAAAAAAAAAAAAAAAAAAAACCACCTTGTCCCTAGCTCCGGTGGGTGAAGTGCTCCTAACCACATCCAATTTGGCATTGCCCAATTGGAATCAATGTTTACCAAAGTAAATGCTTCAAAATTCACGTACCAATTCATCTTTTAACACTTAGAATAAAATTTTAACTATATAGCTTGTCCTACAAATACCCACATCATGTAGCTTCTGCATTCCCCTCTAGAATTATGGCTGGAGGACTTCCTCCTGCTCCATGAACATCAGCCACACTGCTGTTTGTTTATTTTCTGCTCTTCAGCCTTACTGGAATGTGCTTTCCCCAGCTCCTCACCTGGTGTTACTTCTTCAGATAAGGCTTCCCTGAGCTTTTTTGTCCTCACTAATTAATTATTCAATTCTGTAATTATATGCATATTTTTATATTTGTATTCAAGCAATTGAATTATTGACAGGAAATAGGGAAGCATCAATTGACATGACTAAGCTTCCCTGAAGCTCTGACTGAGTGCTTGATGGATAGAAGAAAGGAGGACATTATGAGACCTGCTGAGGGAAATGAACCATCTACATTACACTTTACCAATACAAGAGCTGCCTGACGTGGCAATGAGTGATTACATTGCCAAATGAAGAGGAAGAAGAAAAAAATCTATAAGTGTTTGAGTTGAAGCCAGCATGAGGCTCTTTTAGGTACTGTCAAAGAAACCATCATATAATGTACTATTTAAAAACTTTAGAGGTCTAAAGATGGCTGCAGTTGTTCTATAAACTGAAATAAGATACACTTTAAACTCTTCAATTCTTTGGGTTAATGATGTGTGTGCATCAGATGAGGGGGGGAGAGGGAGAGAAAAAAAATGCCTCTAGGAATGTCAAAATAAAAGAAGCCTGAAATCTGACAGCATTGGAAGATCCACAAAATAAGGAGCAAGTATAGTCTTAAAATTCCTTCCTCTGAGGAATTCTTTCTTAATCAAGCCTAGCACTGGTTTTTGGAGATTATCAAGGTAGGTGTGAATTTAGCAGTAGGACATCAATGACATAATAAGGCACCAAATGGAAGTTTCTAGACTATATTTTTGTCTAGGTCAAACATTTAATTATCACCTCTTTAGATAATCTCTCCTGAAACACCTGTTCTAATTAAGAAACACCAATAACTTTCAGTTAATTTTATCATAATAGATTGTTTTTGTATTACTTATGTTCTGAAATGACCCTGTTTCTATATTTATTTATTTATTTACTTGGTTATTGATTGTTTCTTAATTTTCCCCATGAGGTATCTGTTCATCTTGTTCCTTATGGATCTCTAACATAAAATAGCACCTAGCACATTCTGGGCTACAAGAAAATACTTATGGTGAATGATGTAAACATTATATAAAGTACAGAAAGGGATGGAATGCCTATGACATAGTCACATGTTAATTATATGCTCAGAATTTGTTTACTTGTTTGTTTGTTTTTTTAAAATCAATCTTTATTGTTCATATTGTTACAAAGGTTCCTCATTTCTTCCCCCCTCCACCAGGTTCCCACCCCACCCTCCGCCCCCTCCCCATCCCCCATTGTCCTCATCCATAGGTGCAGTTTATGTTCAGTCTCTTCCTCCCTCCTTTTCCCCAATAGTAAATCCCTTTTCAGATAGTAAATCAGTTACTTAGCATTTTTTCATATCAATAATACCACCACATGCCCAATGATACATTTCATACAAAAGACATTTTCAAATAGGTCAACCAGCCTCATCCAGGCCCCACCCATGGCACTCACAGATCAACACCCCAGCCTTATACTAACTCAACATATCCAGATCTAAGCCTTCATTACTTGATTCAGCAGACCCTCAAGTTCCCACAAAAGTTTCCAGCCATGTCTGAGAGGCAGCCTTGGGGCAGGGGCAGGTGAGGAGCCAGCTGTTCTGGGCCTGGCTGCTCCGGGCCGCCTCTGTTGCTCTGGTTCGTTCCACAACCACCTGCTCCGGGTCTGGTCGCCGCTGCTCCCGACCTAGTTGCTCTGGACCTGGCTGCTGCTGCTCCGGGCCTGGCCGCACCCAACCTGGCTGCTCTGGGCCCGGCTGCTCCGGGCCCGGCCGCTCCAGGCCCGGCCGCTCCAGGCCTGGCCACTCCCAGCCTGGTAACAGCTGCTCTGGGCCTGGCCACTCCCAGCCTGGCAGCTGCTGCTCCGGGCCTGGCTGCTTCCAGCCTGGCAGCCGCTGCTCCGGGCCTGGCTGCTCCCAGCCTGGCAGCCGCTGCTCCGCGCCTGGCCGCACCAGACCCGGTTGCTCCGGGCCCGACTGCCCAGGGGCCCGGCCGCTCCCAGTCTGGCCGCTCCCAGCCTGGATGCTCCGGGCTTGGCTACTGCTGTTCTGGACCTGGCTGCTCCCAACCCGGCTACTCTGGGCCCGGCTTCTCCGGGCCCAGCCACTCCGGGTCTGGGTGTTCCTGGACTGGCCACCCTGGGCTTGGCTGCCTCTGCCTCAGGCCTGGCTACCACTGCCCCGGGTCTGGCTGCTCCATTGCTGGCTGTTGTTGCTCTGGTTCTGGCTGCTGCTGCTCTGGGGCCTGGCCGTTGGTGCTTTGTGCCTGGGCACTCTAGGCCTGGCTGCCGCTGTTCCAACATTCTGTTCTTTTTTTTTTTTTTTTAAACGCATTTATGTTGCAATGTTGGCTGGTGAGTTGAGTTCTGACTTAGTCTTTGATTTTTCAAGATCTTCTTTTTGTATTCTTTCTTAAGTAATTTTACTATCTTTTGCTCTCACTTGATTTCTTCACATTGAGAACTTTGGTTTCTTCCTCCTTGTCCTGGGAGCTCAGCAGGTTGGCCTGCGGCACCCCCTTGTTCTCCGCGGGCTCCCGCGCTGCTCCAGCCTGTTGCCGGGGTCGGCGCCGCCTAGGAAGCAGCCCCCAGCCTTGGCTCCGTTGCCTGAGCTCAGAGGTCGATGGCTCAGGGGCACACCCCCCCCGGGGGCCCCATCGCCCGGCTCCCTGCTGGTGCCCGGCTGGCTGGTGTCTGGCAGGGGCTCCTGCTCCCTGTCGCATTCCTCCAGTCTGGAGCTTTTTTTTTCTCCTTCCCGCTAGGGAAGTCTAGGATCAGAGTCAACAGACTGTCCTCTGCATGTAGTGCGCGCGACTCTGGGGGCTCTGCTTTTCGCTACTCCCCTCGGATTCCACCTCACAGCCCCGTCTCCCCCTGCCCGAGCCTGGGTCCCCAGGGTCTGGTCCAGGACTGGGGTTCAGAGCAGTCTGGACTGAGGCTCAGCGCCACCGGAGGCTTTGTTTCTTCCGGCTAGGGTAATCCAGCATCAGAGTCAACATTCAGTCCTCTGCGCGCAATGTGCTCGCGACTCCGGGGGTCCTGCTTTTCACTACTCGCTTGGGATTCTGCCTCACAGCCCCGTCTCCCCCACCGGAGCCTGGGTCCCCAGGGTCTGGCTCATAACTGGGGGTCAGCGCTGCCGGTTCGGGGATTTAGCCCAGGCTGGGGGTTTTATTTCCTTCCTGCTAGGGAACTCCAGGCAGCACCCAGCCCTCTCCTCCTCTCCAGCTGCGACCTCTCCGTGCGCGCGTGCGTGCGAGCCAGCAGCATGTCTCAGTACCTTAGGCTTCTTTTTCAGCTCCTCTGATTTTCCTTCTGGTTTTCTCTTTCCTTCTTGTTGTAGAATTTTCAGTCAGTCGACTACCTGTAGCTCTGGGCGATGTCCACTCTACATTTTAGTTGTATTCCATTGAAATTGTTGTGTGCTGCTGCGGTTAGGTGTCTACCTGAGCAGCCATCTTGGATCCTCTCCCTCTCCTGGAGGAAGGAGACAGAAAGAAATCTGACACACACTTTAGCGCTGGGAAATGGGGAAGAAGCTCCAGGAGTGTCAGCAGGGCTGTAGACACGTGGTTTGGAGCCTGGGCACTGTTCTCATATACTGGGGTACTCTGTAAAAGCAATTCCTAGGCCCTAACCAGTTTGGCTCAGTGGATAGAGAGTTGGCCTGCGGACTGAAATTTCCCAGGTTCGATACCGATCAAGGAATACCTTGATTCTGTTTACTTGTTTTATTTGGTTCCTATAGCTTAGAACATTTTGTAATAAAAACTACAGTAAAAGATTAGTAATTAAAACATCCTAAGTAAAAAAAAAAAGTGCTGCATTCCATTCATTGAAGGACTGTGTTGATTATCTTATTTTTCATCCCAATTAGAACACTGTTTCCTCAAATTATAATTAGGCAGAGTAACAGTGAATACAAAGATGGACTGACCTCTTTATTTATTATCATTTATTTATGCATTCAATCACTCATTCCTGTATTAACATTTACTGAGTAGATAGGGTCTGTCACTAATAGTCAAACACATGCTAAATATTTTCCCCCAACCATTCCAGTGATTATTTACCAATCACTTCTTAAGCTGAATTCCTGTGTAATATTTCAGTGTATCCATTATGATCTGATTTCTATTATTTCTATTATTCTTCCTTTTCAGAGACTGATTTCATCTCCTAATCCCTGATCCTCCCATTGGATCAACATTAGTCTATATAAAGTATTGTAATGCAGAAGAAACATCAGACCCTATAAGCATAACAAATGGACACAGATAATAGGGGGTTGAAGGCCTGGGCTAGGGGTCAGGGGTGGGCTGGGAGAGGTCAATGAGGGGAAAAGGGGACATATGCAATACTTTTAACAATAAAGAATTAAAAAAAAAAATTCCCAAACATCCACAGGGTACATTTAAATTCTGAGGCCAAGTTTTCCCTTACCCAACCCTGGGTATGCCTTAATCACCATCACAACATGGAATGAGCACTGCTCTAAGCAAGGAGGAGCAGCATCAGCAGTACTGGTATAAGGTGGGTAGGATGAGTCATGAAGATGAGTGGACTTGGCTTATCTTTGTTGTGAAAGTTCTGTTCCATTTTAATCTTACTTGTAAAAACAGGAACTTGTTTAAAAACAAATGAGAAAAAAAAGAAAGATAAGAGGGTCTTAACTCTGATATTCCACCTTGTTAGAGACTTGTGGAATAGACAGTCTGGATAGACAAGAATCTTGGCAAACCTTATCACAAGTGCACTTCTCAGCTAGACAGAGAAAATGGCATTGCTACAGCAGTGGCTGAGCCGAGTTTCCATCAGGGCACTCTTCAGACCTTCAGCACAAATTTAATTTAAATATTTTATGTTCATAAAGCTTCAATATTTATTCTTCCCACCCCACATTTTTATTTTATTTTTGATTGCCTCTGCCCTTGCTCTTTCAAACAAGATCTAAATGGAAAGTGTCAGAATATTCTATCAAAAGCCATTTAGATTTTTTTTTAAATGGAAGACAGATAAGCATCCAAACTTCTGAGAGGTTGGCCTAGCTTATTATGTCTTTTAACTAACCTTTAGGACACAGTTCCAAGACTGTGACAAATGTAACTGCAAATGGGTCCCAACACCAAGAGGTGTAAGGCAATTGTCAACCTCAGAGATAAACACAAAGAAGTCCCAGTAAATAGTCATCACCAATCTGGTATTTGGTGGCTGCTCTGTCCCAGCCTCTACTGAGTGTACATCAGTTCAAGACCTACATCATTTCATGGGAAAAAAGTGTGAAACTTAATCTCATTGTTGGCTCAATATTACTTCTGTGTGCAGATTTTTACCATCACTATTGAAAAGCACTAAAAAGGGTTTTCTAAGTTTTGTTTAGAAATAACTGAAACTGAAAAACTTCTATGATTAGGGTTTGCAAAATCTATTCAAATAAGGTAAATGGCCTAATTTACTTTGTGCCTAATTCAAGGTTCATTTCTGTTTTCATTATGGGTCATTTACATTAATTGCCTACCTTGTAGGTGGTTTTCATATTTACATTAATGTTTCAAAGAGCTTTAGGTGTTTGGCAAATATTAAATTCTTTTAAAAGACACTAATCTTGCCCTAGCTGGTATGTCTCAGTTGGCTGGGTGTTGTCCAGTGTACTGAAAATTTGCAGGCTCAATTCCTGGTCTGGACACATGGCAGGGTTTGTTTGGGACTTGATGCTCAGTAAGGGGGATGGGATGCAGGAGGCAGCTGATGGATGTTTTGCTCTCACATCAATGTTTCTCTCTCTCTCCCTCTCCCTTTCTCTCTCTCTCTAAAAATCAATTACAGGTATTTTTTGAAAAGTCACTAACCTTAACGGTGCTAAGAAATATTGTTTTTAAAGCATTTGAAACTGTCTATCATTTCTGGGAGCAAATGTCTAAGACTCTGTAGTGTGGAGCAGTTTTCCATATAAGGCCTCGAACACAGAGTTTAATTGCTGTCATTACTAAGAGTGCAAGAACCAGAAATGTGGTTCAGTGAAAATTTTTTTCTGAGAAAATTGGTTTCAACTAGATACTTCTAGAAAAAAAAAAATTCAGCTTCTGTATAGGTCAATGAAGGTACCAATGAGCTCCTTCATTTAGATAAACAACCAGAGATGCAGGCCCATATCGTACTTGTGTCTCTTGTACTTTCTGAATGTGTCCCTTGTACTTTCTGAATGCTGTAAGCCTTGCTAGCCTGTGGACTATCTCTGAGGAAGGATTCCAAATTATCATGAAAAAATTATCCTCACATCAAAAGATAATATTTAGGTTTGCTCCTCTGATACCATTCTGGAATGTATTTTCAAAACAAAAAATGTGAGATTTCTGTTTTTTGCTGCAAAGATTTAAAGCATTAAATAAATCTATGTGAAAAACTGAAAGTAACAGTAAATTTTGCCTTGGCTGAAAGGTATTTTAATTATTTTTAGTCACTTATTTATTCACCATTTCATTATTCATTCATTGAGCACTGGATCCAGAGTCTAAGAATGCCAAAAAGCTTAATATAAAACCATCTTTTCTGGGAGTTGGCACTCAAATTTTACATGAGAAACAAAAAAGAAGCTAGCTAGGAGACAAGTTGATGTTTGCTGCCAAGTTTAAAGAAGCGATACCATGTAAAGTTTAAAGGCTCTGAATTTAACTCTAGTGACCTTGGACAAGTTACTTAATCTCTTTAAAAGCTTTCCTTCTCTGAATAAATGGGAATAACAGGATTATCAACCTCCCCTTGTGGTTGTGAGAATTATATGAAATGACATTGGTAGTACATTGAAGCTGGCATTAGGAAATGCTCAATAAATCTTAGCTGTTTTCATTGCTGTTATTATTTTAGTAGCAAAGTGTGTTTTAGGTATAGAACAGATAGCTATTAAGTCTTGGAGAAAGAACAGAAAAGCACCCAAAGAGTAGTACAACTTGGTATGAAATTTAGCTGTTTACACTTTTTTTTATTTTGCATATGTAGGACTATTTTTAAGACAGTCTTATTCATAAGTTAATTCCTTCATGGCTTTTACCAAAAGAAATTTAGAAAGGGGAGCAATCATTTTTGGTTAAGGCAAGCCTTCACTCAATTCTTAGTATAAAATCACCATTAGGAAATTTAATTTCCTAATGATGACTTCATAAGTATATTTTAATAACTTTCAAAAAAATAAATAGAAGCATGCATGGGGTCAACACATTGCCATAGGTCCCAGTTAATTCCTTTGTTGGAGTATCCTTTGAATTTAAGTTTATATACATTATCTTTCAGCTGCTAGTTGAAGTAGGCCTCCTTCAAGTCAGATGTTTATAGGCAGAAGTTTACCAGGCTGTCCATATTTCAATGCCCCAGAACGTGACTATGATAATAACACAGTGAGCTACTCCCATTGAGGTATCTTTGTACTAATGATTGAAGATGTTTATGACTATGACAAAATCATTTATTGAGAATTACTGAACAACATGCTTTTTTTTTTAATGATCTTTATTGTTGAAAGTATTACAGATGCCCATCTCCCTTTTTTTCTCTATTGACCCCCTCCACTCTGCTTCCACCCTTCCCAGGCCTTCACCACATTACTGTCTGTGTCCCTGGACTATGCATACATGCATATAAATTCCCAGGTTAATCTCTTCTCACTCCTTCCCTCTGAGATTCGTCAGTCTGTTCCATGCTTCATTGTCTCTGGATGTATTTTGTTCATCATTTTATTTTGTTCATTAGATTCCATATATAAGTGAGATCATGTGATACTTGTATTTCTCTGACTAGCTTATTTCACTTAGCATAATATTCTCCAGTCCCTTCAAGCTATCACAAAAGGTAAGAGATCCTTCTTTATTCGGCTGCACAGTATTCCATAATGTAAATGTACCACAGCTTTTTTATCCACTCATCTACCAATGGACACTTGGGCTGTTTCTACATCTTAGCTATTGTAAATTGCGCTTCTGTGAACATAGGGGTGCCATCATTTTTTTCTAATTGGTGTTTCCATTTTCTTAGAATATATTTCTAGAAGTGGAATCACTGGGTCAAATGGCAGTTCTATTCTTAATTTTTTGCGGAACTTCATACTGTTTTTCATAGTGGCTTCACAGGTGTGTATCCCCACCAGCAATGTACTTTTCTCCACACACTCACTAGCACTTATCATTTGTTGATTGTTGATGATGGCCATCATTGTGAGGTGATCCCTCATTGTTGTTTAAATTCATTCCTCAATGAGAATTATGATTCCATATTCATATAAGAGAATGTTGAAGGAGATCAGTTTCTGTTATCAGACTTGAGGGTTTTTTTTAAAAGGTCAGATACAACTTTTCACCAGTGGAGCTAAGAGAATATAATCTAAAATGTATTCTGTATTACAATCTAAAGTGTCTTCTGCACATGTCACAATATTCCTGAGATAAGACATAGCCTGCTTAGTTCAGTGCCCACACAATCTGATAATTTTCCACAAGCTTTGCCTCTACATTCAGGTAATGCACAGACTACAAGTACCTACTCTTCATTAATTGTTCATGGAAAGCTGTGTATCTCTCCAATGTCGGCAAAACCCTGACATTATTTGGGTGGTTATTAAGCTGACTCAATCATGACTCCACCTTTATTTGTTACTAAAACGTTTAGCAACTCCAGGCTCTATGTGGGATGCGTATTTGCAAATGTAGAGAATGAATCAGGTCTATTTAAATGTTTTGTTGGTGGGAAGATTCATTACCTGTTTTTATTTATTTTTGTATGAAAATAGAGTTCTAATTTTTTCACAACCATATATGTCCTGAAATTCTGTAAGGAGCACCAAACATCCCCACTACACCAGGATGCCAGAGGATTCTCAGTTTCATTGTGCTGGGGAGGGGCTCTCGTGGGGGTTTTTGCTTACACCAAACTGTTATGAAATTTTTACATAGCCTTGAAATTGCTCTATTTAACATCTATCTATAATAGTAAAAGGGTAATATGCTAAGTAAACCAGATGTGTTCTGGACGTCATTAAGGACATCCTTTCTGACAAAGCTGAGGTGTATGGAGGCCAGCCTGGGTCCCAGGTGTCTTCTGCTGGCCAGAGGCGGGAAGCCCAGGTCCTGGGTGCTGGAGGGAAGCCAGTGCCAGCAGCCAAGGGAAGGAAGGCCTACTCTTGCACAATTTTTTGTGCATCGGGCCTCTAATATATTTATAAAAACCTAAGTGACTGTTCGTTTGACTGTATGGCCTGTAGCTATGAAGTGCACTGACCACCAGGGGGCATGCACTCAATGCATAGGCATGGAGATGTGGAACAAACTGATGAATCTCAGAAGGAAGGGGGGAAGAGGGAAAGAAGGAGGGTAGGAAGAGGTTAACCAAAGATCTAATATACATACTAGAGGCCCAGTGCAAAGATTTCTGCACCAGTGGGGTCCTTTGGCCTGGCCTACAGGGATTGGGCCATAACTGGTAGTCTGACATCCCCTCAGGGGTCCCGGACTGCAAGAGGGCACAGGCTAGGCTGAGAGATCCCACAGGTGCACGAATCCATGCACCAGGCCTCTAGCATTAACAATACATTCTTAACGTGCTCATCAGCCCCCAGAATTCAGTCATAATGCTTTTATGATGTCTATATCTAAAGTCATAATATATTATCATACATGTTTAGAAACTGATTCTGCAAAGGGGAATTTCCAAAATAGTTTGATAATTGGGAAGCATCCCAGACACCTCCTCATAAAAATGCAGGTGAAATTTTCCACTCATCTGACAGATTGTTTTCAAATTAGTCACATCACTTTGTATTTGAACTTGGAAAATAAATGTGATATCTGATCAGTGTCCCTTGATTGGGTAAATGAATATAAAGTAAGAAACCATAATCCCAACCCAAGGGCATTATGAATCCAGTGATGATACCATGTTCATCTCTTCAGAGAGTAGACGCTTACCCCAACCCCCAGTGTCTCCCACAGACAATCCATGCATTTTCTACAAGCTTTGCCTTTGATAAACCTCCCGTGTCAGACTCTAGATGACTAGAATTACTTTCTTGCAGGCCGATTCCCAATCATGTGGTCTTATTTTATTATAATTACCATTATAGTCCTGGCTAGAGGGTTCTGCTTAGTTTTCCGAGTTACAATTCCCTTTTGACTATGATTAAACTGTCTTTGGATTCGTGAGCCTGGAAAATTTGAACAACCCAATTTAATGAAAAACAATTTTCATAGCCATCTGGCAATGGTCTGAATATTTCTAGAAGTTAACTTTTTGCATATTAAACTTTTAAAAGAAATAATTAAATCAGCTTTCATGATAGCCCACGTGGAGAGAGCCGGCTCTGTGTGCTCCCACCAGCTCAGTGATTTGTGTATCTATTGTACTTCCTCCGTAGCTTTGCAGAGAAACACATCGTTTATATAAATTATAATCGATGGGGGTCTGAGTGCTGAGCATTTTGGAATAGCCTCTTGGGTAACTTAGATAGTTAGAGGCTAAGAAATTAATCTTATCTGCTTGGGTTCTTTCATCAAGGCAAGATTTAAATCGATTAATTATAATTTAGGAAATTTTCAAAGCTAAAAAGCTTTCAGAGTGAAAATGGAGTTTGGGTAATTGTGAAAGAAGTTCCTTCTATTTAAGAAAACAGCCTCACCAAATGCAATGCTTCTTTGTGAGGTCCTTACGTTTTTTATGCAATTTTTCATCTTGTTTTTGTTTTCCCAAAATTGTGAAAAGAATTAACCATTTATTGATTGATTGTAGGGGTGTCGAACTCAATCAGAGAAGGGGCCAAAATCTAAAATCCAGCCTAAATCGCGGGCCGAATGGTTTACTGAACAGTCATAAACTGTCATTGTGATGGAAACGCAGCGGAGTGTAGTGATGACAGCGCGGTGCGGGCCACATTGCAAGGCCTGGCGGGACGGATTTGGCCCACGGGCCTTGTGTTTGACACATGTGGATTATAGCATTTGAGCTTTCTAGTAGTGATAACTCATTCTGTCAGAAAAAAAGCAGATACTTTTGAATCCTTCAAGCCCGAGTATGGCTTATATGACAATTAAATAACACTTATGCTTTTCTTTTAAAATTTGAAGAAGAAAAAAAAAGTACCCCTGTTAAGCTGAGAAGTGAATTTTATTTAAATTATTAATGAAGAGAAATGGTAAATTATATCTCCTTATCTACTTGGTCGAACCTTCTCTGAAAGTCTAGGCTAACAAAAATCCTGAAAAGTTGTAGCTACCCAAATATCCTTCTTGGGTACACATTAGATGGTAAAGCAAGGGGAGAATGATGTTAGTTTCACAGTCAAACTTAATCTGTATCTCTCTCTTCCTATTTATGTCTTTTTTATATAAAACTATAAGTCACATACACTATAAGTAAGTGGTATTCACTTTCTATATATGTAAATGGATAAAAATATCAAGAGAGATTTGGGGGTCAAATAATATAATGCATGTTTAACCAAAGGTATATAGGCAGATCCTCTGTATTTAACCCTTGGATATTGGTTCCTGGAATTAAGGATTCTGTTAAATTCTTTTCTCAAAAGAATATAGGGCTTATGTAAACAAAAAATCTCACTTGCTTTATCACCTAATTCTTTATAACTTTAGTGGCCATAAAAGCTTTCTGTGAAGACAAATTTATTTCATTGCAGCTCTTTTAAGTCTAAAGTTGGAGGTATTTGGAAAGTGAAACATCCACAGATAGCCAATATTCACAATAACGATGGGGATAAGTCTAAATCACTTTTGTGACTTTAATGTAAAGCAATACTAATAAAATATTTGATTGAGCTGACAAAGCATTGGCTGTTTAAGTAAGTAATTAAGCTGGTGCAATCAACAGAAAACTGCTTAAAGAGTTAATTGCTTTTCACAAATGACACAAATCTTGTTTTATACTATTTTACAATATTCTGCAGAAACCCTTCCCCTTTTTTTCTTTGTTCTGACCAAGGTAGTAATCTGTAAGAAGAAGAAAAAAATGGCCCTGTCCCTGCTGTTTATCACTTTCCTCAAATCATCATCCTCTCTGTGTTATTATAATCATCTCCGCAGGAATTAATTGTGATATCACAGAAGATTATGATATTAAGTGTGAAGCTGGCAGCAGGAAGTAGAATTACTAAGAACAAATATCTCTTTCCTATAAAAATATATGCTGTACATATATTATGCATTTGTTTAAAATTGGGATCAAATTAAATAAGAATGAATAAATAGCTAAGATGGTTAGGTTTCTGTACATAGAATCTTTCAGACAAAGTTGAGGGTCAAACTTTAGTGATTGTCAGATTGTATTTTTAGCAACTAATTCAGAAGGGTAATACATATTCTTTCCATTCTATTACTAATGGTCTAGCACATACCAGTGCTAGCACATCCATCAGTAGTTCAGAACCTTAGCTGCACCTTAGAATCACTTGGAAAGCTTGATAAGCTACTTATGCCTTTTCTCCACCAGAGCATCTGATTTAATTGGCCTGGAGGCAGGTCTGAGCATCAGGAACTTTGAAAGTTCCCAGATGATTCTCCTGTGCAGTGAGGGCCAAGGACCAGTGTTCTGCATCATTTTGCTCCCAGCAGGAAATCTTCATGGGAACCATTTACTGAATCCCTCATGGACTTTTCAGATAGAATATTCAGGGAGAACCACATTTTCCAAGCATGGTTTTATCATCGGAGAGCATCTCCAGACCCTATCTCAGAATTTAATTTTTAAAAGGCACTTTGCCATAAATTCAGTGTAAGAATACTGATATATGCTATTGAACATGAAGGTAAACGCTTGCTAATTACCCAGGAACAGGGGCAGAGCAGCAAAGCATAGTATGTTGTGATCCGCTGGGAAAAGATTTACCCAAAGAGTGGCTGTTAACACAACAAGAGCAGCACACGGTGGGCTTGTTTCTGAGCATTTGTGGGTCACTTCCAGGGACTTTTGAAAATATGTGGGACACAGGTGTTTTTAGAGGGGAGTTATGAGATGAGAGCTAGGACTACCCTGTTAGTTATTGTAGTTAATAATTTAACCATCATCAGTGTCAGCCATATAAATGGTATTTGGAAATATAAACTCAAAAGGCATACAAGGAATAGTTCTCCTGCCATACCCCAACAAAAGAGGATAGAGGAGCAATGGCCAGCGTGGCTCAATTGGCTGTTGGTTGGAGGGTTGTCCCATATACCAGCAGGAAACAGGCTCAGGTTGCAGGTTTGATCCCTGGTTTGGCTGGGTGGACAAGGCAGCCAATTGATGTTTCTCTCTCTCTCCCTTCCTCTCTCTAGAATAAAAAACTTGGATAGAGGAAAAGAGAGTTCCCCACTCCACCAGGTAACACATAGAGGTATATGGCAGGCAGTGTATCTGGGACCTCAGATAAGCTACAGAGTCTGTATGGGGAGAATAGGTGCTCCCCTGGGAGACTTCAGCTTCACAGAGTCAGTGCCCAGGTCTGAAGTACAAGGTATTTTCTAGGTGCGGTGACTTTATGCCATTCACAACAGCTTGACCTCTGGGTGCAGACCTGGGAATAACAGGGAGACAGACACAACTTCAGAGCACCTAATTGGGGGAAACACTTTTCCAACCTTTGAGAATTCTGTCCAAGTCTATATCAGGGCCCCAGGTCCAGGCAGCATGGGGATGCTCTCATAGTCCACTCTGGAAGGCCTGTGATTCTGGAACAGATTTCTCTCCCTCTGGTTATATTTTCTGCTGGTTTGTTTGAGCCACAACCAACATGGACCAACTGAATTATGCCACTTCCATGGAAATTAATTTTCCACTTTTCAATGGGTACAGATCCAGCCTGTCCCATTGCTAAATGCTAGAATCAGAATTAAATACATTTTTTTTCTAAGTGTAGCAGTGGAAGCTTTGTGTGTTTTTTAAACAAATTTAAAATGTAGCCACTCACTTAGGCGTGTATGTATATAAATGATTATAAACAGATAGCTAAATTGTTCTGCACAAAAGTACAAGGATCTTTGAGTTTCTGGATACACATCTGACCAAAGATAGGAGCTGAGCCAAAAAAAAAAAATGAGATTAGTGACACCAAAATGCAAGAGGCAAAGGAAGCCAAGAGAAGATCAGGCAGGAGAGGAGGAATAATATAAAGTGCTTGAGCATTATATTATTAGATGAGGATTTGAGATGAGGAATAATATAATGTGCTTGAGCATTATATTAATAGATGAGGATTTTAAAAGCTGGCATATTTTTCATTACACACACATTTGGCTATAATGCATACCGACATAACTCTATTATTACCCTAAAACTAGAATGACCAGTAGATTGCGAACATTCTTTTTGGTAAACCATGTTTAAGAAAAAAAAATCAAAGCAAAACACTTGTATTTTATTTTTGAGTCCCTGAAGGATAGAGAAATGAGATAGCTATTAAAAATTAAGGAGAAAGAGATTGAAAAATTAGCACAAGTATGGAATTAGAGTTGACAGTGACTATAATAAACCCCCAAGGGTTGTGGTCTGTGTAAAACAATGGACCCCAGGTAAAGCACTTGACACAACCTAGCCTTAACATCAAGAAGGACAAGTCCAAAAGGAGATTTTGCATATAGACAGCAAACAGTAAATGAAAAATATAGACACCGTTATTTTATTATTATCAGTGCCAATAGATGTTTAATTGTTATAAATAATCTCTCACATTAAGGAAATCCTTTTGTAACAACTATAATACTCCAATTTAGATTAATGCTAAATTATGGTATGTTTTGATATCTGGAATATCCTGGATTAATTGGAAGTATATGCAGTATCTAAGAATATCTGATTCTAAAATTATGGAAAAAGAAGGTCCTACTGATTTGCTTTGTTCAAACTACTATTTATCTCTATTAGCCAAGAAAATAAAGCTTGATTTCCCTTGAGCTTGGCATTATGCCTGATAATAACAAAACAAGCCATACAGAAAGAAGACATTTGGCATGATGGGAATCCAGATTTCTGAACATATCTCTATTTCCAGGTTTCAATGTTTTTCCTTATGAGGAGTAATAAAAAGAAAGGCACGTAAATAAGAGATCTGGAGATGTGGATGAGGGTGGGTCTGTTATTTCAACTCATTCTCCTGGGAAAATATCCCTGGTAAAGTGCAAATTCCTCTTCCCATTTTCTGTGAATTCATTTTATTAAACAACTTTTTAAATGTCTACTTTTTTGATATATTAAAATAATAAGGGTAAATATACATCTACTTCAAAGATAAATTACCACCAAATCTAATCTAGAGGAAATACATTTTTGCCTTCTAATAACGTTAGAAAAAGAGCTAGTGACCCGATTTACTATTAGTGAAAATAAGTACTTTAATAAACTGCTCAGTATCCCCAGGTATTGTAAATGGCAGCTGCTATTAGAACTAGCCTCAATAATGTAAGAGCCATATAAACCCACAGACCTTAATGGAGCATACATTAAACACATTGGGTGGCTTTAACATCTCAAACCAACTTTTTGAAAAATGTTTTAATTTTTCTTATAATGATCTTGCCAGTTTTCTACAATCCATTTGAGTACTAGTAAACGCTCTATCCATTTTGTCCTATTTCAGGTACACTGTAACCACCAAGATTCTCCATATTAGTTTCATTAATTTTAAGGCAAAACTCTAGATACTGGTAAACAAATAAAGCATAAATTATAATTTAGTTTATGTAATCATTTATTTTCTCTAATTTTAGAGAAAATGTATTTGGACTTTAAAAATGCTATATTTGCATGTGCATGTACATATATGTATATGTGTATCTTTGTTTATTTCCATTTCAATATTAAACTACCTACAATATCAAAATATCCTGATTAAGGCACAGTTGGTAATATATTTGAAATATAAATAAAACAAATTAGAGAATGATCATTAATAATTTGAATGGTGTCTCATTTCCCTGTTCTAATTATTATGATAATATTTTTGTGTAGCATTTATAATTATTTTGTTAATATCCATTTCTCCTATAAATGAATAGAATATCTATCTTTATAAGTTATATTTATCTATAAAAACATCAATACTTAACTGCTTGAAAGTCAGAGAAATTTATCACAAAGAATGTCATCAGTATAACCAAAATCTTTAATGCCTGTACAAAAAGCATAAGGGCTTTTCAATCATAGTAATTGTTATCTAACAGTTATTATTAGAGATACAAATTCACATATTTGATTTCTTTAAATTAAGTACCCCTGATGCTGAACAGTAAAGACTCAAAATAGCCACTTGTAAAACCCAGTATATTTTCTATAATAATTGCAATTATCAATTATGTATTCAATTGTAAAATATTCTAAACTTCTCTGATTAAAATTAGCACTAACTTGGAGCTCACTAAACTACTAGATAAAAGGAACCATTTCATCACAACTAGCTGTTGCAAAGATGGCACCTGCTATCTAATCTTACATCAAGAAAGAAAAGTTCAAGAGAGGATTTTCCTGAAAACTGCTAGAAATTTGTTAACTAAAATGTTGACCTAGATTGTGTGTTTGGTTTGCTATATTTTACCCTGCCTTCTCTAATGGTTTAACCAGCTGTTTTACTATAGTTAATAACCTTCTCTTACAGATGATGGCATATAAAGCTGGAGCCCTTTGGTCTTTATAGTCAAATACAAATTATATATATAACCCTAATATGCAAATAAACCAAATCGAAGAACAACTGAACAACCAGTCGCGTGATGTGTATTGACCACCAGGGGGCATGCCCAGAACATGATGAGCATTGGCAACAGGCTGAAGATTGTGAAACATGGTGACTGTTAGCCACAGCAGGATGGTGGAGCAGGTGAGTGAGGCCACCAGACAAAGGCAGGGCACCAGTCTCTGTCATAGGGGTGAGCCTCTGGTGGTTATTAAAAATTCTTTGCTCTCACATGCTGCATTCCCACCCAGCACTCACACTTGCTGCTCACACTGGAGCCACCACTTGCATCCACTGCCAGCGCCCAGCACCAGCCACAATTGCTCAGAACCAACAGCAGGTGAGAGTGTGGCCAGCGCAATCAGCACGTGGGAGCGGTGGCAGTAGGAGCGGGGTTGCTGGCAGACAGAGACCATGGCAGGAGGGGCCCGGCTGGGGCACAGAGGATGGACCGAGAACCCTGTGCCCACCGCAGTCTCACAGCCCTTAGTTCCTTGCAAGGTGCACAAATTTGTGCACTGGGCCCCTAGTAGTAACAATAATTTATGATGCACACATTCGTAACTAAGAAACTATGTAGAAATTATTCAGTTCATTTCCTAACTTGTAATGTTGGAAATAGAGCATCTTGTCATAATTGTTCTTAATAAACTATGGTTATTCAAGTATTGTGACCTGGCTTTTATGTGTATCATGATTGGTAGAGTGGGGTAGATCTGTCCTATTTTCCCTTGTGACCCCACTGGTAACCTTCCTAAAATAGCCTTAATTTAAAATTATTTCTCAAAGCAAAAATGCCCATTTTGATCTCACATATTGGATTATTCGTGGTGATTTATAATCCAACAAATATTTTAATTTTAAACAAAAGTTATATTTACAAATATAAAAGATAGCAGAGGAAGATCAACCATAGTATTGTATTTAATTACATATTTCCTGAGGGAGAGAGAGGGAAAGAGAAAGAGAAGAATCCTATAAACAAATGTTAAAATTGTCAGCTGCAATTTTTCCTTCCCATTTACCCATTAATATTCAATGGTGATCATTCCCAGGTATGGTCCCTTCCCTCAGTTATCTGTAGTCCCACTGACTATGCAGTGAGCCCAACCAAATGATGAAGAATATGAAAATTAGAATCTTACTCTGAAAAGCCAGGGCTTTACCAAGTGGTTCTTTCCAGCTTCTAATCCCTATTAGTTGGCTATAAAACCAAACCTAGGAGATCCCAGGGTTATGGTATTGCCACCTTGCCAGCAAGTTTTTCGGTTTCAGGGGTCACATTGCTTTTCAATTCTGCTAACTCTACCAGCTTTGTGAGAATATTGCCTGGTGTGGGGGGCTGAGTGTCCTGCTTTTGGTGTCCCAGGCACAGAGCATAGAAATTAACTTTTGCTTTAGCTGAATTCCACTTCTATGCAATAGGGAACCATAGCTCACATTAGAGGCAAAATGGATATTTAATTTAGACGGTAATAGAGTCCCAAACTCTCCGCGATGCTTTCTATTCCCATTCATTTTCCCTCAGCTGAAGTGACATAACGTTTCACTTTTAGAATGAAAAGAGAAGAACCTATTCAGTTTTAGCTGTCACAGCACAGACACACACAAAAAATTCAGGATGATCTCCTTTTAAAATAAGCCTTTGAATTGACAGTGCAGTATTGTATGCTACATAACATGCATTTTTAAATGTAGCATTAATATACTACCTTACAACCCTGATAGTTTACACTGACATTTTGCTTTAACATTGCAGCTACCTATTTGATGCTATTAGTCTCAGAATAAGAGATTATTTTAGTGGCTGATCTTTTTCCCCCATAATATTAATACAATAAGTGATAAATTGGTTGCCATGTCACTTATTATATTTCAAGAGCTTTCACAAAACACCCCAATGCATGCTTTTATAAGGATCTACATTTGGTGAACAGGAACTGCTATACAGATTCATTTTTCTATTTGACACCCAAAGTGCAACATGGGCTTATTTATTAATCAAACAGGTAAGCATATCAGAAAAGCCTTTCTGTGAACTTGTCTAAGCTCTAAGCTTTTATAAAATTATTATTATTATTATCTTGAATTAGAAGTTTGCTTTTAATTCACATGGCGACAGTGGAATTTTATTTTAAATTTGCTATTACGACTAGAAAGTCTGATTTTACTTTCACAACATGATACAAAAGAAATGCCCAGTAAGTAAGCCAGCAATTCAAGGCCTTCATTCTCTGGCTTGAGTTTATATGATGGCTGTTTTCGAAGCAAAAATGTAAATTTTGATCTCATGTATCAAGTTATGCAAAGTAACTTCAAGTTTTAACAAAATTTTGAATGTCAAACAAAAATTTAGATTACAAATGTAAAATGTAGCAGCAGAATATGAATGGTGGTATTGTATTTAATTATACATTTCCCAGGAGAGAAAAAAAGGGAGAGAAAAAAAATAAATAAATGATTAAAATGCTTTAAAATGTAGAAATGTTCATAGCAATTAAAAATATATGAAAGCTGGACTTTCTTATTCTGCATTGACTTCCCAAAGCAGTCATGCCTTCACTCTGCACGTTTATTTATTTTATTTATTTTTTAAAATATATTTTATTGATTATTTTACAAAGAGGAAGAGAGAGGGATAGAGTTAGAAACATTGATGAGATAGAATCATCGATCAACTGCCTCTTGCACAACCTCTACTGGGGATGTGCCCACAACCAAGGTACATCCGCTTGACCAGAATCGAACCCGGGACCTTTCATTCCATAGGCTGATGCTCTATCCACTGAGCCAAACCGGTTTTGGCTTCTTTTATTTTTTATTGATTTTTAGAGAGGGGGTAGGGATAGAGAGATAGAAACTTCATCCATTGGCTGCCTCCTGCACACCCCCTATTGGGGATCAAGCTCACAATCCAGGCATGTGCCCTGATCTAGAATTAAACCTGGACCTCTTGGTTCCTGGATCAACCAGTGAGCCACACCGGCCCAACAACTTCTTAAAAAATAATAATTACCGTATTTTTCGGACCATAAGACGCTCCGGACCATAAGACGCACCAGTTTTTAGAGAAGGGAAATGAAGAAAAAAAGATTCTGAAACAAATAGTATCCTAAAATATTTTATGTGCATTAAAACCCAACATCACAGTCATAAACACATGTAATCAACCCTGTAAAGTAAACAGCAGCATTTAGAACCATTTTAGAGCCGGGCAAGCACACAGAGACCACACAGAGCCGGGCAAGTAAAAAAACTTTTTTTTTAAAGTATATGTGTAGGCTATATTTGGACCATAAGATGCAGGGGCTTTTTCCCCACACTTCTGGGGGGGAAAAAAGTGCGTCTTATGGTCTGAAAAATACGGTACTCAGTGTTTCCACTCCTCTTTCAATCACTTACAGTTTACGTCTCAAGTATTGTTTCCAATTTAAACCAACCAACCAAACAAACAATCAACAAAAACAAACAAACTAAAAACACCTCAAAATCCAATCTGGATGTGGATGAGATGGACAAATTACTAGAAAAATAGAATCTCCTAAGACTGAATCAGGAGGGGTCAGAAAACTTGAATAGCCCAATAACAATTGATGAAAAAGAAGCAGTAATCACAGCAAACAGAAGCCCATGTCTGGATGGCTTCACAGGGAGTTTTATCAAACATTCAAAGAAGAAATAACACCTATACTCCTCAAAATATATTTAAAAAATCCAAGAGGAAGGAGCAATCCCAAATTCTTTTTCTGAGGCCAGCATTATCCTAACTCTACTACCAGATAGACATTACAAAGAAAGAAGCCCATTCCATTTTTATGCCAGAGGTTGTAGGTCACAGAAGTACTTTCCAATTTTAGGTGTAACACAACCATTCTTTATTGTTTGCACAGGCAGCTACAGTTTAAAATTAGTATTTTTTTGTTCTTTTAAACCCTTGCAGGTGTTTTGTCTTTTGAAAATTCTTAAAGGTTTGCACTGCAGGATATGGATGGAAGCCCAATGGCTTCATCAATGTTCAGTAATGGGCTGCTCTGAGAGAACTGCCATGCCCTCTCAGCTTGTGGGCCTCAGTATGCTCTATTACAGATCTGACTTTGCATCCTGTGGTTCAATGACTAGACATACCTCAGGTATATTGCAGGTGGGCAATGGGAGAAGTTCTCTAAGGAATGATCCGGGGAGGAAGAATGTGAAATTAAGACGTGATTGGCATCATTGGTTATTTTGAGGCACAGCTATAGAAGAGAGGGGGGAAAGAGAGGGGAGGAGAGAGAGAAAGATGGGAGAGAGAGAGAGAGAGAGAGAGAGAGAGAGAGAGAGAGAGAGAGAGAGAGAGAGAGAGAGAGAGAGAAAGAGATAGAGAGAGGAGATAAATAGTAGAAGGAAAACAAGAAGGAAAGGAGATATAGAGTGAAAGGAAGAGTGATTTGCTTCAACAAGCGATTAAGAGTCTCTAATCCTGGTTCTTAATCCACATTTTTTCAATTACAGTTTGCATTAAGGTTCAAGTGTATAGCATAGTGGTTAGATACCAATATACTTTACAAAGAGGTCCTCCAATATTTCTAATACCCTCCTGGCATCATAGTTATTACAATACTAGAGGTCCAGTACACAAAATTCATGTATATGAGGGGAAGGGTGTCTCTCAGCCCGGCCTGTGCCTTCTTGTAATCTGTAATCTTGTAATCTGGGACCGCTCAGGTAGAGTCCGTAGGCCTGGCTAAGGATCAGGCCCTACTGGGGCTTTCCTTCTCCCAGGTGCTAGCAGCTGGTCCTGCCCCCGCCACTGCCACTGCTTGTCATCTGTGCAGTTTCTCCCCCACTCCTCTCCTGCCACTGGTTGCCTCCCTCTGTGGGCATGGGGTGCAATCACTGGGCTGGCCTGGGCCTCCCTCTGCTGGGCAATGGATCACAGGGCTCTGTCATTGATGGCTCTGCAGAGGGCGGCCCCGCCCACCCAGCTGGTTAAGACTGAAAGGGCACAATATTCATCAGTACTGCCCATGTGACACTGTATTCCACTTCTTAATGGATGTCTCACCATTTTAAGTGATAGTGGCACCTTTTTTCCCCCTCAAGTGCACAAGTAAACGCTATCCATTATTTTTGTCCATTGCAGCTGGCTCTCAACTTTAGGAATGGACTGCCTTTTCTCCACAAGATGAAGCTAGTTAGGAGCCAGAGGGATGGAGTGCCTTGACCTTGGGGAAAGTTCATTTCCTCACTGCAGTTTAAACTTTATTTCAGTCCTAAAAGTCGTATTTTAGACAAATTTTAAATAGTTGGAATGTGGTAAAATACATAGATTTGTCATATACACATACACACACATCTATCTAATCTCTTTATCTATGTATACTGGCATCATTGAAGAAAAAGAAAGTAAAATTATGTTAGTCGACTCATTCAAAAATAATTATGGCATGTGCCGCAAAACTTGCACACATGACCATTTCTTTGAAAAATATAAGCAATATCCTTGCATGTTCACATTAATAAGATTTGAAACACATTCATATTCGTTTTCCCCTGCAAGGGGATATCAATAGGTCTACAAATGCAATGCTCATGCAGTACAAGTTATAATTATCCTATCTAATAAAAGGCTAATATGCAAATCGAATGGTGAGACAACTAGTTGTTATGATGCACACTGATCACTACTGGGCAGAGATTCAATGCAGGAGCTGCCCCCTGGTGGTCAGTGCCCTCCCACAGGAGAAGTGCTGCTCAACCAGAAGCCCTGAGCTGGGCGCACAGTTGATGAGCACAGTGGCAGGGGCAGGAGCCTCTCCCATCTCTGCTGCAGCGCTAAGGGTGTTCGACTGCTCCCTGTGGGGAGCGGGCTTAAGTCATCAGTCAGATAACCCCCAAGGGCTCCCAAACTGCAAAAGGGTACAGGCCAGGCTGAGGGAACCCTCAAGTTGATGAATTTTGTGCACCGGGCCTCTAATAAACTATAAAGATAGGATAAGAAAAATACCATATGAATATCTCAAGATGATCATATAGTTTTTTCTCTTTTGATTCCCATGGGCATAATGTGATAGATTAACTGTTATATAAATTGAAAACATGACCTACAGGCTAAATATCATTTTGATTATCACCTTCATACTACCAAAATTCCAGTCTCTTGAAGGTATAGGTGCATTAGTTTGGTGTATCCCCATTCAGATATATTTTAATGCATTCCCATACATATGGTTGTACTGTCATAAAATAATATTATTGTGTAATTTTTAATTGACATAGTTTTTCAGTACATGCATGAAATCTTCCCCTTACAATGTAACTAATTCCAACTGATCTCTCTCCTTCTTTAAAACTGGCCATCTATACTAATAAAAGACAAACATGCAAATTGATCATCACTCCATTATACTCACCAGTCAGTCAGGAGGGGGTATGCAAATTAGAAGGACAAAGATGGAGGCCGCCCAGATGCTCCAGGCACAGAGTGGCTGGGAGGGGCAGGGTGTCTTCTATGAGAAGGAAGGTGGGGGTGCAAAGAGATCTACAGGAGCAGCATTCCACAGCAGCAAAGATGAAGGTGGCAGACTTTGGCTGAGTGAGGGCCTGGGACCCAGGTGCTGGAGGAAAACTGGTGCTGGAAGCCTATTGCATGAATCTCTTTGTGCAACAGGCTTCTAGTATAAAATATAATTGTGTGAGTACATTACAGTTAATTAAACTATTTCACAATCATGGGTATTTTTTAAAACTTTCACTATTGCTATCCATGATGCAGTTTAGGTTCTTTATATCTTCTATACACATGTGGAAATAGCAATCCAAAAATTGAATTGGTGGCTTTTAGGCCACTGGCATTCTAAACACTATTATCTATTTTAAAAGATCCTGCCAAATCTCCTCTATCCACCTCAAGTTGTGGAATAAGTTTGTTCCTATTGGCAGAGGCAAAAATACAGACCTATCTAAACTCTCCAACTTTAATTTGGTATTTTGTTGTTTTTGATTTGCATTTATCTAGATGCTATTAAAGGTAGTCTTTGTATCCTTAGGTTCTCAATTATTTTTACATCTTTTCCTTCAAAGTGTCTATTCTTTGAAATTACCCATTTTTTCTATTTGCTATGTTGTATTTTCTGGATTTGGGACATGTCATTCCATATTCTGAAGAGTAATTTTTTATAATATTTATGTTTTTAATATATTTTTATCATAAATTGCTTACCTTTGCTCTGGTTGTCTTTTGTCTTATGGAAGTTTAAAATTTTCAATGTGGTGAATTTATTACTCCTTTAATTTCTGATGTTTGCTTTATGTGTTTTCTGTACAGATGCCTTTTCTCCAATAGTCAGACATAAATTTTCTTAATATTTTCTCATATTTTAATATATATTTATAGTTTTGTTCTTTATGGCTTTATTCCATCTAGAATTTGAGTATGTGGGCTAAGTATATAATTTATTCTTTTCATAAAAATATCAAACTTTCCTGGAAATATTTATTGAATAATCTACTATTTCCTCACCAGTTTGAAATACCCTTTTACCATAGCTAAATCCCTATACATATAGGTCTATTTCTGGTCTATGTGTTTTGCTCAATTAACTTCCTTGTCTATTTCTGTACATTACCACACTGACTAAATTTATAAAACAAATATTTTGGGATGTGATAAAGTGATCTCTCTCTTTCTTTGTTAATATCATAATCTCATAATAATCTTTGCTAGTATAATACATTAACAAAATCACCAGCAGTATTTACTACTTTGTCAATTTCTATGAATAATATTTTGGAATTGATTAATAAGAGCAAAGTGATAAATTTATTTTCCATCTTCCCCTTCAAGACCACAGTTCTATCTAATTTAGTTTCTTTTTAAAATTCCCTTTATTAAGTTGTAAAAAGTAATACGTTCAACAATAAAGATTTAATTTTTAAAAAATCCATGCATATGAGCATAACCAATGAACACAGACAATAGGGAGTGGTACATGTGCTAGGGGTGGGAGAGGTCAATGGTGTAAAAAGGAGACATATGTAAAACTTTCAACAATAAATAATTTTTTTAAGTTGAACTTCTTTTTATTATGTTTGTATTTATTCCTATGTACTTTACTGTTGGGTTACCTGGTAAAAGGATTTATTTGTTTTTTTTTTTTTCTGTTAGTTTTGTGATTTGTAGTTTCAGTTAAGAAATCGTATTACTTTCTAGGATTTAATTTTTATTTAGTTCTCTTGATTCTTTGTCTATTTGCTTGGATTTCTTAGGCAGACAATTATATCATCTGAAATAAAAAAATAGTTTTGTCTTTTAATTTAATTTAATTTATTTATTTTGATGTTTAAAGCCATATCAGTTTTGTATCTGATTCAACTGGCTAGTAACTGCAGTATTACCTTGAATGGTTATAGTGGTAAATTCAGTTGTCTTATTTCTTATGGTCATAAAATTATTTTAGTTTATACTAATTACCAAGATGTTCCCTATTAAGAATACTGCCCTTATCCCACAGTTTCTAAGATATTTTGGATTTAGTTCATCTTACTATTTAACTTAAGCTGTGACTTATTGGGCAGGTACTAGGATCACATTCTCCTCTTTGACTTATTAATATAGAGAATTACATCCTTATATGTCTAAGCAGAATGTATATATGCATGTAGAGGATGCATATATTTATGTGTACAAAGTATGTAATATCTGCTGTTAAAACATGCTTTTATTACTAGGGATAGATCCTACTTTGCTACTATGAACACTCTTACCATTGGATTTGTTGTTTTATTTAAGGGACATTCTTGCAGTTTTGTTTTACTTGCCATCCTATTTTTGCCTGGCTGCAGGGTTCACAGTGTTACTGGTATGTGGGGGAGCTTCACTCGGTAGGGACGGAATTAAAAAATGGTTCGGGGGCAATTATCTTGCAGAGCCCATAACTGACTCTTAATAGCATCAAGTCTCTTATTGTTTAAGCAGCTTCATAACACAGCTACATTTCATTATTTGGTACAAAGGCAGGAGAGAGGAGAAAGTGGCCCTTTTTCCTCCTTATATTCCTGGCTTCATTATCTTCCTCTACTTGTCCTTTATTCTTAGTCCTTCCCGGGTTAGGCCTAAGAGTAGAGGGAAAGAACACGGTCTTAGGAGGCTCATGTCCTCATTTTTATTTGCTATTGAACCATCTGTGTGCTAGAGGTTGGAGTTCCAGCTTTTTCTCTGTTGGAGGGCTTTCGTTGATTCTTGGCAATTCCCAGGATTCAGGATGTCACAGTGATGTCAGCTATGCAGGAGACGCCTTGTTCTGGCTGCTTCTTGTAAGTTGATAGTCCCTGGTTTCCTCTACATATTCTTCCACTTGTCCGTACCTTACTCCTCCTGATTACCCTTTTGAAAGGAATCCATTTCAGGCTGCGGAAGGCTTGGCTTTTATTTTTGGGTTCATTTACCCCACAGAAAGTTCATAAGCCCTTGCCCCACTAATTTCTGGAAGCAGAGTCCAGTCTCCTGAGTGCTCCAACCCACAGCATGTCCACATCAGGCTTCTGAATGTTTAGCTGAAGCTCTTTGTGGCTGGGAAAGGGGTGGGCATCCACAGTATACTCTCAAGTCTCTGCAAAGGAGTCCATCTGATCAATCTCTTCACCTGCAGTTTTAAGCCTTTTGGTTGAGGATGAGCTGAAACAACAATGAGTATTCACATTCTCTCTCCACTAGAGGCCCGATGCATACAATTCTTGCAAGAGTAGTCCTTCCTTCCCCCTGCTGCCTGCACCAGCTTCTCTCCAACACCCAGGACCCAGGCTTCCCTTGCAGAGGGGGCCCCACCCACCTGCCACAGATCAGTGACAGCCCACAGGTCGGTGGCCTGGGCCTCCCTCTGCGGGGCAATCATGGGGTGATGGCGGGACCCTAACCAATCACATGGCAGTTGCCTTGGCTGGCCTGGCACCAGTGGGTGTCATAGTATGGTCCCAAATGGTTGTCTGTATGGTTGTTCCTCTATTTAGCCATTTGGACAATTTGCATGTTATGCTTTTATTATATACCCTGTTTCCCCAAAAATAAGACAGTGTCTTATATTAATTTTTGCTCCCAAAGATGCATTAGGTCTTATTTTCAGGGGATGTCTTATTTTTCCATGAAGAAGAATACGGTACACATTTATTGTTAAATGAAAATAAAGGAAATTTATTGCCTGTATACGGTACGGTAGTACGGTAGTTGTCAACACAAACCAGACAAACTGTGACTCCTACAGTATCAAGAATTTACTCATTTATTCAATGACAATCATGTCATCATCTTCTGAAACATCATCATAACAATCCAATTCCTGAATTTCCTGGTGAATTTCTTGTGACTCCATTTCTTTCAGAATCAGTGGATCAAATCTCTCATGTTTAGCCTAGGGAGGCCTTATTTTAGGGAATGCCTTATATTTCACTCAGAAGGAAACCTGTAATTAGGTCTTATTTTCGGAGGATGTCTTATTTTTGGGGAAACACCCGTAGGATGTTCTGCAGTGATAGTTGAGAGCTATTGTTCTCAGCTTCATAGTCTCTGTGGAAGTTCCAACACTGCAGTAAAATTGTCTTTACATATGCCTTGCAAAAGGACTTGGAGAGCTTCCCACTTATTTTCTATGTTCTAAACATCTTTTATAAGGTAGGAGTTATTAGTTCCCTGAGAGCTTGATGCCACTTACTCTCAAAACATCTGTGTCTATTTAATTTTAAGAGGTAGATATTTTATTATGGTTTAATGGATCCCATAGTTGTTGGGGTTTTTTTTTTTTTTTTATTTAAGTTTTATATCAATATTTAGAGATAATTTTGTGAATTTAGCACAGGGCTATAAATGTTTTTATAAATTGTATTTGCCTGGGTAAAACCTTTTCTTATTTTTCTAAAAAAAAATTCTAATTTTAATTGAATTTATTTAAACCAAAAAAATTTATATTGAACTTAGTATATCTGTATACATGTATACATATACACATATATAAATATGTATTAAATGTTAATTTTTAGATAGTCATGTATTCAGCTACTTATGATTATTGATCTCTAGGTGTATTGCATGATAGCTATTGAAAGTGGCTAACATAATAAGTAACTTCAAAGTATTATTTTGTTCTTCTTTGTTGTGGTTTTGTACATGACCATTTTTGTGTGTTTCATTTGCTTAAAAATTATTTAATATGTTTTATGGGGTAAGAATTTTATTATACATTTATTAGATAGGGCTTTTGTGTTATAGTATTTAAATCTTTTCTAATCTTTGTTTTTTGCCGAATTGCTCTGTATATTCTGAGGCTGTGTATGTAATTATCCTGTATTGACTGTTCACTATTGCTTCTTTCATTTCTCTTCTTATTCTTGGGTTCATATTTTGTCTTGCCAGAATGAATCCTCTGATAACATTTTTCTCATTGTGGAGAAATATATATGTTGATATAACATAAATGACATTTTAAGCCTTTTAAATGGCATGATTTGGTAGCATTAATTAAATTTACAATGTTGTGCAACCACAACTATCCATTATCTATCACTAATAACATTTTTAGGTAAAACCTGTGGGGGATAACTTTCAGAATCCTTGCATGTCTGAAATGCCTTAATGTTACCAAGTTTACAATTGCTATGGATAGGTTTATTTGTTTGTTTGTTTGTTTGTTTGTTTGTTTATTTATTTATTTACTAAGGATACATTTTAAAATATTTTTCTTCAAATATTTGATTTGATTGCTCTATTGACTTCATACTGAGAATATTGTGGGTGAGAATTTGTCTTAGTTCAAGTTGCCACAACAAAATATAAGTAGGGTGACTTAACAACATAATTTTATTTCACAGTTCAGGAGTCTGGACATCTGAGATGAGTCAGCCTATAGATAGTGATGCTATAGGCTAGAAATGGGGGCACTCACTGACCTATACTATTTGTGGCAAGCCCCCACAGACATTTTCCCAATGTTGTGGCTGGATCAGCCCTTTTGGTGTTTATTATGATTGCAAGATAAACCTCAGCAACAGTTATCAGGGTGCTTTGGGGAAAAAAAAGAGATTTATTACAGACAGGTCCTGGAGGCTACTTGGCAGGTCCAGCATCACACAGGGAGACTGCGGGAAGAGTGAGAGAGTGTGGACCCTTGGTTCTGCCCTTATTGGGGTTAAGGGTGGAGTGCCTAGGGCTTCATGGGTTTACTTTGAATTGGTGAAGTTAAAATACTGCAGTGAGAATTAAAGATGCTAAAGGGAAAAGCAGGGCCCTACAAAAGGTAAGTTATCTAGTCAAGCAGGGCTTTCTGAAAGGGGAACTTCATGGGTAGGACACCCAGGCACTTTAGTTGTATAATGTGCAATATATTTATTCAAGTGAGATGGTATCTTTGAAATGGATGGCTCTGCAATCAAAAGGGTAAATTCAGACACTTACACTATAATAAGAAAGCTAATTATCAGCATTTACATTGCATATTCTTATAGGGATACAAATTTCATCATGGGTCCCCATCCTGATGATTTCATATAAACTTAACTATCACCTAAAGGCCTCATCTCTAAATGCCATCACAACAGGGTTTGAAGGGGGCACAACCATTTAGTTAATAACAGTGATGGGGTAGCTAACTCATTCACTTGTGGGGGTTTTTCACCTACTCTTCTTCTTGTGATAGTAAGGAATTGCAATCTCACCCCACCATTCCTTTGACATTGTTTCTCTAAGTGCTTATTCTGACTAATATATAGCTTATGGATAAATGGCATGTTTGCACAAGAATCCTAGAAACTAACTTCAGAAGATTCAGAATCCAACCTTCAGTCACCCCAGTTTTGGGAAATTTGCTGACCTTCAACCATAGAACTAGGATGATATAGAACCAGGGAGACAAAGACCAGGATGATGTACATCAAGCTATCACTTGACCAGTTTCCAGATCCTTGTCTGAATGAACTGTGCTGGTTGGGGAGAGGATATATCCAACAAAATGATGAAAGATAACTTCTCAAACTGATGAAAGACATGAGTTGCCCTGCAACTGGAACCCAAGTTTGGCTGTCTGCTGCTACAAAACCAAACTTAAGAGATAGAGGCACTCTTGTCACAAAGCCCATCTCAATATCTCAGTGCAAGCAGAAGTTTTTTATAAAGAGAGAAAGAGAAAAACAAAAAAGAAATTAAGGGGAGGAGATTAAAAAGTTCTCAACATGAAAATCAGCACAGTCCATTCCAATAAGTATCTCGAAACTGGTCAAGTGGATGGCTTGGTATATCTCATGCTGGTCTTTATCATACTGGTTCTATTTCATCCTTGTTCTATGGTTGAAGTTCACCAAACCTCCCAGAATTGGGATGACTGAAGGTCAGAGTCTGTATCTTCTGAAATTCATAGGATTCTTCTACAAAAATGCTATCTACACTAATAAAAGAGAAATATGCAAATTAACCATATTCCCATGATGCCCACCAGCCAATCAGGAGTGAGTATGCAAATTAGCCCAACAACCGTGCTGGTTAATTTGCATATGCAGGCACTGTGTGAAGACTGAAGGCTCTGGCCCAAGTGAAGACTGAAGACTGAAGACTGAAAATGACAGAAGACTGAAGACTGAAGAGGCTTGGCTTCTCTGCTATGGCTGGAGTAAAGGCCTGGGTCCCAGGTGCCAGAGAAAAACCAGTGCCAGCAGCCAGGCAAAGGAAGGCTTATTGCACAAATCTTCATGCAATGGGCCTCTAGTTCATCTGCAAGCTACTTATTAGTCATAGTCCATACTTAGAGAAACAATGTTAAAGGAATGGTGGGGTGGGTTACAATTTCCCAATTACACTATGCTATATTTTCACTATTTGTGTTTACTTACTTACTAAAATGTTCTTACATTGACTAGTATTGAGGTTCTTTTTGTTTTTTTTTACTTTTCCAAGTGTGATTTTTCCTAAAATGATTGGCAATCCCTGGTTATATGTTCATCTTTGTACCTGAAGTTCCCTGTCGCATCAAATACCAAATCTTTCTCCTTGCTCAGAGAAGATTTGAGAGTAAGGGTATATGTGTAGGGCTGCTCATTTTTTTGGTACTTACAGTCTTTACAAAAAAAAAAAAAGTTCTGTATAGAATGTGACTGTTGGCAAGTTTTACCTGCTCATCTGCTGGGTATGAATGCCCCTCTTTTTTACTGGCAATCACCAGCCACTCATACAGTACCCTGATTCCTCTCCTCCTCCCCCCCCGCCCTCACCTACTGTCCACATTAGAGGTACACAGACAATTATCATGTACAAGGAGCCCAAGATGACATCAGTGGGTATTGAGAGGTGTTTTAAGGGTGTGAATCCACTTTCTATGCAGCCCCAACTAATCACCTTATAAATTACACTTGGACTTATTTTTCTAACTGGCACCCATCTTTTAGAATAGAACTTTCTTTTTTTTTTCTGGTACTATTTTTCATCAATACTTTCTTAAGTACATTTGAGATGAGGTTTTCTTATTTAGTTCTGACCCTGCCTGCCTTCTGCCTTTAGGGATTTTCTAAAGTTTTCTCATCCCCAAGGATTTCTCTTGTTGTTTTTCTAAGGTGATTACTTTTTTTATTTTTTAAGCCACTACTTCATTAGATCTAGGAACTTCAGAGAAGATGGGAAATTACAGTTCATGCTCTGTCAAACATTATATTTAAGCCCTTGTGAGCCAGTAAAAAATTTGCTAGCTTTAGCTATATATCCAAGTTTACATAATCAGTCTTCAGTAATCAACATTTAGAATTTTAGTATACTATAAACATCATACATCTTTGTTGTATCAGAATTATGGGAATAAACACTGGATAATAACAATAAAAACTGGATGCTAATGCACTATAAAATTCTACAAATTCTAGAGTCTTCATGATTTCTGGTTTGCTATTTTATTTCTTCCTGGGAGGCAATTCTAAGAAAAGTATAAGCTACAAGTGAACTTTATACTCTTTAATAAAAATCTGCAGAGAGTTTATTTTAGAAAATTAAACAGAGAACTGAATAGTATTAATTCTGGACCAACAAAATCTATTGCTTTTCTAAATTAATATTGAAAACAAAATAGAATAGAATGAAAGGAAATTTGATCACATTATATTGAGGATCCCAGAGTTAGCTATGCTGTAAATATTTATTCCTTACATTGCGAGTTCACTAACAATAATAAAAACCTTGCCAATAATCAGGAACTTCAGAAATTAAGACAAAAAACAACATAGCCTTTGACTGAGGTAAAAACAAAGCAAAACAAAACAAAACAGAAACACCCACAATTGCTGTGAATTTGAGATACACAACAACTAAAAGAATAAGACCACTTGTTTATATTTCTCTTGCACACAAGATGCCCCAACCACACACACACACACACACACACACACACACACACACACACACTTCCAAAGTCTCATTCAACTAAGGCATCAAGCCAAATGAAAATCTCACTATTTTACCTCCAAAGAAAAATTTCAATAGCATTTACTTTTTCCTAAGCAAATTACCCAAGAACTGTAATTAAAAGGAACTATTTTATTATTCCAGCAGAATATGAAGGTCAAGACTTCACACACAGATATACAAGTGCTAAAAGTAAAGCCTCTTTTGCAACCTATTGTAGAACTCATTGTACAGTATGAGTTTTGATACATATAAGAAGGAACATTAAAAAAAAAAAAGATTTCACACACAGGGCAGAGAATGGTTTTTCTCCTCCCTGCAATGTCTGGGACCTCTACTGGGAAGACACATAGGTTGGGGTCTTTAAACCAATATGAAGGCTCCTGTGTCCACCTGCTTGGGGCCTGAGATGGGTGAGCAGAAAGGGTAGGCTCAGCTGGGGCAGCTGACAGGAGCCCCTGGATGTCACATCTCCGTCTGGATTGGCTTCTTCACAAAAAAATTGGCTCTAGGATAGTCAGATGTCCTCCCTGGGAACCCAGGGTTCTAAGTATGAGTGCTTTGGTGACATCCCACCTTCCAGTGCCCACCCTAAGAGGACTCACTGCATGTCTTCTGATCCAGATGTAAGAGGGTATAGCCTCACCTCTAAGTAAGAACAGTTTCAAAGTACTGGAGACTCCTATTTTTAAAAGGCTAAAAAAATGGTTGTGGTAAGGACCATTTCTTTTACAGAGGATTCTGTTACTACCTCCTGGAGATGCCTTCCGCAATATAATGATGCATTATATCATGTCTAAATGTGCCAAGATTGGCTTTCAGGTTCTGCAACTGGAGAAAACTTCATCACCAGAAGCAATTTGTCTGGAATATTACAGGTCTTTTTCTTTGATGTCTTTTCCCTGGTCTATCACATCTATGACTGTGCATTCTGGAAGCAAGTCCCCAGACTGGGGAGACATGGAAAACTGCTCAGGTCACTTGAAAGCACAGACATTTCATCAGTGCTCCCAAGAAGTATATTGGCTAGTGGAATAATCTGTCTCAATCCCTTATGTAATCTCCAAATAGTCTCTTCAAGGAGGAAGGAGAAATTCCATTGTTCCCATTTTGTATTGAATGTCTGCCTGGCTGGTAAATGCAGGGCAATGCTTGAGCAAAAGAGACCTTTGGATTATTGTCCTGTAGGCACCTGGCTTTTGGAACATGGATAATTAAAATCTGAAATTATGTTATGTATGTTTTAAATGTGAATATAGTTACTTACTATAGTAATTAAATATCATAACACAGGCATTTCTGTGGTAATTAAAGGCCAATAGCTACTAAGATGATCTTCTCTCTTGGAATTTCCAGCATTAGTGCCTAGCCTCTTTCCATGCCTTCATCTGTAATAGAAATCTTGGTTCCTAGCACCAGCGTGCCCTGAAATACAGCGTAACTATTTTAGACCTATTCTTTCCTAGTTAGACCACTTATCTAACTTGCTCAGTTGGCTGCATGTTGCCTCCTGGTACATAGAGATTCAGACAACCTGAATCCCTCTGGCTTCTGTGAATGAGCAAAGATCAGAATAATAAATATTGAAGGACTTTCAGAATTGATAAATAAAAAGACACAGCTATTTGCCCAAAGCCCATGAAGGGCAATCTTCTTATGAGATTTATTAGTTTATTTTCAGCATGAAAAAGAGTTACCATAGAAACCCATTATGATGGTATATATTCTCATTTTCTGTGGAAATGTAGATTAGAGTCACCTTTAAAAGGTGAACCTCAGGCTTTTGTAAGAGCTGTACACATTTCATTTTCCATACTCTGGTACAACATATTTAAAGTAAATGTATGTATCTCCCTTT
The DNA here is from genome assembly GCF_014108245.1 of Pipistrellus kuhlii. NCBI lineage: Eukaryota > Metazoa > Chordata > Mammalia > Chiroptera > Vespertilionidae > Pipistrellus > Pipistrellus kuhlii. The sequence goes on from NW_023425404.1 coordinate 3,247,690, forward strand.
TGTTTTGTGTGATTTCAATAAAATAAGATAATAAAATGCTACTGCAAAAATAATATATTAGATTATTCAGGGAGAGAGGCATATTATAAAAATATATCAATGATATATATTATGAAATATACCATAGTATAATACATCATTAATCCTAAAGGTGGGAGATTTTACAAATCTCACTTCAACTACATTAACTCTCTTAGGAGACATAAGTTACCCCCATATTTCAATGCATTTAATCAAAAATAGCATAGATATTATACTTTTAATAAGCCTCATATTAAATATACATCATTTTATAAACATTACTGTTGTTAGGGTATAAAGCAATGAAAATGAGTAAACTTGAAGAGCTCCATACATTAAAACTAGAGGAGAGCAAGTATATTAGAAAAGATGCAGTTTGTACAAATCATTATAAAATTAGAAATATCTGAATTCCTAATCTTGCTAAGAAATCTAAGCGGCAAGTGGACAGTTCCAGAGGCCATAAATCATGGCTGTTTCTCAAAAATGATCTCAGTTTTTATACTCTGATACCATCCTGCCTGTCCTTTTCTAGGTTACTCGTCTGACTGATTCTGGGAAAAGACTGTTCCATATGCCTTAGACATAGATTGTTTTGAGGTTTCAGTGAAAACTAAGTGCCAAAAATTGAGGGGTTTTTTTGCCAAACACTGGTGAGGCAGGACAGACAAACTCACATCTCAGCTTTCTCTCTGTGGTGACCACAAGTCTAACCTCGCACACAGATGGTATTTCTAAAAATTATGTTGGGACAGGCAAACCTGACAACCTCCATCCACATGCTACACACAAGCTTTGTGCTCATTTGTTTAGCAGTCTGTGGTTTCTCCCAACTTAGAAAGAAATCTATGTGCTCTATTCTTCCTCTCAAGTTGTCTGAAGAGGGTTTTATTCCTGTGTCAGGCCTCAATGTGTATTTCTTTCATCCTTTGGCATTACCCACAGTAACATTTTAAAAGAAATGCTTTGAAACAAACTGATAATACAAAGTTCAAGAGGAGCTAAGTGCCTTCCCAATACATCTATAATTTTGCTTCTCTCTAAATGTAGAAACCCTGGCTTATAGACAGAGTTAACCTTGAGGAGTCTCAAATCATTTTATAGCCCCAATTAAATGTTCCATTCCCATTATCAGCAGACTGTGCTTTTATGCTCTGCACACACGGCATTGGAAATAAAACTCAGAGAGAACAGAGTACATAGTTTATCAGTTCTTATTGGTCAACCATTTTCTAAAATTCATCCTTCAAATGACTCACCACTGTAAACATTCACCTCAAACTCTTATTTCATTGTAAACATTTAGAATAGAAAGAAAACCTGAAGAGCCTACTTAGTGGGAAATTTAGAGTTATATATCTGAAAACATAAAATAATAATTGTTTCCTAAATGGATAGACATGTAACTGGATAAAGAATGAACCAGAAAGACAATTAAGCATATTTTGATTCACTACTCCATTACAAAGAGTAGTAAACTATAAGACGACTGAAAAGAAGATAGATCCAGCCTCAAAATCAAGATAAAAAACTTGAGGATTAAGATTCAAAATTGATATCAGGACTGGACATAACAACAACATGGATGGGGACCAGGATTTTCAACCCTCTGATGTATTGAAGAGGAAGAAAAATACTTCTCAAGAAAGGGGATTGGACCAAAAGACAAAATTTGGAGGAAAGACTGGAACAGGTTTTCTGCTTAATATAGTCTGCAGCTCTCACCTAGAGTAGCTTCTGATTGAAGGAGGTGGTAGAAAAGAGCTAGAACTTGGAGAATGAGGTCTTCACTGAGACCTTCCGTCCATCAGTAATTCTCCCCAAAATGGGAGAATTTAAGATAGAAATGAACATTCTCCAGAGACTAGAACCTATAGGAGCAAAGAGATTTCGAAGAATTGACTTATGTGATCATGGCAAACCCAACATTTGTAGAACTGAACAGAAAGCTGGAGACTCTTAGGAAATAAAAGGTTTAGTATATGGTTTCAGGATTCCACTGGGGCTCAGAGAATATGTCCCTGGATAGGGGGAAGTACTGTACTTCTGCTCATCTAAAGAAACTTAAAGCAAATTGCAGAAAATTGCAAAACCATACTTATATTGTGATATAGTTTCATACAATTACAACATGCAAATCTATGCAATATAACATATATATGTATGTATGTGTATATATATATATATATATATATATATATATATATATATCACATTTTCATCATTCATTCCATAAATATTATCTGCATTCCCAGTCCATCACTGACTCCTATGTAATGCTGTTCTAATTTTTTCCTCATAATTCAGAAATGCATGTACAGTGTATATATTCTGAAGTTCAATAATATTGTTCCATAGATCAATAGCTTCTTCCCTTTTATTTCTGGGTAGTATTCATTGTATGAATATCCAAATTTTGTTTATTTAGTCTCCTGTTAGTGGATATTTGGGTTGTTTCCAATTTGGGGCTAATATGAAAATAGCTACTAGGAACATGTTGAACTTTATAAGAAATTCCCAGACCAACTTTCAGAATATATATATATACATACACACATATATACTGTAAATATTGGTTGTGAGATAAAGAAATATAAAAGATGACTTCAAAGTTTTAGCTATTACTTAGTGGAAATATGAATTTGCCATTTACTTACTTGTAGAGTATTTAGGCAAGGGATATTTGGAATTTAGCTTTCAAAAGGTTAACTTGTAATTCTTAAAAGATACCTGAGTGGAAATCTGATGTGTCTATTGTTCAAAGGAGAGGTCAGGGTTCAAGTTACAGAGCCTTCATCACAGAGATTTACAAATTAATTTATTAAAAGACAAATGTATTTATTAAAAAAACAACAAAAAAAAATTCTACCATAGCTTATTTGAATCAGTGATTAGAAGGGTCCCAGGATCAATTCCAGTCAAGGGCATGTACCTCGGTTGCAGGCTCGATTCCTAGCCCTTGTCAGGGTCATTCTGGGAGGAAATTAATGGTGTGTTTTTCTCAAATCGTTATCTCTCTCTCTTTATCTCTCCTCCTCCCTACGATTCTCTCTAAAAGTCAGTGAAAAACAAATATCCTCAGGTTAAAATTAAAAGAGAGTTCCAAGCTCTAGTATATAGTACACAAGGGCTATATCAGTAAAACACAAACAAAACAAAACAAAACCCCTGCTTTTATAGAACATATATCATTGGAGGCCTAGGAAACTAAGTTAAATGAGAAAAGTTAAGAGAATGTACAGACAGGGTTTCAAGGATGGAGCCCTAAGACAATGAGAGGTTTAGGAGATGTGAAAGAATAGCCAAGGGTCTATAAGAAGAAATGTCCTAAAATACAATAGAAAATGTGGGAATGCTTTGTGCTCTAAAGCCAAGTATGGTCAGTGGTATTTTGGGCCTATTTTTTTTTCTTTTTTAATATATTTTTAATGACTTCAGAGAGGAAGAGAGAGGGAGAGAGAGATACAATAGAAACATCAGTGATGAGAGAGAATCATTGATCGGCTGCCTCCTGTATGTCCCCTACTGGACCCTCAATCTGGGCATGTGCCCTTTACTGGAATCATACCTGGGTCCCTTTAGTCTACAGGGCAATGTTCTATCTACTGAGCCAAACTAGCTAGAGCTTACTGGTCTATTTCAAAAAATCTTCTGGTATTCATGTCTTTTCCCATGAAACTTTGAAGTCATTCTGACTGAATGAGTGAAATAATTTTTCCATATCTTAGATTTCTTTTGGCCAGCAGAATAAAGTGGGAAGGTTAGTGGGCCATTCCCAGGTTTTCTGAGGGTTTGCATGTTTCTACTTGCACTCTGGTACATCTGCCTTTGCCAGGAGAACACATTTCAATTGGCCTGCTTGTCCCAGGATAAGAGAGATGTGAAGTCCAGCTTCCCACCTCCACCTTCATATGATCTCTGTGTCTCTGTGTCCTTGCCTCTTCTTATATGAATGTCAGTCATTGGATGCAGGGCCCACTCTAAATCCAGTGAGATATCATCATGAAATCATTAAGTTCATTACATCTGTAAGGACCTTATTTCCAAATAAGGTCACTTACACAGAAAACCGGGAGTTAGGAGTGGGCCATTTCTTTTAGAGGACACATGTCTGTCTACTACACAGGGTGTTTATGTCCATTTAGACATACGTTTTTTGAAATAAAGGAGCTATGTTTATTCACATTTCAATATCAAATGTCCAGTGTAAACAATTGTTAGAAAATAACCTAAAGTATTTTATTCAAGGACATAGCAACTTTTTCTAAGTAACAGCTTATATTGTAACTAGAGGCCTAATGCACAAAGATTCATGCAAGAATGGACCTTCCTTCCCCTGGCTGCTGGCATCACTTCGCTCTGGCTGGAGCTGCCATTGCTCTGGCCTGGAGCCACCTTTCTGCCTTCCCAGGCTTTCCAGAGGCCCGGAGCGGCCAGGGTGGTGGGAAATGCCCCCAGCTGCTTGGTGCCTATATATGCAAATTAGCCTGCCAACTTTGTTGAGTTAATTTGCATACTTAATCCTGATTGGCTGATGAGCATTGCAAAGGTATAGTTAATTAGTGTAGATAATTATATTTTTTTTAGTGTAATCAGGAATTTATCTTTATTATGGATTTACTACTTAAATATACTACCTTAAAATAACTTATATGGTATATTTTTCTATCTTTCTTACCCTCAATACTTTGAAGTACACATTAAAAGAAACCTTTGTCAAAGTCAGATATGATCTTCAATATGAATGGGAACAGCAAATCAAAATAATCATCTAAATGTTCTAATGATTATTTGCCCTTTTATCCTAACAGTAATCATCAATCCATGTAGCAAAAAAACTACCATCATGGTGTCTCTTTCATTTAACCTTCCTTTGTCCTCAAGCATATTGCTTGGTGTGCTTTGTTAATTTATTTTCTCTCTTTTATGAAAAGTTCTGTTTCTTTTCAGAAAAGAGAATAACGAGCTTTCTGTAACATGCAGTCCCTGTTGTTATATAATTATTCTGTCTGGAAAAATATATTATAATAGATTTCTCACAAAAGAGCCAGTCCACACAGGCATTTGACTATGGAAATCACCAGTCTCAGGAAAATGGGAGAATTTAAGGTAGAAATAAACATTCTATCTACCTAGTCCTCTGCTGCCATTCAGAAATCTAGCCCATAAAATCAGTTAAGGAAAAATGGAACAAACCTGTATGATGAAGAGTTTTTAATATATATCACAAGTGAAACAAAAGTAGTGGTCAAATTAATAAATTACAGCTTTTCTTATAATGATGTAATTACATAATTTCATTACATGTGGGGAGAGTAGTTAGGGGTGATCAGGACATCAGGGGAGTGATTAGGGGGTGATCAGGCTGACAGGCAGAAGTGGTTAGGGACAATCAGGAAGGCAGGCAGGTGAGCAGTTGGGAACCAGCAGTCCTGGATTGTGAGAGAGATATCTTACTGCCAGTTTAGGATGTGGCCTAAATGAGCAGTCAGATATACTTTGAGGGGTGCCAGATTGGAGAGGGTGCAGGCTGGACAGAGGGACACACACACACACACACACCCCTCCCGCCCCCCAGCAAGTGCACAAATTTTGTGGTGCACCGAGCCTCTAATATATATATTTATATTTAATTTTAGCCATTTACAATAATTTGTTCATAGGGATATCTCATTGTGTCCTTCATTTTTATTTCTGTATACTCTCTATTGGGGATTATCTATGGTAATGTATCATTTTTGTTTTCTTGCCAATTTAGTTATTATTGAATTTTCAGAGTTCTTTACATATTCTGGATTGAAGGACTTTGTTAGATATGTGATCCGTAAATACGCGTATTTTCCGGCATATAAGACGACCCCCTAATTTTACAGTTAAAACATAGGCTTAGGCCTATATTCGCCGTATAAGACTACCCCACCACTTCAAAGAAAAGACTTACTTTGCCATCAAGATCTGCAGGTAATTTTTGTGCAATTTTGGTCTTTTGCCCCCAATTTTCGATTGACTTTTTTTCGTTTCAAAAGACATCTTATACGCCGGAAAATACGGTAATTTCTCCCAGTTTTTATTCCACGTTTTATTCCTATTAACACAGTTGTTTGCACAAGAATAAATTGTTAATTTTCAGTATCTTTCTACCAAATTCATATAATCCTAATGCAGATACTAGGCTTAGAATATGTGTATTTTAATTGTTGAATTTGTGTGTATGTGTTTGTACATGTATGTACAAACTTTTTAAAAACACAGTAAGGAAATAGAGATAACTTAGAAAAACTGAAGAACATTGTTAAGGTTTGAAATGTTTTGAAAAAGTATTCTTTCTTTAATGTACAGCATGCTTTCAAGGGAACTTAGCATACTGGTTAATACCCTATAGCAATATCTTTGATGTATGCATGTGGCATTTGCCCTTTAATTACTAATTTTTTCAGCTAACTGGTTTTAGGTATTAAAAACATTTATACCATTTTTTTTCTCTAAAATAAAAGGCAATTTCCTTCTGAGAAATTATTTTAAGACACTGCACCATATACCTAATTATAATATAAATCAGCACTGTTTAATTTATGTAGTGTCACCCAACAGAAAAATGTTTTGAGGACCGAGTGAGCAATATAAACAGCTATATTTAAAGGCAATATCATTAAACATTTTAAGTTTAGTTAAGATTTTTAGCAAGAACTCCCAATTAAATTATGCTTTACCTAAAGACCTGAAATTCTGTGAGGCACTATTATATTTTAAGAAGAGCAATTGGTGGGAAAAAATGCCAAAATCGTTGTTGCAGTGCAGGTGTAGATAGAATGTAGTTGATTACATCATGTCCTATTTACAGAAATAAGACATTTTAAGAGCAATCTATAGATTCAGAGAAATGAAATCCTTGTGCCTAGATTCATAGTATGGATTAAACAATGGAAAATTTTCTTATTTTCTATGCAATTACTTAATTTTATAAATTTAAAAAAAACTGTAAAAGTGATAAAAACAACACATAATTACATTGTTGATAATTAATGGAAATTGTTTGAATTCTTTTTTACAGTTGATGTTTTCTTTTTCAAGATTATTTAATTTTAGACACAGGAGTGCTAAAATTTAGATCTCAGAGATCTATATTAAACCAAGAACAGAATCATTGCTTATGAGGACTGAAGATTTCTGTTCTATTAAAACTAAAGGCCCAGTGCATGAAATTCATGCATTGGGGTGGAGGGGTCCCTCAGCCCAGCCTGCGCCCTATCACAGTCAACTCCTCGGTCTGCACCGCCCACCTGTTTGCTGCTCCTTACTGCTTGGCTTGCTGCTCCTTAGCACTGCCACAGAGGTGAGAGAGCCTCCTGTCACTGCTGCTACACTCATTGGCCATGAGCCCGGCTTCTGGCTCAGCAACAGCCAGACTCCCCTTATGGGAGCATACTGACCACCAGGGGCCAGCTCTTGTGTTAAGTATCTGCCTCCTGGTGGTCAGTGCACATCATAGCAACTGGTTATCCTGGTTGTTTTGCTGTAATGGTCGCTTAAGCTTTTATTATATAGACTAGAGGCCTGGTGCATGAAAATCCATGCACTGGAGGGCGGGGTCCTTCAGCCCAACATGCCCCTCTTACAGTCCAGGAGTCCTCAGAGGCAGTGACCCAGCAATCAGAGGAAGGTGATGCCCCCTTCACACCTCTGCTGCTGCCAATGCTGGCAGTGCAAGCCTCAGCTGGCCCTGGTTACCTGAGCCTGGGTGGCTGGGCAGCCAACATCTGAGGCTTGCCTGTACTTCAGACCAGCCCTGGGTAACTGGGCAGCTGACCTATGAGTCTTGCCTGCACCTCAGGCTGGCACTGGGTGGCTGGGGGCCTAAGAGGACTGGACACCGCCATATTGTGGCTATGGGTACCACAGTCTTTGAGGGTATGGCAGTCAATTAGCATATCCCCTCCTTATTGGCTGTGGGTGCTTCCATCTTTTGTGAGGGGGTGACAATCAATTAGCATATTCTGTCTTTATTAGATAGGACTAGAGGCCTGGTATACAAAAATTTATACACTCGTTGGCAGGGAGGGGGGCGTATCAGCCTGGCCTGCATGCTCTCACAGTCCAGGAGCCCTTTGGGGATGTCCCTCTGTGGGAAGTGAGTGGCGAGCTGATCGGGGTTGGGGAATGGCTGGCCCCATCCCCCATCACCCATCCATAGCTTCTAGTAGCTGCTGTAACCCCTCTGAATCACAATCAACTTCCTCTGCCCACTGGCACCCACCGTGGCTAGCCTGGTGCTGCCCGCTCACTAGCCCCACCCTTTACCAACCAGTCTTTATGCCGTTCAGTACATTTGCATATTAAGCTTTTGTTATAAGGATGATTGGTCCATCCAAGATAAGGAAGTGGTACAATGTTTAGGTAATCACCACATCACCTGGGCAAATTAGTTTCCCTGTGCCTCAGTTCAATCATCCTAAATAAGAGGAGAAGAGCAATGCATTCCCTTCAGTTTGTTGGGAGGATTTCATATGTTAACATGTGTAAAGCATTTGGAAAAATGCTTGGCATGAAGAAGTGCTACATAAAAATGAATGGTTATAATTATTATTTCAGATCATATTAATGCAGAAGATTTATTCACCAGAATGTTTCATAGATCTGGCCTATCTTCCATGCCATTTCTATTAGGGGAATCACAGCATCACTGCCATCCATTGCACTAAAGTATCACCAGAGAAAATGAGTTAGGAGCAGCCCTTTATATATAATTTTTACTGGAAATATAGATCAGAACATTAGGTAAAGCATATGATTGTCTAACCACTAAGCTGCACACCAGTACAAAATAAAATTGAAAGTGGGGGGAAAAAAGGAATCACTGTTGCTTGTACTGACAGAAAGTAGCTAAGGCTTCTTTCAAATGCCAGAATGAGGCAAAGCAACTGGAGGAGTCCCAGCTGGAAAGAGAAACAAAAGATTTAGGTATTTTTATTGTTGTCTGGCTCTATCCCAGGTGATCAGGACTCCTGGGGTGGAGGAAAGGGATGCCCAGCACAGAAGACTGGCTTCAGATCTGCTCTATCATCAGCTCCTCAGGGATTGTCCTGGCTTTGTGTGCAAACACTCACTCCCACTCTTCACAGCAGCCATTCCTGCTCCTGGGGACTCTAAATCAGTGCTAAGGAAACACTCCCCTCTCCAAGGCAGGGGTCTTCCCTGTGCCACAGGGCTTCCTCAGCTCTCTGTCTGCGAATATTCTCTCTTGCATCTCCTGGTTTCCAGAAACCCAGTAAGTGCCTCTGATTGCCAGTGAGCCTGCCATTCCCACACCTGCTCAAAGCAATAGAGTTTCCCTCAAGGTTGCACATTAGAACACAGTAGGCATTTCATTGTAAGCTAGTCTGACAGTACATGGGCACATTTTTCTGTCTCTAACCAGAAGCCTGCAAATATTCTTTTCCCTGGTATTCATTATATTTAAATGTTATTAGGCTATTTTACTAGTATTCAAAAGCATTTACTGACTTCCTATATGAAACACACAAGCAACTAAATCAGTAAATTCAATGTGATACACACTGAATTATGGAAGTTGAAATGATAGAGGTTGAGAGGTTGAGAAAATAGTATTCAAGGTTGATTTCTTTGAAAGAGAAGATGCTTCAACAGATGAGGTAATGATGAGGTAAATGGGGGAGAGAGGACTATATGTGCAAAACTAGTGAGGTGTGAAATACTGTACAGTGTTATGAAAGTAGTAATAACATACCAAAGTGTTAAGTTTTGTCTTTAGTATTTGGCAAGAATCTGCTGCTCATTGTTGTCTGAAGGCTTTGGACCAAGAAACTGTCAAATAGCTACATCAATGTCATTTCTGTCATACCTGAACTTGTGCATCATTAATAATGCTGTCATTGGATTTCTAAGATAAAAATAATCAGCCTCAAAACATCAGCAATACAATCAAAACAACACACTTGGATTTAAAATTAATATCTGAATAGTCATTCTAATATATATTAGCATTTTAGATATAATTAGGAATAAAATCTCTTTAGGATTAATTTTGCCCAAATGATTATCAGTTGAACTATAAGTGAGTGTTTATCATTGCAAAAGTGAAGAGTCCAAAGATGGAATATTGTCAATTAATTACAAAAGTAGTTAGATAGATCGATTGAAAAATACCAAGAAGTTACCACAAGCACAATAACTTTGCAAGAAAAACATATCCTTTTTGAGTGAGCTATGTTTAAATAATTTTAACTTGTAGTAAGATTGATGCAGATGAGTCTGCATCAAAATTCTGTTCTTCATATCAGTGTTTATTGTTTTAGCACTTGTGCCACTAAACATAACCTTTAAATTCTAGACATTTAAAACCAGTGACTTCAAGAATTGTTAAGAAAATAAATTGAGAATTGAAAATTCTTTTAATCTGGAGAGGATGAATTAACACTATATCAACATTGTCATCTACATTTTTTATAAAAGGAACTCCAATGTCATACACACCGCTTAACAGAACTCACATTTTTTCCAGATTTTATGCAGCCTTAAGGCATAAAACATATAAACAAGCATTGGAAAATGGAAAAGGGGGGAGAAACAGATAACTTATCTATAAAAGAGAGGAAAAACAAATAATTAACATAAGACAGTGCTGAAAAATCATCACAAATAGGTGGTAGTGTTCCAGTTGTAATTAAAGTTCATTTCTTGCTCATGTACCTATTCACAGAGGGTGTTCTTAGCAGACAGTTCACTCCCATATAGTGATTTGGTTGCCCAAACTTTCCACTTTTCAGCTTCCCTGTCCCCCTAGAAACATGTGATTATCTGTTTATAACCAGAGAAAGGAATGGGAGAGCAGTGTTGAAGAAAGAGACACTTATTTCTTTAGTTCTTGACCTGAAAATCATATACAGCACTCTTTTTTTAAAATATATTTTATTGATTTTTTACAGAGGAAGAGAGAGGGATAGAGAGTTGGAAACATCGATGAGAGAGTCATCGATCAGCTGCCTCTTGCACACCCCTTACTGGGGATATGCTGGCAATCAAGGTACATGCTCTTGACCGGAATGGAACCCAGGACCCTTCAGTCCCCAAGCCGACGCTCTATCCATTGAGCCAAACTGGTCCCGGCAATATACAACACTCTTGATATATTTTCCTGATGTGCATAAAATGGTAATATTTTAAAATATACTACCTTTTCATAACATATCAACTATTGGTACTTGCATAGAAAATAAGAATTTTTTTTTTTCTTCTTAGCTCTACACTTTGAAATCCAGTGATATTATGGAATACATGTTGGCGTCCTTTCAAAATCAGCAACCATGGGCATAAACCACTGACTTAATCAGCCACCCCAGAAGGAAAACTATCATTTTTAAACTGAAGGAGAAGAAGATAGGATGGAATAAAGGAAGGTTTTCAGACTTAGAATTTACAGGACAGGATTATAAAGCCATCTGATTGCAAACTTGCACTATTCATCAAGAAAAGTGAAAAATGGCTCAAAGGCAATTCAGAGGTCATTAGGACTGCCACTGAGGTCTCAATAAGTCAACAGAAGTTGGGATGTTGGGAGTTGGGATGCTTAGTGTATGATCCTCCCACTTGATGACAGGAGCCTTGATGACATGTCCCCCACTCAAGAGCCTTTGATGGACAGGGCTACTCAAAAGTAATGCCCCAGAGAGCCATAAGGGTGACATTACCACTTCAGTGGGCCTAGGATGCAGAACATGGAGCTAAAGAGGACTATTCTCAAGTTTAAGACCTAACGGGATTTGTCTTGCTTTGATTTGGATTGCCACTCTTTCTCTCTACTTCTCCTTTTTATAATGAAATTTATGTACTATGTTTGCCCACCATTGTATTTTATAATCTCATACAAATTTTGGGTTTACAGGTTTATAGCTGGAGAGGAATTTTGCTTCAGAGTGAATCCTGCCTCGAGTCTCACCCATAACTTATTTAGATGATATTTAGATGAGACTTTGCACTGTAGACTTTAAGAGTTAAATCTAGAATGAGTTAAGATTTTGAGGACTATTGGGATAAAATTAATTTATTTCACATGTGAGAATACAAAATTTAGTGGGTCTGAGGCAGAATGTTATTGATTGGACCTGTGTTCTCCCTACCCCGAAAAAAACCACATGTTAACATTAACACCTAAAGAATACTATTAGACTGTGGAGCCATTGGAGATAATTCAATACAGATGAGGTCACAAGGATGGTGTCTCTGGGGTAGAATTAGTGTCCTTATAAGAAAAAGAGGGCTCAGTCTTTCTGCCATCCTATACAATAAAGGGCTAATATGCAAATAGACCAAACTGCAGAACAACCGAACAACCAATTGCTATGACATGCACTGACCACCAGCGGGCATGCACAGAACATGGCAGGCTTCAGCCATAATAGGATGATGGACCAGGTGAGCAGGGTGCCAGACCAAGGCAGGGTGCCAGTCTCTGTCATCAGGGAAAGCCTCTGCTGGTTACTGAAAATTCTTTGCTCCTGCATGCTACAGTCCTGCCTGGTGCTCACACCTGCTGCCCTGCATGGCGCTGGCTCCACTTGCACTGCTGCTGGTGCTGGAGCCCCTGCTCACACCTGCTACCAGCGCCCAGTGCTGGTCCCAATTGCTAGGCACCCTTAGAGGGTGAAAGCAGTGCCTGCCCACCCTGATTGCTCTTCAGAGCTTCTCCACCACCCCCTGCTCCTGAGCTGCCACTTGCACCTGCTGAGGGCATGGAGCAATTGGGGCCAGCACCAGCTGCGGGTGCGAGTGGGGCCTGTGTCTGACAGTGTGTGGGAGTAATGGCAGTGGGAGCAGGGTTGCCAGCAAACAGTGGACCAGGGGCCATGCAGGAGCATGGAGGATGGCTGAGACACAGCCTTACAGCCCATAGCTCCTTTCAAGGTGCACACATTTATGCACTGAGCCACTAGGGTGAAAATAAAATGAGAAGGCAGCTATTTGCAAACCAGGAAGAAGGTTTTTACCAGAAACCTAATCAGCTAGCACCTTGATCTTGGACTTTCCAGTTTCCAAATCTGTCAGAAATAAATTCCTGTTGTTTAAGCTGCCTAGTCTATAGTGCTTGTTATAGCAGCTGGAGCTGACTACAACAAATGAATTCAACTTCCTTCATGATTTATTGAGAGATAACTGACTATTGGATTTCCTAGAGCCAACAAGAGAGTGATTCAAATGGATGGGGTATTTTTACAATAGAAAATCAATACAAAGTGTCATGGAATTGTTACTGGCTGTGAATGATTTAGTGATCACTAGCATGGAATGTTTGTGCATATCCTTCAGTTGAATGTTCAGGAAATATTTATAGAACAGGTTATATGTAACAGAATTAATGACCAAAGTGCAAAGTTGAGTGACTACTTTCAGCATATTATTTCTATATTAAAGAACTATACGGCATTCAGGATAGATTGGATCATGCTTGTTCTATTCTAACATTGGCTTTTTAGAAAAAAAAAAAGAAGAAGAAGAAGAACAAATTTGTCATTGTTGTTAAAGAGGATTCTTGAATATAATTTGTAAATTGTATTTCCTGCTCCTGATATTATTTACTGCTAATGGTTAATTGAAGATCAAGCAGTTTCTTCCAAGTAACCAGGACTGATTTAACTTCAGAGTGTATTATAAAACTTGTTTTTTTTTTTATTTCTATTGTAAAGCTGCTGCTGTCCATCCATTGCAAAGATATTGTAATAAGTGTACATGGTCTGAATGCTGGAAGGTGAACTTGAATGTATCACTTTGTTATCTTAAAATCAACTACCTCCACTGCCATACTTCTGACCCCAGGACAATTTTTCCTTAAACTTCTATAGAAATCTTTGGAATTCATTTTTTAAAATGAATAAAACAAAATGTTGAATGAAGATAATTATATTAGATATGTACCTGAAAATTATTAAAAAATAATTTTGTTACATAGTGTGTTAAGTTTCATTTTAGGAGCATATCAATGAAAGGACTGAAACTCCCTAGTCATGTCTTCCAGTCTACAAGAGTGATAAAGCTATCTATACCATACTTAGTCATCTCAGGAGGAAAGACACTATACTAACTAGGCCACAACAATCATTAGTAGCCAATGGTGAGGAAGTCAAAATAAAATCTGACTCTTGCTCCAACCTCAAAGGGAAATGAGAAACTATAGGAATAATCCACCAGCATCTGGGAGTGTTAAGAAATTATTGTTTTTACATGATAATGTGAAACATTTTAAATTTATCTACTTAACATTTAGATACAACTGCTATAATTAATACTGATGAAATTTGAGGCTCATTTTGGTAACTTATAAATTAATTTTATCCATGATGCTGATATTTGGCTTCTGCCTTGGTTTATTCTGAATATTGATGTTAATACTTAGCCTTTCATAATAGGCTAAAGTGCATATTGGTTGTGCTTCTCTTTACAAAGGAGTGTCTTATTAAAGAAAAAAATAAGAATAAAATATTATTATGAAAGTATACAGAAGCTAAAATACAGAGAGTTTTGTAAGTTTTATAAGAGTTTGGAAGGAATCTTCTGCATAATGGTAAAGCTAAATAAAGAGTTTAATGTTAGAAGATAAGCAATAATAGATATGCCTTTGGAAAAATCTATTCACATTCATTCTTTTGGTAGTAATAAAGATATATTTGAACTGTGTTGCTTGGAACTGGAATACTTTTTGAAGGACACCCCAACCCCCTGAATTCTAAATTTTTGGCCAAAATTCTATGACAGAACACAATAATTCAAAAGCTTTTATGTCAAAGCTCAAAAATATTGTGTACTATTGAATTCTAGATATATAATATTACTCTAGATCTGTAGTTCTCTAATCAATGCCATGAACATATGTAGTTCAGCTAGATGTCTGAAGGCAGAAATGGATTCAGGAAAATTGTATCCCTGACAAGAGTTCATTTCAAGATGCATATCCTATATACTAAAAAGCTAATATGCAAATTGACCTAACTGCAAAATGACTGGACACTATGACGCATACTGACCACCAGGGGGGCAGATGCTCAATGCAGGAACTGCCTCCTGTTGGTCAGTGCACTCCCACAGGGGGAGTGCCACTCAGCCAGAAGCCAGGCTCACAGCTGGTGAGCACAGCAGCGGTGGCAGGAGCCTCTCTGGCCTCAGTGACAGTGTTAAGGATGTCCGAATGCTGGCTGTCCATTGGACATCCCTGGACGGCTCCCAGACTGTGAAAGTGCACGGCCAGCTATCTCCAAGTCCATCCATAGCCTCACAAAATTTCCTATCATTATTCTATTCTCTTGCAAGTGTGCTCTAGGTCTTCCCTCCCTCATCTGCATTCACACTTTTGTCTATTTCCTTGGCTGTAAGATGTTTGAAAGAGTGGTAGATGCCCCTACTGCCTCTAACTAGGTGGAATTGCTGCTATAATGTTAATTGTTTGAAACTCTACTTTTCTAGTCTGCTTATTTGATGTAATGGAATATTTATATAATGAAAGGTTTATTTTTGTGTCTCTATAGACAAAATTAGGAATATTCCCTCCAAATCTGATATTTTCTCAAATGTAATCAGAAAGCATTAGTTTGACAACACTGTGCATGAACAGTTATATTTCTGACTACTATTTAGTCACAGTAAAATCTTATTATACTTTTTTATAGTACACAATGTTGGCTTCAGTTGAAATGTAAAAGTAGGGCTTCAGTTGTGACTTGAAAATAGTAATAATAATATCCCCAAATGTAACATACTTTACCCCAAAATATATTATATGCATAGGAAACTTATAAAATAGTTTTATAATATTAAATAAAGCTTAATATGATCTAATACACAATGTTTGCCAATCTGATAAAAGCCAAAAATAGAATAGTAGAACTGGTAGTGATCTATGTTGGATTTAGAAATGAGTTTAAATATTCCTTGCAACCTTGAAATTTAAATAAACTTTTTATAATACATTCCTGTTGAAAAGAGTCCATTTCTCTGAATCAAGATATCAGAGCAGACATATGGCCTCAGTTGCCAATAAGTGACAGAGTTTTGGACATTCCACATGTCTGAAAGATGGCCTCATCCAACTTCACAACATCTGCTTTTGGTAAAGGTCTTGTACTCTTGTAGTACATGGCAGATGTTTCATAGAAGAGAGAGAATTCTGGTCAAAACAGAATTATCTGTGATTCTGATGTAAATTATATATATTCAGGAGTTCAACCCTATTGCATATGTAATCACTACAAGATAATTTATTCAGAGGTAATACATTTCTATGTGCTAGTCTTCAAAATCCCTGGTCTCAATGATGGTAGCATTTCACAAGTAATGGATAATCACATACTTTGTGGCAATAGACATGACAGAGCTATATACAAGTTACCAAAGGAGAAGTGAGAAGGGGTTCCCAGCCTCGATTTGAAGTTTCTACAAGTAATTTCTGAAAAAGATCATTTAAAATCAAGAAACACAACCAAACATAGACTCACAGAAACTCAACAAGGGACCTTACGTAACATCTGGTTTAACCTCATTTTATAGACAAGAAGAATGTCAATGTGTAAAAAGATGATATAATAACTTAATGAAGAGGTTGATTATAGACTATGAACTTTATTACCAACTTAGCTTTCCTTGAACCTTTATGTACTTAGCCTGCAATTATGTGACGTTGCTCTGCCTAAGTTTAATTTCTAGATTGATAACTGCAGATTGTATTGAATGTTTCAAACATCAACGGCTGAGTAAGTGTGGGATGATGGCATACAGAAATGGCTGGGACCTACTCTGTAGTTGGTGGGTGCTACTAAGAAGAACTGATGAACACATAACATTGTCTGTACTTCAGAAAGGATTTATTTATCACACTCGTGTTGAGAAGTTTTAATTACCAATTCTGCTATGAACCAAGAGGGCAAAAGCAAAAAGATGTTCAGAAAGAATAATAGGGCTTCCCTATAATCAGATAGAAACTCCTAATGGAAGTCTTTGCTGAAATGCAGAAAACTGTGTCCAGGGCTGGGAATCATTTTATGTGCAGAAAAGAAGACAGCTTTTGCAGAAGCACATAGCGATGTCTCAGAGGAAATTTGTGGTCTTGCTCTATAAAATTTGCCTTAAGTTTCTTGGCAGAGGAAATTATGAACAGGGAAGAAAGAAAGACACCAAGAATAAACGAAATAAGACCAGAACAGCATGGAAAGGGTCTAACAAAATTGACCCCTGAAGCAGAAGTGTTCACTGAAGCAAATGAAAGATGCTTCCAGCTTATCAGAAATATCCAGGCTATCAATATTATAAGACTGAGCTTTCACAGGTAGCAGTTTCCAAACCCTGGCTTAATATTTACTAACCAGGAAATTTCACGCATGGCAGGATTGCTTCAAGCTTCAAGGATAATCTGCAAATTGTTAGATGAATGGCAATTACTTCTGAATAATTTCTCCCCAATTTGAATTCTCAGATTGGAATAAACACACTTTTAAATAAGGTCATCTGGATTTACAAATTAAATAAACTACCATAAAAGTATTGTTTCACTGACATATTAGGGTTGGGAAAATATGGCTAATTGAATATATAAATAATTTGAATTTGTCATAAACGTATTTTGTGTTTTGTTGTTTTTCCCCATTGGTATTGCAGAAGAAATGTTAATCCTGGTGGTTATATCAAGAAATATAGCCAAGTAAGCACTGCTGAAAGTTTCTTACTAGAACTTGCACCTAAGAAATAAAGCATTGTTACTAGGAAATGAAGCATTTTATGTGACCCAAAAAATATGTCAGTTTGGCATATGGATTATTTTGAGCTCAAGGCAATCAAGACACAGAAGGCTCAAAAGAGACGCTCACATTTCCCTTAAATACTTAAAAAAAAATTAGATAGGAGGCTTGGCTCAGAGAAAGAGAGCTATTACCGGAGATAAATATTATTTGAATTATCTACCTATATAAGGCAAATATCTAATTACCAAATATCTTCTCTTATTGTCCTGTCAGTGCCCTCCTCCCCTTTGAAGCTCCAGTCTGCTATCCCATCCCTTACCCCAGGATGGCATATAAGCCTTAACTGCCCAACTTGACCTTAGGTTTCATATTCTTTTGGGATTCTCATAAATATGTAATTTAATTGCACCTTCTACTGATTTGTTTTATGTCCATTTGATTATTAGACCAGCCAAAGGACTCAGAAGGTAGTAAGAAAATGTTCCATCCCTATGGAAGCTCAGTTTCTAACGTAATATTGTAGAATTGAGAGTTCTGAAGAGATCTCATTGAGTATATTAATATTAAATATATTCAGAGAAACAAAGGTCTCAATCAGAAAACAGGGAGCCTGCAAACATCATTTGCAGAGGCCAATATCAGTAAATCCATTACAGCACAATTCAAAGGTTCTTCTAGAAAGAAAACCTTCATCAAGGTATTCATGGTGCTATTGGTAAACCATTCCTAGAGAGAGGAAGGCCACCTCAAACTAATTCTGTTAACATAAGAACACATTCTTTTCATTGTATGAAATTCAAACAAGAGGCATTCAAATGATTAGCATAAGAATGGTACGAAACAAAATATAGTCTCATCTATAGAAATTCCTACAATGAAAAGAAAAGATTACTTCTGCTTAAAAAGTACAGCTCCATGTGGCAGCCAACATATATAATAAATTGTGATCTGGCTGTGTGAATTTATTGGTTTGTGTTTCTATGAGAGAAGAGTTGGTTCTCAATTTGTTGACATACCAAGTTACTGAGCATGAAAATCTGAGCACCAGGTCTTGCTGAAGTACATCTCCCAAGATAAGTACCGTGTTTCCCCGAAAATAAGACCTAGCACATGGAAAGATAAGATATCCCTTGAAAATAAGGCCTAGTGCAACTTTGGGAGAAAAAATTAATATAAGACACTGTCTTATTTTTGGGGAAACAGGTCAAACTAATTTCTCATTATACCATTTTTTTAAATATATATTTTATTGATTTTTTTACAGAGAGGTAGGGAGAGGGAGAGATAGAAACATCAATGATGAGAGAGAGTCGTTGACTGGCTGCCTCCTGCACACATCCCCTTGGGGATGTGCCCACAACCAAGGTACATGCTCTTGACCGGAATCGAACTTGGGACCTTTCAGTCCGCAGGCCGATGCTCTATCAACTGAGCCACACCGGTTAGGCTCATTATACCATTCTTATTGCCTTCATCTTTATGGGAAATATATTACAGGTGTTTAGTTATTATTCAGTTTATTGGTTTTAAAACTTCTTAATAAGCTGTTTTCCCAAAAACTCTAACAACTCAAAACTCCCTAGCTCCTTACTTACCAATCTACACAGGGCTGTCTAAAAGCATCTCTAAATGAATCAGTTTAGAACATAAACCTTGATTTTCTCTCCAAAGGTTCCAATGTCCTGTCTCTCCTATACTCTTCCCCACTGAGGTAAATGCCACCCCTTCACTCACTTGCTGGAGCCAAAAAGCTGGGGGTCTGTCCTTGATTTTTCCTTGACCCCTAAGCCAAATAATCACAGAAATGTGTCAACTCCTCATCCCAAATATTGATCAAATGAATCTATTTACTCCACTATCACCGAATCAGGTCTTTCTTTTTATCCTGAATCTACTAACTGACCCATTAGTCTTCCATCCCTTCCATCCCACCCCTTGTTATAGACTGAATGTTTATGTCCCTGACCCCAAATTCATAGGTTGAAATTCTGACTGCCAATAAAGTGGTACTGAGGTAAAGCTTTTGAGAGGTGTTTTGAGTTTCTCTCAAATGATTTAGTATTATATTTAATAAAATGTTCAATATACAGTGGGTTCTAAACACCGCATTTCAGAGATCACTTCATTTTTCAAGATTTAAGCTCTGACAAGAAAAATAGTTTCTCAAGGACTCTAAAAAAGACCTATCAAAGGCTGCCATTTATGCCCAAATTACATCAGTGCCTTCATCCCAAACACAAGAATGGGATTTGTCCCGGAGAAGATGAAAACATAGCAAAGAATATTCTTGTTCCTTTGTGTATGTGACAAAAACGAAGAGAAATCCTAAAACCAAAATTCACTCTAGGCATCATCAATTCTAATTTTGCTGTTTTTCTCTTTAGTGATCCAAACAACAATACGTAATTAAATGATTTTCCCCCCTTGGCAATCCACTTTTATTTTCTTCATCTAAAAATGTACCATGTCAGAGCCTGGATTAATTAAGCCCATTTTAAAAGCCTGGCTGCAAATAAAAACTGAGAAGAGTTGGCTCCAGCACAATAATCCCTCAGTCACAGGTTAGCCTCACTAGCAGATCCCATGGTTCTGCACTCTGCAAATATTCTCCATGGTTGTCAGTTTGATGTGATATTTGCTGTTGATAATCCTCACCTGAGGATATTTTCCTATTGATTTTTAGAGAGAGTGGAAGGGAGAGGGAGAGACATAAAAACATCAATGTGAGAGAGACACATCAATCGGTTGTCTCCAGGGATCAAGCCTGCAACTGAGGTACATGCCCCTGACCTGAATCGAACCCAGGACCCTTCAATCCAAGGGCTGATGCTTTATCCACTGAGCCCACTGGCTAGGGCTGATCTGATATTTTGATTTGTAGATTAGATAATTGTCTGCATGTCCATAGTTTTATGGTTAATCAAAGGTCTTCACTTTGAGTCATTGAGGCTATGAATAGCTCAGCTTATGAAGAGCCCCTTACCCACTGAACTGGATTCAAAATAGTGTTGGAAGAGTACAGTGCACAAAGGAGGTTAAGTACACCTGACTCTATCGGGTGGGAATGTTTTGTCTACATGACGTCAAAACAACCAGAGCATATGAGAGGCCAGGATAACCTTCATTTGGTTCCCTCTCTTCTTGTGCTATAAGAATGTATTATCTCCTTGCCCCCTCTCCAAACCCACCCCTGTTCAGGGGAGATCTCATAAAGTTGTAAATGGCAATTCATTATAGCAGAATTAACAGGCATTTCTATAAATGATTCATTTTTATCCTCCCCAGGTTGTTTTTGAAGAAAATTGATTGCAGCTTCAAAAAATGTTCAGATAATAAATGTTTCTGTTTATGCAAGTATGTGGCATCACTTATAAAAAACCAGCAACACATACTTTCAGATCATCTCCTAAGTTTGCTCAAGTTATATTTTCCTCTTTATTAACAGACTAGAGGCCCAGTGCATGAAATTTGTGCAGGGGGAAGGGGGATCCCCTCAGCTCAGCCTGCATACACCCTCTCCAACCTGGCACCCCTCAGGGGATGTCTGACTGCCAGTTTTTAGGATCAGGCCTAAACTGGCAGTTGGACATCACTCTCACAATTGGGGACCACTGGCTCCTAACTGCTCACCTGTCTGCCTGCCTAACTGCTCACCTGACTGCCCCTGCTGGCCTGGTCGCCCCCCAACTGCCCTCCCCTGCCAGCCTGATCTCTCTCTCCCCTGCCAGCCTAATCTCTCTCTCCCCTGCCAGCCTGATTTCCCTTAACCCCTGCAGGCCTAATTCACCGCTATCTGCCCTCCCCTGCTGGCCTGATTGCCCCTAACTGCCTCTGCTTGGCCCCCACTACAATGAATTTGTCTGGAAGGAAATTGGACATCTAGAAGATGGCCAGTCGACCCTGTCTAATTAGCATATTAACCTTTTAGCAGTATAGATAGATTATATAGGATAGGATTGCTTAAATGGGGGGAGGGGAGGAGAAGCTTTTTCAGCAGGAGGAGATGCTCTTGGCAGACAAAAATACATAATCCCTATTATATCTGATAGCCAGCCATATGCATTATACTACCAAACCAGTCATGAAAAAATTGAACTCCTTTTTTATACCAAACAGCAGTTGCCCTTAAAACCCCTCCTCAGTCCCCACTTTAAGTTCTGCCTTAGCAATTCACCCAGATTAGGTTCTGATTGGTCAGTTTTTATGCCAATCAGCATCCCCAGGCCTATCAATTCACCCAGATTAGGTTCTGATTGGTCAGTTTCTATGCCAATCAGCATCCCCAGGCCTATCAGGCATCTCTGGGCCTGATCAAAGGGCAGGGCTGATCAGCACCCCCTAAGGAGGCCCTAAGAGAAACAGAAGCAGGGCTGCTGGTGAAACAGGGAGAGAGAGAGAGGCAACAGCTGATCAACAGCTGCCATGAAGGCTGGGGATCAGACCCTGCCTCTCTCTCTGCAGGCCTCTCTCTGGGCCTGATTGGCAGCCCCCTTGGCAGTCAGTGCTGGGTTCCTGCGCCAGCACCAGCTGTGGTCATTGCTGGGTGTTCAGTTGAGCCTTGGTTATTACAGACCCTGGCTCTTTATATATATACATATACATATACATATACATATACATATACATATACATATACATACATATATATGTGTGTGTATGTGTATGTATTAATATATGTATATATAGATAGATAGTTCACAATAGTAAAAATACAAAAACAAAAACAACAAATGGAAAGAAAGCTTTTTCATATGTTATCTCTGTCATAACAAACTTTAATTCTTTAAAAATGGGGTGGAGGGGGGGAGTTCAATTGGAAAGCCAAAAAATTAGCAGTTTTGTTTGAGAGTTATGCAAATGTATTTGCAGAAGCTGGATGACATTTTATTGTGTCCATCTATGTTCCCACTTCTCATTTATCATTATTAAGAGGGAAAAAAGCAATCTGCTTCATAACTTTCATTTTTCCCTGCTTTCTGAAATCTCATGACACCTTATTTTTGTGCTGTCCTTCTTTGGGACAGGTCACATTGCAAATATTAGAGTGTTATGTCTTAAAGGATGTTTAGTACTTGCTTGTGTTTAATTCATCTTTGTGTCAAATCCCTACCAGCATGCGCTGTTTAATAAATATTTCCTTAATACATAAACATGTGAAATCAATTCACATAGGAGAGTCACGTAGTTTCAAAGGACAAGTTACCAAGCTCTACATATGCGCTCATTCTATTTGCATCCTTTTTGTTCACTTCATTGTTTTACAGAATTTGGGCTTCAGAACTTATTTTGTGATTTCACATCTTCCAAGCCACCATAAATTTTCTAGATGATTTTTTCAGCTTTCTTAGGGACAGAAAATGAAACCAAAAAAAGGTGAAGATAATGGTGGGTATTTATTCAGAGCCATCTCTGTACGGTGCCCTTTCTAGTGGGGGAACGAATTTCAATGACTCATTTCTTTTCTGAGCCATGTTTTTGTAACTGTATTTCCTGAGATGATTTAAATTGACCAAAACCAATGTAAGCAGAGTGAAGAATTAACAGGGTTTTAAAAATTTTTATTTATTGGTAGTGGGTAGTAAATTCAGAAGTCAACTTTCCATCCATAAATCAGGACAGAGGTTTATTTTCTTTTAATCTTATGAGTGTATATAGTGTGAGAAGCATGTATTACTCAGTAAAGATGTAGTTACATTAAGTAGCTGTCAGATTATCTCTGCTGATAGTTTATATCTGTTACATCAATTAATGACCATTTTAAAGTATGTAATACTGCAAATGTAACTTTTAGTGAATAACTTAAATACTTTGAAATGATAGCAATAGTTGAAAAAGGCATAGTTTAAATATATAAATATATACACTCATGTATATATGCACATATATACAGACACATATGCTGATATCTAAAACACTACATTATATATGTTATACAATGTATATGTTATTGATATATATTAGTTAATATATAGGATGCAGAGTATGAGATATAAAAATGTAAGTACTTATAGTCAGTAAATATGGAACAGCTGTCATATTTTTTTTATAGCAGAAAAAAGGAGAGGGTAGTTAAGAAGGAATAAAAAATCCTACAATTAAAGAGAGTTTTTTGGCTGACATGATCTCTACAAAAATTGTGGATTATGGATATAATGTGTGGCTTACAATTTTAATCAGAGAGAACAGTGTGTGGTTTAATATTGATCAAGGTTATATGTGATACATTCCCCAAATTAATATAAAAGGGCAGCCTTATTCCACAAACTGCTATTTGGCTATCCTATTTAATAAAGAGATAATATGCTAATTGACTATCCCTCCCTTAAAGATGGCAGCACCCAGTCCCCACAGCCCCACTGGGCCAGCAGGCATGTGGCAAGGCCAGGCCTGTTTCTAGGATACCACGCCTGCTTCCCCCAGTTCCCTCAGCGCCCCAGGGCCAACCCAAGGCACAGGCAAACCTCAGATGTTGGCTGCCTAGCCAGACAGGGCTGCCCGAGGCTCAGGTAACTAGGCCCAGCACAGGTGTGATGGGGCATCACCTTCCCCTGATCACTGAGTTGCCTCCTGCCCCTGAGAGCTCCCGGACTGTGAGAGGGGGCAGGCTGGGCTGAGGGACCCTCCCCTCTAGTGCATGGACCTCTAGTCTTATAATATGTTCTGCTAATAGTGGTTATGTTATTTGCTGTGTTGGGTGATAGTTTCTGCTGAAAAATGTACTGCAGATATGTGTAGACTGAACCAGATGAAGCACTGGGCTTGTTCTTAAAAAGTCTTTCTAATACTATACAAGGTTCTAGGTTATAAGGATATTGCCATTGCATGGCAAACATTTTTTAAGAGGCTGCAAAAGGAAACATGTGGATTGGGAAGCACAGTGTTGTCTGAAACAATGAGATGTAAAGTAAAAGACAGAGTAATGCAAGGCACTCATTAATATGTCAACAGAAGGCAAACTAGAGCAAATCTTTACCAGAAATCGCCAACAGCAACTTCCTGGAGATAAAAGAATGAACACATGTGTAATTCAAAATTTTCTGGTAGCCATTAAAAACAGTGTTCAATGGTGAGTGGTCCATTTAGATATACCCAACATAGTATTTTGAAATGTAATCAATATAAAATTATTGAAGTTTTTATATTAAGTTTTTCCTATCAAGTCTTGAAAATTTAGCATGCATTTCACACTTAGATTCTATCTCGATTTTATATAGACGATTTTAAGCTCAATAGACACACGTGGCCAATACTCTGTTTCGCGGAAAATAAGACAGTGTGTTATATTAATTTTTTCTCCCAAAGTTGCGCTAGGTCTTATTTTCAGGGGATGTCTTATCTTTCCATGCGCTAGGTCTTATTTTTGGAGGATGTCTTTTTTTCGGGGAAACACGGTAGCTTCCCAAATGAAATTGTTCTATTTAGACAGACTTACTTGTAGTTAGCAAGAAAACAGAGAAAGGAAGTTTGATGCCATTCATTTACAAAAACAAAACAAAAGCAAAAACAAAAACAAAAAAACCATCAGATTCCAGGAAACCGAACTAGTTAGTGAGTTCAAAGAACAGACTATGCTGCTACCTGCCTTTTCTTATTCTGAGAAGAAGACTTCACATTGAAGAATGGGAGATGTGGGAGAACAATAGGCTATATCACTGTGATTGCAAGCTGAGTTGGGAGTAGAGACATGCAAGAGACTTAAAAACAGGGAGACAGTCAGTGAATCTGTGAGTCTACTGAGTTATTTTGGGGTCTAGTGTCTTCTGTTAACTCCACATTTTGGTGACTATCTGACAGACACCCTGAGACCCAGATGCTTTTGTAGTAAAGATCATGTCCCACTGGCACTGTACATCAAACAACCATGCAGTATGAGGCATTGATCTTATGCGACTCAGAAGAGACAGGTCATGTGGAGGGTAAGCAGATGACCAGTTTGCCCATTAAGCTTATTATCCTAGTGCAATTATTCAAAGTTTTCCCTTTCACTCTGAGATGTGCTCTGGTTTGGAAGATAAATTATATATTCTCTCCATGACAAAGACCCTGAAGTAACGGCTTAGGGACACTCAGGGATCCCATGCCTAGTAATGGGTCCAAGAAGAGAGATGCATTCCCAAGATCAGCAGAGATGGGAAAATGTGGACTTAAAAAAAAATCCATTAAAAACAGTTTGGTAAATAAAAAGAAGAAACTAAGCTGAATTTGTACATAAGATGATTTTTTATTTTAAATAAGAATACTTATTCTCTCCCTTTTGCTCTACTTTCCCATGTGATTTTATCTCCATTGGAATCCCAAAGTTGCTGTCACCATTAATAAAACTGAATAATTTAAGGTCACAGATTAGGCATCCTAGCTGTTACTTGCTCTATCTAGATATTTCTTTAAATCATCAGACTTATTTATTCTGAATTTATACCCTGTTTCCCCGAAAATAAGACAGCGTCTTATATTAATTTTTGCTCCCAAAGATGCACTAGGTCTTATTTTCAAGGAATGTCTCATTTTTCCATGAAGAAGAAAATGGTACACATTTATTGTTAAATGTAAATAAAGGAAATTTATTACCTGTATATGGTATGGTAGTACGGTAGTTGTCAGCACAAACCAGACAAACTGTGAATCCTACAGTATCAAGAATTTGCTCATTTATTCAATGACAATCATGTCATCATCTTCTGGAACATCATCATAACAATCCAATTCCTGAATTTCCTGGTGAATTTCTTGTGACTCCATTTTTTTCAGAATCTCTCATGTTTACCCTAGGTGGGGCCTTATTTTTGGGTAGATGCCTTATATTTCACTCAGAAGGAAACCTGTAAGTAGGTCTTATTTTCAGAGGATGTCTTATTTGTAGGGAAACACAGTAGTTTTAAAATATATTTGTAATAAACAGCTCTTGATAAAGCGGATTATTAAGGTCATCATGGTGTATCCTATTATTTTTTAAGACTTATTACCTCTTCACTGACCTTTATATGGTATGAGCTTCAGGGGAAATTTCAAGTTTATAATGAACTTTGAGCGTGATTAGTGTTTTATAAGTGAGAAATTACTTAGGTGCAAATTTATAGCATATAAAAGATTACAGTTTACTGTGTGCTAAAGTAGAAAACCTAGCTATCTGGAAAGTATTTGTTTATAAAGGGACATAAACAGCTTGCATTAGGGAAATTTACAAGAATGTGGGGAATGATCAGAATGTATCTAATGCATTTATATGTGGATATAAAATATGTAATTTAGTATATTGATTTCCAGCTATCAAAGATACCACAATCATGGCAACTTTAACTTTATTTTCAAGAAATCTTAGCAAGATGACTGTATTTTACTGTGTATATTTAAGGACTTCATGAGTCAGGGTGCCTGGAATTTTATATTTTTTCTGCCCATTTTGGTTAAAGCCATAAAAAAAATCCTCAGAAAATCAATAATTTAATGACAAGAGGTACCTGGTGTGCAATGATAATATGTATATATCAATATAAAGTTTTGTTTTAGTTGTTTTTAAAGGTAATTTAATTCTAGATATTTATTAAAGTCAATCCTAACTATTCAGAATTATTAGAAAATTGATTGAATTAAGTTAAATGGCATTCTAAAACTCATACCTTTTGCAACTTTCAAGAATTCACACATGCTTCACAAATCAAAATAGCAAAATATTTCTTAGCAAATAAATGGCCAAATCAATTTAATAAAAATATTGTAACTTTTGGTAAACATTAATCATATGTATGTTATTGATAGTAGATAGGATGTTGCTAATGAATTTCATTAATATTACTTTATATCAAAGCTTTTTAATTATAAGTTTTTAAAACATTAATAAATAAAGATAGAATAGCATAAGAAACCAGAACCTGAGATTTAAAAATCATCAAAATTTTGACATAATTGCTTCATCTTTTATATTTTCTTTGCTGAAATGATATTTTAAAGAATCCCTAGATAGTTCATCCCTAAATACTTCAGAATACAAATCTGAAAAATAACATTTTCTTAAATGACTATGATATTATCATCACACCCAATAAAAGTTACATGTGAAATATATTTTGCATGATCATAATACAATTAAAACACATAACAAAATTAATTCACCATTTTAATAACATCATTACCTAGGCCATAATCAGTTGCTTCTATGCCACATCTTTTCACGACTTGATTGTTCCAGTCAGGATCTAACTATTGATGTTGTCTTTTAGTCTGTTTAAATCTAGAAGAGTTCTTCTTCCATTTTTCATCATACCGACTTACTCAGAATAATTTCACATACTGAAAATGCCTATTGCATCCTCTTATTGCTGATTAATTTATTCCTCTAGCCTTGGGTTTGATTTAAACTGGAAGCTCTCACAAAAGATTTGATTGAAATCAGATTCATCATATTTGGCACAAAAACTTCATAGGTGGTACCACTGATGCATATTTAATCATATTGAACAACACATTATCTATTTATGTCATCTAATTTCTATTATTTTTTGCTATTATGGAAATTTTCAGACACATTAAAAAGTAGAAATAAACAATATGAATGGGCATTATGTATGCATGTATTCATATGTATGCAAGTACATATTATTTATTTAATTATAATTTAAATTCCAAATAGTGTTAAACATTTCAATAAATGACATATCTCTTAAGACTCTTTAAATATAAATATTACTTAGACTTTTTTTGGTTGATGAAACTATGTCATTTTTTCCCCAGAAAGTAGCCCATTCTGGATACTGCTGATTACTTACTTTCAATATCTTTTAACATCATCTTCTGGTCCATGTATTTTCTATAAATTTGGAAATAGATCTAGAATCTTGGGCAGACTGAGGTTAAAGTTTATTCTGGTAAAATTTATCAGAAGTTTTCACAATGAGATACACAAGTTAAATGTTATTTATGTGTGTGTATGAGAGATAACTTATTTCTGAGTTATTAACAGCTATTGATGAATTTTGGGTAGACATTAGGGTATTGGAAAATGTTGGTATATTAATTATCTCATGTCATTTGTTTATTACCTAAAATATTTCTTTTATGATAAATTTTTTCTCTTCCATTATTTGCTTACATGATATACTCTTTATATAGAAAAGATAACTTAAATGTTTTATTCCTTAAAAAAATCGTATTTCATAATAACAATATGGTTCTCTATATCCAAAGTTTATCTATGATTTTTGAACTGATATAATGGTTTTTAACCTATTTTAATTGTTAGGCTCTTTGGTGCTCAAAAGCGTCCCATATTTGCCAGCTGAATTGTATTCTTGAAACCTATATAACTTTATTAACTAGTGATACCCTAATAAATTCAATAAAAGTAAATAAAAACTTTCAAAACTATTTTATATATTTTTTCTCTTTTAACATATATTTTTATTGATTTCAGACAGGTAGGGAAAGGGAGAGATATGTAGAAACATCAATGATAAGAGAGATTCATTGATTGGCTGCCTCCTGCATGCCCTACACTGAGGATGGAGCCTGCCACCTGGGCATGTACCCTGACCTGAATCAAACCATGACCCTCTAGTCCATAGGTTGACTACTCAACCACTGAACCACATCAGTTGAGCTATTCTTTTTTTTTTAATTTTTTTTCAACCTAAAATAAAATATCTGACAAGAAAAATTTGAGAGAATAAAATAAATCACTACCCCTATGTACATAGATCCAAACCATTCTCAAAACATAAGAAGTCCAATCATCAATATGTAATTAGCTAATATGCTGTGAATCAAGCAGATGCACATCATGAATGCAAAGGTGATTTAACATAAAACATTAGGATAAATAACAATCATGTAAATAGATAGGGAAAAATAATTGGGTGAAATTCAACATATGTTCATGGAAAACGTTCTAGAAGATACTTTTACCTTTCTATTAACTTGACATGAACAGTTGTCCTGACTATTTACATTAAATTCAATGGTATATACAAAAGTCACTAGAACTTATATTTTATATATATTTTTTATCCTCACTCAAGGACATGTTCATTGATTTTAGAAATAAAGAGGAGGGGAGTGAGAGAGAAACATCAATGTGAGAAACATCCACAAGTTGCTTCTCTTAGGCACCCCAACCAGGGATGGGACACACAACCTAGATTTGTGCCCTGACTGGGAATCAAACCTACAACCTAACCAATGAGTCATCCTGCCAGGGCATATGTGTGCTCCTAGTTAACTATCATTTTCCTTTCCTTATGCATATTACTTCAGCTTTTCCCAGAGTGATATAGCATCACATTTTAAACATGACCTGCTTCATATGCTAATGTTTCATTATTATGCCATCTATCAGAATAGAGCCATCTTGACATTTGCATAGAGCAATGTTGTCTTGCCCCTTACCAACTCATTGCATCTTTTTTAAAAAAACAAACACAAAAAAAACAAAACATATTTTATTGATTTTACACAGAGAGGAATTGAGAGGGACAAAGAGTTAGAAACATCGATGAGAGAGAAACACCGACCAGCTGCCTCTTGCACACTCCCCACAGGGGATGTGCCCCCAACCAAGGTACATGCCCTTGACCGGAATCGAACCCCGGATCTTTCAGTCTGCAGGCCGACGCTCTATCCACTGAGCCAAACCAGTCCCGGCAACTTATTGCATCTTAAAGATGTGTGCAGAGCTACCCACATACATTACACTAATATGTTTCTGGGTTCGGACTTTGTCAAGAATTCTGTGTATGGGATTTTTGCAGTGAGTTGCTTCTTATATATGGCATATAAATGTAATGACTTATTTCTAATTTATTAGTTCATGAAACACATAGCAGCATAAACAGTATTTTTAAAAACATTTCTCATCTCCCCTGTGAATCTCAGTTCTAATATAGAAGGCACTTCCTATTCCAAAATGCTGTGAATTAATTTTGGGGTGGGGTGAGATATGACTAATATAGATATTTTTACAGATAAATAAACTCAGCAAGCTCAGTAGGTTAAGGAAATTGCTTACGATAATTAGGAAAAGATTGAGGACAGGATTTGAACCATATGCTTTCCAAATCCAAAAGTCCTAGTCTTAGTATTATACTAATTTTTCTCCCACCCCAAGTGGTGCATTTGAATGATTTGTAAGTAAGGTAATAGAATAGCACTTCACATGAACTATCAAGATGTCCTTATTTTATATATTTTTTACATTTAGCGTCTGTTCTTTTTTATACATTTGGAAGGGCTTCGATGATTAAAATGACACCCAATGGTTCATCACTCTTCAAAATGTAAATGGAACAAATGGTACCCTCGATCTGAATCTTTTATTGCCTGCGAAGTATTTATAAATCTAAACGCTTCTGCAATTTTGCACCGAGCATTTGAAAACAGCTCTGATTGCTAATAACTCTATTCAAAGTATACCAGACAAGGGGGAGAGGGAGTTTCAATGCTTAAGCTCCAGCTATTTTTGAATTGCCTTTGTGCCAGAGAACCCCACCTTAAATTGCTTTAAAGTAGGAAATATGCACTGTCTCCTCTCACATAATCCAAAAGTAGTTTAAAGTTATATTTTTCATAAAAAGAAAAATGACAAGAGATTTGCGATCAGATCTTTGTAGTCTGTCCAAAGGAACATGATTTGAAACCATTGTGGGTTTTATTCTTTTTCTTGTCTCTTTTCTTTTCTTTTTCTTTTTTTCTGTGAGTGGATCTATGGTACAAGTGTTTGGAGGAAGTTAGCTGTAGCTTTGCTGTCATAAATATAATGTTTGTGTGGTATTTGGAGATCCTGGAAAGGGCAAGAATAAATTACAGTGTGAGGTGAAAGGTAATAGTTGGA
The DNA here is from genome assembly GCF_014108245.1 of Pipistrellus kuhlii. Taxonomy (NCBI): domain Eukaryota; kingdom Metazoa; phylum Chordata; class Mammalia; order Chiroptera; family Vespertilionidae; genus Pipistrellus; species Pipistrellus kuhlii. The sequence continues at coordinate 3,279,265 of NW_023425404.1, forward strand.
TCAACACTCAGTCTTTACTGGCTGGGATCCAGTTTTCCAAGGTTCAATTACTTTCAAAATGTTATCCATTCAAGCTATGTTCCTTGAGTTCAAAAGGTAAATTAGATCTTCATTTTGTAATTTACATGCATTCACCTCTTATACATGAAATTATTGTCTCTGTAGTGGTTTCTAGTACTGTGCTTGCAATCAGTTCAATTTTAGGAGAGGCCACTGGTTTTACTGTGCTCTTTGGACATAGACTTAACCTTGTTTCAGAGACCCAAAGGACAAACAATAATTTGGGGGAAGATACAAACTCCCTAATTCTTCTTTTGGGGTTGGGGAGTAGCTCAAAGTTGTATTTTCTCCAAGCAGAACACAAAATCTATTTTGTTCTGAAGAGAGATGAATGAGAAAAAATTGGAGATAGAAGGATCAGATGGGACACATCAGCTGTTATTAAGTGGGTTCCACATAGTGGGTTCCATGTACTGTTCCTTCAAATATGAGTTCTAATTTCCATATGTTATGTTGCCAGTGATACGTGAGAGATTAACACATGAAACTTAGATGTTACATCTCTGAATTGGATATATATCATTGTAGTATGCTGATAGTTTTCCCTATGTCTTAAGTATTTTTATACTATCATGGTTGAATTCACACTAATGAATCAGATTATTTTGACTGATAAACCCCAAATTCTACCTATTAATTTTTAATATATTAAAAATTAACAAATTAAAAATCTATTAAAAATGACCAAATTAAATGGATACAAAACTCTGGGGAGCGAGGGTATATATGGGGTGGGGGGGGCAATGTTAAAATATGTACACAGATAATAATTTAATTAAAAAAATGACCAAATTAGAAGCTTTGTTATAGAAACCAGCAGGTAATCCATATTTTAGCATATTTGGTCCAACACTTAGTCTATGGGAATTGTTTCAGTGTTTACTGATTTTTCTTCTGCACTTTACAGAAGGCCTTGGGAATCCCAAGAGTCCAACTAAACCCTAATAAAGGAACATGCATGAAACGAAAATGGCAGACATCTTTGGCTTTAGTGATACTAATTTGAACATGCTATTTTGGTTACTTATAAATGCAAGGGGATAAAAAGGCCAGTTAAAAAATCTTCAAACAACTTATAAACAGAAATATTAAGAGACTAGAGGCCCAGTGCAGAATTTGTGCACCTGGGGAGGGGTCCCTCAGCCCAGCCTAGGCCCTCTCGCAGTCCGGGAGCCTTCAGGAGACATAATACTGATGCCCCATGGAAGCAGCCTATGCTGTCAGTCAGACATCCTCATTGCTGCCACAAGGGTGGGAGAGGCTCCTGCCACCCCCTGCTTTCACCAGCAGTGAGTCCAGCTCAGAACTTCTGTCTGAGTGGCTCTCCTCCTCTGGGAGTGTGCTGACCACCAAGGGGCAGCTCCTACATTGAGTGCCTGCCCCCTGGTGGTCAGTGCTCATCATTGCAACCCATAGTTCCTCTGTTAGGTCGATTTGCATATTGGCCTTTTATTATATAGGATTTTCACACACATCCACATTTCCATGGCATTTAGATCACTTTATTTTTTTTTTCTTTTTGCTCCAAAATGCAAAATCTAGTATGCATCAAATTATTCAACTGCATAGTTTTCTAAGTATACAGTTAATGTAGTTTCTGATGTAAATTAACTGTGTTTAAGTAGATGGATGAAAGGTACTACGCTGGTTTACCCTGATAAAAAATGAGCTCACCAATAGTAAGGTTGACTCACTTGGGAGTGACCCACAGATCTATATAATTTTTCTTTATACAAGTTAATAAGAATGCAAACATCTATTGATTTACTGATAATTAGCTATTAGCAACTATTACACATTTCAGAAAACATTAAGCAACAAGCCCAAATCATAGAGAAATCCCATGACCTATAGTGTATCAAAATAATATCAGATACAGTGTTTTAAATTATATCATGTTTTGATATATAGTATGTTGTGGCAGAAACAGTTGTTGTTGTTGTTTTGTTTTGTTTTGTTTTGTTTTGTTTTTTAGTCACTTTATATCAATGTAAAAAAAGAAATTTTTTAAAAATAGTAAAATGGAAAAATTAATAAATCTATAAGCAATGAAACAAATTAATAAAAAAGTACAAATTTTATAAAAAAGATTGGACTTAAGATCACGATCTAGAAAAAGAAATATATTAAATTAAATAACTGAAAATGTATAGCCAGAAACTTAAATTGTTGATGACAATTATATAAGTATGTTATTTTTGTCAAGTAGGGAAGCCTGAAAATAGCATCAGTTTACATATGCACCTATATATCAAAAGCAACAGCTTTTGTGCATTTTGAAACTTTAATATAAATGCATGTATATTCCCACAGGCATATATAAGTATGCAGACATTGTAATTTTTAATTAAAAATACCTGTCAATCATGAAATTACATTTTTAAGATATAGAACCAAACATTTATAAAGCAGTTATAAAAAGGGCTTTACCTTTACATAAATTAAAAACTAATATATTTAAAATAGGCATACATCGTTCAATTGTATTTAAGTGAGCATGTTTGGAAAAGTGAAAAACATCATCTTATAATATTTGCTGATTTTATCCCATTTGAAGTAGTTATATGAGTGTTCTATAGAAAATTTTTATTTTTGTGGTTAATAAAAGAAGAATCAGTGCGCACCTTTTCCTGCACCCATTTTTATGAGGAAATAGACATCAATACATTTTCGAAAAGAGGTGCAAAGAGACTGAAGTTAGCTGGCTACACTAAGATCAACAAGTGCATGCTATGCCACACAAATGTTTTTATTTTACACCAATTAATTTTCTGGACCTGAAAACATGTCATCGTACTTTATAGATTATACAATTACTATCGATAGTATTGGATTGATAATGTTCTCCCATAAATATCAGAGTAACTAATTAAACTGAGTAGAGAAGGCGTATAAAGATAATATAAACATACACATAGCAATAAAATATGTACTGAAAAAATACAGCATTGATTTACAGCAAGTAGAGTGTTGATAAAGAACTGTAAAATATAGTTTTGCTCTGCAATCAGGAACACTTTTCATTTTTATACTTTTTACTTTTGCTCTTTTAATTACCTTGCCCCGGAAGCTTAAATATGGCTTGATGCATTTTTTATTTACTCACTAAAATCAAATTCCTATCTCATGGAGGTATTTCATTTTAAGTGAAAATGTTTATATACATTGAAAAGGTACAAAGTTTATAAACAAGTGTATGGTGTATGATTGAGGCTGCAGCTATTCAGATAGATTCACAGAACAATTAAATTAAATAAGTTTTACCCTTCAAATATTACCACAAGTGCTGTTTCTAGGGAAAGCTGGTTGTCTGGTCCTGCCTCCTGTCTCAAAGGGCTAAATATTATTATAATACAAGGCTACTCTTCATATGAATTGAAACAGGACATTTCAAAGCTTTTCCAAAATGTTACTAAAATCATTTATAATTTATCGTGGAAAATGTTACGTCAGCGTAATATTTTTCTATGAAGCATCTCATTGTATTTATGTAGGATTTCCCCCCCCCCTTTGTTTTCAAGGAAAGAAATTAATAGTAAGTATTTTGAAAAGATACTGGCCCTCCCCACTGAACTAGTTTTAGTACCGGCTCTAAGTTTACCATGTGGCTGGTTACAAAGCTCCCATGAGCTTGTCTCCTTTCTCAAGAAGTGACTAACAAGCTTCCTTCTGCCACAAAGCCCACAGGAAAGCTCTCTATTCTATAGAAAAGGGATCTAGCTGTGTATAGGTCACAATCGTTATAGTGATAATCTCAGAACCAGTGTCGTTAAAATGAGAACATATTAAAATATGTCCTTGTGTTTTTTTATATCAATAGATATGTGCATTTCACAACCTTTATGCATTGCACTTAGTTTCATAGGATCAGAGTTGCAGGAAAGAAATGAGAATGTTTTAGTTAAAATGGGTTCTCATCTATATGTAACCAACTGTGACCTCGGTGGGGTATTTTAACATATGTTAACCATTTCTTCGTAAAACAAACAAATAAATAAGCTCTGCTTGAGTGAAAAGTTTTCACATAAAGTATACATATGAAAATATTCTAAAATATACAAAGCACAATAAAAATCTGTGATGATGATGAAATTTTAATGTTACAGTTTCTTGGTCAATGTTTCCAAGGAATAATGATCAGGATTAACTCATCACTGTCACCGATTATACATGATGCCAAAACATGAGGTTGTTCCTACATCTATTTACAAATATCCAGATGTTTGGAGTTACCCGGGCACGTTATTGATTTTTTAACAAAATAATCTGGATATGTTGGCAATATTGGCAATCTTGAGTCAATGCCGAGCCTATACTTTATCCCATAATGTGGTTCAGATGTTTCCAAGTGTTAACGCATCCACTGAATTACACACACATCATTAATGAAAATATTATGATCCAATAAATATAGCCAGTCAAACAAGCACCTCCTTCTCCTAGCTCCTCTTTTTCAGATCGACAGCGGTGAAGCACAGCCAGGACCTAACATGCCTGCGAGTGAGGTAAGGTGGAGTCCACCTCCACGCGATTCACGGCTTCGCATGCAGCTCTAGGTTTAATGGCCTCCAGCCTGAACAGATTTCCTGATTTGGATCACTACAGATAGCATGAAAAGTCTCTTTGTTGAGCTTCAGTTTTTCTTGGCTTTCAGTAGCACAGCATGAGAGGGATACGATTTGGCACTCTGTATCTGAGCTGTCACTTGGAAATTTCAGATTTGGATTCTCTTCCAGGCATTTAGACTTCTTAATCCAAACCATACTATGCTCCCTGAGCACTGAGGCTGTGTCCCCCTGCAGAGAAGGCAAAAGCAACTCCGAAATGTCACCTGGCTCACCATGTCATCCCAGTATTCTCAATGCTATTCACAGGGTTTCCAGTGACTGTTACAGAGGGTTTCAAAGCGCCAATGAATCCTATTAACAGTCTAGGATAAAAATGTAAGTGTATTTTATTTAAAATTAATCAAAATCAGCCATTGAAGTATTTGAGACACACTAAGTTTGCTCTAGCCACTCAATTTCCATAATATGCAGGGCTGTTTGCATGAAATAATCAAAGTTCATCAGTTTGGCGCAGTGGATAGAGCTTTGGCCTGTGGACTCAAGGGTCCCAGGTTCAATTCCAGTCAAGGGCATGTACGTTGGTTGCAAGCACATTTTCAGTAGGGGACGTGCAGGAGGCAGCTGATAAATGTTTCTTTCTCACAGATGTTTCTAACTCTCCATCCCTCTCCCTTCCTCTCTTTAAAAAAAAACAATAAAACACATAAAAAATAATCAAAGTGCTAACCAACGTGGCTCTTTATCCATTTGCTTGTATTCTTGACATTGTGCTAGTGAGTTCTAACGAAAAAGTACCATGCTAAACAATAACATGACAATTAAAAAAAAAGAGAAAAGAAAAGAAACCCTCCTAATTTTAGTCAAGAGAATCTTTCTAACTATTGTTTTTTTTTTGTTTTTTTTCTGCAAAGGTTACTCTCTTCTCTTCTAGTACCAAAATATCACAATGGTGTACATGTATGCACTCTCCACATTTTATTTTTAAATTTCATTTTAATTAATATATAAGATACCTATCAAAATGTACAAATCATAACTGTACGATTTGAAGAATATCCCCACAGTGAACATCATCAGAAAACCAGCACTAGAACCAGGACATTGTAAAACTCTAGAGACCCTTTAATGCCACCTCTAGGATATCACCTATAATAGCTCCAAATGTAACCGTTATCTTTGCTTCTACCATAGATTTATTTTGACTGTTTTTGAACTTGACAGTATGTACACTTTTGTGATTGGCTTTTTTAGTGTAGCATTATGTTTGTGACATGTATGCATATTTATGAGTATAGCTTGTTCATTTCCATTACTACAAAGTATCCCCACTATGGAATTTATGGTATTTACAGATTTGCATGAGTTGCTGATGAATATTTGAGTGGTTTCCTGTGTATGACTATCAAGAGTATTGCTATGATCATTATGTCAATGTATCTTTGGTAAACATGGATACACATATGAGCATAACTATAAACCTAGGTGAGGAATTGTTAAGTATAGATTAAGCCATGTACCTATTCAGCTTCAATAGATAATGCCAAATGGTTTTCAAAAGTGTTTTTACCAACTTGTGTTCACACCAGCAATACAATAAGAGTTGAGTTGATCTGTGAGATGATACTAATCTACTTGGTTCAGTTTGCTTTTCTATAATAACTATTGAACTTGATCACTTTTATATGTATTTATTGTCCTATTGGGCACCTTTTTTCACTGCAGAATACAGATGATAGAATTGTACACTGAAAACCCATATAATTTTATTAACCATTGTCCCTCCAATAAATTTAATAAAATTATTCAGATTACTTGCAGTCACAACAACTCCAAAACCAAGGGTATATTACTGGGAGCTTCATAGAAATGTGGGAAAAATCAAAGAAAATAGAAAATATAGAAGGAAAAGTCAGTGTTTTTCCATTAGATTTCAAAGCTATGTCGAGTGCTTCAGGTTGAGGAAGGATGAAGATTAAGGGGACAAGAGCTACAGTTAGTCTTAAAACTGGAACCAAAAGTAATTCTAAATTAGGCCATCAGAAAAAGTAGTAAATTCAGGTAATCAAGTAGTGTGCTTATGGGCTTTCTATTCCATTGAGAAGCTCTGTTTGGGCTTTTCTCCCAGTCTGGTTTTTGCCAATAAAAATTATGGAATTTTTTTAAAAAAAGGATATCCTGTTCAAGTTTTTTGTGTCCATTTTTATATTTTTGAACTAAATATATCTACAGGTGTTTAAGTAAAAAAAAATGCACAACTCAAATAATGTTTAAAAAATAAGTTTGACTTATTTATTCAACTCATAATCAAGAAGCAAAATAGTACCAGCACCCCCTTCATTATCAGCTAGTCACTACAAACATCCAAATAGTAATCGCTATCCTGACAGCTAGTAGACATTACTATGCCTTTAAAAATATCAGTATGTGGCCCTCGCTGGTTTGGCTCAGTAGATAGAGCATCAGCCCATGGAGTAAAGGGTCCTGAGTTTTGATTCTGGTCAAGGGTATGTACCTTGGTTGCAAGCTCCTGGCCCTGGACAATGGCATGTAGGAGGCAACAAATTGATTAAAAAATCTCTTTCACATAAGAGTTTCTCTCTGTCTCTCCCTCTCCCTTCAACTCTCTCTCTCTTTAAAAAATAAATAAATAAAAATAAGTAAATAAATAAGTAATATCTTTGGGTAAGGATTTAAAAAAAAATCAATGTATGTGGATTTATATGATATGTACTATTTTGTGTCTGATTTCTTTTGTGGTGGCTTTTTAAAAAGTTCACAAATTACTTGATATTCTTCCATTGAAGAGGTGGATCATATTTTTCATCTCTTGAGTATGAGAGCATAGGGTAGACTTGACTGAAAGAATAAAGAAGTTACAGTTTATGACTGTCAAAAAAAGCATTATGTATTTACTCACATACCTACTATTTTATCATTTTTATCTGTTTATCTGTAGAAATCTCCATTTTACCTACATTTTAAGGGTGTAATCATGGAATATAGATGTATAGCTTGACCTTTCCTTCCTTTTTATGATTTTAAATATGTCATTTTCCTTTTCTGAATTCCATCATTTCTATTAAAATGTCAGCCATGATCATTTCTACTCCCATAAAGATGGAGAAGACATATTTTTCTATTTTCCCACAATAACTCTAAAAGATTTGGAAATTGCACATAAAACAAACATAAGAAGACTCTGAAGTAAGGAGAGAAAAAGGCAAAAATGGCTATAAAACTCTGTGCCCAAGGAATGCATGATGGTGTGATCCCTGGGGTTTTGTCATGCCTTATAGATCTTAGACTCAGAAGAGATGAAAGTGTAAATCTGGAAATGCCACTGAATGCAGACAAAAATCTCTCTCTAAAAGCATCCTCTTTCTCTAGACAAAGGATCAGTAAAAGAAAAACAAAAAATCCCCATAAAACTTTCAAATAATAGCCACTCTGCTCTAGTAAAACACCGTGGGGAAAAAATCCGTCTCTCTACCTTCAAAGCTGGGGAGCCTGGACCTCTTTCCTTTCAGGCTATGATAAGATTCCCCAACACTACCATTGGGGTGTGGGGGGGGTGTCCGGGTCCTAGAAGGGAGACAGAACTTTTACTACTATTCAGTGGTTACAACACCAAACATCTCATCCCACTGTGCTGTCAAGTAGGCCACATTGGGAAGAGTAACTAGGTACTCCTACCCATCCCAGCAGCGGGGTATCAGGGAAGGCTTGTTAGAAGCCATAGCTTCCACTCTAACCAGCAGTTACAGGAGACTCTCCCCTTAGATGTCAATGGAGACCAAGTAGGAAACCCAGACTTCTTCCCACACCTGGCAAGATCGAGGCAAAATTTATTTTTTTTAACAAAATAATCTGGACATCAGTGGTAAGAGATACCTCTCTCTTACCACTCCAGAGTAGTACCAGCAAAGTCTCACTCAAACAGAAGGTGTGATAAGATCCAGAGTCTCCTGATACAGGATGGGCAAAAGTAGGTTTACAGTAAGTAGTTCATATGAAAATAATACAATAATTAATAATGATACAAGAATAAGTCTCTACTGTTAGCCTACTTTTGCCCCACCCTGTATAATATCCAAAATGTCTATGTTTTAATGAAAACAATCCCACATCATACTAAGAACCAGGAAAATCTTTTAAAAAAGAACAAAGATAATCTGTGCCAGCAATGAGATGACGAGGGTGTCTGAACTTCTGACAAATATTTTAAATCAACCATCATAAAGTTGTATCAATGAGTAATTATGAACATTTAAAGCAAATAAAAAAAAGAGAGAGTCTTGGCAAAGAAAAGGAAGATATAAAATAAACATAGAAAGTATATATAAGCAAATATGTTCCAAAGGAAAATCATGGAATCTCAGGCAAAACATGTCCCTAGAATTTCAACCTCTCTTCCAAGGCAAAATTAATTCAAAGGACATTCCAAATGAATGGTCATATAACTTCTGCTTCAATATATACACATATGGGAATGAACTATTTCAAAATGACTTATATTCCAGAAAGTTTAATTGATTTGATACACACAGCTGATATTGGTCTGGAACATTGATTCACTTTCAGTGTTATTTCAATAATGAAAATACTCGAAGAGCTCTTCATTTTACAAATCTTATTACTACTACACTAGTTTCTTTTGAGCCTTGGGGTACCTCATCACATTCTTAATCCTCCAAAACTCTATGTGTTTTGAACCCTGTCTTCTCTTTCCGGCTTCTCTCTCCTTTCCCTCTTGCTTCCTGTCTTTGTTGACCTTTCTGTTCCATGAGCCTGTCAGGCTCCCCTCCCAGCTCAAAATCTCTACCCACTCCTTCCATTCTATCTGTCTGGGGCACCTGACACACCACCCACTGTAAAACCACCCCCAAACCACCCTCAATCTCATTCTCCAACATTCTCAGAATAAGCCAGAGTTTTCATCACAACTCCATTCCTAGCTTTATGTATTTCCCTATATAGTTTGCATTACTGCTATCATTCTTCATTGAGTTAAACTACTATTTGGCTAATTTCTTCCCCTCAACAAAAAGTAAGTACCATGAGAGCAAGACATTTAGAGTTTGCTGTGTATTGACAAAAGATAAAAATAAATAACTGAAAATAGTGAATGAATCCTGAAACATAGAAGGTATCATATAAGCAAATATGTGAAGAAAAGAGAGAAAAAGATAGAAGGACTGAAGAAATTAAGACTCATGTACTATTTGCCTTGCCCAAAAGTTGAGAAACTGGGAACAAATCCAGATTTTTCTGACTCCATATTCATCAAACTTTGATGTCCTTTTTCATGTTAACCTGAAACATGCCTTTCTTCATTTCTCCCCCCAGAGCAACAGAGAACATGATAACTACATAACGTTTTTCTTTCTTTCTTTCTTTCTTTCTTTTTTTAAAGAATAACTACTCTTACTCCTTTTAACTACTTCTGATGAAATTCTAAAACCTTTACTTCATCTTTACTTCATTCATTTATTAGTGCTTTTGTTCTTTTTTATTTTCTAGATGATGTAAACTCCAGATATAATTAAATCTTGGCAGTGACATTATAAAGATGAACATATGTATTTTTTAATCTCTCCTTCTTTTTCCATTTTGCTTTTTGTTCAAACATGAGGCAGGTTTTTATGCTCCCCCCCACAAAAAAAAAGTTTTGTAACAATGCAGAAAGCAGAAGTTGTTCATAGACAATTCACTTCAAGGCATCTGCTTTTCTCAAAACCTCAAGGCCTTGAAGAGATTGGGCTGAATGCCCTGTGACAATCTAAGACGCAGAGAAATTTTGAAGAGAAAAATGAATTTTTGTGATCAAGAAATATCAGTTACTCTGTGTCCCATTCTCCCTCTGCCTTTGACTTGGGCGGTAGTAACTTAAAAAGGGATATTTACCTGGATCTAGATTTGCCAGTGACTTCTAGAGACCAAGTGAGACACAGAAGTATAATAGTAACACCAGAAGGCCTGAGGGGACACCCTGAAAGTTAGGTCTCCATGGAAACTGAGGCAGAAGAAAAATGAAGGAGTAAAGGGAATTCTTAAATGTCTCCAAACTATGTCACACCATTGAGGATCTGAATTGTACTTGGGCTTTAAGGGACCTCCAGAAAAATAAAGTTACCTGTCTTGGCTCCAAGGTACACTGGGAACTCAGAGTTAAACATTAAGATTATTTAAGACCAGGAATTAATGTGTAATATCCTATATTCGTAGGTTTAAGGATTGGCATCCATGTTTTCAGTATAGCCTATTCTCCACAGAACAATGACTTGAGACTAAACTGAACTTGCTCTTCTCTTCACAGATGCTGAGTTTAATTCTTCCAAAAATGCTTTTAAATGAGTAGAATAATAATAGGTACATCAAGGAACACTGGAGAGGTAAGCTGGACTCTGCTGATTGGGTCAAAAAGGACTGGTGGTAACACATAAATGCTTGTAATTAGGTTTTAACATTGACAATCCATGTAGAAACTAGAGCAATTTCATTTTTCCTTAAATAACCATATTTCAATCTTTCTGAAAACTAGGAAACATAACAGTATTTGGCAAATTTGTGATTAGATATTACTATCATCATCACTTATATGTGATATTTACAGAACACTTAATGTATGTTTTGGAGTGAGAATGCAGAAACAATCTATCTTTATCAATATTAACAAAAAGGAAACCCTAGCCTATAAAAACAATAATATCTATAGAATATCTGTAACAATACCTCAAATCTGAAGAATTAACTTTTTTTTTTTTTAATCACTGCTGGTCATGAATACAATCTTTCCTTTTCTCATCATCCTATATAATAAAAGGCTAATGTGCAAATAGCTGAACAGCAAAACAACTGAATAGTCACTATGATGTACATTGACCACCAGGGGGTGCAGGTGAAACATGATGGGTGTTGGCAGCAGGCAGCAGAGTGGGAAACATGACAGGCAGCAGCCATGGGGAGATGATGGAGCAGGTGAGTAGGGGCGCCAGACCAAGTGGCGTGCATGTCGCTGTCATCAGGGAGGGCCTTTGGTGGTTACTGAAAATTATTTGCTCCCACATGCCACGGTCCTGCTTGGCGCTCACACCTGCTGCTGGTAACAGCTCTGCTTGTACCTTCTGTCAACACCCTGCACCAGCCTTGATCCCCTCTGAGGGCTTCTCCACCTCCCTCTGCTCCTGAGGGGTGATCAGGGCAGCAGCCATAGCTCACATCTGCTGACAGTGCCAGATCTCCTTGAGCCCACTGCTGGCTCCAGCCCCCATCAGAGGGTCCAAGTGGGGCCAGCACCATCAGTGCATGGGTGTGGTGGCAATGGGAGCAGAGCTGCCAGCAGACAGGGGACCAGAGGCCTAGAGGATGGACTGAGACCTGCCCCTGTACCTACCACAGTCTTGCGGCTCACAGTTCATTTCAAGGTGCATGAACTTGTGCACTGGGACCCTAATATATTATAACAAAAAATAGGTTCACTAATTCACTTTTCTCTTAACTTTTTTTTGTGCTGGTTTTCAGAAAAAAACAGTCCTTAGTGATAGCTGTTACTGACAAACACATTGATTTACTTCTCAGCTCTAATGTGTCCACAGACAACTTCATGATATATAATAGATACTTTTTCCTCTGACCCTAAGGAGGGATGTCATTACAGGGAAACACTATTTGCCTTTCAAAAGGATTAAAGACAAATAAACAAAACATATGCTTACCCATAAAAATATAGAATAAACAAACCAAAATTCTGGAAGGTCAGAACAAATTTTAATTACTGAAACAATCTACAGCTCTTTGTGTATTTCTCAACAGAATATCGTTGTGTCTTCAACTGCCTTCTATTCAAATGATCAGCTATCTATTTCAAAAAAGCCGTTTCACAGTGCAGGTGTCTAAAATATTATAATGGTATATATGGCCTCATACAAATATCCTTGTTCAATCGATGTTTAATGTTTTATGCTTGTTATTGTGTATATACTAGTGAATAAATTAAACAAAAATGTTTCTTCTATTATATAATAGTAGAATTCATATTTTAATGGGTTTAAATGAGGCTGGGATAGGGGCAGATAAGACAAAAGAGAAATGAATCATTAAATATATAATATTTTCTCCAAGCTCATTGGAAAAAAAATAAAACCAAGAAGATAGTAGGGTCTAGGAGATAAGGGTTGGTCTATTACTTTATGTCTGGAGGTCGCAATGACTTCACAGAAAAAAGGACATTTCATTTAAGTAAAGCACACCTGGGGGTGGAACCTTCCAGGGCAGAAGGAACTGCAAGTGAAATATCCTTGAGATAGAAACACACCTGGTGTGGCAGAAGCAAAGCAATGAGAACTATGTGGCAGGAGAATGAGTGAACAGTGGAGTCATGGAAGACAGAGAAGTAGTGGCCATTGTACTGTTGTCTTTTATCTTGACTGAGATAAAAAGCTACTAGATATCTTTGTGTTGAAGAGCCACTTAACCTGATTTCCTTTTTTGAAGGATTACTCTTGGTGCTGTGTTGTGAAAAAACTCTAGGGGATTAAAGAAAGATTGAACACAGGTAGAGTTTAAGATAAGGGAGATAGAAGTCATTTACACAATCAGGGAAGGGAAGGTGGTGGACTGCAGTGCAGTGATTGCAGAGGAAGTAGTGAAAAGTGCTGGTCAGAATCTGAGTGTATTCTGAAGTGGGGGGTGCAATATTTTGCTAGTGGACTAGATTGAGGGTGAGAAAGAAACTGGTGAACTCCAGGACTGTATTTTGGGTGATTGGTCTAGGCTAGTAAGAAAAATGTGCTACTTTCAGTGATAGAAGATTTTAAAATCATGAGAAAGGTTACAACACGGAGATGAATGAGTATTATGAACTGAATTGTGTTTCCCCAAAATCCATATGCTGAAACCCTAACTCCCAGTACCTCAAAATGTGACTGTTTGTGGAGACAGGTCCTTTGAGGTGGTAATTAATATAAATTGAGGCTGTGAGGGTATTCCCTATTCCAGTCTGACTGGTGTCTTTATATGAAGGGATTAGGAGACATAGACACTAAAGATGTGTGCACAGAGGGACAACCATGTGAAGAAGAAGCAAGATGGTGGTCATTTGCAAGCCAAAGAGACAGGCCTCTGAGGAATCCTGCTGCTGGTACCTTGATCTCGAACTTACAGGCATCAGATTCCAGAGAAAGTAAATTTTTGTTGTTTAAGCTACTTCGTCTGTGGTATTCTGTTATGACAACCCTACTGAAACTAATACAGTGAGTAATGAGAGAAAGGGGTAAAGGGCACATAATAAAAATAGGACCTATTCCAATTAAAATAAAATCAAAAGCTTATTGTTAGAAAAACTTCCTGTACTTTAATAAGCAATATTTCTTAGACTTAACCAAGTGGAGGTACTGTGAAGAAATTGAAGATTTCATAAGTTAATTATGTTCTTTCAGTGAAAGCATTTTCAGTCTAGTTTAGGAAGAAAGTGCACTAAAATGATAATGGTAATGATGATGTGATGATGATGGTGGCCTTATAGAGTTGTATATGGTTGTTTAATTGTAGAAGTATACTTATTAAAATAGTTTATTGTTTTAAAAGTTATTATAGTATTAAAAGTGCCTATAGAAATAAATATACATATAGAAATAGTAAGAGATGATGACAATAATAACAGTAACACATAATAGTTAACCTTTACTTTGTCTGAGGAGAACAGTGACCCTGGTAGGTAGATAAATGGTGAGCTTGGATGTGTGGAATATGAAGTATTTATAGGATCACACTTGAGGGACGAAGGCAAAGCAGTGATTAGATGGAAAAACAATATTTCAAATGGAGCATCAGAGCTGAATCTAAAGACAAGCCTCTCAAGTAACACATTCATACTGAAACTCAGTGAGTCAAAGAGAGAACCATGGGTAAGATACATTTAGGAATTCCATGCAAGGGCCAGGGAGGAATAATAAGAAAAGTAGAAAGTAGGAGCGTTTTAATGATGGCCAAGTAATCCAAAAGAAGCATTAAAGAACCACCTCAGATATCCAATAAGATAAGGGCTGAAATGTATCAATTGAATTTGGCAATAAGGACACTATTGGCAATATCTGCCAAAAACAATTTCAATAGAGCAGAGGCAGAAGCTATAATGCAAGGAGCTCAAGAGGGAATGAGAGGCAAATAATCAGAGAGTGTCAGTGAAGACTGAAGTTTCTAAGAGTCTGTCTGAGCAGGGAAGGAGGGTAATGAAGCAATAGCATTCTAAAGGGAGGCATTTGTTGAGGCTATTGTTTGAGAAGATATGTAAAGTGAATAAAAAGAGATCCTAGCAATGTTATATGACAATATTTTGTCATTAAAGCTGAGAAAACAAAATATGATGTATGGGAAATTATCTAAATATATGCAGAATGGCAATTTTTACTCTTACAATAAAATAAATATCAAATTAATTAAGATATCGATGTGAAAAGCAAAATTTTAAAATTTGAAAAAAAAATATAGGAGGATATCTTTATGATCTCAAAGTAGGGGAAAGGGTTTTTAAAAATAAAACACAGAAAGTACAAATCATATCAAAAGGATTATTCTACTGAACCTCAGTAGAACTCTGAAGTTCTTTATGACAAAAGGCAGTATCCCCAATATTAAAACATAAGTCTCAGGCTTCAGAAGAATATTTAAAATGTTTAAGGGTGAAGGAATCACTATACAACACATAAATGGAATCTCTACACATAAATAAAAATAAAAGTCAATAAAACAATGTAAAGAATCTGACCAGCGATGATAAGGAAACAGAAGCCCTGCAGTTCCTAGCCTCTATGAAGATAGGCTCAAGATTTTTAATGTCAGGTAAATTCAAAGTAGCACATATGGTGCTAAATAAAATAGTAGAAAAGCCAAATATTCTAGAAATACCAAGTAAGAGGATATCGGTACAATATATACTAGAGTTCAATTGTAATATCTGGTTGTATTAGAAAAGTTCATAATGCACCAATTCCATGACAAAAGTTGGGGATGGGGAACATATTTCTACTTTTGTTAAATTTGAGTAGTAGGTGCCTAGGTTTTCTCTGGGCTTAAAATGTTCCCTAATGATACTTTTTTAAAAAGCCATTATTTAAAAACACATGAGCCAACAAGTGAGAAAATGTAGTACTGTCTTTGGCTGAAAAAAGTCTAACGTCAGCGAGAGGGGGTGTCGCAGGTCTCCTGACTGGAACACACATCCACCAGGAATCCCATTCCCTGAATCTTAATTCCTCTTTGGAGAAGCACCAGCATGCTCTTGGAAATGAGTCAAAATGACTCTAGGCTTATTAAATACTCTTTAAAGTGTGAGAAATAGGTATGTAATTAACATTTGCCAAAAGCGCCAATTATGACTTGATGTTTGTTCGAATTGTTTACCATCTGTCTATTTATCTATTATTTACATCCTTATTAAAACCATCCTTTCATCATATGAAAGTGTATCTGTTTCTGAAGCAAATGTGGTATATTTGGGGTGGTTTCTATGCATTTTTAAAAAACATAATATAAAGTAGGACTTTAACAAGGCCAAAGTCTTTGCCAGCTTTCCCCTAACTTCCAATTTGTGGTAATGCATTTACCAGGAAAAATACCAGTGACAGATTTCTTACTACCATGAAAGGTTTGGAAATGTTATTCCTATAATACATATAGCAAGCTACATTCCTCATCACTCCTTAGTCTAAATACAGTGATGGCACACTAAGTTTGCCAGGGCAATCTTGGTTTATTTCTATTGGCCTGGGATGCCATTCAATTTATCATTTGTTCTGAAGTTTTATTATTTTTAAAATAAAGTATTATTATTACATCACTGCATTTTTGTTATTATTACATTACCATTAATTAAGAAGGTTTGGTGGTGCTCCCAGTGTCTCACAGGGTCTCCATTAATAATTTGTGAGAATCAACTGCCACAAATGGAGTTCTTACTTAAACAGGTTTTTAAATATAATAGATGATGAATTATATCATCTCTTTTTTTTTCTGCCCTTTCTCAATGAAAAGTACTAAACATCTTATTTCAGGATGGGATATGGGGCCCTTGAGTAAAAGAACTTGTGTTCTCAGAAACCAGCAACTAGGAAGTTAACCCTTCTGGTCTCATAGTAGATGGACACTATAAAATCAGGTGTTCACCCTGGCTGCCCAATTGTCCCATTCAGGTCTATCATTGTCCATGGTAAAGTTTTCTATATACACAAGTTTTCCTGGCTACCGTTCCACTGGGCAGCGGTAAATAAGGACAATGATAGATTTGGTTTCTCTGAGATAAGTATGGACATATAAGCATAGCCCTTAGGCTGTAAGACAAAAAGTTGTCCGAGAACTATTGCTGCAATGTTGTTGTTTTGCTGTTTCTGACATGGCATCAATCTATAGCTATTTATTTCATTTTGTGGTAACATTTCATTTATTTTTTAAAATATATTTTATTGAATTTTACAGAGAGGAAGAGAGAGGGATAGAGAGTTAGAAACATCTTTGAGAGAGAATCATCAACCAGCTGCCTCTTGCACCCCCCCCCTACTGGGGATGTGTCCACAACCAAGGTACATGCCCTTGACTGGAATCGAACCCAGGACCCTTCAGTCTGCAGGCTGACGCTCTATCCACTGAGCCAAACAAGTTTTGGCACATTTTATTTTTAAAGGAAATCTTTCAATTCAAGAAAGAAAAAAAAAAAAAGGAATATGTATAGTTGGAAAAATTAGGCACTGAATCTCTGCTTCTCTGGAAAGTTGATGATGAGTATTTTTGAGCCAATGTCAGTCAAAATTCCCATACTCCATGAGGGATGTGGTGATAACTACTACCACTTGGAATCCAGAATCCTTCAAAGTTGGTAGTTGTTTTTCTAAGTTGACCAAGTAGTTGTTTCTCTGAGTTGGCCAGCCTCAAAAACAGTCTCTAGTGATCTCTGCCTCCTGGTATTCCTACCCACAGAGAGACTGAAGCCTCTGGCCAATGGCCACACAGGAATTGTGGCCTGACAGCCACTATGGAAGTGAGCTTTGTAGCAAATAGTCCAGCCATAGGTGAGTCTTGATATAACAACCAAGAGCTTTATTATAACCTTGAGTCAGAGACCACCCAATTAAGCTGTCCCTGGATTTCCGACCCTCACTGAGTCATTTTAACATAAAATTTGAGAAAATTGGTTATGCAACAATAAATGACTAATGCATTGTTGAAAGCAGACTATTATAAACACAATTATTTAACATATATAAAGTGAATTTACATACCATCCTGTGAAGCTTGACATTTCATTTGATTAAGTCACTGTTCCTCTAAATTACTTTCTTCCTTTTTTTTTTTTTTTTTTTTTTTTCTTAAATATATTTTATTGATTTTCACAGAGAGGAAAGGAGAGAGATAGAGAGCTAGAAATGTCGATGAGACAGAAACATCCATCAGCTGCTTCCTGCACACCTCCTACTGGGGATGTGCCCGCAACCAATGTACATGCCCCTGACCGGAATCAAACCTGGGACCTTTCAGTCCACAGACCAATGCTCTACCACTGAGCCAAACTGGTTTCGGCTAAATTACTTTCTTATTTTTTTCTTCAAGTTTGCTTATGAATGAACCAAAAAATAAAGCAATATTTGTTAATGTGTTAGATCAGCAGAAGAAATTTGCAAACAGTGGATATACCAGTTATATGAGACTATATGAGATGTTTTAATTAGAAAATTCATTAATTTTCAAAATAATTAAATTTTGGGATACTATTAATGAAATTAAATATTTCAAAATGCTTTTTGTCAGATGCAAAATGTCCAACATTGTTATGAATGCTGTTGTAATTGAGTTAGAAAGTTCCTGAGATAAAATTATTTGGTTTTGAGCTGAAGGCATGCATATCAAATTCAGATTTCAGCTAAAAAAATCATATCATTATTTATTTTGATAATAATAAAATATATTAGAATTAAAAACTTTTTGAAGCAGAAATGTACTGAAGGATTGAATTTTAGACAGATATAATTTATTAGAGGACCATTCATGCACTGGTGGGGTCCCTCAGCCTGACCTGTGCCCTCTCACAATTTGGGACCCCTTTGGGGATGTCGAAAAGCCAGTTTTGGCCCAATCACTGCAGGCCAGGCCAGGCCCAGGGACCCCACCAGTGCACAAATCCATGTATTGGGCCTCTAGTACGCATCTAAGAGCTTTAATTAATCTTTTCCTACCCCCTCCCGACCCCTTTCCCTCTGAGATTCATCAGTCTGTTCCATGTTTTCATACCTGTACATTGAGTGTCTGTCCCCTGGTGGTTAGTGCTCATCATAGTTACCAGTCGAACGTTCTATTAGGCTTTTTTAAGTATAGATAGTAATGCCTAGAGTAGTTGTGATGTTAATATAACTAAATTTATAGTTTTTCATATTTATATTTTATGTACAAATTTGAAATAACTAAATGACCAAATTTTTGTGATGAAGCTGGTACTGAATGCCTAAAACTATTTCAGACAACACACATGCTTTCTCATTTTTTTTGCCTATCTTTAGATTGAAACGGTGGATTTTGATTGTAGTATGTATAGTTGACATATTTTTCAAAATAAGCATTGACAAAATATTTGACCAGCTTTGTCTATGGGTCTAGTAATAATTAATGTCGTTTTTTAACATTCGTTTAAAATCTTGTTTGGCGTTGACTTGTATTGACATAACCTTCAAACTCGTGGTATCTACAGAACGTGTGAAGTGCAATTAACAAGTTTTGCTTGAAAAAGTTTGTGTTTGGTTTGGTTTTTGTTGCAAAACTAGGGCTAAGAAGATGGCGGATGAAGAGCATATTCGGCACTGCATGCTTTACGAGTTCCAATTAGGAAGAAAAGCAAGTGAGGCTGCAAAAATCATCTGTAGTGCTCTTGGTCAAGATGCAGTTAGCGCCAGAAAATGCCAGCGTTGGTTTGAGAAATTTTGCGAGGGAAATTTTTCGTTAGATGACAAGAGTGGTCGAGGCCGTGTGTCCAATTTTGATCAAGAAGCTCTTCAAGCTCTTTTGGTGCAAAATCCTCAGATTACCCAACAAGAGCTTGCGACAACTTTAAATTGTTCACAAAAAACAATTTCCAATCAATTGCATGCACTTGGCAAAGTCCAAAAGTTTGGAAAATGGGTTCCTCATGAGCTGACCAACAACAACCGTAATCAAAGAGTCACAATTTGCAGTTCGCTCCTCTCTCGTCAAAACCGTTTGCCGTTTTTAGAGCAAATTGTTACCGGAGATGAAGAATGGATGCTGTATGTTAATTTGAAAAGGAGGCCTTAATGGTTGGACAAAAATGAGGCTCCGCAGCCCACGCCAAAACCTGACTTGCATGCGAAAAAAGTGATGTTGTGTGTTTGGTGGAATTTTAAAGGAATTCTTCATTATGAACTTTTACCATCTACCCAAACCATTACAAGTGCAGTGTATAGTGCCCAACTGGAAAGGTTAGCCCAAGCTTTAAGAGAAAAAGAACCCGCGCTGATTAATCGGAAGGGCGTAATTCTTCACCACAATAACGCACGACCGCACACTGCAAGAATCACTGCTGAAAAACTGCGCCAGTTGGAATGGGAAGTTCTCCCTCAACCTGCATATTCTCCTGATATTGCCCCTTCCGATTACCATTTGTTTCGTTCTTTGCAAAACTTTCTTCTTGGAAAAAAATTTAATAATGAAGAATGCCTCAAAAATGCATTGACCGAATTTTTTGCATCAAAATCACAAGAATTTTACAACATAGGGATTAAAATGCTTCCTGAGCCTTGGGCACAAGTAGTAGAAAACAACGGCAACTATATTGTTAATTAAATTTTGTTGTATTGTTTAAATAAATTCGATTTAAAAAAGTATTAGAAAACGACATTAGTTATTACTAGACCTAATAGTAAAAATAATTGTGAATTAATAACCTCTGCATGGAGGCAAAAAGAAAAAAAAAGTAACTGTCAATATAGTTGGGTTGAAATATATATATTTTTTAATTTCAAGAAAATTTTAGAATGGAGAATATTCTCCATTTAGGAAAATTTGCTCTGAATTTACTAGGTATCTTAACAGAGATAAATTAAATACTTCCTGAATTTAAAATATTATGGTTTACAGAAAATAATTAATAAAGCATTCATTCAGTCAGTCAATCACTTTTGTGTATACATATTTCCTAGCCAATAAATGGCAACTTTGAAGATTATTTCAGTCAAGTTTTACAAAAAAAGATTAAAGTAATAAATTCATATATAATTTATTAATAGAAAACTACCATTGTGATGATTTGGAAACTAAAAAGCTAAGATATGACTATGACTATTTAAATTATAGAAATAATGCTGAAATTGGTTTGGCTCAATGGATAGAGCATCGGCTTGGGGACTGAAAGGTCCCGGGTTTGATTCCGGTCAAGAGCATGTACTTTGGTTGCAGGCATATCCCCAGTAGGGGGTGTGCAAGAGGCAGCTGATTGATGACTCTCTCTCATCGATGTTTCTAACTCTCTATCTCTCTCTTCCTCTCTGTAAAAATCAATAAAATATATTTTTAAAAAATAAAAATAAAAAAAATAAATTATAGAAATAAGATTCAAGAGTAACTAGTCTACTTATTTTTAAATGTGGAGAAAATTAATGTAAAAATATAAATACAAAATGAATAGAAATATATAATAATGTCATGCATAACTTGTAATTAAGTATTAGGTAATATACATAATTAGATTAAAATCTCTATATAAAAGCCCAAATGACCATTTGACCGGTTGCTATGATGCACACTGACCACCAGGGGGCACACACTCAATGCAGGAGCTGCCCCCTGGTAGGCAGTGTGCTCCCACAGTGGGAGCACAGCTCAGCTGACCTACAGGCACAAGATGCAAGGCTCATGGCTGGTGAGGGCAGCTGTGGTGGCACAATCCTCTCCTGCCTCTGTGGTAGAGAAGCAGCAAGAGAGGCAGGCACAATGGGGCCAGGATGAGTGGAAGTGGTGCAGGGCCTGCTCTGGCTTGGGCTTAGGCTCCTCCCTCCTTGGCTGCCTGCCGCTTCATGCACTACTACATCCCTTGGGGGATGTCAGATGGCCGGTTTCAGCACCATCCCCACGTCCTAGTATAATATAATAGAAATTGTAATGAACGTTCTTGCTTATTTTTCAAATACTCATATGTTGTTATGGGTATTTTTATTCTTGAAATTAAAGTTATTAGAACTATTTTATAGGTCTCCTAATATATGTAAACCACTTTTTATTTACTAACTGTACCAAATTATTTTAGACATTTTTAGTGATCATTTTAAGGCTACCTTGGTTTCAACAATAAATAAATAAATAAATAAATAAATAAATAAATAAATAAAGTATCCCCACAGTTATTTTAGGTATATTTCACAGGAAAGAGTGTAGTCCAGGTTTGCTGACCAGAAATAAACACCTCCACACTGCATGAAAGAATTGAATGGGCCAAAACCAGTTTGGCTCAATGGGTGGAGTGTCAGCCTGCAGACTGTAGGGTCCCAAGTTCAATTCAGGTCAGGAGCATGTACCTTGGTTGCGGGCACATCCCCAGTGGGGGGTGTGCAGGAGGCAGCTGATGGATGTTTCTCTTTCATCAGTGTTTCTAACTCTCTATCTCTCTCCCTTCCTCTCTGTAAAAAATTAATAAAAATATATTTAAAAAGTTAACTATATTAAAAAAAAGAATTGAATGGTAAGTAGTAAATTGTGTCAAAATTAAGAATGTATACACACTTATTCATAATTTTATCCATTTTTAGACAATGTAATTTAAGTCCTATAACAGGAAAAAGAATTTTCTAATGATTTAAAATATAAAAGCTAATCAAAACTTGTGTTAAAATAATTTAGGTGGATAGCCAATATAATAAGTTGAGGTATAGCTTTGTTTTCTTTTCTACTGCATGGATAGAGGTAAATATTTATCTTAGATTTCACTCGCTATAGGACATTTTCTGACTTCTCAAAGTGATTCCCATCCCACTGTGAATGCAGACTGTTTTTGTAAATATTGTGGATGTGTAAAGTCAGAGTGATTAAGCTACAAGGAGAATGTCTAAATCCTAAAACAATTCAGGAAAGAAGTACATAAAGGTGAAGCAAAGAATAAAGACACTCTGCAAAATTGCAACTTGCTATTCTTCCCTTCCAGGGAGCTTTTGTGCTGAGAGTAAAGCATGGCGCCTAACATAACATTTTAAAATATAATTTTTTCTGTGGTTAGTGAGTTTCCTGAATTGTCTCCCAATCCAGAAAACTGACATAAACTACATGCAATGTATAATGGGTTCAGAAGACAGGC
The DNA here is from genome assembly GCF_014108245.1 of Pipistrellus kuhlii. Lineage (NCBI taxonomy): Eukaryota > Metazoa > Chordata > Mammalia > Chiroptera > Vespertilionidae > Pipistrellus > Pipistrellus kuhlii. The sequence goes on from NW_023425404.1 coordinate 3,302,233, forward strand.
TTCCTTTAATTTATTACTTATTGACATTTCTTTCTCACTAGATAAAAAGGCAGAACAATTGCCTAGGATTATCCCCTTTTTGGTAACAGAAGATCTGTAACTGGAAGCACACAGTTTTTGCCCATCAATCTTCCTCTTCCTCTTCTTTTTCCCCAATAAATAAAAGGTGTTTCAAATTATCCATTAAAACTTGTAAAACAATAATTTTAGCAGTTTCAATAGCATATCTCAGTATGCCATCCAATGTTTTGGAGGTCTTAAAGAAGGCCCACATTCAGGCAGTATAACCTGTGCCTAATACAACTATAATTTACCCTGGGTTTCCTAATTATGAGAGGCAGCTATTATAAGAAAAAATGAAACAATTTCTTTCCAAATCCTGGACATACAACAGCGCAGTATCACAAAGAATGTGGGAAAGAGATCCTTCCTTTGCATCTGGTAAAATTGATTGCAAGGAAGTAAGAAAGGCAGGATGCTCTCAGAGGGTTACTGAGATAAATTTCATCTGTACCCGTTCAGGCCAACCTTTCTGCCCCTTTCCAAATCAATCCTGGAGCTGCCAAGTGCTGCTTTGTGAGTGGGAAAAAAAGAGGAAAATAACAATAAGAAACAGTGCAGAATCTGACCACCAGAACCTGCTGCACTGGAGGATTCTAAGTCTGAGTTAGACCTGAGGAAATTTGGAGTCACATGACTTTTAGACTGTTCATTTAGGCACAGAGGTGGGGAACCATTTTTCTGCTAAGGGCCATTTGGATATTCATAACATCATTCTTAGGCCATACAAAATTATCAGCTTAAAAATTATCCTATTTTCAGTAAAACATTTAATTAATTCAGCCCTAATGACTTGGTATGGCCAGACCAAATGATTTCATGGACCTTATATAGCCAGAGGGCCAGACATTCCCCACCCCTCATTTAGGGTAACTCAGCAACCGAGTATGCTTGTGGTATTTCAGGTTTTAGGACTGAGAGTCTCACATCAGGAATACCTGTGTCTTGGGCAAAGCTGGATTGCTGGTCAGCCTAGCTGCAGTGCCATTTTGTTAAATAAATTACCTAAAAAGCTGTGAAAAATAGTATGGGGCTGGCATAATGGGGTTGATCAATGATTAAAGTATTTGTGGTTAAGGATGAAGTCATAAAAAATAAATTTACTCTCTGCTTGCATCAAATCATTCAATAAACCACTCCCACTTTTCTTATATGTCTGCTTCCCCAAACTCACTGGGTTATCAGCCATGCTGGGAAGAGTATAAATACAGCTTAAAACAAGAAGAAATGTTTGTATCATGAAGAATAAATATATAAACAATTGTCACACTCTTTTCTGCGTTTTCCTCATGTTTCTGCCCAAAGTAACAGAAGTATATGGTATTAAAACATTGTACTATGTATTCTGTCTAAGTAGGTGCCAGAGAAGAAAGTCAGAACTCTGCTTTAAAGTAAACTAAACTCAACCATCTTTCAAAAGATAAGATTTAATAAACCAAATAAACTAATGATCAAAAATACACCCAGAGACTTAGAAGCATGAACAGACTATTGAACCTCAGAAGGAAGGCAGGGGAGGGTGGGTGGGAAGAAATCAACAATGAATTTGTATGGATATATGCATGACCCATGGATGCCCACAATGGGGTGGTGAGGGCCTAGTGGGGGTAGGGGGTAGTGGGCTGGAAGGGGTTGATGGGAGAAAAAGGAGGACCTATGTAATACTCTCAACAAAGATTATAAAACTAATTAGAGATGATTATAAAATAGTTATTCATATGGAAATCATTGCGTATACATTTCCATATCATCTCTGTTTTTACAATTAAAAAATGAAATACTAATCAATAAAATAGTTTTTATATGTAAATTCTCTGTTTTATATCCAAGACATAACATTGTAAGAGAAAACCCTGTTTTTTCCCATAGCTTTGCCCATGATGAAGTCAACATATGGTAGATAATGGTGCAGTATTACATCAGGTAACAATAAAATATTTATAAGACAAAAGTTTGAATATGAAAGGACTCATGTGCTCATGTTTTCCATCACATTATTCAAAAAATTATGCCAATCATTTTAAATGGGTATTTAAAAAAAATGGCTATTAAAAAAAAAAGATATCAGTTTAACCTGAAGAACTGTTATAATATTTTACTTTTCAAACCAAAGACTACTTTTACCTGCTCTATTACTTCAATAATCATGACTTTATTTCAGTTTCATTTCTTCATTACTTATGGCCTTTTACTAGGGTCCCTTGTTGGTAATTATCATAATTTGTTAGTAGAGAAAAAGCAACAACAAGATAAATGAATAAATAACATATTTGCTATTCTTCTCTTTGCTAATCTCTAAAACTGAACCTCAAGGAACTATGTGGGGGTGCTTTACTGCTGGCCAGCTGTGAGTTCCTTTTAATTGACTCCAAAATATCACTGAAGCAGCTATTCAAACTTGTGCAGGAGACCAAAACCTATCAAGGTAGGCAATGCTTCATTTTCCACCAGACTCTTGTTGAGAAGTCATTAAAAAAAAAAAAAGTTGCATCATGAAAACCTGTCTAAAGTTCTCCATTAATAACCTTTCTGTCCGATAACTTAGAGGGGCACCAAGGGTAGAAGACCTCTGAATAGCTCACCCAGGGGCCAACATTTATCTGGAAATAACATGAAGCCTGGATCCCTTGTGCAAATTGTCAGAATGTTAGCTTCCAGTCTCGGCTGAAAACCTTATAAATAAGCAAGGTCTTTCATGTTGTGTTTCAACATTTCTCACTCCAGCCTCTGAAAGAAATGGAAACAAACCTTGTCTATGTCTATGAAGGCCCTAGAAAGGAGGATGAGTTTCAAGGCTGTTCTTCCAGAAGGGTGAAAGGTCGGTCGGGGAGTAAAAAGAACATGAAAATGGTTCTCATCCCACTCTAGTTCTTCTTCAGGCTGACTCCTCATTCTTAATGGGGATGGATGGAGTTGCAATATGACATTCATGCACATGATCACATTTCCATGACTGCTTTCTTTCCATTTATGAATATGTCTGTGTAACATGGAATAAGAGATTTCAGGACACATAGAATACCACTAACCCTAGCTCCTGTTTATAAGTATCCATTTACAAATTACTGTATCTGAGTGTATTTTCAGATGTACATGTTCATTTCTATTTCATAAATGCAACTAAAGGTTATGTTATTATGCATTGGGACATCAGTATAAGAGCCAGCTCTCATTCTTACTTTCATGTTAGAAGTTTTCACTTCTTAACTTGGCATATACTTAAAGTTTAAAGTACATTCATCTGTATTATCGTATATGAGTCACACTATTTGAAGTGATGGGGAGATAGTGGTATCCCATTTTACAATGGAGGGTAATGCTGACTCTTTGGGATAAAGTGACTTACCCTAGGAAAAGTAGCTTACTGAGAGTAAGAACCACAGCTTGTAAATAAGGTCGTCTGACATTATGTACATGGCCTACTCTTTCAAAAAATACCTTGTGAAGTTCTATTAGATTCAAACATATTTTATGTATTATGTATTATTATATTTGATAATAAATATTAACAAAGAATTAAAAGTCCAGACAGCTTTCCTCACCGCAGAGAGAATCCTTATTGCAGAGCTGGAGTCAAGCATTTTGACCAATTACTCTTTACCAAAGATTTTCTTATGCATTGTATTATACAGATCCTGCCATTATTCTGGAACAATTTTATTCTTGTTTTACAAAGATGTGTATGGTTATGTTTCAAGAGAGCAGCTGCATACCCAATACACAACTAAAAATTCATGCTTTAGAACTGGAATGGAGATTCCACAGCTTGAAATTTCAGCTCTAGTTCATACCATCAGATGTGAAGGAAACAAAGTAGAGAGAGTGTGAATTGCCTATTAAGTTTAGATTATGTAGGCTGAGAGGTCTTTGCTATGAGTCTATGGCATTCAACTAAAAATATATCTTCTCACATGATCTCACTTATATGTGGAATCTAATTAACAAAATAAACTGATGAACAAAATAGAACCAAGAGCATGTAAAGATCATTGAATCTCAGAAGGAAGGGAGATGGGGGAGGGGGAGGAGCAGGAAGAAATGAACCAAAGAAGTTATATGCATATATAAATTGCCCATGGACACAGACTACAGTGTGGTGAAGGACTTGGTGGGGTGGTGCAGAAACCAGAAGAAGGGGGACAATGGAGGGATAAAAGAGGGACACCTGTAATACTCTCAAGAATTTTTTTTAAAGGATCTTTGCAACTAGAATGGAACAGAGACTATCTGAAGAAAATATTTTTTTTTTAATGATAAAGTCAAGTCTATATGTTTGGAAAACAATTTAATCTGGATGTATTTCATTTACTGCAATAACTTAATTATTAAAGGTATCTTCACATTATATGTACAAGTATTGCTGTTCTTAACAACTCTAGAATGGATCCAAGTGATTAATCATAATCAATTATCATTCTATTTAATAAAAGCATAATATGTCAAGTGTTTGACTATTCAACCAATTATTATGACACACACTGACCACCAGCGAGCAGGCAGTCTAACTCATAGGTTAGCTTGCTGCTGAGGTTCAGTTGATTGGGACTGGGTGAGAGGGGCTGGACATGCCCTGGATGAATCACTGCACCAGGCCCTAGTTTTTATAAATTTTGGCTGCCTATAAAGGAAAATTAAAAATATTTTTCCTTAAATTGCTCTTCAATTGATTCCAGAAGGAAAAGAAAAATTGCTAAAAATGTAAAAAATTAATTAATTAATTAATTAAATAAAAAATTGGGGGCAGGCCAGTGTTGCCCAGTGGTTGATCATCAACCCATGAACCAAGAGGTCATTTTTTGATTCTCAGTTAGGGAGCATTCCTAAGTTGCCAAGCTTGATCCCTTGTAGGAGGCATGTAGAAAGTAGTCTATCAATAATTCTCTCTCATTATTGTTGTTTCTATCTCTCTCTCCATTTCTCTCTGAAATCAATAAAAACATGCTTTGTTTTGTTTTTTAAATTGGAAACTAGAAGATCTTTAGTTCTGGTTGTGCATATTTCTTGTGTTACCTTGGCTGAATTTCCTAAATAATGTGTCTCATTTGTAAAATGGAAGTAATATTTGATCATGCTTCATGAGACATGAGATAAGGGAAAATTAATTTATTTCTCCCTCAGAAGAATATTATAAAGTAAGACATAATTTCTATAATTCTTTCTAGTTTGGGACTCAATCTGCCAAAAAGAGAATGAAAACTATGCAAAAGGGGTTTGCAATGGGAAATCAAAGCAAGAGTGTGAGCCTATGAGACAGGCACTGATGCTAGCGCCAATCATTTTATTGGCTGTTCAATCTATATCCACATGTCCAGAATAATCATTAGATTATGTACATTCAGGGATAACAAAAAAATTAGGCACTATACAAAAAAAATCTAATTTTTAACTGACATAATTCTTTGCTTTTCAGTTCATTTAAAATTTTGGGAGGTGTGCAAACACAGACTATACTACCACAGCACCATTTACCAATGGAATTAAAGTCCAAATATATGTACATATCAAAACTGATCTAATCTTTAAATTTCTCTTTAATGCTTTTCCCACAAGACTTTTCATTTTCATATTGCATGTAGATCATTTGATTTTTAAGATGGAAAAATAAGGAGTACAGAGCCATTTTTAAAACTGCATATTTTTAGAGAGAAAGTGCCTGTTAAGTATAATTGTGAAGAAATTATTCTGAGGACTCTTTTTAAGAGTCTTATCAACCTCAGACTTTAATACTCGACCTTTGTAATTACATACTTCCTTGGGGGCTTTATGAGTCCATTTCTTCCACCAATTGATAATTTGACAAAACAGTAATATAACTATTTTGTGAGTAATACTTCAAGCTATTTGATTCTCAAACTAAGGAGTTAATGTTATAAGACCTTACAAAGTACTGTAGGCCATTTCACTAATGAGAGACAATCAATCACCTATTTCTTCAAGCCCTATTGTGCCTCACCTCCATGATTAAAAGAGTTAAACTTGCAGAAAATATATTGAAATTAGGAAGATTTCAATGCTCTCTTTGTATACTAAATTAATGGGAAGGGGACGAGAGGAAAAAAAATAACTAAGAAAATCTTGGAGATGAAAGCATTGCAAATAAATTGTGCATTTGGATGATCATCGAATAACCTTTCCTGTCTCTTTCATGTGTTGCTTTGGGAACGTATTAATCTTTAAAGCCCTCTTACATTATAAATATTGCTTATGGCACAAATCATGCAAATGTATCCCCCTTTCATTACTTCAGAGCTTCTCAGGTCAAGAGTTATCATTCAGACAACATCAACTACTCCAACTAAATCGTGTTATATATCTATGTCAGTTCATATTTAAATGCATGATGTAGCACCATGATAAATGCTTCCTGGCCTTTGGCAAAGGTAGTACTGAGAGGCTCTGTTTAGAAGAGAGGGATTTTATAGTTTAAGAGCACAGTTCCCAGGGAGTTGAGCAAATAATAAGCAACCCCTTTGCTCAAAGAATTTTCAAAATTGCAAGAAATGATGTCAATGGTTTTAGGACCAGAGTGTATTACAAACAGCCCTATGGATACCCATTAGAGAGGGTGAGAGCATATCCCTCTTAGCTGTCAAAGGGTCCAGAGAGAAACAACATACCACAGAAAAATTTATGATAAAATGGTATGTGGAAGCACTATCTAGAACTGCTTTTAAATAAATTTATGAAACCTTTATATCAAGAGTCAAATGTTCTCTTATGAGGATTCCTCCTCTCTAGCTTCCAAAGATGCACATACCCTCATCATATTACCAGTATAGATGCCCAACTTTCTTCATTAAACATTTCAAATCTGTTTAAATCATTTTAAAAAATATATTTTATTGATTTTTTTCTTTTACAGAGAGGAAGAGAGAGGGACAGAGAATTAGAAACATTGATGAGCAAGAAACATAGATCAGCTGACTCCTGCACACTCCCTACTGGGTATGTGCCTGAAATCAAGGTACATGCCCTTTACTGGAATTGAATCCGGGACCCTTGAGTTCACAGGCTGATACTCTATCCACTGAGCCAAACCGTTAGGGCTAAATCCTTTCTTGATGAGTAGTTCCAAGAGGTCAGGGCATCCTCTTAGCCAATGATTAAAAACTATAACTAAAAGGCAAAAAAGTCTAAGTTATCCAAGATACCTACATGATAATGATATGTACATTATCTTTTTAAAGGTAATAATCTTGACAGTCCATGTACTTGTATCAATTATATAACTAATTTAGGAGATTATTCTTTAAAATATCTCTAATATATAATTCAAGGAATAAAATATATTTTATTCAATAGAATTACTTAATCTTCCATACATTACCTGACTTGACCTAGAGTGATAGCAGCTAACATGTATTTACTTTGGTTAGGCACAAGATTTTGTTAAATGTGTTCCACATTTCCCCTATTTTATTAATTTCTACAACTCTATTAACTAGTTTTAATGTTCTCATTTTGCAGGTAAGAAAACTGAAGTTGAGAAGTGTCAAGATCACACAGCCAATACATAGCATGTGGATCTGGAGTCCAGGAATCTGTAACCAGAGCTTGTCTTTATATTGCCTCAAGGGATCCACAGTGAAATACAAATTAAAGACAAGGATTCACTCTTTTTGAAAATATTAAAAATAATCTATTGAGGAAAACTATCAAAGCAGGGTTTCAGAGCAAGAACAGCCTCTTAGAATAAATGTCTTGTTGTAGCCTGTGGTGGCAGGGATTGGGATGGGGGTGGAATAAAATTCTTATTAGGAGATATAAAGCCTAATATATTTGCAAAGGGAAGAATTATACCTCAGTATGTACAGTTCCTCAGTCAGTCCCCACACAAGTCAAAACTAAGGAGATTAAAAAAAATGATGTTATAATGATAATGCAAGTGAAAATGATGAAGAAAAATAGCTTCTCTATGCAAGTTATAAACTAAACATAAACTTAGTTTGTTAGATGACATGAAACAAAAACATTGGCAGAGAATTAATCTTTGCATTCATGTTTATAGATGGGAAAATACTGCAAATTTGGAGAGCTGAATTAAAGATGGCCCAAAATATACAACATTTTCATAACTGGGGTGAAGTGCTTTGCAAAAGCTTATCAGTGCCAGTAATTTAATTTGTTATCAAGATGATAAACAGAGTGAGTTCATATGTCACTCTACCCTTAGGGGTAGGACTCCATCCCAACCAGAGGAACACTGTAATTTTAAACATGACTATGAGGCCTTTGAAGTGGTTATAGCAACTCCTGATGAAGTTCAAAGATAAAAAAAAAGAAAGAAAGAAAGAAAGAAAAAATAATAATGGAAGAACCACCTTTTAATTAGTGATGAATCTTGATAAGTGTCCTCATTTTCAATTTCTGTTACTACATTTGAGCCTAACAATGCCATTGGATGTATATAGAATTTAAATCTGAAGCAACTGATCAAAACACTGCAATAATGCCCTAGCAGGTTTGTCTCAGTGGATAGAGCATCAGCTTGAGGACCAAAGGGTTCCAGATTTGATTCTGGTCAAGAGTACGTACTTTGGTTTCAGGTGCCTTCCTGGCCTGGGCCATGGTAGGAGTTTGTACAGGAGGCAACCTATCAATGTGTTTCTCTCACATCAATGTTTTTCTCTGTCTTTCCCTCTCTCTTCCACTTTCTCCAAAAGCAATGGAGGATTAAAAACAAACAAACAAAGCAAGAACACACACACACACACACACACACACACACACACACACACACACACACAAATTGAAATTATTTTCTGAGATTCACATTTAACCATTACTGAATTCAATTAAGTTGTCTTCATAGAGTTGTTCAGTTTTGTTTTCAAGTTTGTTCCAGAATATTCTAAAAACTTTCTACAATTTCTATTTTACTTGAACTATAGTACCGATGACTTCCCTAACTTATTTAAAATAGTAGGGTATGATTGATTTCTTAGTGACAAACCTGACATTAGTATTATATATAAAAATATATATCATTAAAGGCCCCAGGATTTGATCTCTCATACCAGGGAGCCTACAGAGAAGAAAATTTTGAATGACTCAGAAGACAGTGCCAGCTGTAAGCCTTGCTGGGCTCCACCTCTATGCACTGATCCTTGTTGAACAAAGAGAACAAAGGACCACTGCCATTTCTTATCATTTCCACACCAAAAGCACTCCCACCTTATCCCTCATCTAAAACCTTCTACCTAGAGACTTACTGGTAAAGACACATTCCCTTGGTGGCATCTCAACAGAGGGAAATGAGGCAAACCAAAAAATCTGATGTGGAATTATTGCTTCAGATTATCTAATAAAATAATCATTAAGCATTTTCTATAGAAAGGCAAATGGTAGATACTTTTGGCTCTATGAGCCAGCTAATACCTGTCTCTGCAAATCAACTCTGGTTTTGTAGCACAAAAATAGTCAGGGACAACACATACATACACACATACATACATTATATATATATATATATATATATATATATATATATATATATATATACACACACACATAAATGGACATGACTATGTTCCAATCAAACTTTGTTTACAAAAATAGACAGAGTTCCAGGTTTGGGTGCAAGGATGCTTAGTTTACCAACTCCTCCATGAACAAAGTAATTTATTTTTTATGTTGATTGGGGTAGGATATAACAGATTTAAAATAAAACTTATTTAGCCTGATTTTAATCTTTATATTATGTTTGTGTCAAATACATAGTCATTTCCAGACATCATTTAAAGCCCCCAAAATAAATCATTTATCTATGCATGCAATGTGATCCACACACAGGTCTGTAGAAATTCACCAATACTCCTTGCTATAGACTGAATGCTTGTGTTTCTCCAAAATCCATGAACTGAAGTGTTAATCTCCAATGCAATGATATTTGGAGGTGCAGTCTTTGGGAGGTAATTACATTATGAGGATAGAGCCCTCAGGATGGAATCAGTGCCCTTATAAGAAGAGACACCAGAGCCTAGCTAGTGCGGCTCAGTTGGCTGAGTATAGTCCCAGGCACTAGGAGCTCAGTGGTTCAATTCCTCTTAGGGGCACTTGCCCAAGTTGCGGGCTGGATTCCCAGTAGGGGGCATACAAGAGACAGTCAATCAGTGTTTCTCTGTCTGTCTGTCTCCCTTCCTCTCTATCAAAAAAAAAAAAATCAATGAAAACATATTTTTTCAAAGAAAGAATACCAGATAAATTATTCTCTTTCTGCCATTTGAAGACACAGCAAGAAGATTATTATGTGCAAAGCAGAAAAATGGCTCTCACTGGAACTCAGCCATGCTGGTACTCTGAACTCAGATTTCCCAGTTTCCAGAGCTGTGAGAATAAGATTTCTGTTATATGAGACACCCAGTCTATTGTATTATAATTTGTTTAACAACCCAAGCTGAATATGATACTTTCCAGGTTTTCTTTTCTTTTTTTTTTCTTTTTCTCCTTCCCTTCACTTTTCTTCCTTTCTCCCTCCTTCCCTTCCTCCCTCCCTCCCTTCGTCCTTCTTTCTTTCTCTTCTTCCTTTCTTTCTTTCTTTCTTTCTTTTTTTCTTTCTTTCTTTCTTTCTTTCTTTCTTTTCTTTCTTTCCCCCCCCCCTCTCTCTCTCTCTCTCTCTCTCTCTCTCTCTCTCTCTCTCTCTCTCTCTCTCTTTTCTTTCGTGTGTGCCTTGAAGAGATCACAGGCTCTACCAACCTGGGGAAAAGTATGCCACTCTAAAATCATAGCTATTGGATTACCATTCCCAAAATAAATCATGACCTTTTTTTTTTTAACATTGGTTTGTTTGCACATGGTATTTTGTCCTTGCTCTCTAGAATTCTCTCTCCACCCACCTCCACTTTCAGAAAAACAACAACAACAACAACAACAACAACAACAACAAAAAACCTACTCACACTGCAAGGTTCTTATTACATTCCATTTATTGAGAAGGATCTTTCTGCCATGTCCCTACCAACAGAATAGTGGTTTCTTTCTAGATCATTTTGCACTAGATATCTTTATAGCATTTATTAGATCATATTGTAATTATTTCTTTGCATATATCATACTCTTCAAATGAAGAGTATACTTTTTTCATTTCTGATTTTCCAAAGTCTAACTTTTGGGCAAGCACTTCATTGGTAATCAGGAATTGAATAAAGAAGGAAAGAAGGGAGAGAAAAAGATGAAGGCAGAGAAAATAAAGAAAAATAAATAAATAGGATTGAATGAAGAAACTCAATTGCATTGGTGGAGCAAAGAATTGTGTACTTAGTAATATGAACATTGTATAAGTTTTTGAAGCTATGACTGATATCATTAGACATGAAGTATATATAATATACCATTTTAACAATGGTGAAGGTTTCTAAAGAAGTTAGACTTAGAATATCATCACTTATTATTTTATAGAAAACCATGGTTTAAAATGCTCAATAATCACAAATGCTATATCTTTTATTCTTATTAATTCAAAGAATTAATTTAGGCACTTTCATTAGGAAAAATGGTTTCCAAGGCAGATGGGTGTGTTGGGGAGTGAATTCACTTACAAACTAAACAACATCAACATATCTGTTGTAGTACTTCAACACTGAATAAATTAATTTGTATTTAATTCAATTAACTTAATAAATTTTTAATGTTTCCAGTGTTTGGTGTTTTTTTTTTTTTTCCTTAATACCATTAGTCAGGGTGAACTGAGGTGAAGGGAATTTTTAGTACTTTAATGAGCATATAATTGTCAACTTATAAAATAATTTTCTTGTATTATCAAAATAATTTTAGGCAGCCAATAAACTAAAATCTCAAAAAAGTACTTAAATTAATGCTGTTTGTATTTATAACTTTATGTATATACATTTTTTTCTCATTCTCCCTTCTTTACTTTAGGCTGTTTTCTGCTTCCAGAAGAGAAAATATTACACTGAATACATTTAGTATATTTTTATCTATACTGAGTGCTGTTAGTTATTGAAATCAGCAATTGTAATAATAATGAGAACAAAAATTAAGTTTTAAAAAGTCTCATAATAAATCTGTTTTAGTTCAATTAACCCTCTAGGAAAGCTATTTCCCAAAAATATATTAAAGAAGCTGTTGCTCATCTTGAACTAATATAATATAATCGATGCTTCCAAAGACATCTTATTGGTTTTACCTGCTACTCACATACTCATTCTCTTCAGGCAGCTACATAGCAGGAGACAGATGTGACAGAAACCACATAAATATCATTTATCAAAATAATTAGCAGTATCATTCTTGACCTTTCTTATCTGTGTGTTATTTAAGGTTTTAAACATCTCAACTTTTCCACTTGTTTTTATGTTTCTATGTATCTATATGCTTTTGAGATTTAAGACAAACAATACAAATATTTTCTTTATAAAAACTGTTCTAACCTCCCTCCAGGTAATTTTAAAATCTCAGTGGATAGAGCATTCAAAGAAAGCCTGGATATTAAGGTGCTCCTTGGTGCAATACCCACAAAGGTTGTGAGCAGCCTTCCGAATCTCATTCCAGTCACAGAGGATGTTGAGTTGGCAGTTCTTGCTGGCTGTTAGCCAGTGGGTTTTCTCAGTGCTCCGGACTTGCATTTGTGCTGAACCAAGGAGATGCCCACTTTCTGTTTCACATTTCAAGCCTTTATTTCCTCAGCCTTTAATGAGTTTTATGGGTGAACAAGCCAGATCAGCTAAGGTAAGCCACTGTCATTCTCTACTAAAGCTTTCCACTTTATAAGAATCGCCCTGAAACTGAACTTCTAAGAATTGTTTATTTGGACAGGGTCACATGACCATATTCTTACTATGGTTTCCTTGCATCAAGGAAATAAGTTGAAGTTCTGAGTTTCAGCCCTCTTTACCACTTACTGACTATGGGAAGTCATTAGCATTTACAAGTCTCAGTTTCTTGATAATAAAATGGGAATAACAATGTCTTTCTTGCCCATCTCCCGAGATCCTAGTGAACTTAAATGAAGTTATGTATGTGAACATGTCTATAACTTGTGTAGCACAAGAGAATAGAAATGACTCCTCTTCCTACTGAGGAATCAGATATGAGGCAATAAATCTTAATCTTTAAAATATACTTTGTGGTTCTGAACTTTTGAAAGAATGCATGTTTAACCATATCTTGATATCCTGTTTATTGGACAGATATCTGTAAAAAAAAAATGAAACGAGGCCACATTCTCACACCATACACAAGAATAAATTCAATATGGATTAAGGACACAAAATATTTGACTCAAAACCATAAAAATTCTAGAAGAAAACATAGGCAGGAAAATATTGGACATTTCCTATAGCAATATTTTTTTTTCTGATATGTCTTCTGGAGCAAGAGAGTCAAAAGGAAAAAAAAAATGGTACTACATCAAACTAAAAAGTTGTTGAATGCAAAGGAAACCATCAACAAAAGGAAAAGATAGTCCATAAAATGGGAATACACATTTGCCAATGATACATCTTATAAGGGATCAATATCCAAAATTCATAAAAAACTTATATAACTCAACATCAGATAGAAGCAATCTAATTAAAAAATGGGCAAAGGTTTTTTTTTTTTTAATATATTTTATTGATTTTTTACAGAGAGGAAGGGAGAGAAATAGAGAGCTAGAAATGTCAATGAGAGAGAAACATCAACCAGCTGCCTCTAGCACACCTCCTACTGGGGATGTGCCAGCAACCAACGTACATGCTCTTGACTGGAATCGAACCCGGGACCTTCAGTCTGCAGACCGATGCTCTACCACTGAGCCAAACTGGCTTTGGAAAAAAAAAAATGGGCAAAGGTCTTGAATAGACATTTCTTCAAAGAGGAAATACAGATGGCCAAGAGACATATGAAAGGATGCTCAATGCCACCAATTGTCAGATAAATTCAAATTAAAACATATTACCTCACACCTGTTAGAATGGATGTCATCCATAAACTCAACAAACAGTGTGTTGGTGAGGATGAAGAGAAAAAGGAACTCCTCTGCACTGTTGGTAGGAATGTAGATTGGTGCAGCCACTGTGGAATCAGTATGAAGTTACCTCAAAAGTAAAAATAGAACTGCCTTATGACCCTGAGATTTCACTACTATTCAATAGAAATTTATGCAAAGAAACCCAAAACACCAATCTGAAAGAATATATGAACTCATATATTCATTGCAGCCTTTTTTTTCAATAGCCAAGATTTGGAAGCAGCCCAAGTGACCATCAGTAGATGAATAAATAAAAATAATGTGGTACATCTTAACAATAAAATACTACTCAGCCATAAAAAAGAGAGAGAGAGAGAGAGAAAATGTTTCCTTTTGTAACAGCATGAACCTGAAGAGTGTTATGCTAAGAGAAATAAGCCAGTCAGAGAAAGACAAATACCATATGATTTTACTTATATGTAGAATCCAATGAACAAAATAATCTAACAAGCAACATAGAAAAAAACTGATAGATACAAAAAATAGAGTGACAGCTCTCAGAGAAGAGGGGTTGGGGGACTGAATGAAAAAGGTGAAGGGATTAAGCAAAATTAAAAATCACAGACACCAGTGTGGTGAGTACCAGAAGGAAAGGGTGGTGAAAAGGTAAAAAAGATAAAGGTGGGATAAACTGGGATGGAAGGAGTATTGATTTGGAGTGGTGAACACACAATACAATATACAGATGATGTATTATAGAAGTAAGTGTACACATGAAAAATATATAATTTTATTAAACAATCTCACCCCAATAAATTTCATTAAAAAAGAAAACAAACAAACAAACAAAAACACTACAAATAAACTACAAAACCTTTCTCTGATGCCAGGCACAGTGGAAATTGGAAATTACTGGTTTATTTAGCATGTTGCCTCTAACTCCATCCTATATATCTACCCTTACATATTTATTACTACCCATGCAGCCCAGAAATCATGCTCTTTCTCAGAGCCTGAGTTATTACATGCTATGGAAATTTATCTCTCTTTGAGAAGAAAAACAAACATTATTGACATCTTCATAATTTGGCAAATACTATTTTTGTTTTTATTTCCCTTTTAAACATGAATGAAATTAAAGCCTAAAATTATACCATTTCACTTAGGGAACCTTTAAATGTCCATTAGGAAACATCTTGGCATAAAGTGTAAATTAATCATTATTAATTATAACCTCCACTCTCTTCATGTTTTTCTATAACTTTCCAGAAATGTAGCACTATAAACTCATTTTTCTCTATAGTATTTATCTATTTAGCAATAACTTTATAAATAGCTATATTTAGGACAGAATAATGGAAAGGTGAGTTTCAGTTTTAAAGAGACTAGAAATATATATTGCTATTTCTTGAACAAGTAGAACGAATAATTCTATAAAAGATGAAAAAAAATGTCCCATTGATTTGATCGCAGGTAAATGTGTGGGCTAATTCATCATTAATACATTAGTGTCATTATCACCATAAACATATCCTCAAAGTATGAGTGTAAGTATTTGTTTTGGGTTTAGCTCCTCCAATAATCAGCACATATCTTTTCTATTTTTTTTTCAAATTGGCCAAAAATACCCCAGAAGGAAAATAGTAATGACATATGAGAAAAATCAGAGGACACAGAGATATTAGTCTTATCTCTTTGCCAAGAGTATTGTTACAAGCGTTACTTTATTAAAAAAAATTGTGTGTATTATTTTAGATTCCATTTAAAAGTAAAAATAATATAATTTTCTTTTATACAAAAATATGAAATGAATGTAAGTTTATTATTTTCATGGTTTGGTTTTTGTTTTGTTTTGTTTTAGAATATGCAACTTTTCCTTATTTATTTACTAGTGATGTAGTGCATGAAATTTGTGCACATTAAAAGGGAATTAATTAGAGGAAATATTTTAATATTGCTATTTGCCCTTTTTCTATTATAGAAGTGTCAGAGATTAAAAAAATATTAGTAAAATGTATATGAAAGCTTCCTCCTGTCAGAATCTGGGGCATAACACAGTAACCAGAGTCCCCACTCACCTATGTGCACCTCAAAATCACACAAAACCCAGACCTGGCTGGTCCCACCCCCATTGGGATAGATCCAGATCTGGCTGGCCCCACTCCCATTAAACCCTGTGTGGTGGGGGGTGCAACTTCAGGGTCCTGTCCTGGTGCCAGGGAGGGAAGTGTGGCCTGATGTCCCCCAGCCTGGGCCAGGGCAGGGGTCATGCCTTGAGGTCTCCTGTCAAGCCCCACCAGGCGGAGGGCATAGCCTCAGGTCCCCTGCCCTGGCCCAGCACCATGCAGCCTCAGATCCCTCCTGATTGCTCATTAAGGCTCATTATAGGAACTCAGCCTCCGCTGTGGGTGCAGCCATTTTGTGAAGGTAAATTTGCATATTCCCTCTTTATTAGATAGGATTTTTTGATCATCAAAACATACTTTTCTTAGTCTTTAAAATCAATCTAGCCTTAGCAAAAAAAACTGAAATGCAAAACATTTCCTTTCTTCTCTCGTTTTTGATTATGAGGGACTTTTATTTCTCTTATTTTTTATATTCCAAGAGCCACTTATCTCTCTATATATAAAGAGGTAATATGCACATTAAGCCAGTATGCCTTGATGGTCATGTTCATCTCAGGAGGAGGGGGTGAGCATGGGCACAGAGCTGGAGAGAAGAACACACAATCTATCATCTATCTATTTATCGATCTATCTAATCTATCTATCATCTATCTATCTACCTATCTATCTATCTATCCATCTTTCCTATTGGTTCTGTTTCTCTGAAGCACCCAAAATACTAGATCAACTTTCCTAGAAAGTGATTTCAAATGTGACACTCATATTTTTAAAAAATAATAATTCTTCAAACATCTCCTCAAAATAATACCAGCTCCTACTAAACAGCTATGTTAAAAATCTAAGGAAGGCTCTTGTGAAAAGAGGAAGATTGTAGATAAACTCTGACTGTACTTTAAATATGAAACAGAACTTCTGCAAAATAATATTTATATAAATATTGCTTTATTAGTTGCTAAAGCTGAATTGGAAATGAACTCTTTTTTAACTTCCCTGCCACTGTAAGTACAGATGATTTTTCATCTGCTTTATAAAAAGGTGATTGATTTTTATCCAATTTCCTGTGCAATTAGGTCTCAGGTTAAGTTTTTAATTTTTAAATTAAATCTCATTTTATTATACTTGCTCATTTTATTGTATTTTTGAAGGATCATGTGTGTTATTACTCAGACTACTTGATATTTTCACATCTTCTGAGTCAAAGCAATCTGTAGGCTATGCTACAAATAGTATATTTAGCCCAAACATCACATAGTTAATAAAGTATTTAAGAGACTAGAGCTGTCAATTAATGTTTAAAAAAGAAGTTTATAATAAAAAGTAATAATAAAAATAGTAAAAGTTAGAGAAATATTGCCATCAACCAGTAAACCAAGTGTTAGCTCATTTTCTTTTCTTTACTGGTAAATCAAAATAATGTAAAGATTAGCATATCCATATATCAATGTATGTGCTCAAAACACTGAAAAATTATAGTGCAACACTTCAAAGTCTGCATTAAACAATAAAAAATGTGTCCACATGCTCTAAAAATTAAAATTTATTTAAAACCAAATAAAGAAATCTATAATAATAAAAGCATAATATACAAATCAACCGAATGGCTGAACAGTGAGTGGGACAACCATCTGGACAAACACGCTATGACATGCACTAGTGGCAGGCCAGCCAAGGTGGGTGCGATGTGATTAGTCAGGCAGCCCTACCATTGCCCCATGATTTTCCCTGCAAAGGGAGGCCCAAGCCACCAGCTGGTAGGGTGATCAATTAAGGAGAAGAGGAGTGGTGGTGGATGTGGGCAGTGCCAGGCCAAGGCAGGTACAGGTGGGGGCGGGACCAGCTGGAAGTAGCAGGGGTGGGAGTGTTGGGGGAGGGGGAGGAAGAATCCCAGCGCTGGCAGTCAGAGGGAAGCCCAGGTGCTGGTAGCCAGGAGAAGGAAGGTCTAGCCTGGCACAGATTTCCTGCACTGAGTCTGTAGTGTATCTATATTTAACCATAGATACAATAGAAGGAATGGAAGCCATCTGCCTCCTGTCCAGATGCAATAAGAAGAAAACAAATCTCTTCTCTGTAGTTTCTGCCCCCAAAGAGCAATGCCTGAATATAATTCTGAGTAAATATTAGACAAACACAAACTGAGGGATATTGTATAAAATAACTGGTCTGTACTCTTCAAAATTGTGTGAATCTTTAAAAACAAAGACAAAAACACACTTCCAAATTAAACAAGTTTAAGGAGATAAGGTAACTAGTGTCCTTTTTGATTGTGGATTGGTTCCTGACTAGAATGATTCTCTTTTAGTATAAAGTACATTTTGGCATAAAGTATATTTCAGGAATAAGAGCAAGAGAGAAAGCAAATGCAATAAAATTTCGATATTAAGAGAATATGAATATATGAGGAAATTTTGTATTGTTTTGGGAGCTTTTACATAAGTTTGAATTTCTTTTAAAAATAATTAAAAAGTGTTTGTTTATTATATTTCTGTGCACGAATAGTTGCTTTTTTTCTTTTGTATTTCCTCAAAATCATATTGCCAATGATACTCATTAAACTTCCATGCTGTAGAAAAATTTTGACATTATTTAGCACCCGGCCCCACCACATTTTTATTCTTAAAAGATAAAGAGAAATAGAGGTCTACACAGATGAAGTCATTCACACAATCTTATACAAATATTTAACAAAATAATCAAAATGTGATATAAATTACCCATTTTCATTACTTTCTCAGTATATTTTGATTTTTATAAAGAAAATGATAGCACTATCTATTTCCCTAACATTTAGTACAAGGTTATGCATAGAGAAGCTTATTTAAAAAAAAAAAAAAAAAGAAAGAAAAAAGTTCTACTTTATCCTGATAATCCTGTTACCTGAATTTCTTGTCTTCATTATTTAAGGCAATCATTAAATGTTTATGGACTTACTTCTCTACTGCAGAAACAAACATTATAAATTTTGCTCTTCCCCTCAACTCCTTCTTGAAGAAAACCACCCTCAATTTGGGGTGACAGTCCTATGAACTCAGAACTAAAATATGTGACAGGTAATGTGGTAGAATGAAAGGATGGAGAAATAAATACTTGAGACCACAATAAAAATTTTTGCTAACTCAGAGAATTAAAATATTATTTGTTTAGTGTTCTAATGTAAGGCTATATTTAAAATAAAGTTGAGCAATACACTGGGCTATTATGGTAGAAAACAGTCATGTAACCCTGTTTTATTAGCTTGTAGGATAATACCAAGAGTTGGCATAGTTTTGTTGGACCAGCACAGCATTTTAATGAACTTTGATTTAGGTTGAGCCTACCCCTTTAAGTTTCCACAGCCCTTATTGTCCATACTGGATGCTTCATATATTTTCAGCCTGGCACTTGATTGCATTTAAATCTGTAGATTCTAATTTAGTAGATGAGTAAGGCAAGCACATACATAACCATAAAAACAAATAAAAAAGAGTAAAGGATAAATATTTATGAAGTATCTTTGAGTTAACAGACTCTTAGCTTGAGAGAAGTGAACACAATACTTCCTTGGGAAAGTAGAATATGTTTTCGGCTTTAAAAGACATTGATAAAGATAGGTGAGGATGTTTCCAAAAGGAATGATAAAGGGACAGGAGACAATCTCTAAAAGATTTATAGTTTTCTTTTTCTAGATCTTTATGAGGCCATTTAAGTATCTGTAAGATTTCTTCTTCAGGAAGGCTGCCAACAGACTTTTTATATTACTCTAAATTTGATATAAAAATAAGGAGCCATCTATTTTTTTATTTTTTTTTAGCATTCTAGACTAATAGAATGAGAAGGAAGGAAAGAAGGAAGGAAGGAAGGAAGGAAGGAAGGAAGGAAGGAAGGAAGGAAGGAAGGAAGGAAGGAAGGAAGAGAGGGAGAAGGGAAGGGAGGAAATGGGTGAGGGAAGGAGGGAGAGGGAGGGAAACACAGAGATTTACATTGAGGAATTATATCTAAACCTCTTAGAAAAATAGAAGCTTCCTTTTCCTTTTGTTGGTCCCCATAAACAGAAATTCTGTGCTTATCTCTGTCTTACATTCTAGAGTTTACAGGTTCCTGTGACAATTGGTTCAGAGTAGATAAAGGACACCTCAAGGACAAAGAGGAAACAAATAAAGCCCCCACATTTTGTTTTATTTACTATATTACATTTCAATTTACTTCACCTTGTTTATTATTTCTATCTCTATTATAGTACAAAAAACATATTAGTAACTTTTATCTCTCTGCATGTTAAAAATATTGCTGAGATGCAAATTAAGTTATATATTAACAGTTACCTTTGACTGTTTTCCTCTGATAAATTACATATATAGAAAAATGTTCCTCTATCAAAAATCCTGTATTATTTATTTACCTTGATGATCAAAAAGGATTACACAACCAATAATCAGGGCTTTTGAGGAGAATGTTGCTAACTGATGTAATCATAGTATGTTTGTATATCTCTGAAAAAAACTAAGAAACAATTCGCTTAAAATACAATCCTTTTGATGATACATATTTAATTCCTCTTACATTTTGTGACCTGGAAAACAGTTCATTACTCACTTTATTGTAAATAAGTTCAGAGATCACAGATTGTCAATTCAGTACCTCCCATTGTGAGAAAATGACAGGGCAAACTTTGTTAAAGATTTTGCAAAACCCCTATCAATTCTTTAGACTCTAATTTTAAGTCAAGGGCTTCAAAGATAGTGTTTGCTAATGAACTGAATATTGGATGTCTAGATATCAAGGGAACATGTAAAATTAAAATGTAAGAGGAAATCTTTCAAACTGTTTTGTTCTGCACAAATGTATACTAAATACTTTCATTATTTTTTAATTAAATTAAAATTCCTATAACATTAGATAATTTTGATGGTCTCTTTTATATGTAAAATGGTAATTGCTAATTGACCACCTGGGAGGGATAATTTCTGAAGAGTTTCAAAACATGTACTTAAGTCAATGACATCACTGTTGCTTTGCAAATTGGCCCCCTTACATGGTGGGCAAGGAGAGACAGAAGAAAGGCAGAACACTCCAGATTGGTAGGTGGAAGGTTGAATAAGCAAGGATACTCATATATAAGGCTTGTCTTAGTTACTGCAAGATGAATAGATCTCCCCACCCATCACCAGAATGTTAAAAGTTTATATGGAGACCTTCCCTGAGTTCAGTCATGTATCCAATTCAGATGATCTCAACAAGACATTGCTCTCTCAAGGCTGTATCCCTGAAAATGGCTCTCGCTGTGGGAGCCATGGGCAACACACATCCCAAAGACAAGGGAAGGGGTAAGGAGTCTCTGATTGCCCAGGTCTAACTTGGTCATCCAGTGGTCACATTCTCTGGGTGACCTCCTCCAATGCTCACCATGATTTGTGCATTTCTTTTAGCTTCAACCACTAGCCACCTATTTTCTTACATGTCCCACACATACATCGATATAGTTAATACACACACATTGTGAATATTAACATGTATATATTCCTTGAAGCTTACTAACATATGTACTAATGGAAAATGCTAACACATGTGCACTTAAGTTACAGTTAAATATAAAAGAACAAGGGTTCTTGGACTTTCTCAGCTCATTTCTAAAGTAAAACATAAAGATCACCTTAATAGCAGAAACCTTAGTGTTTTATGCTTTAGTAAAAATTTATACGGAAAGGTGATATAATGCCAAAAAGATCAAAAACATTTGTAAAATGTAATCTTCAGCCAAATGTGTACCACCAGGTTAAATGATATAAGACAAAGCCTTACATTCTCATAGTTCTTTACCCCTTCTTCATTCTGAGAGGTCAGACTAAAACTATGGAGTGGATGAAAGCATAACCACTGTGTTATTTTCTCTCTTAGAAGCTGGAAACAAATAAGCATTTCATGGTACTCCTATCTTGGCATGATTTCTTCTTCTTGGAGTCTTGGATCAGATCTAGCATGGCTAGAGAGAAAGCCTTCTAGAGGCTGTTTAAAACCAAACCCCAACATTTTGTGAATACAGTCTAATCATGTTTAGAAAGTACAGCCAAAAATTCATAGTTAATGACTGAACAAATGTTTGACGGGTTTTGGTCATCGATGAGACAATAGGGATGATTCCATTTGATAGCCCAAAGAATGAAAGAGATAGAAATAAAGCAGTTTTAGGACATGACCCATATGATATTAGCAGAGCATGAATAAAGGTGGTGGAGTTACCATGAGAATGGGAAGAAGCACAGATGATAGAAATGAGGAAAGCACAGATCTCATTCTTAGAATTTACCTTCAGAATAGCTCCTGCCCTTAAAGGGTTTAATAAGTGAATGAACAACTGGATCAAGGTCTTTTTTTCACTATACTCATCTCTTTTTCTTTTCTCCTTTACTCTAGGCTGCCCTCATGGTATCAAAATTCCAATATACAATAGATCTCTATTAGCACTCTAGGACTGGTATAGCAAAATACCACAAAATGGGTGGCTTAAAACAACATACACTTATTTTTCCACATTTCTGGGCACTAGAAGACTTATAGTCATGGTGTCAGCAGCACTCTGCTCTCATGGAAGCTTTGGAGGGAATGTCTGCTCCAGGCCTTTGCCTTAGCTTCTTTTTTCTTTCTTTTTTTTTTTTCAATATATTTTATTGATTTTGTGTTTTTTTTACAGAGAGGAAGGGAGAGGGATAGAGAGCTAGAAACATAGATTAGAGAGAAACATCAATCAGCTGCCTCCTGCACAGCCCCCATCAGGGATGTGCCTGCGACCAAGGTACATGCCCTTGACCAGAATCAAACCCAGGACCTTCCAGTCCACAGGCCAAAGCTCTATCCACTGAATCAAACCAGTTCTGGCTCCCTTAGCTTCTGATGTTGCCAGTAATGCTTGTCATTCATTGGCTTATTGATGCATTGCTCCAATCTAGATTCTGTTGGCACGTGACATTCTCTCTGTGTGCCTCTGTGTCCCTTCTCTTCCAGTCATAATGGACTGAGGGTCCACCGAATTCCAGTATGATCTCATCTTAACAAATTAGATCTGTAATGGACCTTGTTCTCAGTGAAGTCACATTCTAAAATTCCATATGGTAGTGATGTGTTGATAGTGGGGGACACTCTCCAGCAACAGTGCAAATATTAGTCTAGCTCAGTGGTCTTAGTGAACTCACAGGCCTTTCCTTTTCAATACTAACTTCTAACCATGGTTTAAAATACCTGTTTCTATCTTTTAAACTAATTTGGAATATCAACATTTAGAGCATCACCTTAAGGTAAAAAGGAAAAAAAACTAGAAGGGTCATCCTAAATCCTTAAGAATCACACCATTTATCCTCAAATTCCCTCTGCCTAGTTTCTCATTGTTAAGAAGGGTGTGTCTATGGCCTCGGACCACTCTCTTAATCAGGTCATCTAGAGACCAACTACAACAGAGGATCTACAATTGCCCACAAAATAATTGCCTGATTCCCAGGTTGGATAGTCTATAATCAGAGTTGCAAATTGTTAAGTAGAGAATAAGTGGCAAAAATGGAGAGTGAATGATCCCAGATCCCAGAGTGCTGTGCCTTCATCAACTGTGACCTAGCAGGCTGCAAGGACAGCAGGAAATACTGTTTCCCCGAAAATAAGACATCCTCTGAAAATAAGACCTAGCGCAACTTTGGGAGAAAAAATTAATATAAGACACTGTCTTATTTTTGAGGAAACAGGGTAGATAATCACATGTCCCTTATTTGCACAAATCTATCAGTTGAGAAACAAAGCCTGTATTTTCAGAGCATGATCACAACATAGGGGGCATAAACCCACTGAGGATGAGTGACAGACTCAGGGCTATCTGGCTACTTCAGAACAGAATCTGAAATGTAACCAAAAAGCCTTGGCTTCCAGTGCCTGGCTGTCAGTTTCCAATCAGCACTCTCCCAACACCAGGAGAAGAAAAAAAAAAAAAAAAAAGTAAAGCTCAACGTTGATAAAAGGGCTCTTGCATTTTAAAAACAAATGAAGAAAAATGTTCAAGGGGAAAAAAAAAAAAGAATAAGAGAGAAGAGAGTGTGGGAGACTAGGGGCAGGAGTTTGGGACGGAGTGAGTTAGTTTTGGCAGAGAGATTGGTCCAGGACTCCAGTGACAGTGATACTAACAAATGCTTTGAGCTCCTTGTTCAACAAATGCGTGTTTGGTTGATACATTTGCAGTTGGAACTGAAAAGTGCCCCAGTTGGCTGGAAGTTGCATAAGCTGCTCTCTGGGAGTTCAGCCTCTGTCAGGAGAATCAAGAACAAGGGTCCCCCTTATATTCCGCAGGAGAAAAATTGTATCTAATGAACTGCTGATACCAAGTGTTTATTGATTTCTCCAAGGCATATTCAAATCAGATGAAAGTTAAAAGGTGAAAAGAGTTTTTGATGATCTGGGAAAACTATTCATAGAGAAAAACCGGATTGAAATTTTCATGAAGACAAATCATGGGACACATCTCCTGCTAAGTCAGTGGTTCTCAACATTTCTAATGCACCAACCCTTGGTTTTAGGCTCTATAGAAGCTGTTCTCAACCTGTGGCTCAAGACCCCAAGGTTGAGAACCACTAGCAGGGTCGCCTAAGACCATTTTACATTATGATTTACATTATGATTCATAACAGTAGCAAAATTACAGTTATGAAGTAGCAACAAAAATAATTTTATGGTTGGGGGTCACCACAACATGAGAAACTGTATTAAAGGGTTGAGGCATTAAAAAGGTTGAGAACTACTGTGCTAAGTGCTTTACCAGATAGTTATTTCATCCTCACAACTATCCTAGCCCAAGTGCTTTCTGCTCCATTTTACAGATGAGGAAATGGACTGTGTGAAATGGAGACGTTTGTCCATAGTTACAGCATGAGCACGTTGCAGAATTGGACTAGAAAAGGCCTGACTTAAAATATATGCTCTTACTCCCTAGCAAATGGTGCTTCCCCAGGAAATGATGCCTATAGTAAAAAGAATTTGAGAAAGTATTCAATCCGACCCCTTCCGTTCTACACATGAGGACATTTACATGAAGAAACAGGTGATTGCACAAAAGTCACACGGGAATACATATCCAGTATTCTGACTTTATCAGAGTGACCATATTCTTTGCAATACTACTTAATATGGAGTTTAGGTAGAGAGTTTACTCTTTTCAGGTCGAAGCAGGAATGAACCATTACAGAGATAGCCAGTTCCTGGGAGGCAGAGTTAGTAACAAAATGCAGTCTGTCATTTTCACTGAGCTAAACCAGTCTCTGCTGCAGTCCGGCATTTTAAGCCAGATTCATGCAGACCAAGAATCCTTTCTCACTTGTGACTTGTTTACAGAATATAAAAGGGAGAATGTGATGATTGCCTTAGAGAACATTACCTCTCACTGGCTGTCAAAATGATATTTGTTATTTTGGACCTCAGGTGCAAAGAGTTGATCTAATCACACTCAGTTCATTTACCTTGGTCATGAATCTTGACAAATAATTTCACATCTTTCCCTTTATTATATATAGTCAGCTCTATTATGCTTATTCCCCCAAGAGCACCTGCTCCGATATGTTTCACATATGGTATTTATTTTTTAAAATTTTAGGGGAAAGCACTGCCGCAAATTATGCAGTCAAGTTTCCCACATTCGGGGAAATTGTAGGAGTAAGCACATCCAGAGTGCAATGGATAAGCAAACCCTAGGAAAACCACCTTCGTGGTCATGGTATCTCCCCTACCAGGTAAGCATTCACATATGGTATTTATTATTACAACATGGCATGCAATGTTGGTTTGTATATGTATACTTTTAATATAGATAAAACCATGCTACAAAATATATTCGCTTTCCTGGTTTTATTACTCAACATTTAATTATAAAGAATTTCAAACATACAGAATATATAAAAGAGCTTTATGTTTGGCGGTCTGATCAATGCTTCTCTATCTCTGGATCTGTTTTTGTTCATCAATTTATATTGCTCATTATATTCCACAAATGAGTGAGATCATGTGATATTTATCTTCCTCTGACTGGCTTATTTTGCTCAGACGGAAGGTAGTGGAGGGGCAGGGGTAAGGGGGAAAGATTAACCAAAGGACTTGTATGCATGCATATAAGCTTAACCAATGGATACAGACACCAGGGAGGGTGAGGGCATAGTGGGGGAGGGTGTAGGGGAAGGAATGGAGGGGGTAAGGACACATGAGTAATACCTTAATCAATAAAGAAAAAAATTAAATTAAAAAAGAGCTTTACATTGAGCATTTCTATACTCCCATTACTCAGATTCAACCATGATGCCTTACTGTTCATCTGTTCATTTCCGTCATAATTTGAAATAATTTCATTGTGCATTGCAGATGTCAGTACACTTCTGGCTAAAATATATCAGCATTCAATGCCTAGAGCTGAGGCAAGCAGAGGGAATTTCCTTGCAGGACAATAGGAACTCTCATAGCCTGTGCTATGCATGTCATCTTGTTTGGGAGTATGTGCTTTTTTGTTCTGTTTAAGTATATGTGCCTCATATGACACCTGGCCAACACTACTGCTACAACTATATTGCAGGGAGGCAATGTTTTTAGGTCTAGTAATACTTAATGTCGTTTTCTAATACTTTTTAAAATCGAATTTATTTAAACAATACAACAAAATTTAATCAACAATATACTTGCCGTTGTTTTCTACTACTCGTGCCCAATGCTCAGGAAGCATTTTAATCCCCTCTGTTGTAAAATTCTTGTGATTTTGATGCAAAAAATACGGTCAATGCATTTTTGAGGCATTCTTCATTATTAAATTTTTTTCCAAGGAGAAAGTTTTGCAAAGAACGAAACAAATGGTAATCGGAAGGGGCAATATCAGGAGAATATGCAGGTTGAGGGAGAAATTCCCATTCCAACTGGCGCAGTTTTTCAGCAGTGATTCTTGCAGTGTGCGGTCGTGCGTTATCATGGTGAAGAATTACGCCCTTCTGATTAATCAGCGCGGGTTCTTTTTCTCTTAAAGCTTGGGCTAACCTTTCCAATTGGGCACTATACACTGCACTTGTAATGGTTTGGTTAGATGGTAAAAGTTCATAATGAAGAATTCCTTTAAAATTCCACCAAACACACAACATCACTTTTTTCGCATGCAAGTCAGGTTTTGGCATGGGCTGCGGAGCCTCATTTTTGTCCAACCATTGAGGCCGCCTTTTCAAATTAACATACTGCACCCATTTTTCATCTCCGGTAACAATTTGCTCTAAAAACAGCAAACGGTTTTGACGAGAGAGGAGCGAACTGCAAATTGTGACTCTTTGATTACGGTTGTTGTCGGTCAACTCATGAGGAACCCATTTTCCAAACTTTTGGACTTTGCCAAGTGCAGGCAATTGATTGGAAATTGTTTTTTGTGAACAATTTAAAGTTGTCGCAAGCTCTTGTTGGGTAATTTGAGGATTTTGCACCAAAAGAGCTTGAAGAGCTTCTTGATCAAAATTGGACACACGGTCTCGACCACTCTTGTCATCTAACAAAAAATTTCCCTCGTGAAATTTCTCAAACCAACGCTGGCATTTTCTGGCGCTAACTGCATCTTGACCAAGAGCACTACAGATGTTTTTTGCAGCCTCACTTGCTTTTCTTCCTAGTTGGAACTCGTAAAGCATGCAGTGCCGAACATGCTCTTCATCCGCCATCTTCTTAGCCCTAGTTTTGCAACAAAAACCAAACCAAACACAAACTTTTTCAAGCAAAACTTGTTAATTGCACTTCACACGTTCTGTAGATACCATGTGTTTGAAGGTTATGTCAATACAAGTCAACGCCAAGCAAGATTTTAAACGAATGTTTAAAAACGACATTATTTATTACTAGACCTATATGGTCCTTTGTCTTCAGTACAAGTAGAGGGCCTTGCAGACCAACTTGATGCTAAGGTTGCTGGCCATAGGGACCAATACTCAGTTGACTGGAAGTTTCATGCTCTTTAGGAGTTCAGCATCTGTCAGATGATTTAGAACAAGGACCCCCCCCCTTACATTACACAGGAGAAAATTATATCTAATGAACAGCTGATACTGAGTGTTTATTGGTTTATCCAAGAAATGTTCAAATCAGTTGAAAGTTAAAATGGCTAATATGAGTTTTTGATGATCTGGGAATGCTCACTCTAGAAACTGATCTTGCTCCCTCTCTTTTCTATGTGAGTAAAACATTGTTCCATCCAGTATGTATGTGAGTTGTCCTTGTTGGCTGCTCCAGGTGGTAGACAAGGCAATAATAGTGTCACTTGCTTTATACTTCCCTTACCAGTGACTTTCTCAGGGATTTTCAGACTCCTACCCTTTCCTTTAACTTCTAAACTAACTTCAGAATTAGGCCAGAGAGTCACACCAGCCTGTGATTAATTTCCATCTCATTAAGAATTGCATATGAAAACAAAAGGTATTTTCTTTAACTTTATAATTGCAATTATTGTTACATAATTTTTGTCCAGTTGATCATGGATTATGGAAATTTTATCTTAAATGAATTAATATATTTTTTTTCTTAAAAGTATAATTCCCACTTAAATAACTCTAGCATAACTAATTTAACCATTTCTATTATTTGGAATTTGAACTGCTTGATTTTTTTTAAGTGGTGCTGTGATAAACTTTTTTTTTTAATCTGCATGTACTGTTTTCTGTATCTACTGTAAAAAATGTACCAGCCCTAGCCAGTTTGGCTCAGTAGGAATTAAACTTTAAAGCCCCAATATAGATAGTCACCATGTTTTTAGGTCTAAGCTTTTATTTACATCCATTTTAACAACATACAAGAGCATGCTTTTACTGAGAAGCTGACAGTGTTTTGAATTACTATTTCAAGAGGGAAATAGAATATGAATTTTATCTTCTTGATTTTAATAAGAAGGAACACTTTTCTGTTTGCTTCCTGAATAACTTTCAGATATCAAGTATTATTTTTATTGTCAACTGTTTTTTTCTTAGTGTGCTGTACATTTTTAAAAATTGGCAATTATTGATGGAACATTTTAATTTTTACATGCATTGATCCAGACTTTTCTTCCTTATTGGCTTCTTTCTCTTTTAAACCTAAAATACCTCTTTTCTGCAGAAACCAGGGGCAGAGTCAATGCTATTGCCTTTGTTTTTAATTATATTTTCAATTAACAATGAAAATGTATACAGTTGAAGATAAAACCAAATACTAGCCTCATTCAAAAGTCAATTAATAAAATATAAGGAAAAATATTGACTAACTTACAGTTAAAGCATAAAAATGGTATTTCCTTTAAGATTGTCTGACTTTGTAACTGAAGATGTATTCCTGTCCTATTTTAGGGGAAATACTTTGTAATAGCCACTTAGAAATTTACATGATTACATAAATCATAATTTCCATTGTAATTTATTAGTCTCAAATTTATTTCTACACATATTTGAGTTCTACCTAGGTGCATGTTTTAGACTGAATTGTATCCCCCTCCCAAGTTCATATTTTGAAGCTATAAGCCCAAGATGACTATATTTGAAGATGAGCCTTTAAAAAGTTAATGATTGTTAAATAGGATCATAAAAAATGGGGTTCTAATTCAATAGAACTGATGTCTTTATAAAAAAAAAAAAAAGGAGGAGACATGAAATATTTATTTGTACAGAGGAAAGGCCACGTGGGACACACGGAGAAGGTGTGTGTATGGCTCCTTGATCTTGGACTTCCAGCCTCCAGTACTGGAGGAAATAGATAGTTGTTTAACCCACGTGTTTATAGTAATTTGTTATAGCATCGTAAGTGGACTAAAACACCTGCTATAACAATAGATCTACATTTGAATAATCTCTCTTGACATTTAGAACCTCACAGTTTATTTGGAGAAATGGAATGCAAACGTATTTGCCACACAAAACCTAAAACATGGTGCATTTTACTCTACATATGTCCTCATGTGTTCAATTTACTCTTGGTGTTGGATTATGTGTGTATGTGTGTCTGCTTCTCCTTACGACACCACACTAACTATTTGTAATCAGTGACTGCTTGTTCTATTTATACTTGAAGTTCACCTTAAATGAAAGGGCATTCTTGAATATGAACAAGAAAGAGTAGACCTAGTTTATTTTAATAAGGTAAAAAAAAATGTGTTCCCAGGACATTTAAAAGCAAAATGTCTTTGCAAAAATAAAATTAAAAAGAAATTTACAGCTATAACATTTTGCTTACCTTACGCATTTCCCTGGAGTCCCTCTCTCTGTGATGAAAGACATTTGACTCAGAAATCAGTTCTTCAAAGCCTTTCTCCCCACCTCTTCAAAAATGTCTATTTTCTCATTTCCCACTGCGGTCTTATTGAATTCGTAACAGCAGTTCTGCAGAGTATCATTTACCTG
The DNA here is from genome assembly GCF_014108245.1 of Pipistrellus kuhlii. Lineage (NCBI taxonomy): Eukaryota > Metazoa > Chordata > Mammalia > Chiroptera > Vespertilionidae > Pipistrellus > Pipistrellus kuhlii. The sequence goes on from NW_023425404.1 coordinate 3,332,700, forward strand.
TAAGCTAAACCAGCAAATTCAAGGAGTTTCAAATGATGAAATCTGATTTGGTGGCTTTATGCTAAATGACAATCATATGGAAAAGACGCTGAAGTAAAACTGTGCCCAGATGCACCAGTAGGTGTCATTTTCTTTATAAGCAGAAATTTCCCTGCAGAGTAGGAATGCATAAATTGTGATGGTGTCAATCAGAGGCACTAGGATTACAAGAGAATTGTTTAAAAATTCGATTTGGTAGGAAGAATATTAAGATCTATAGTGGCATGCTATAATAGAAAGAGCACAAGTAATGAATCACAACTTATGAACTGGGTTTATTGGTCAATTACAACCATTATCATGAAAAGGTTTTAGACATGCCCTTGACTTTCTGAGCCTCAGTTTCCTGATTACTGAATGCTTTGTTAGAAAGTAGGAGATATGCTGCATAAAGTAGAAACAGTTTGTGTAAAGACATAAAAAAAATTCTAGGTATTTCCATCAAGAAGAGATTTAATACAAAGAATGAGAGGCACATAAAACTGTTAGGTGAGCTGGGACAGCAAAGATTAGGTAAACAGCTGCTAGCTCTCCAGAAAGCATGATGTGCAAAAATCACTGACAACTCCCCGTTAGGCTTTCAGCATCCCATTTGATTCATGAAATGTACTGGCAAAACGTCCTGTCTTCCATCTTCCAAAGCCCTCACACCATAATGAAGCCAAATCAATTCTCCATCTCTCTCCCATCCAGTCTTTCTAACGAGAGCTTAGCATTTGCAGGGCACAAACTGGACCCCTGCTGACAAGAGAGCCTAGAGAACATAGTTTCCAGGCTTTTAGCTCTTGCAACAGAAGTGATAACAGAGAACAACGTGGGAATGGGTTTCAGATTCCAACAGACAATTTAAAAAATAAGCTGACTCCGCATAGAAGACACTCAGAAAACTCAATCCACCCACTAGTTTTGTCTGCTTTACCAACAAAATGGAATTCAAATTCATTTCAATTGGATCTCCATACATTGCAACCACCGGTAATTCAATATAACATCCTGTCCTAGGTGGAATATTTCAATATTGACCTTGTTTTCCTCTTTCCACGTTGCCCTATTTCCCCTATAAATTTGATTATGCTATGGTTACAACATATCCCCAAATTGCAGTGGCTTAACCTAAATGGAGTCCATTTCATTCTCATGTTATATGCCTCCCATACATTTTCATGTTCGTTTTATATGCCTCTGTTGCATACGTTAATTTAGGGGCCCAGCCTGACTGAGCCTCCACCATCTTATAGAAGTAACATCTGGAATTCTCCATTGTCATGATGTGAAAACTGAAGAACTATAAAGAATTGCTCATGGGAATTTGTTGAATAAGTAAACTAGTGATCCAGTGATGAACAGCATAATGATCAGGGTGGGGCTGATGAGCAGGTGGCACTAGGCCAGCCAAGGCGCATGCCAGCAGGCAGAGGGAGGGGACTGCAATGGGGGAGGGGTGGCTGTGACCAGTGGTGGAGTGATGGGGCTGGTGCTATCCTCTCATTGCTGCCCAGTTGCCTCCTGCGGAGGGAGGCTACTGGCAATGGCTGTGCGGTGATTCAGGGTGGGGCCAGCCACTCACCATCCAAGTTGGCCTGGGCTCACCTCCCACAGAGGGAGACCAGACTGTGGTTTAGGCCCTCTCTCCATGGGGAAGTGGGCCTAAGCCCTCAATTGGACATCCCCTGAGGACTCCCAGACTGCCAGAGGATGCATGCCAAGCTGAGGGACCCTCAAGTTCATGAATTTTCATGCACCAAGCCTCTAGTTCAATTATAAGAAATACAACCCATGGAATATTTGGTTAAGCTACTATTTTTTTCCATAGTTTGTATAACTACTTTTCAACATTATACCCAGATTAATATTTATAAAATATAAATCATATTTTTTCTTTTGCTAAAAACATTTGGTGTACCCAATGCACATAAAATATAACTAAAACCTTTTATTATAGATAGACTACTGATCCTTTAAGATCTGGAATACCCCCTTTTTTAATCTTACAGTTTATCACTTTTGTTCTTGCTCACTGTAGTTCAAGATATTGATTTTCTTAATGTCCTTTAAATGCGCCAAGATAGTTCCCGACTTAGGGCTTTGCACTCGCTGTCCCTTCTGACCAGACTATTTTCCACAAGTTTTTGCATGACTGGCTCCTTCTCAATTTTTAGGATGCTGTTTAAATGTCACCCTCACATTTTACTCTCCAATGTAACTACTTAATAACACTTTTCAAAATCTGTAAAAAGTTGATTACAAGTTCATTGTTTATCCCCAATCCCTTTAAAAGAAAATCATGAGGTAAGGGCCATGTTAGTCTTATATTTGCATTGTATTTCATGTATAGAATAGTATTGGGCCCATATCAATCAATCCATAAATATATGTTAAGTAAAAATACAAATCAATAAGTTGTATCTATTATTATTTACCAAAGTGATTAAAATAGTATTAACATTAACAGCAATTAGGAAGATATTTCAGATGCATATTAAGTTGAGAATATCTACTTATCTTCCTTTCAGGGTTAGGGATACTTAAAAGCTCTACATATTTTTTTTTCATTTATTAAAGAGAACTATCTAATGATAACTTCTGTTTTTTTACACACACACACACACACATATACGCACACACACACCTGATTTAAAAAAAATAAATGAAAACTTATTTAAAGTGGAAAAAGAAATAGCTAAAAAGCATAAATTTGCTAATCTAAATTCATTATGTCTCAAAAGACCATTTGTCATATTTAGCTATTAGTGAACATCTATCATGTTTCCCCAAAAATAAAACATCTTCCGAAAATAAGACCTAGCACATGGAAAGATAAGACATCCCCTTAAAATAAGACCTAGCGCAACTTTGGGAGAAAAAAATTAATATAAGACACTGTCTTATTTTCGGGGAAACAGGGTACTAAGAAAGATGATAGCATTTTTATCTTTATAAAATAAAAGCTAAAGATTTTTTTCTCCATACTTATAGCAATACTTTGCATGGCATTTAATCATTGGGGTCCAAATTGAGTTTTTAAAGAATTACCTGGAAAGTCATGACAAGTAGCATGTGCATGGGGCAGTACCAAGCTCAGCCATCCTTAGAATTTTATTTATGAATGAGATTTTATGGTAGAGAAGCATGAATTCCAAGCTAAGTTCTGCCTCTTTTAGCTGTTTATTATTTGACAAGTTATTTTTTGGGTCCTAGATTCACGTCAATATTATTTCAAAGTATTAGGAACAGCTTAAGGGCATTTTTAGTAAAATCACTACCATGGTTCCTTTGTTAAAATGTATGACTTCTTGCCTGACCAGGTTGGCTCAGTGGTTAAGTGTCTATATATATGAACCAGAAGATTCCTGGGTTTCTGGCTGGATCCCTAGTGCAGGAGGTAGCCAATCAAAGATCCTCTCTCATTGCTGATTTTTTTCTCTCTTTCTCCCTCTCTCTTCTTCTCTGAAATCAATAAAAATATATATATATATATATTTAAAAAATTAAAAAAATAGCCGAAACTGGTTTGGCTCAGGGGGTAGAATGTCCTGGGGTCCTGGGTTTGATTCCAGTCAAGGGCATGTACCTTGGTTGCGAACATGTCCCCAGTAGGAGGCATGCAAGAGTGAGCTGATCGATGACTATCTCTCATCAATGTTTCTAACTCTCTATCCTCTCTGTAAAAAAATCAATAAAATATATATATTTAAAATAAAAAAATTAAAATTAAAAAATAAAAAGTACAAATTATCTAATTGTTTCAGCCAAATATGGACTGAAAAGAATTTACAATATAGTACATGATTGCTTTAGACAGAAGTAGAAAGAAAATGCATCAAATATTTATCCAAGTTTTTAAAAAATGGTGGTATTTTTATTTTAAAACAAATTTGAGGGGTAAAAGAAGAGCTGGCAAACGCAAATTAGAAAAAAGAACAGATGATCCAAGCATGAAGTGTATGTAGTTCAGGGCAACCTAGGGGACACCTCAAGACATACAACAAAACAAAGCAACTATTTCCAAGCTCCCAGGATCCTGAGACTCAATGTCTTTGGCAGAGAGTATCCTTAATATAAAATCAACACATGTTAATGACTATACTTCAAGAAAATCTTTGAAATCTTACAAATATATATATAGGTCTATAGGGATATATATTAAAAAAAAACTAATGAAGAAAACATGAGTAAGAACTGGAATTAATTTACACATTTAAAAAAATTTAGGCTTAATTTATTTTTTAAGAAACCATCAATTCCTTAACATGTTTGAAGTAGAAGGAGATAATACTAATTAAAAATGTATATTGAAGGTAAATACTAAGAAGGTATGGGGTATATTTTTTATAGTTATACTTTGTTTCCATTTTTAGGAGCACCATAGAAATAAAACATGTACAAATTTTTCTCCTGATAGGACTGATTTTGCACTAATTGATTAATAGTTTGGCCAATTAAAATAACACAAAAATGAGAGATTAGATTAAGCATATGAATAGTTTTTTGAGTGCCGTGTAAATCAATTTGATTACATGCCAACAAAATATCAATGTGAATGAATTATTAGCTGTTTACTTCTACCTGATTTTGTCTAGTGGGAATTTAAGTTGCAAAATTCCTTCCTTAGAAAGAGTTCTGTGTGTTATGGCTTATGTTGTTGAGTTCAAGCCCATTTTCCTAACCTGTGAGCTAGGGAGTGAAATTCTCAACAGCAACAGAAAAGCACTTCATGATCAAATGAGTTTAGGAAATGCTGAATTGAAATATATATAAAACATGATTTTTGCTTCAACATTGAGCATTTTTTGTTTATTTGTTTGTTTATTACTGGAGACTATGATCTCAGAGAATGGTAGCATGCAGTACTTTCCAAACCAATTGCTCCATGGAATATATTCCATGAAATATAAACATATATTCCACAGCATATCATCCATAAAATAAACATTTTCCAAAAGCTTAGTGGCCAGTGGAAGTATTTGGGGAAAATCAAATTAAAGTGTGTCTGTCCCTTTTCAAGCTGTGAGAAACTGCTGTCCAAAGAGCCCTGGAGAACTATGATGTCTAAGACCCAACTTCCAAAAAACTTAGAGAAACGGCATTGACTACCAAAGGGGGTCAGGGCGGGAGTGAGCCAGCTTTCAGCTGCTTTAACATTATGGTGTAAGAGTTTCCAGAGAAAGGTTTGGCAGACAAGATCTGGCAAGTTCTCTAAAAACTTTTTGCTTTGATTTTTGCAGCCTGTTAAATGACCAAGTCCACACAAGGCCCACCCAGGCTGATCTCACAGTGTCTAGAGAACACCCAAGTCAATTGCTTTCATTTAAATATTCGTCTTGATTGTACAAATCTTTTTTTTCCTTAGTCTATGTACTTCATATCTATGCTTTATGACCTTCTCAAACCCTGCTCCCATCATCAAGCCATTCCTTGAAGTCTTTCTTGACTGTTCCAATCTCATCATGTAACGTGGTCCCATTCCTGTGTGTGTTTTTTTCTCTCTTATAATCTACCTTTTTACTTCTAATGAGTTACAATATGTGAATACATATTTATTTGTTTGTTTATTTGTATAACTTATCTCTTTATGTTGGGGTCTAAGCTCTACAAGACAAGAACAAGAGGTTTTGTTATGTCTAATACTCTACTCTGTCATTGTGCCAGGCAGAAAGATGACACCCACTAAATCTAGTATATATAATAGAGCTACAGTGTAATGGAATAATGCTGAGTGGACTTAGCATTATTTGAGACCTGGTTTCAAATTCTGACTCTGTCATTTATCAGCTCTTTCTCCTCTCTGAAATTCCCTTTCCTCCTCTATAAAATAGGTATAATATTATCAATTTCATAAGAATTTTGTTAAGCACTAAAGATTTTATGAAATCAATAACTAAATATTCATAATTCATTTTTATTTATTTTGTGACATATATTGCCCCACTCACCTAAAGAAAATATAAATTTACTAGTATGTCTTTGTGAGAGAAAATAAAAATTACAGAAAGGTCCTCCTGTTCAAACAATCTGTAGTTACTAAAAGTAGAACATATTTTTGTTTTACATGGTTTCAATGTTCTTATTGGTAATTAGGTTCTTAAGCCAGGATGGCAAAATCTATTTTACAAAACATTTTCAATTAGCTTTAATCAATCAAATGCAGTACCCCTTTCAAGCTCACTGTAAAAACTATTCTTCAAGGATCTTAAATGAGTCTTAATCTCCTCCCAGACTCCCATTGCACTGGTGAAGCTAAGCTTAGATAGGTGTGGAAGGAGTGCAAACTAATTTAATTTTAATTACCAGTACTTCTGGAGCCTAGAGACGGAGGAAGTAAATGAACACACAATCATTTGTTGATATTGATATGAGAACAATACCCTGTTTCCCCGAAAATAAGATAGTGTCTTACATTAATTTTTTCTCCCAAAGTTGCGCTAGGTCCTATTTTCAGGGGATGTCTTATCTTTCCATGCACTAGGTCTTATTTTTGGATGATGTCTTATTTTCAGGGAAACACTGGTAGTAGCTTTTGATTCTTTCTCAGGTGTCTTTATTTTAAAGATGAAGCTCAATTATGATTGAAAACACCGGGGCCAAACTTATGGCAGAGGAAAAAAATCAGGCATTGTAGGGAGGTAATCTTGAGGCACATCATCTCTGCCTGAGCATCCACTCACATCCATCTGATGTAAGTAATCCCCTTATACTTTTAAGGAAAATAAAATTATTCCTTACTTATTTTGATATTTGTTGAAATGTGTTTCATGACAAAAACAAAAACAAAAGCAAAACAAACAAACAAACAAACAAAAAACTGGGTCTAAAGCAGTGAAGGAAATACTATCCTTGAGCTCAAATAGTTAAGAAAATAGAAGGAAAGTACAGAAGCTCTTGGCACAAGGGAGAAAAGCTGGCCCAACTGGAAGGAACAAGGTCTCATGCTTACTGTTCTAGTCTGAGTCCCCTTTGCTATAAGACTTAGCACAATGCTCTAAACACTAGAGACCTGGGAAATAGCTGATAAATGAATACGCTTGAATTAACCCACAATCCAACAAGTTAATTAGAAACATCTGAACAATCATAATACAACTTATTTACAAATGCAGACAACTTCATTTATACTAGTATACGATCTGTTCACCAACAACTATTTATATTCAGTTAACATTTATTAAAAATTAACCACAGACCAGGATCTTTATTATAAACTTTCACAATTAATGTGATAAGATGGAGTGACATCACATAATAAGAAAGTAGTGACTTTGTATAAGATGGTGAGACTGAAGGCAAAATCATTACTAAGGTTATGAGCTTGTAAATGGTGAGTTGAGCATTCAAATTTAATCCTTCTGTTCAGTGCTATATCCTTTATAGTACACAACATTTTAAACTAAACTAGAGGCCTAATGCATGAAGATTCATGCAAGAATGGGCCTTCTTTTCCCTAGCTGCCAGCACCACCTTCACTCTGGCTGGGAGCTACCTTTTTGCTCTGGCCCAGAGCTGCCTTTCAGCCTTCCCACATTGCCTAGAGGCCTGGAGTGCCTAGGGCGGTGCAGACTGCCTGCATTTTCACCATGGCAATGATGCAAGCATCCAGCCCCTGGCTACTTGGCTCCTTCCTGCATATGCAAATCAACCCTCCATCTTTGTTGTGTTAATTTGCATACCCACAACTGATTGTCTGGTAGGCATCACACATTTGCATCTTATTCTTATTAGTGTAGATAGAAGGTGAAAGGATGTATGAGGAACAGGACCAAATTTTATTCTGTATCTTACTATTTTTTTAGTGCCCACACTCATGTGGCCTCTCCTGGGTGAGCTAGTCCATAGCTGCCAGAAGCCAGGGGCCAGTAGGGCTTCCCATGCATTCACACAGGAGCCAGTCTCCAAAGCCAGCTGGGAGAGAGAGCGCTGCCCACCAAACTTCATTGCAGTGCTGCTGGACATCCCAGAGGCCCACGCTGCACCCCAGCCTGTGGTGTCCAGCCATGCTCATCACATCTTCACATGGGGACTTGGGAGCCATGACTCGGGTAGAAAGGTGTGCAGAGGGGCTTTCATGCCCAGGGGCTGCCCAGGGCCCAGAGGTCAGCTGTGACCTGCCCTTCTATGTCAGGTGCTTGTATTTCAATCACCAGCCAGGCCTAGAAACTATCCCATGAATGAATTTCATGCTCCAGGCCTCTAGTGCTGAATAAAGAAGAAAACTCAGCTAGTAACTCAGGCTTAACACAATGGCTTAAGGGGCTACACTGAAGAAAAGTAGTGCTGAGACCAGTGATAGCTAAGGAAAAATGGAATGTGATAGAGAGAGATGAGAGACAGAGATGAGAGAGAGAGAGAGAGAGAGAGAGAGAGAGAGAGAGAGAGAGAGAGAGAGAGAGAGAGAGAGATATGGAGAGAGAAAGAGAGAGAGAGAGTGTTATGTCTATGGGTCCCACAGTGGGTGAATGGCACTCTAGACCTGTCATCATCAAAGGGTGGACAAGGTCCATGAGACAAGACACTTATTTACAGTGGAGATGTGTCTAAACTCTGGCTGTTCTCAGAAGTAGCTCTGACCAAGTAAATAGTTGGAGTTGAACAGTTTAAGAAGTACAGAGCAAATAAAGAGGCAGTATTAAGTTTTTCTGCTTTTTACGGTGCTGTGGCCATTATTTAGAGAAAAAACAAACAAACTATGTTTCTACATTCATATATTGAATTTATGGAGCAATTTATGAAAGTAAGCAAATGTGTAATAAGTAGGTGGATTTGATCACATAGATTTTGAACCATTTTAATCATTTTCTAGAGGCAGGAAAGAATTTATTAAGAAGTTAAGTGATTTGTTTAGGATCATAAGTGACAAAATGGCTCAGTGCTTTTTCTACTTTCCTAAACTCTCAAATATTAGAATAATAATAAACAGTATTTTTTTCAGAAGGAAGGAGTAGATGGATAAAAGGTAAAATTGATTAATGAATAATTTCCTCTCAAGTTTTATTAGTACAAATAAAATATTACCTTTCAAAATGTACATGAGACAATTTTCTTAAAATCTAATACTTATTCCATGCAAAATATGCATATATTATTTAAAGCAAGTAAATTTAATCTGAAAATGTCGACTTATAAAATAAATAATATTTACTCACTGAATAAATACTAACTGAAACTTATGCATTCCAAGGATATTTGGATTTTATAATTGATCATTAGCTTTGGAGAATATTTTTTTCTTTTTCTTCTTTTTTGTTCTATTTTTGGTATTGTAAATGTATTCACTGTAGGTTACTAGGAAAAAATGATGCAAATCAACATTCTAAAAATTTCATGATCATGACTGGCCTATTAGACAAGGTACTAACATTCACTTGAATTAATTGAAATCCATTGAACAAAGAGGGGTTATTTCAAATGCTAGCTTTTCTCACATAAATTATATTTCTTGCAACATTTCAGTAATTTTCTCAAGATAGTTCTATGCATTGCCCACCACAGATATTAAAGTATTTCTGAAATACAATTTGTAGGAGTACTGGTGAACTCAGAGCAACATAACTTATGCTATTGACCATTTAATCATTTACCAAAGGACAATTACTCTAAATCAATAAATATATTTATTAGGCAATTCATTGAAATGATACTTAGACAAGTACAATAGTTAAAAAGAGTGCCTTGCCAATATTCACCATTTCAGAGTGAATGACTGGATTACACTTAGCTAGTACAATAGAATTATTTATAAAGAAAGTATAAAAATAATGTTATGTTTACTAAGTTTGTCTTTTTACAAATAACTACCTTGTGTGTCTAGTTACAATTAAATAAAATATTCAACACAAACAGGGCTTGGGTTAAAATATTTACAAGAATATCAAGATATGTGTTTCATTTACTTCAAGCTTGTGTTTCTAACATTATTGCTGGCTCAGAGGGCATAGTACAAAAAGAATAGAAATTGCTGTTCCTTTTTAACAAATTATACAGGTCTGACCTATCTTGATGGACTGAAGGGATGGTGATGAAAACTGTAATCTTAATAAATCTCCCACAGCTAGAGGTTTAAAACTCATACTGTTTCAAATTAGTGAGGACAGCAATATTTATTTGCTGCCGAGTTCCAGTCAGCATGGCATTTCAGCAGGAAACACTTTATAAGACTTAAACTTATGAGTAGCAAAGTTGAAAACTCATGTTAAAGACAAGGAACAGAAACTAAATAAACTCAGCGATTCGTTCTAAATCAAGAAGGAAATGAACCAAACTTTATCATTTCCTTTGCTTTGTCTTTCCTCACCACCATTGACTTCTATTACAAATAATAGCAAAGAATTTTGGCTTTAATAGAGTATTTTATCATGTTCAAGAGCTTTAAAATGCATCATCTCATTGGGCTAAGGTAGGATTTGTTACAAAAATAAATATAATTCTCAGAGTACAGAAGAGGTAACAGGTAATATATCCAGTTGTCCAATATTATACCTAATGTCCACATACTGGGTGTGACAAGAAGCCATGTCAGAGCTAGTGGTCAGGTGGTTGTGCCTCTGTCAACAGTTCATTTTGGTAGTGAACATGGAATCTACCATAAGGTCAGTTAGCCATAGAAACTGTGTGGTGAGAAGGAGGGATATAGGCAGGTTGGTTATATAGAACCTAGTGAGAAAGAAAACCATAAACATCCTTTTATAAATTCACCCTCCACATTTATTCCCTTACCAAGACAGAAAACCACTCTTGGTTTTTTCTCCAATTTCAGTGGCTCTTTGTCTCAGAGACTTTTTATTCATTTTCTTACAAAAATCAATATTCTGGCTTCTTCCCAACTACACTTAGATCTTTTGTGACCTGGTTTTAACACCACCATCTCTCTGCAGATGTCTCTTACATTTATAAACAAATCCAGATCCTTCTCCTCAACTTTAGATTCATATAGAACTAAAAACCTATGAAATATCTGAAAGTTAATGTGTCAACACTGAAATCTTGATTTTCTATCTAAATTTACTCTCCCCCTTCTAAATAATTAGCAATACTATTTGCATGTTGCTCAGAAAACAATCTGTAGAACCACCCTTGACTTGTCTTCCTCTCATACCCCATAACTAACAACACTCTGTCAGTTATATACTGAATATATATTCAGTGTAATGTAAAGATAGTGAAGATGACTATCTTTATTATTAAACTAGAGGCCCAGTGCACGAATTCATACACTCAGCCTGGCCTGTGGAATCGGGCTGAAAATGGCTCTCTGACATCCCCTGAAGGGTCCCAGATTGCAAGAGGGCATAAACCAGGCTGTGAGACCCCACTGTATGACTGGGGCTGGGAAGGAACACAGGAAGTTAGCCAGCTGGGGAGGGACCCCAGGGAGAGATCCAGGCATATCTAACCCATCTCACTCAGTTCCAATTGAAATGACCCCAGCAGCAAGCTAACTTACCCATTGGAGCATCTGCCTCTGGTGGTCAGTGCACATCATAGCAAGCAATTGAGCAGCCTTAGCATATCATTAGCATATTATGCTTTGATTGGTAGAATGGTCGGCTGGACAACCATACACTTAGCATATTATATTATATAGGATTGCATTACAAACCTATCATCACTGGACTATTATAGGAGTCTCCTGCCTGATGTCCCTGCTTCTACCTTCTAAATCCCTACAGTCTGAGCTTCACACAGCAACCAGAGCCATCCTGTCAAAATGTAAATTATATTAGGCCATTATTTGGTCAAAACTCTTCATTCTTTTATTGCATATTTAGAATAAAATATAGGAGCTGCATATGGTCTGACTGCTGGCTACTTTCCAAATGTAATTTCCAACAGGTTCCCCACTTACTAAGCTGACATCCTTGCTTATCATAAATATGCCAAGCATACTGCTGTCTCAGTGCATTTGCACTTCCTGCCCCCCCTTGCCTGCAATGCTGTCTACTCATAGAGCATCATGGATTCCTTGCTTATTTGTCCATTTATTTATTGCCTGCCTTCCATGCTTGAATGCAAGTTCCATTAGAGTAGGATTTGTTTTCTGTCTTGTGTGATGTTCAACCTCTAGCACTCAGATAAGTGCTTAGCTGGGAGCTGACAAAAGGCAGAAATGTAGAAGGGTAGGAAATAAGGAAGAAGGAATACAAGAAGACAAGAAGGAAAGGAAGGAAAAATGGAATAAATTGCTAGAAAATTGTCCTATAGTTATACCAGGGCTACAGAGCCAATTTCTATCCAGGAAAAATGGAAATCAAACTCACACATTGATGGCACCTTAGGTGTAGAAGTGGTTGAAAGTGGACATTTCTTTGGTTTCTTATAACACATCCAGTTTATTTACATGCTATTGCCTGTATGCTAACTCAGAAACCGGCACATTACTGTCTGAGAGCCAAATCCAGTCTACTCCCTGGTTGCATAAAGAAAGTTTTACTGGAACAAAGCAGCACCCATTCCATTTTGTATTTTTGATGTAATTAATTGTGTACTACAAAGCAAAGGGTGTCCAAGCAAAGTAATTGACGCTTTATAAAAACAGTTTGCTAACTCCTGCACTATCTGGTCCCTTTGTATGAATGCTCTTTTGCTTACCTTTACAAAATGTTTTCCTTTCTTTCATTCAGATTCCTTGCAAAAATATATTGTCCTATAGAGATTTTTCTGAGTAGCCAATATAAGGCTGTTCTCTATTCTATAACCTAAATGTAAATCTCTTCAAAGGAAAAAACATTCATCTGGAATGTTATTTTTAACATTATTAATGATTCATTTATTTATGGTCACTGCTTCTTACTACAATAGAATATAAGCTTTTGATAGAAGGATGCTTGACCATAAGCATAACTTTTTATGACAATGCCTGATACATAGCATATTTCAACAAGTATTTATTGAATAAATAAGTAAATAGAAAAATATTACAGCTTCAGAAGAAATGTGCTTTTTTTAATCCAATAGAACTCTCAGATTATGTATTAAGGAACCAAAATGGAAGGCAGAATAATTACACGAGAATCTGAGAAATGACAGGTTCCCAAATTCCAGAAATTTGGTGACATAAGTTAGATATGTTCTCAAATGCAACCTAAAATCCTTGGTCAGAGTCCATTTCAACCAGTCAAAACATGATAAAGTGAAGGATAATCCAGTTTTTCAATTTATTAATAGTTGAAGGTGAAATCCCTTGATGCCAAGAATGAATCTGTAACTCAGCTGCTAATCCAGATAGATGCCTTGGATTCACAGACAATGAAAAACATGTTAAAGTGAAAGTAAAATCTTGTTTTTCTCATAGGCCAGCACTGCGTGGATTTGACTCATTTTCTCTAGTAAACACTAGAATAAAGTCACTGACTCAAAAGCTATAGATCGATTCCTAAAGAGGTAATCCTGGAAAAGTGAGTCACAATTTCTCTCCAAGAATTCTTAAGAGGTTGAGTCTCACTATGAGCACACTGACCTAGACAATGATTCATTCATCCATCCACCCACCCACCCATTCATCCATCTATCCATCCATCAATCCATCCATCTGTGTCCTCACTAAAGAATGAGAATACAGATTTAAATAACATCTTTCTCCTGAAGAGTTTACAGTCGAACTGCAGACTGACAGTTAAATGTCCTATCCTGTGTCTTCTATACTTTCATCTGAAGGTGAAAGTAAATACCTTAGATGACCACTATTAGACATATGTGCCAGAGCTGGATCATGTCATTCTGTGAAGTTTCTAGGTATGTGGTGATTTGGGGCATGTTAAGATATATTTTTAAATCATTTTTTTATGTTTAAATTAAAGTTGGCATACAATATTATATTAGTTTCAGGTGTACATTCCAGTGATTAGACATGTAACTCACCTGTGAACCTCTCAATAAATCCTATACCCATCTGAAAGCAAATATAGCTATTAGAATAATACTGACTTTATTTCCTATGTTGTACATTACATAACCATGACTATTCTGTTACTACCAATTTATACTTCCTAACCCCCTCACTTTTTTTCACCCATTTCCTCAAACACCCTCCTATCTGGCAACTGTCAAAATGTTCTCAGATTCAACAGTTTAATCTAAACAAACAAACAAACAAACAAAAAAAAACCAAAAAAAACACAACCATAAGCAAGCAGAAATATAAATTCTTCAAAATAAAGGACAAAAAGTTGTATTTTTCAAACTCTATAACTAAGCAAGAGGCGCAATGCTTGATGCTCGTAGAGTATGTTTGGTGGCCAAATAGACAATGTATTGGAGTTCTGCATAACCAATTGCAGTATGACTAGCAGGAGAAGACTAAGCAGGTTCAAGATCAGTATACATGGTTTTTATTTAGATCTTTTAATTCAGTTGATTCACTAACAGTCAAATGTTTCCAGCAGATATGAGCATTTCTGTGAAGCCACAATAAGGGGCACAGGGCATACTACTTATTTGAAGATAATTATACAGCAAGAACCTTTGATAAATAGCAACTGGCTTACTACTAGTCCTGGTTCTGACTGAATGTTTATGAGATTCTAAACTATTATGGAAACTGAGCTGCCCATCATCAATGGAGTGTTATCTGGTTCAATATATTATAAACATGGCTATGGCAACAAACCCATCACTAAAATATAAATAATATACACACAATATTGAGTTCTATCAGAGCCTGAAGTGCAAGTAGGTTGTATTAATAATTGCCTTAAATTCTTAAGCAGGCAAAATTGCCATATTTGAAAAATCCATATCTAATGTAATCTTAAAGTGTCTTATGATAAGCTGATGAATAAAAGAAAAAATAATAACTAATAAAAAGTATAGATGATATTCTGATATACTCCTAAAGTAGTCTATTCAACTTAATAGTCATATAGTGCAAAAAAGGAACTAGTGGGAGAAGTTTAGGCAGCATAACTAGTAAAACTAGTTATGTAAGACTTAAATGGATTCTTAGGCAGGGCCTTGTGAACTCCTGATCCAGGACTATAAGAAGCTATGAACTATAGGGACAGCTCTCCTGGGATTTCTAAGCTTTACAGAGTTTTCCCTGCAAGCTCCTGTCACTTCCCTGATTCTGTACTGTAGGCAGCTGAGGTCATACCCAGAGTTTTTCCTACAATTCTGACACTTCCCATTTCTATTACTGACTCCAGTAGCATCTTCCTTGCCCTTTATTGCCCTGGCCCTTTATAGTGTATATGCTTCTAATCCATATATTTCTATTGTCAATTTGAAACAATGAAGGATAACTGTTTCCCTAAATGTATCAGGGAATTCTACAGTGTAATGGGAGATAAATAATTAAGCAGCTGATTACAATAATCTGTTTTAAAATCTCTGATAGAAACATCTTAGTCTAAAAGGTAACTGAGAAAAAAAACAAAACACTATACTGTATTATGAAAAGTCCCTCAGTATATCCAGAAATATATTATGTGCCCAGTAAATAGTGGTTCAACCAATGACTGGACAATGAATGAATAAATGAGTAAATCTGGAATGAAAACAGAGAATGATCTGAAGAAGCAAGCAATGAACCTCAAGGTCATATTAGATATTTTAAAATTGGCTCACTAACATGCACTCCAAATGCTTACAAAGGAGCCATGTTAGGAAAGCTGAGAACTATAATTCTCAGACTCTATTGGAACTAGACATCTATTGTAGATGAGATTTAATAGATTCTGCCTGTCAGATATCCTATCTGCCACTTTGCCACCGAATTGCTGAGGGATGAGAACGGCCTTAGAGCTCCATGTTGCTGGCTTCCATAAGACCAGAGACAATGTGCCTCTGAGTCCAGTAGCTGCGGCCTTAGCTGCCCAAGCTGATGTTATCTCCTCATGGAGCAGAAGCAATGGCTCCCTTGGTGGCAGATCTCCAGTGTAGTTTGAAGAATGTTTGTGGAAGAGTAGCTTTGAATGTGCTTTTTCAGCTTTTTCAATAAGTCTGTGTTATCTATATCTCTTTATATATTTTTGTTTAGTTAGAATAGATACTACTGTTGCCAATAATAATTTTCACTGATTCACATAATCTCTAAGCAGAAATAATGCCATGGAAAAGAGCACAGTAGGACCAAGAATATGGTGGACAGAAGGATTTAAATAGTTTTGTGTAACTAAAGTGCAGACCTTATATGGGGGAAAGGCAACACAAAAGGCTAGAGGTCTGAATTCCAGATAATGAGCAGCAAGAATATAGCATTGAGCCCGGCTGGGGTTGCTCAGTGGTTGAGCATAGGCCTATGAATCAGGAGGCCATGGTTCAATTTTCTGGTCAGGGCACATGCCTTGGTTGCAGGCTCAATGCCCAGTGGGGGATGTGCAGGAGGCAGTCAATTAATGATTATCTTTCATCATTAATGTTTCTAGCTCTCTCCCTCTCCCTGCCTCTCTGAATTAAATTAAAATATATTTTTAAAGAAAATACAGCACTGAAATTACACTATCACTGGACATTTACATCACATTTTATATTTCTACAGTATATTTTCAAGTCCCTCTCTTTTCTATATTTAATAAGATTGTAATCTTAAATACATAGAGACTATTTCTATTTTATTTATTATGAAAAAGGACACAAAAATTAGTTCCTATTAAATGCCAGACACTGCTCACTTTATAGAGGTCAGGTTATTTCTTCTCAAAAATCTAAATATTGGAACATACCTTTAGGCTTAAATGAAATCTTGGTTTTGAGATCAGTTTCAACATGAGTATCAGACATTCATTAGTTGATTCAACCAATATTGAATGCTAGCAAAGGGCCAGTTCTATTGATTTGCAAGATCTCTGTAAAATAAAAACCACACACACATACAAAAAACTGGAAATTATTCCCAATTGCCTATCTCATCCTGTTTTGCCACCTCGAGATTTATTATAGTGCTTGGGGTATAATAGGTCCTCAATATTGGTTGTTAAATGAGTTAATGAACAGACTTCCCTGACTATTTCTACTCAAGAAAATCAATTCTTCCTTTGAAATTCTGGAGCAATTATTGTTAATGAGGCATCTGTCATTTTATATAGTATTGCTTTCCAATTTTGCACAGTTCCAGGACCTAAGGCAGTGTTTTGTATTTTAAAAAATAATCAATGTATATGAATAGGCTGGGAAGCTGATTATGATGTCAAGTCTCATAGGTCAAGAGGAGAGTATAAGTGCTGATATAGAAACATTACCATGAACACACATTGGGCCGATGGCTTGCCAGCACTATAGAGATATAACTACTCACTTTTAAAAGAAAAATGTTCTTTTTTAAAGAAAATAAAAATTTTACCACAAAACACAAATTAATTTTGCTATTATCTGCCTCACAATGGTAACTATTTAGAGAAATCTATATGTTTCATAATCTAATGCTATTGGTGTCTTATTATCAAATCTCTTATTGGGACAACTTGGTTAACCTTATTATCCGGAGCTTACTACCTTTGATTAAACTGATATAATTAATTTTAGGAGCTGCAAAGATGAGGAACTCTTTAGTACTACCCAGGAAAGTGAAATCTGGCTAGGTTAAAATCTTCATAGGGAATTCTTTGAAATATGAAATCCTCATATTATTTTAGTTCTCCTTCTAAAATTCTGGCATTAAAAATGATATAGGTGCCAAAGAGTCTTCCCTATGGCTAATTATTGGAATATTTTTTCTTATTTTTACTTAATGTCTTTTATCTTCAGTAGTCAGAAATGCTAGGATAATGCAATTCCCGCTGAAAAGAAATTGAACTGAACTCTAAAAAGTGAAGCACCTGTTCTCTTAAAGAGAACATTATGGTCAAGCTATTTCATTTTCCCTGACCCTTTTTATGAGTCAAACTCTTAATATTACATGGAGTTCTGACATTACTGAGAATCATTCAGGAGCAGTATACAATGAGCATAGGTTTGAAATGATTCAATTCAAGGGAAACAGAAACCACTGTCTCAGCCAATGTGCCACTTACCATTATGTAGCATTATCAACTGAAAGATGGCCAAGATATTTTTTACATATTTTTCATTATCAAAAATCCCATAAAGAGGCGATATGATACTTTCCTAATCTGAATATGGATGATTTTCTAATTTTTGACATTTTTATATTTGGGATAATGATTCATTTCACCTGAAGAAATATCTTTCTATTGGTATTTTAGTAATCATAAAAAATAAAACCTTGGGGTCGAAACCGGCTTGGCTCAGTGGATAGAGTCAGCCTGCAGAGTGAAGGGTCCCGGGTTCGATTCTCGTCAAGGGCATGTACCTTGGTTTCAGGCACATCCCCAGTAGGAGGTGTGCAAGAGGCAGCTGATCCATGATTCTCATCTATGTTTCTAACTCTCTATCCCTCTCTCTTCCTCTCTGTAAAAAAAAAAAAAATCAATAAAATATATTAAAAAAAAAACTAGTTTTTTATTGATCCATGTAATCAATATGTAATGGCAAGTAAAGATAAATAAAAGCAGAAAAATGTTGTCTTCTTTTGATCCCTCCTGTCCCAGGAAGCAATTGGCCCATTAACATTGTTTGGAAAGTAAAGGTACCAGAAAGTATAATGGACAAAAAATCTCTTATTTCTTGGGAGTAATGATCTTCCAGGGATTCAGACTTTACTCTAAATTGACCAATTTCTCAATTGAAATATATATTTATTTTTTTTTACAAACTGTGGAGCATCTTTTAAGAGGATAATCTTACCATAAATTCATAAACCAGGGAGTTAACAGTGATCATCATTGGGTATTCTTCTCATTTCTCTTCCCTTACTTGAAACACTTACTTTTGTATACTTGGTATATGCTTAAGAATGGGATTATAGTAACGATTTCATATACTTCACTCTCATAAAAATTATCTTGCCATGTACCTTTACTGAGCATCTTCATTAAAATGATAGGAGTTATCAAATGAGAAGTTCCTTATTTTCCAACCATCAAATTTACAAGCCAGCTTGTTTCTGAATCCACAATATCTCTTTCTTCTATTATCCTTAAGAAATTGTATAACATATCCATCCATTTTCTGGATCTCAGGTTTTATTCATATATTTGTCCATTCATATATGTATCTATACATCTATGTATGTATGTATTTATCTATCTACTCATCTATCAATCTATCATCCATCTATTCATCTTTCATAATTTACCATCTATTTATTTGTATAATTTTAAGGAGTCCACTCATCTTTATCTCTTAACTCTTCATTTGTGCTTTTGCTTTGCATTTAAACACAGTTTAAAATTCTAATATACAATGTCTTTTCTCTTCTTCTTTACAGTCATCTTCTCTCCATTATAATTAAATTCAGTTTTCTAGAAAAGAAAACCCAAAACAAGAGTGGTTCACCAGATGGAAATATATTACTGTCTTTTGTGATAAAATGTAAAAGCTGATAATCCAGGAATAGCATTACAGATCAGTGAATATGCTAAGAAACAATGGCCATCTAATTTATTGCAGTGACATCAATAGGGTGTAACACTCATCAGCTTGGTCAAAAATAGCAGCTGTAGCCATTGTCTTTCATTCCAGGTGACAGGAAGGAAGACAGGAGAAAGGAGAAAGACATCAGTGAGTGTTTGGCAGTGTTTTTTAATGAAGACATCCCACCCAACAAACATAAGCTTTTAAAACTAGAACCCTGGGCATTAGTTACAAAGCTGAAAAAGGCAATGGAGAATGTAATGTATATTTCAATTACCTATGGGATTTGTCAAAGTTGGGGATTTATAGCTAAGGAAAGAGAGGAGATATGGAGGTAGTAACCAGCATTCTCTCCCGCACTTCCATGATCCTATTTTTTACATCTCCCTCCCCACTCTCCTCATTCTCTCTCACCTGGCTTCCATCTCCACTCCTACATTAAGTCTCTTGGCAGAGGTCATCAACAAATGCTCAACTACTATGCATGCCCTTTCCCCCTCCCAACTAGTTTTCTCAGTAGTCACAAGATAACTGATAATTAACTCTTTCCTGGGACAGCTCCTTGAATGACAAGATACACCTCAGATATGAATACATCTCCTTCTATCTCAGTCTCCGTGACTGGTTCTTCCTTCTCCATCCAAACTTTTAATTAGAATTCCTCAGAATTAAGCTCTAAGTCCTTTTCCAACTCTAAACCTTCTCTTAAAGGCATGTCATTAAATGATGTGGTATTAAGTATCCTCTTAAAATTATATCCAATTGCTTCTGACATCATAGGTTCACTTAGTGACACCTCAAACCAGAGTTTGCCTTGACCACACAAAATTTTATCTAAATTAGAGTTCCCAATTATAGTTTCCTAATGTTAAGGTCCTGCTGTTTTTTCTTTACATATTTATGTCTGCATGTATTCATTTGATATCTGTCCTCTTCCTTTCCCAACTAAACTGAAAAGGCAGGATGGCCTCTTGCTCACCATCATATCCCAAACCCCATGCACATGCCCTGGCATATGATGCTATTGAATAACTATTTGTTGAATGATAGAATGTTTTAACCAGTGATACCTAGCAAATGTCATGAAGGGATGGGCATCCAGCAAAAGTACACAGGGCACATGTGTCAGAGGAACTATGCAAAGTTCAAGCACAGGAAATTATGCCATAAGGGAAGGAGTGAGGCACACAGCCGGACAGGAAAACACCATTGTAAAAGAAAAATAAATTACCTTCTCTAGAGAATGGAATGAAATGTGCCCAGTAAAATAACACAGGAAATAGAGATCATAAAAATAAAAAGACTTTAAAAAATTGGCAGTCTGAGTAGTAAAATTCTCTTAAATAGTCAGTGTTTTAAAGCAGAGAGAGTGCCAATAGCCATTGCAACTTGTGTAAGAATAAACAAACTGGCCAGTGAAGACGGGGGCAGCAGTAGAACTACCTCCAGCCAGAGCACCCTTACCAACTCCCAGTCAGAGAATAGACTGTGGTGGGCACAGCCACAGAACATGTTTGGGAGTATCCAGAGGATTCACTTATAAACCCAAGTCCTAATTTTGGGTTGTATGTTTTCATGTTTCTAAACAGCATGAGAATGCCTCTTGTTTCAAATCCCCATGCAGTGGATAGTAGTTATAGCCAACCCTTGCTGACTATTTCTCTTTACCCGGTGGTGTTCTAAGTGCTTTATTGGAATCAAGTTGATTAATCCTCATGCTAACTTCACAAGGAAAGGGGTATCATTCTCATTATACAGTTGAGGAATTGAAGTGAGAGCTTATTTGCCTTTGGTCACGCAGTAAAAGGAGAAACTGTTTTTAAATGTCAGCAACCAGATAGCAGCAACTGGCCTCTTAATCATCATATGCTGTTTTCTGTGTAAAGAAAATATTTTAGAATTAGTAATATTAAAAATACACATGTATTGGAGGACCATGATAACCTTCCTAGATAAGTAACACATTTGTCTAATCACGTCATTCACATGAAAAGTTATATAAGATGCACAATGAAATGTCACTTATTTTTACTTTGCAAGTCATCAAACTATATATAGTAGTAAATTAAACAAATTATCAGTTAAGTAAGGCTAAATATCTGAATAGCATCTCAGCTACCTAGCATAAACATTAGCTTAATCAGCATGCCAGAACTTTAAAATCTTCTTAGAGAAATAAAAGAGATCCTTATGAATCAAGAAAGGAGTAAGTAAGAGAACAAACCATAAATAGTTAAACTAACATGCTGTCTACAGTCATCATTAAATAATTAGAGAGAGAATGCTCCAACTGAAAGTAATTACTCAGGAAATGTTTGTAGCTGAATGAGAATTTGTGCTTGCTTTACATAAGAGCTAGATTTACATATGCAGAGAAAAAGAAGAAAATAGGGAAAAATACATGAATGATGACCACACCTTGTTCCATGAATTAAACTAATCTAAAGAGAAAAAGATGTTTGCTTACAAAGTTGGAGATTATTTCAATCACATTGGCTGCAAGGCAGTTTTCATTAATAAAAAAAGAAATACCTCTATGGTTTATTATAGTTTGCATTTGCATGACATCAAATAGCGGGTTCCCTTCCCTTTGTTGGCAGGTTTCTATAAAATATATTGACAAAGCTTTACATGAGTTATATATTTTTCCAGTGATCAGGCCAAACCTATGCTGATTCTATTTGTTCTGCTGTTGTCTTTTTAGTTAAGTTGAAGGGCTAGTCAGCAGAATTCCAAGATGGGCCTGGCTTGACTGAGGCCACTGTCCATTGTCTTCTCCCACTGAGAGAGTAGGTTTTTCTCCCTACCCCTGCTGCTATCTTACTGCATCTATTAAGAGGAGATATTGGCAACATATGGTTTATGGTAATTTGGTGTTCAAATATTCAAAAACTAACATTCATTTTCTACTTATCTGTGTTTTCTTAATGCCTAAGAATTTCATTGTAAAAGAATGACAAAAAGTATGCATCTTAAAATTGGAATTTCATCCCCCCCCATGTTGAACAGTGGTCCATGTCAAATATTCTTTGATGACCTTTGACATTTCAATACAGACAAGCCTCAATCCCAGCATGTCTTCAAAATGACAAAGGCCCTCAATGAATATTTATTGAATTCTAAGTGACACCAATTAAGACAAAATAAAAAAGATCTTAAAACCCTCAACATTTTGCCCTTTTCAATGCTTGAGGATAAATATCACTAATTAACTAACTAACTAAATAAATACAATTTAAAGTAAAGATAAATTTAGTGGCATGGATATTAAGATGGCATAAATATGAGTATCAAAATATGGAGAGAACTTGAAAGCTGTGATTTAACTATCACGGAGGAAACAGAAACTCCAAGTGACTTTCCCAGAAAATATACAAATGTGTGCAAGAGCATGGATAATAATCCACATTTTTTCTATATTCCACATGCTATCAATAGTATGCAGTTTTTTGAGCTTCATATAAAGTTGACTATATTCATAGTTTGAGTCTGTTAATTTTGTAATGAGCATTGAATAATTTTTAAATGTTATACAAACTTGAATTGTTAGGATTAATTCCATGTAATGCCTCTATGTGTATGAAATATATTGGTGTATAGTACCTATTCTTGCAATGTATTGATTTAGTCTTGATATCAGGACACTGACCTCATAAAATGAGTTGAAAAGTATTGTTTTTTCAAAATATATTTTTATTGATTTCAGAGAGGAAGGGAGGTAAAAAGAGAGATAGAAACATCAATGATGAAAGAGAACCATTGATCAACTTCCTTCTGCAAGCCCCACACTGGAGATCGACCCAGCAACCTAGGCATGTGCCTCGAACAGAATCAAATCATGACCTTCTGATTCATAGGGGAAACTTCAACATTAACCACCTGTGGTGGATTAAGTACGAGGCATGGGCATGTACCCTGAACAAAAACTGAACTGGTGCCCAGCTGATGTGGGTCAGTAGTGGAACATCGACCTATGAACCAGGAAGTCAAGGTCTGATTCCCAGTCAGAACACATGCCTGAGTTGTGGGCTCCATCCCAGTAGGGGTTGTGCAGGAGGCAGCCTATCAATGATTTTTTTTTTTGTTGTTATTGTTGATGTTTCTCACTTTTGATGGTTCTCACTCTCTCTACCTTTTCCTTCCTCTCTGAAATCAATAAAATATATATATATATATATATATATATATATATATATACACATTTAAAAAAAGAATTGAACTGTGACCTCTTGGTGCATAGTTGGACACTCAACTATTGCACCACACAGACCGGATAAAAAGCATTATTTTGTACTGAATAATTTTTTGGTAGTTTTCCTATGGACATTTAATACCCATGAAAATATTTGGCCTTAGAATGTTTTGAGCTAAGGCTTTGGATTTAAAATTTAATTTATTTATGAGATAATGAGCTCAAATATATCCACATTTTAATTCCTGGAACCACTGAGTATTTTCTTTTACATTGCAAAGGAGAATTAAAAGAGCATTTATTATTCAGCTCACTTTAAGATAAGGACATTATCCTAGATCCATGGTCTGCAATCTGTGGCTCATGAGACACATGCATCTCTTTGGCCCCTTGAGTGTGGCTATTCCACAAAATACCACGGCCTTGGTGAGTCTATTTTGAAGAAGTGGCATTAGAAGAAGTTTAAATTTTTAAAAACTGTGGCTCTCAAAAGAAATTTTAATCCTTGTACTGTTGATATTTGGCTCTGTTGACTAATGATTTTCCCTAACACTGTCCTAGACTATGCCTTAAGACTAAATGCAATCACTTGGGCCTTTGCAGGCAAAAGAAGAAGCCAGAAAAGCTGGTAACAGAGCTGATACAAAATTGGCAGACTCAACTGGATGTTGCTGGCATTGAAGATGGATGAAGGGGCCAGAAGCCAAGGAATTCACATGCTTTCCAGAAGGTGGAAAGCAGAAGGAAACAATCTCTTTCTCTGGCCTCTGGAAAAAAGGCTCCATTTTGAACATGTGACCTTGAGAAATATAAGAAAATAAGTTATATTATGTTAAGTCATTGAATTTGTGGTAATCTGTTATTACCAATAGGAGACTAATATAAGAGTTCTTGATATTTTCTATTGCTTCCTGAGCTTTGGTAATTGTATCTTCCTGCAATTGTTCATTCATTTCACTTGTTGAATCCATTGGCATAAATCTCTTCATAATATTTATTAGTTTTAATGAGTATAAGTATGTAGTTGTGCTCCGTCCTTCATTTCTAATATTGTTATTTTGTAGCATTCCTTTTTCTTGAATAGTCTAGCTAGAATTTAAACATATATTTTACATTAAAAACCTTTTACATTTATTGGTTTATTTCTGTTTTTATTAATTCCTTTCTTCCTTTTTCTTGAGTTTGACTGTAAGCTTTTGTTTTTTGTTTGTTTGTTTGGTTGGTTGTCTGTTTGATTTTTAGTTAACAAAGATGAAAATTTTAGATTTTCAACTGTAGCTTATTATAACATTTTCCTCTAATGTACTATTTTAGTTGCACCCTTTTAATGTTGATGATCATTCAGTTAAAATTATATCTGCTGCCAAAACCTGTTTGGCTCAGTGAATAGAGCATCGGCCAGCAGACTGAAGGGTCCTGAGTTTGATTCCAGTCAAGGGCATATACCTTGGTTGCAGGCACATCCCCAGTAGGGGGTGTGCAGGAGGCAGCTGATGGATGTTTCTCTCTCATCAATGTTTCTAACTCTCTATTTCTCTTCCTTCCTCTCTGTAAAAAAAAAAATCAATAAAATATATTTTAAAAAATGATATCTGCTAATTAATCATAGGTTATTTAAAATTAATTGATTAATTCTTACATATTTGGTTCCTTTCAAGATATATCATAGGTTATAATATAATTTTTTTGTAGTCAGAAAACCTACTCTAACATTTTGATATTTGGGAATTTACTAAAATTTGTTTTATAGAACATCACATGGTCCATGTTGATTTACATTTTTTAGGAGTTTGAATAAAATGTTCATTCTGCAGTTATTGGGTACAGTATTTTAAAATGCAGATTTTAGGTAGTTAATAGTACCACTCACATCTTTATATATGTACTGATCCTTTTTCTACTTAACTTACTAATTACTGAATGAAGGAGGAAGTCTCTAACTATAACTGTGAATTTTTATATATTTGTTTTTAGTTCTGCAAGTTTGGCTTAATTATTATTATTATTTTAATAAGGCTTATATATTTATAACTAGAGGCCCAGGGCATGGAATTTGTGCATGGGGCGGGGGGCAGGGGGGTGCTCCTCACAGCCTGTCCCCTCAGGGGATGTCCTACTAATGGCTTAGGCTCAAGTGGGGAGTGGGCCTAAACCACAGTCTGTTCTCCTTCTATGGGCTGATAAGGGGAAGGTACCACCCTCATCACCCCGCTGCTGTTGCCACTACCAGCTCCCAAGGTGTTATCATTAACACAGACTCCAGTCCCTTCACCACAAAAAAAAAAAAAAATGACAACTTTATTTAAGCATTTTCAAAATGTCTTTTTTATAGGATATGACCTTTCTTTTCTTTTCTCTTCTCCCCTCCCTCCCTTCCTCCCTTCCTTCCTTCCTTCCTTCCTTCCTTCCTTCCTTCCTTCCTTCCTTCCTTCCTTCCTTCCTCACCTGAAGATATTTCTCCATTGATTTTTGGAGAGTGTTGAAGAGAAAGGGAAAGACAGAAAGAAATATCAATGTGAGAGGGACACTCTGATTGGTTGCCTCCTGCATGAGCCCTGACCTGGGCTCTGGCCAAGGAAAAGTCTGCAACCTGGGTACATGCCCTTGATCAGAACTGAACCTGGATCCTGCGGTCCATAGGCCGAGGCTTTATCCACTGAGCCCAACCAGGTAGGGCAAGATATGACATTTCTTAGTCCCTCCAGCAGCGGACCTTCATTTTTTCTTCCAGGAGTGAGGTGGAAAAACTCTCTATAACCTTCTTGGATTCTTATTACCCAAGTTATCAAGAACCCTGTGAGTGGTGTACAAGAAGCTTAGCCAATGAGTCATAAGAAAAGGTGTGTCCTCTGCAGCTCATGTGCAGAGGCAGGCCTGCTGGAGCACTGTCTCCCAATGGTGGTGGTCTGGGCACACACTTCTGCCTCTCTGCTTTGAGCCTGCGCCACCCATGGCTTACCTCACAGTGCAAGCAGTCTCCTCCTGCCCATCTGCACATGCAACCTCCTCCAGAGCCTGTTGTGACTATTAAGGTGTCCCAGCTAATTTTCATATTACCTCTTTATATTTATAGATTGCTATACTTTCAAGAGATATTAATCCCCTTATCATTATGAAGTATACAACCTTTGTCCTGCAATGCTTCTTGTAGTTGACTTTGTCTGATATTAATAGTTATACTACCTTCTTAAGCTTACTGTTACTCACATTTTATATCTTCTCCCATTCTTTTATTTTTAATCTGTTTATTTCCATGTGTCTAAAGTATATCTCTTATAGAAAGCATAAAAATTGCCCCTTTTTTTAATCCTATTTGTAAATCTCTTTCTGAACTAATAATAAATATGATTTATTTAGGCCCTTCAACTTATTGGCTTTTCATTTGTCTCATTTTATTTTTCTTGTTGTTTCATGTCTTACATTCCCTATCTTTTGTGGTTAATCACCTATTTTTGATATTCCACACTATTAGATTTCTAGTATAGTTTTTTTCTTTTTTTATGTGTGCGTGATTACTCTAGGAATTAGGCATCTTTAACTTGCCCCAATTGTCTTAAAATAGACAAGAACTTTATAAATTTGTAACCATATGTACATCTTATTTATTTATATAAATTTCTTGAAGTCTGAAATGTGTCTTAACCAACCATAATAAAAATTATGAAAGTAAATTTAATCCAAATGCATTTATCTATAATATATTAAAATTTTTCAGAAGTCAACAATGATAAATTATAAAATTTAGATAATTTTTAAATTATTAAAATTTTAGCTACTGAAAAACACAGATATTAGAATTGATATAAGGCATTGTATATATATCCCACCAGCCATGGCTAGGAACTTTGTATTTGACAGAGAAACACTGTGCATTATCAATGTAATGAGCCACAGAGATAAACATTGACATTCTAATAAGATAATTATAGCCTATCATTAAATATGAATTTAAAAAATAATGTACGACTGATGGATCTGAATAAATATTTAACCATTTTTGAATTAGTAAAACAATAATTTAGACATATTTTTTAATTCTAATTGAAAAGAAAGCAATCTCCTGTGTTCTATTCAAGGTACTTGATTCATAATTATTTAGTCTAAGAGTATAATCATATAATATTTGAGTTATTTTTATTCTTGTATAGCTTATTAATTATTTAACCTATATAAATTGCTCATTTATGTAATTTCTAAATCTATATTAAAATGTATATTTTATCTCTGTATTCTAGCCATTATTGAAAAGTAAGTGTATTAGTTTAACTTCTAACAACTCAGAGCACATCACTAGTGCTAATCTTAAATAAAAATTGACACTAATTTTTTATTTACAAGACCTTTAGTAAATAATAATAATTATATATGAAGGATATAAAAGGACAATATGTTGTTTTTAAAATTATTAAACAATAATGAATAATAAGAAGGATTCAATGATCCTATATAATAAAGATGTAATAGGCAAATGGTCATTATACCATGAAATGTAACTACTGACATGTAAGGACTAGATCAAGGATCAGCTATGAGGGTGGGGCAGTGAACTACAAGCTGGCAGCGGAGAGCTACAGGAGGAGAACTACAGGAGGAGAGCTATAGCAGGAAGCTATGAGGGGATGTAGGGGAAGGATCTACAGGAGGGTGTGGCAGTGAGCAGAGAGCTACTGGAAGGCGACAGCGAGCTACTGGTGAGCTACTGGCAAATGGATTTGTGCGCAGGGCTACTAGTCTAATAATATATGTGAATTTACTTTTAACAAACACAATGGATTTAAAACAGTATTTTGCTTTGTCATTCCAAATAAAGGAATGACCTTTTCCCTTTCCTATCCTTAGGGCGTCTAGTTAATTTTATATGTATCTTGTGAAGTAAGCAGTTGTTGCTATCTTCATTTTACAGATGAGCCAATGGATTATCTAGCTATAGAATTAGTTTTAATTTCAGGTGGTTGACCTGAAGTCCACTGCATTAATAACTGACCCAAGAAGATTCAACTGAAATATAAGTTATCTTGATTTTTACTTGAATCTTACCCAAGAGATTGAATCTAAAGACAACAACCATCTCATTAAATAACTGCAAAGTAGAAAATTTCTCGGTTGTTCTCATGCCGATCAGAAACATTCTAACCAAACTAAAAAGCATCAATAACCTGCAGAAGAAAGACAGAAAGGGGCAAGAAAAAAGACAAAAGAAGAAGAGCACATCAACATAATGCTTTTGGAAAGCTGGTGGTACATATGAAGACACTGATGCTGCCTCACCAACAATGTCTGCTGTTGAAGTTAAAAATAAATTGCATGCAGGGTGGTAGAGAGAAGCTCTGATTTTAATTGGCACATTTGATGTGTGTTGACATTATACCCAATATAAGTATATGTCTACTGGGGTTGGTTGGAGTTGGGAAAATAAAGAAGAATTAAGTAGGTATATTGTTAAAATTTGATTTTGGTCCTCCTACAAACAGGGTGGAGGCAGTCAAAAGGCCACTGATCCAGGCCTTTGAGTAGTCTATAATTTAATTAAGACCAAATTACAAATTCTAATTAGCTGGCACCAAAGAAGCCAATGTGTGAAAGCATGTTTAGTATTCAAAATACATTTCAAGGGTTTCTGTTCTTGGGTTCAGCTAGTCTCTCTTAGGAGATGTGCAAAGATTTCATGCTAAGCAGTTTTTTTCCACTCTTGTTTGATGCCTTAAAAATATAAATGTTCTAACTCTATAAAACTTAGAGAAAGTGAAAGACAGTTAAAACTATGCTTTTATAAAAGAAATTGCATTTTTATTAGAAATTGGCTATTTTTTTATATTTAGGAAAGAAAAAGACATGGATTAACATATATTGACTGTTATATTATCAACCATCTGGCTAGAAACTTAAGAAATATGTTCTTTTATTTAAATGAGAAGATGAATATAAGCAGTAGAGATGAGAAAATAGAAAATCAGGGCGGATAAATAAATCAAAAGTCAAGGAGCCAAGATTCATATTCCAAAGGCATCTGCCTTTGAAGCCCATTCTCCCTTTTACTCATCATTACTTTGCTTCCCATTCTATTCTTCCTCTAACCCTAATGATAATTATAGTGACTGTGAATGGATCACTTTATCTTTCCTTGATAGAAAAAAGTCCCTTTAATGTCCACCAATAACTGAATCAGATTATACTGATGTTAGAATGAAAAGACAGAGGAAGCTTGAAAAATAATACACAATTTCCAAATAGCAATCACATAACCACATTCATCTATTTACTTGATATTTATTCAACCCTCCCTTGAAAAGGGACAGGAGTACTTTACTGGAGTCAAATGATTATTTAAAATAAAAGAATCAGGAAATGCAGATCACTAACATCCTCTTTCTAAGAGAGGCTTAGCCCATAAACCTAGATGCTGTTCCATAATCTTTTTTAAGTTTTATTCTCTATTCCAATGCTAAACCAAAAGCTACTGTTCTACTCTGAGTTTACAGTTTTTCTGTGCTTTCTCACATTTTTAAAAGGTAAATGGTCAGGTGGCCCCACAAATCAATAGGGCTTAGCAGTTGAGATTGTCAAAACTGACTCAGCCTGAAGAAATAGAAAACTGGATTCTTATCTAATATTACATTCAATGGAGAAATCCTGATAGATCTAGCAGATTAAAAGTCTACCCAGAAAAGGTTGAACAATACATTTAACCGAAGATAATGCACTATACCACCTATGTGATATAGGAGTGGGAAAAGGCTGTCAGCAAAGTCAACAAAACATTGAACTATGGGAAATTCAATTACAGTTCAAAATAAAGGATTTCTCTCCAACAAAGGACACCATAAATAAAGGCATGAAACATGATAATTGATAATACCTGTATAATGAATACTGTGTGCCAGAAACCTTTTATATTATTACTAGAGGCCTAGTTGCCCTCAACTGCCACCCCCCCCCCCACTGGCCTAGTCACCCCCCATGCTCCCCCCAACAGCCTGATAGCCACAAGCAGCCTGCTATTCAGTTGTTTTGATTGTCCCTCACTAACCCCCCCCACCGGTTTGGTCAACTCATGCAGCCTGTTGTTCAGTATTTGATTTTCCCTCACTAACCCCCACCCCCCCTTGTTGGCCTAGTTGTAGACATCTATCTTGTGAGGGCATGAGGGTCAATTTGCATATTACCTCTTTATTATATAGGATGCTCATTCTGCTGATGAATAAAAAAAAAAAAAGCATAATAGCCGAGACTGGTTTGGCTCAGTGGATAGAGCGTCGGCTTGGAGACTGAGGGATCCCGGGTTCGATTCTGGTCAAGGGCATGTACCTTGGTTGCAGGCATATCCCCAGTGGGGGGGGTGCAAGAGGCAGCTGATTGATGACTCTCTCTCATCAATGTTTCTAACTCTCTATCTCTCTCCCTTCCTCTCTGTACAAAATCAATAAAATATATTTTTTAAAAAGCATAATAGCAATAACAATATAAAAGGTTAAGTAAATACTCAAGGTCATCTGGATAATTAAACAAAGAGTTCATTTTTTTTTTATCATGATGGTATACAATCTCCCTTTGACTAATTGGGTGAAATACCTTCAATATCAAAAACCAGTAATGGATTTTTGGTGATGATCACTTTGTAGTGCGTACAAATACCATTATAATGTTGTATATCTGAAACATAAAATGCTACATACCAACTTTATATCAATTAAGAAAACATTAAAGAATGACTATGTAGAATCTACAAAGAACTCCTACAAATTACCATCAACAAGGAGACTAATACCCAAAAGAAAAAGAAAAAAAGCAAAGTTATTTTAAAATAATATTAAAGTAATTTACAAACAGCAACCATCAAAACCTCAACAGATTCCAAATTAAATTATTTAACAAGAATATATCTTTTTAAATTTCTCAAGCTGGCCAAGTTTAGAAAACTGGGTAAGTAAAATTGATGGGGACATTGGAATAAAAACACTCTGGCATTAGTGGTTGGTATAGCCATTCCAAACAATTATGGAACAACATTGGTCAATTTTTACACATATTGGCAAATATCCTAAAGAAATGCTCACATAGGTTGTTTACTCCTGGACAAATATCCCAAAGAAATGCTCACAAAGTTTGTTTTGGGGTGTGGCTTTAGATGTTAACCACAAATTCATTTGTGGGAGATGGAATGTGGGAAGCAGTGCAATTGTCTATAACTGGGAAAGTATGCATACCATAAAGATAAAAATAATGCAGCAAAGTACTAAACCGTCCTCTTATAGTAACACTAGAGGCTCAATGCATGCAATTCATGCAAGGGGTTCTACCCCCATTGCCCCAGAAGCTTCCTCTGCCTTGGCCCTCACCCACTGTGGTTTCATCAGGAAGGTTGTCTAAAAAGTTATCTGGAAGGATGTCTAGTCTAATTAGCATATTATGCTTTATTATGATAGACTAGATGCCCAGTACACAAAATATGTGCAAGGTGGTGGTGGTGGGGGGTGTCCCTCAGCCCAGACTGTAACCTTTCCAATCTGGAACCCCTCGAGGGAAGTCTGACTGCCCATTTACGCCCAATCCAGATAGGATTGGGCCTAAACAGGCAGTAGGACATCCCTCAAACAATCCAGGACTGCTGGCTCCTGACTGCTTGCCTGCCTTCCTGAATACCCCTAATTGCTTCTGCCTGTTAACCTAATTACCCCCCAAACCACTCCCCTGCCAGACTGATTGATGCCTAACTGCTCCCCTGCCAGCCTGTTTGCACCTAACTGCCCTCTCCTACAAGCCTGGTCAACCCTACCTGACCTCCTCTGCAGGCCTGGTCCCCTCCCCAACTGCTCTCCCATGCAGACCTTGGTCCCCCACAACTGCCCTTCCCTGTTGGCTGGGGTCCCCTCCAACTGCCCTCCCCTGCTGGCCATCTTGTGGTGGCCATCTTGTGTCCACATGGGGGAAGCCATCTTTGACCACATGGGGGCAGCAATGTTGTGTGTTGGAGTGATGATCAATCTGCATATTACTCTTTTATTAGATAGGATAGAGGCCTGATGCATGTGTGGGGGCCAGCTGGTTTGCCCTGAAGGGTGTCCCAGATCTGGGTGGGGCTTCCCTTGGGGTGTTGGGTGGCCTGGGCGAGGGGCCTGTGGTGGTTTGCAGGCTGGCCACACCCCCAGCGACCCAAGCAGAGGCCCTGGTATCTGCAATTTATTTCTCTTCTATAATTGAAACTTTATAGCCTTGAGTGGAGGCCTAGGCTGGCCAGGGTATGCAAAAAGCTTCTCTTCCTCCATTACTGGGGAAATCCAAGACTCCTGCTCACTTTTGCCTTCTTTATTATTTCCCCTGCTATTTGGGGTACCCAACCTCACCAGTTTGAAGGAAAGGAATAAAAAGGCCAGTTAAAGGGAACAAGAAATATTTGTAACATTCCATATGAGAGATGACAGTGGTTGCTACTCTAGATGACATATATTAAGTATCTCTTGATCTATTTCTCATATTAGAGTTTCCCCTTCACTCCTTTCTCTTACTTCCTCTTGACATAGAAGCATAGTGTGATCTATTTCAAACAAATCAGATCAGGCCACTCTTCTCTTCAAAGTCCTGCAATGACTCCTCCTTCGCTCAATATAAAAGCAAGAATCTATTTTTTTAAATGTTTTTTTTTTTTTATTGATTTTAAAGAGGAAGAGACAGGGAGGATCATTGACCAGATGCCTCCTGCATGTCCCCTACTGTGGATCTAGCCCAAATCCCTGGCTTGAGCCCTAATCAGGAATTGAGCAATGACCTCATGGTTCATAGGTTGATGCTCACCAACTGAGCCACACCAGCCAGGCTAAAAGCCAAAGTCTTAGCAAGTGCCTACATAATCTGAATATAGCCACTGGTCTCACCTCTTTTATGGACTCAGCCTCTGTGTATTCACTATTGGTAAACTCTACAATCCTGAAGATCTTCCTTGAACATACCAAATCAAGTATATCCAGAGGACCTACGACACTTTATCAATAAGAATTCAGTTGCCTCTTAAACCCCAGTCCTCTCTCCATTATCACAGCCAGGCTTCAGCTAGCCTCTCATCTGTAGATTTTTTGGCCACTGTCCCCATGCTCCACAGGACACTTACTAATCATTCTGGACTAGATCTTTTTTTTTTTTTTTTTTTTAAGAAAATATCTATTTTTTAAAAATATATATATTTTATTGATTTTTTACAGAGAGGAAGGGAGAGAGAGAGAGAGACATCAATGAGAAAGAGTCATTGATCAGTTGCCTCCTGCACTCCCCCTACTGGGGATGTGCCCGCAACCAAGGTACATGCCCTTGACCGGAATGGAACCTGGACCCTTCACTCCGCAGCCCAACACTCTATCCATTGAGCCAAACCGGTTTCGGCTGGACTGGATCTTTTTGAAACTCATTATACTTAACATGAATGGGCTACAATATTCATCTCTTATCATGGGGTAGGGAATAACTGAAGTAGTGCAGTATTCTCATTTTCCTTAACAATAAAAATATTGGTAATTAAGGATTCTCCAATGTATACCTTAAGAATTTAAAAGAGGACAACATAGGACATAGAATATAGTCTTACAAATGATGGCTTATGTATTGATATTCAGTTATGGACTTATTATTTACTCATTCAACACATATTAATAGAGCATGCCTCAGATCCCAGAGCCATCTTTGGAGTTGATGATTTGCTACAGACAAAGATTCTCAGAAAGCTCACATTTTGGCTGGAGGTAAACAGAAAAGAAACAAGTCAAACGATAGCAATTGGCACTTTGAAGAAAATCAAGTGAAATGAGTTAATAAAGAATGACAAGATAAGTTTGTAATAGAATGTTCCCTTTCAAAATAAACCATTTGAATTCTAGAATATTCACATATTGTACTTAATGAACTATTGTGCTTAAATTATTATTATGCACATTATATTACACATATATATGTACATAAACAGACAAATGCATGCACATATATGTATTCATATAATGATTTATATGTATATGTAAATGTATGTAATATAAATTATGTATATAAATAATTTCATACAATATATTATATAAAATGTTATAATTAGTATGTATCCAAAATATATTTCATAAAATGAACGTTTTATCAAATTTTTATGTTAAATTGACTTTTCTACTACAATGAACTGATAAGCATTTTTAAAGAACCAGCATTTTTATAGATTAACCATATAAGAATTTATTTAAAATGCATAACTACATATTTTTTATTTCATTTTGATTTATACAGTTATATTCCAAAATAGATAATATGGACATTACAGACTTCAAATCTACTGTCTTTTATTTAGAGTAGTAGGGGCCCAGTGCATGAATTCGTACACCTTAAAAGAAACTATGGGCCGTGAGGCTGCAGTGGCCACAGGCGTGGGTCTGGGACCATCCTCCATGCCTCTGCCCAGCCCTTCCTGCCGTGGTCCCTGGTCCACTCTTTACCAGCAGCATTACTCCCGCTGGCACCACTCCCATGCACTGACAGTACCAGCCCCACTCACACCCACTGATGGTGTGGTGCTATTGGGGCCAGCACCAGCAGCAGGTGCAATCAGGTCTGGCACCATCAGTGGGGGCAAGTGGTGTCTGCTGCCCCGATTGCCCCTCAGGAGCAGGGGGAAGTAGAGAAACCCTCAAGGGCGACTGGGGCCAGCAGCAGCCACTTGCTCCCACTGACAGCTCTGAGCAATTGAGACCAATATTGGGTGCCAGCAGTGGGTGCAAGTGGTGACTCCAGCACTGGCTGTGGGTGAGAGGAGGGCCAGCACTGGCAGTTGGTGTGAGTGACAGCTCTGGTGCCATGAGTGGATGTGAATGGGGCCATCACTGGCAGTAGGTGCAAGAAGCAGCTGCTGGCCTCAATTGTCCCTAGGAGCAGGGGGAGGTGGAGAAGCCCTGAGGAGTGATGGGGGCCAGTAGCCACTGCTTGCACTTGCCTATGGCATCAAGCAATAGGGACCAGCACTGGGCATCAACAGTGGGTGCTGACTGTGGGTGTGAGCAGGGTCAGTGCTGACAGTGGCTGCAACTGCCACGTGGGACCACAGTGCACAGGAGCAAAGAATTTTCAGTAACCACTGAGACTCGCCCGATGACAGCGACCAGCATCCTACCTTGGTCTGGCACCCCTGCTCACCATCCCACCGCGGCTGATGCCCCCTGGTGGTCAGTGCACATCATAGTGACCAATTGTTTCAGTTGTCCACTGTTCGGTCTATTTGCATATTAGCATTTTATTACATAGGATTAAAGACCTAAAAATCCTTTTGCTGCACAGGTACCTACATGAGTAACTTAGAGGAAAGTCTAGCCCACAGAGAAAATTATTTCAATTGGAATGTAGTTTCTTTATTTTGACAGTGAGTGACCTGATATTCTGACTCTAAGGTTTATTTTATAACACATGTTCAATGCCTTGTTTGTTGTAAGAACTTTTTTATTTTTTTTCAAATTATATCTTTGTTTTATATCCTCATCCTCACCCCTACAAGTCCACCACCACAAAAACCAGGACACTTCCAGGTTGAAAATTATGTTATCTCTGTCTTACTTTAACTTTCCCTGAATATTCTTTTATTTCTGTTTTTTTCCCCCCTTATAAAATAAGCACCGTCCAAAAATGCCGTACTTTTACATTTTAGTTCTCACACATGATTTGAGTTGGGATTCTTTTTTTTTTTTTTTTTTTTTTTTTTTTTTGTCCTTCAGTAAATTTTAGAAATAAAAAAAGGATATAATGTACAAACATCATTTATCCACATCATAAATTATGAATTCACACATCTTTGAAAAATACTCAGTTTCCCAGCAAAAACAGATGTGTACATTCACACCCAGTGTAGGGAGTAACACAGAACTGCATCTTTTATGAAAGGACCTTTATATACTTTACAGAATTTATGAAGAGAGGTCCTTTCAAACACCACTGAATGATAACATCTGTGGCTGAAAATACAACGGGTATTCAGTCCTGTGTCACAGAGCAAGGGGCAATATGAGTTACAGCTCAGGAGTGCCGTGCAGCCCTTGCTTGTTAGCATGACCCTGAATAAACTATTTTTTTAAACAAAGTAACACATCTTCATTCTAACATACAGCCGTGATGCAATAAAAATATTCATAACATCACTACACCAAGATAACCATTTTTTTTTTGTATTTTACCTACCAGAAAGCTTAGTCTTATGCATGGTAATGTATAGCCATTCACCAAAAGGCAGTTATTGTTATTAATAGTATTTTCTGTAGATTCTAGAGCAAGTAAAACATTTCTTACCTAAGATAACCTTCTTCTCCCTATCTTATGATACATAATATGAATCAGTCATCCTGCATTTTTATTGACATCTTGCCTTCCGTTTGATCTTCACATACTTATAAGTAAGCAAAATAACAATGAGTAATAGTTATTGAGCATTTAATATGCAGCAGGGGCTGTAATAAATACCACACATTTATGGTTAGTCTCTATAATACACCTTTCAAGGACGAACTGATTCAGACACTGAAAGACAGAGAGGTTAATAATGTGACTCAAGGCTACACAGAAAGTAAGGAAGGACTAAGAATCCAAATGCAAACAGCTATTCCAAAGTCTATTGTACTTTATAGCATATGGAACTATATGTTTTCGTTGATGGCACTTAGATATTGCCCCCTGCACCTCTGGGGAGATACATCGCTGCAATGCATCAGAAGCCGATAGGACTGTCTGACCAGTGATCCATGCCTCAGCCATTAAGGGCCCATGCATCTCTGAGAGAGCCCTAGTAGACAGATCTGAAAGCCTAAAGGTGTCCTCACTGCTCAGGGCAGATAGGAGAGTGCTAACCACAGGAAGCAGAGGAAGTGAGTGGCGATTAGGAAAGGCATTCTAGTCTGTAAATGTGCCTTACAGAAAGACAGTCTTGGGAAAGACACCCCTTTGCTTACAAATTGCTTATCTCAAACTCTCAGTGTAAGGTTTTAGGTCAATAAAGTGTAATATTCTCTAATCCAGACTATCCGCCTACACTCCGGTGCTTATTTATCATCAGGATGTCATAGTGTTTTGGGTCTTTGGTGACTATCAAGATTTCTGAGAATTTACATTCTTCTTAAGATCACAAATGGATAGAATTAATACTCCCCACCCATGGGTTTACCCTGGAAGGGGCAAACTAGAAAGCCATTTCTCAGGTACCCAACTACTTGCAACTATTCTTTTATATTTTATTCTTTATAAAATAATTAGCTTACAATCATTCTTTTTTTCACAGATAATAATTAGAAAGGTAAATATCAGAGGGTTTGTAAAATACTTTTATATACTCTATATTTTAAGTATTTAGAAAGTTCAGTATAATCACTTTTTTCTCTTGATAATTTTTTTTAAACACACAGTCATTAAATGACATAGATAGCCTAAAATCCCTAGTTTTCTAGTGAATGGATTTTTATACAGTTTTACAAGTAGATAGTGAATCAGTGTATTAATTTTAAAATTTTGCATTTTTTTGTATTTAAAACACAAACTGTAAGATATAAGTTGTCTGGAAAATATGAGTTTAGGAGACAGAGTGTTTTAATTTTTGAAAATTTACTTAGCTCTAGTATCTTAAATATGTAATTCAATAGGATTTTTCACATGAAGCATCCATTTAAATAACTAATTTTATGCTTTTTATTCTTATAAATATTGGTTGCAAACACATAACTCTGGGATGTTAGGTTAATGAATACAACAATCTAATTAATTGCAGATATCTGAAAAAAATCTGTCACAAATACAAAGAGAGACTTAAGTATTTAAGTCTCCACTATTTTATATTTCATTCAAATTTGAAAGTCTCATTGTCCTTCTGACTTTTCTGCAATCTATTTTGAAATGAATTTATTCAGGACATTTAAGAGCTTTGGCAATTCTTTGTCCATTTCATCCTGTGTCAATATAAAATGACTCTTCCTTGCTTCTTTCAGTAGATTTGCTTTAAGTTTCATTTCACCTGGCATTGATATTGCATTGCAAATACTAGCGATGTTATCTTTCCATTTGCCGGATGTACCTTTTTTTTTTTTTTTTACTTTTAATATTTTGGCCTATAATGCTGTCTTATTTCTATATATAGCATGGCATTGCTTTTCTGCATCCTTAAGTGCTTTTTATTGTGAGACCTGTTACTCTACTCCTATATCTTATTTTTGCCTGGTATATTTAAACTTTTGTCATCTTATTTTTTTTCCTCAAACACTTGTTATGAAGATTTCAGATTTGATAACACACACTGGATAGGACAACACAAAATCTTGCCTTCCCTCCTCCCACCTTCCCTCACAGGCTTATTATTACAGCAGTGACTTCAGCTTCACTTTGTCTGTCACCAACATCAAGTATAAGCTGAGCAGAAGGGTGACAGCTGGGCTCTGTGTAGTGGCACCCTTGTACTTCCCAGGAAACACAAGTGTGTTTGAGTTTTGCTTCCTAGACCATGCAACCAGAATTACCTGGGAAGTTTGTACAGAAAACTCCCAGAACCTCAGCTCTCTCTCTCCCACCGAGATGATAATTTAAGTGTTTGGGGATGAAGTCTACACGTGATTATTTTTTTTTTTATAAACTTCCTCAGATGACTTAATATGCAGACAAAATTGAAAGTCACCTCCTCTCTCTCTGTCTTTCCAGCCTTGTGCTTCCCACTGACTCCAAGCTCTGGAATCATTTTCTCCTCATGTTGTAACCCATATGTTTGCTGACTTTTTCTACCACACAATCACCTGAACTGTATCTTCCCCAACTCACCCAGGCTTTCAGGCATAGAGATGTCATCTTTCTTAGTTTTCAGCTTTGCTATCAATTTTTCTTTTTATATAGTCATTTTGAAAATTCTGAAAAAGGTAGGGCCAGTCAGAGAAAAACAAGTATCACATGATCTCACTCATATGTGGAATCTAATGAACAAAATAAATTGATAAACAAAATAGATCCAGAGACAGAAACATGGAACAGATTGTGGAACCTCAGAGGAAAATCTGGGGAGGGGGGTTGGTGGGGAGATGAACCAAAAGACTTGTATGCATATAGGCATAACTCATAGACACAGACAATTGGATGGAAAAGGCCTGAGGCAGGGGGTGGGGCAGGCTAGAAGAGGTCAATGAGGGAAAAAAGGGACATATATAATACTGTTAACAATAAAGATTAAAAAAAAAAAAAGGTGGGTTGAACAGATTTAAACAACTCAGTCTCCAAGATACCCCAAGAAGAAGATTTCATTGAAATTGAGGTATCAAATTATAAATTCATGGGAAAAAATTAATCTATATATTTTACTCTGATTCCTAGAAATGAGGAGTCCCTATCAGCAAATTCCTACCTTCTCTGGGCTTACCTATTTCTGAAGCTAAGGCTAATAAAATAAAACAGACCCTAAACTTTAATTTTCATACTTACACTTTATATTTTTTATATATTATTTGCCCATTTTTATATTAAAGTAAAATGCATCTGTATTTTCTGAGCAAACAAGAATAGTCAAGAAGATTGATATAAAACATCAAGTCTAGAAACATGCCCTCATTCTTATGAGTGATTTAAAATTAATTGTGAACGCACTCTTAGCTCTTAGCATTAATGGAGGAAATATTCGGCATATCACTTTTTGCCTTCATCATTAGAACTTTTGCCACATCAAGGAGCTAGGTTGATTCCTTCGTTAAAACAGAGAAAATACTCAAATGACAGGGGATGGGCTCAAAGAGTACAATGTACTAATTGCTTTATTGATGCGGAATATTTACCATGTGATGGGTTACACTTTGATATTTGAAACTTTTAATCAACCTTAACAGGTGCAGCTCTTCCAAATAGGCCGTGATATTGTAGACACCAAATGGTTTCAGGATTTGATGAAAAGGAAATGTGGCCTGTGCAGTTGGGCTATTCATGGCTCTCCCTTATCCTTGATGTCTTACACTCCTCTCCACTATTTCACTTCACAAGGCACACAATGAGTGAATGATAAATTCACAGCCTTCTGGAGACCTGGCCAGAAGGCACCCCAAACACAGCTATTTATAAACACTGTTGGCCCTCCCAGGTGAAGGTTGAAGCTAGTTTATAACACAATTTCACCTACACCTCTCAGATGTAAGCCTGAGGTCAGCCACAGATCACGCACTGGCAATGACAACGGAAAGATCTGATAAACAGCTACACAGACGTTTGAAAAGATTATGGAACAATCTTTTTCTTACCTGGGCTCTGTGATTGAAAATGTTGAGCTGGGATTGTCAGACTCTCATTAGAAAAATTCCAGGTAGAAAGATTTAAAGTCATTAGGTCATCTTTGTTCATAATTCAGGAAGTTTATTGTGTTAAAACTGAATAAATGTTATACTGTATCTTAATGCAAATTTATAAAATTGCTCAATTTGGGGACTTAAAAACAGATATGTAATAAATAGATAAAATAGATAGAGATACAGGTAAATATGGATATAGACTTTTTTATTATAACCATGCCTGGCTTTGTTGTTAAGTCATATTTTACATGATTTCTCCCCTGAAGTCAACAGCATAAAAAAGTCTTAGAAATGGAATATGTGGAGATTGAACACAAGTGTTTTTGTCTGAGTTTTCAAAGATATTTATGTCAAAGCCACTGTTATATTTCAGTTTATGGAGTAAAAGCTAAGCCGTTTAGAGAGTTTATTTTTTATAACCTGCAATTCATTCA
The DNA here is from genome assembly GCF_014108245.1 of Pipistrellus kuhlii. Taxonomy (NCBI): domain Eukaryota; kingdom Metazoa; phylum Chordata; class Mammalia; order Chiroptera; family Vespertilionidae; genus Pipistrellus; species Pipistrellus kuhlii. The sequence goes on from NW_023425404.1 coordinate 3,374,057, forward strand.
GCCCAACCAATAGCTTCACCACTCCGAGAAAGGTAATTAGAAGTTCAGAAAGAATAAAAAAAGCTTGCAATAGCTTTTATTATTTTCTTTCTCCAGGCTTCTAGCAACATGTGACAACTGAATGCCAAGGCAGATAAAAAAAACACACACGATGTGGTGCAGACAGGTCTTCATGGAACTGAGAAAGGAGTTTTTCCAAGCTGATGGTCTATTTCATATAATGGCCACTAACACCTCAGATATTTTGATCTAGTGTTACAGAGAAAGTGCATGAGATACCTTCTTTCCAATTTAATTTCAATTATTCATTCTACTTCCCCTTAAAGATTTAAATAAAGCCTACAGAAAACAACAGTGCCAGAAACTGTCCAAAGCCCAAGGTGTCAATAATCCTGGTTGAGCAACTGGACATTTTTTTTTTCTGGTTTCTCCTCCTCAACCCATCGTATTGTTTACTCGCATTTATAATGGAATTTCACCTTTTTAATTTGTGTACTTAACCTCATGAAAGTTCTAATGGGAATCAAGTCCTGTACTTCTAACCAGAGAAGCTAAAAACTCACCAAAAGCTGACGTTGGGCAGTTAGGCAAGGGACCAAACCAGATGATCTGGACAGAAATATGGAATCTGCAGTTAGCAGCCTAAAAAACTTTGGTGGGGCTATTTAAATTGTTGGCAGTGGGGCGATTTCAAAAGGCAGTGGTCACCACAGAGTCAGTGACAGGTTTAGAGAACCAGGGATGGTGACAGAATAACACAACCAGGCTGTTTCTCGTGGCATAACCTGAGGTGTGAGGTAGCCTCTGAACTGGGTGATGGCCGTTCCCGTTTACCCAGAAACTAGATTCTCAGAGGACATGGGACTTCCAGTGCTAAAACTTGGAGAGTCCAGGCCAACTAGCATGAGTTGGTTCTAGCCATGCAGTTTTTCTAGCTTCTTTCTCAATGTCTGAGGTTGGTTCTTTTGAGGGATTCTGAGACCTACTTCAACTATTTCTTTAAAAAAAAAAAATCCCTTTCCTATTAAAATTAGCAGGGTCTGTTTTTGATTTCTGCATTACAGAATCCTGACTGGTATATAAATTGGCACAAGACGTGGGTTGCAGGCAAGAAACCTTCAGGGAAATCAGATAATCTGGTCTCGGTTATCCGGCCTAGTGAAAATTAATTTACTATTTGAGGAAGGGATATTAGGGACATCAGAAAGTCACCTTCTCACTGGTGGGCCTACAGGAAGGTGGGTGGCTGCTTCTAGAGAAAAGTAAGAAGGTAGGGAAACTTTGAGGAGTGAACATGGAGTGGCTGCTGTGTAAGCTCTGCACCACTAAAGAAAGAATAAGGTGCCACAGCCCCTCTGCCCTAGTACTCGATAAGATAATAATGACTAAAACCTGGGAATTTTCCAGGACTATGATACAGAAATTCTACTTTTTAGCAACTGCACAACCAAGATAATGAAAATCTAAGTGCAAATTTTAAGACTACATGTTGTCAAATCTCAGAGGGAAGGTAGGGAAAGGTAGGAGGTGAGGGGGAGAGATCAGCCAAAGGACATATATGCATGCATGTGAGCCTAACCAATGGACACAGACACCAGGGGAGTGAGGGCATGAGTGAGGAGTGGGAGTCACTGGGGGAATAAGGATGCATATGTAGTACCTTGATCAATAAAGAAAAAATAAAATAAATAAATAAAAATAAAGTGGGTCTAATTCACAGCCTCTCCTGACATCTTCTGCTAAAGTTAAGACATCCCTCATAAGAGAGTGGTATCCTGAAATGGATCCAGAGCTACAGGGCACAAGGCAGTGAATGTGGAACACACTGGGGCTCTGGGACCACCAAACTGTCCTTGTCATGCAAAGAATTTCTCCCTTCCTTGAGGATGTTAATACTTCCTCAGCTGATGGAATCTTCCCTGGGACCCCTCCTCCCCACTGCTACTCCTTTGTCTCTGTTTCTATAAGTGGAAGCAGCTCCCAGTTCATCCTGCCAACAAAAATATACAAAAAAAAAAAAATAGGGGCTTTGTTCTTTTAATTGGCAAAATTTGGGCGAATACTTAAAAATAGAGCTTGGGAGTACTTGGTACAGGAGCAAATGTCACTTTTAGACCAAGCTGACTTTAGCAATGTGGGTGCTAGATCCCATGGGCTGGTTGGCTCAGCAACTAAAACCTGGACTTCTTAGTGCTCATGTCCTCAGTAAGGTGACAAAAACATTTGGTGGGTAAAGAGGAAGGAATCCAAAGACTATGGGAGATCACAATAACCAGTGAAATTCCCTTGTTTGGTAATACCCACTCGATCAAACTAAGACCCCACAAAGGACCTAGAAAGTACCCTCTATACCAAGTCCTTTGGAAACACATTGGTGAGGAGTGCGCGCACATTTCTAAAACTTACTTTAGTAGCTGGTGGGAGAAGGGACAGTGGACATGGCCTCCCTGGAAGAATAAGAATGAGAGGACAGCGGAGTTGCAGGAGAGATAAAATAGGACAAATTGAGTGTATGGCCATGAGAGAGAGCAGGCAACCATAGTAACTAAAGGAGGTGTTCCACTGTGCTTCAGTGATCATAGGGGCTGTGGGGCAAAAATAGATGGGCACCCTGCTGAGGTCCTACTGGAATTTTGTAACCAACCATGGTAGGGATTTGTGACACTTCACTGAATTTCTATCCTTAAATTGTTTCAATGGAATCACACATCCTTCCAAAATGAAGACACCTGATAACCTTGAGAATGTAACTCTTATAATTGCAAATTGTGATAGTTCTACACATCATCTGTAAGAAAAGAGATGGGGAAATACTTGGAAAATGTGGGATTGTTTTTCTGTCTGTAGTTCAGAGTTTCTAATAATTCCTGGGTATGGAGGAAGGTACTGTTACCCATAGACACAACTTATAAGTAGTAGTAATCAATAGCACTGTAATGTTTGTCTATATCATAACAAAGACCCTGCAGAACTCCAAAAATATCACATGCTACCATCCCAGTTCTGAAATGCATAGATGAAATATGTTCTTGGCAACCAAAAGGCTCCTAATTTAGCTCCCTGGAGCACAAGCTGTTTTGATAGGAAAGGTCATATATAATTTTGTGGAACTTCCTTTACATGTCAACATACATAAGAATAATTGCATTCCTAGTGGAATCACAGATATTACCATCACAAAGACATGAAATTTGCAAAGACCAGAATTCTGGTCACTTTTCTAGCTATCCACCTCAGCTAGTGCAGAAGTAGGTTTTGGAGAGGAGCAGAGGACTACCAATGAACATAATCAGATAAAGACTTCATTGTAATCAACTGCTGCAAGTGAGTAAAACTCCAATTCCTGTATGCACTTACTCATAAGTGTGCTCTTTTCTCTACATCCACTCTACAGTCATTGAATAAACATATACTTTCATTGTTTTGCCTGAGGATTATCTCAGCCCTCTTGCTCTGAGACACAATTGAGTTGGGAGAGAACGTGACCATTTCATGAGCCATAGAACTGCCTACAGGAGCACATCACTAAAGCATCACATTAATTGGATTTGGACAGAAGAAGCAGCAGAAGACTTAGACTCAGTAAAGAGGGTGAGATGTAAAATCTATGAAAATAAGGGCACTTACTGTCTCCGAAGTTTCTGGGGATCAAATGGACCTGGGATGTCAGGACACCAACTGAAATGTAAAGAACTCATTACTACCCCTTACAACTCTTATTGTTATGTAACGACCTCTTGATTTGGAAGCCAACAGGTACCAGGTGAGCAGCTTTGCTACATTTTCCAAGTGCCCCAAAGGCTAACTGTGGGTGTGAGTGACCAGGACCAGAAAAGTATCTGCAGTTAGTTTCAGCCAAAGTACAACCAGCTTTTCTCCTTGACCTTTATGAGCCATCCTATTCTAAAACACAATATTTCCCAAACTTCTCTCATGATGAGAATCACCTGGTGGAGTTGTTAAAATACAGATTCCTGAATCCCAACTAAGAAGTGCTAAACTAGAATTTTTGGGAACATATAGGTAAAATTGTATACTTACCTAGTGCTCTAAGCCAATCCAGAGTGAGTAGGCAAATTAACCCAACCAAGCTTAGAGCACTAGTTAAGTATACACCTATATGTTCCCAAAAATTCTAGTTTAGCACTTCTTAGTTGGGATTCAGAAATCTGTATTTTAACAACTCCACCAGGTGATTCTCATCATGAGAGAAGTTTGGGAAACACTGCTATAACAGATCAAAATGCTGGATAAAGGCTCAGTGAGGTTTTTAAGGTCATGGGTCAGCACTATGCTCTCTTAGGCACACACGTTTTCCTTTTGCAACAAAATTCTGGCTCTGGTAGAGGTTCCATATATTACCACACAGCCCTGAACTGGATGTTCTGCCACCAGCTTGGCCAAAGTCCCCATGGCCATAGCAAATCAAGGTCAGCTGACCCTTGAACAACATAGCTTTGAACTGAACAGTCCATTTAATATGGTGAATTTTAATATCTATTAATATATTTACTTCAGAGAGAAAGGGCTAGGGAGAGATAGAAACATGAATGGAGAGAGAGAATCATTGTTCAGCTACCTCCTTCATGCCCTCTACTGGGGATCAAGCCTGCAACCCAGGCAATGTGCCCTGACAGGGAATTGAACAGTGACCTCTGTGTTCAGAGGTAGACTATCAAACAGTGAGCCACCCTGACCAGGCAATATGCTGACCCCCCCACCTCCCCAGGAAATATATGGCCCTCCATATCCCCGGATTCACATCTTTAGAGTCAACCAACCATGAATACCCAAGGTTGGTAATCCACAGAGGGACAACTTTACCTGTTATGCTATACCATCCTACATAATAAAGATGTAATATGCAAATGTTTTTTATGCATTCAGTGAAGTGTAATGATCAACACATAATGACCTGATTATGAATCAGTAAGAGGGTGGGGCAGCAAGCTACAAGCAGGCTGCAGAGTGCTACAGGAGGGGGGGCAAGACAGCAAGCTATGAGGAGGGTGGGGGGAGCTACAGGAGAGATACAGGAGGGTGGCAGTGAGCTACTGGCTAGCTACTGGCGCATGGATTCGTGCACAGGGTTACTAGTTTTATGTAAGGGACTTGAGCATCTGTGGGTTTTGGTGTTCTTGGAAGTCTGGAACCAATCCCCCACAGATGTTAAGCGACAACTGTATTATGTTTTGGGGGTTTCAAAAGTTATACATTGGATTTTCCATATTATGGGGCTTGGAACCATTAATCCCCATGTTGTTCAAGAGTCAAAAGCAATATAGTCAACTTCAAAAGGAGAAGACCCCAACGACACTAGTTAAGTATATATATGGACTAGTATAACCTCACTGGGCAACAGAATGAACTGCTGGTTGTGGAGAACAAACAATTCTATCATTTGCAGAATGACTAAAGTTGTTCCACACACTGTAGTTTTGTTGTTTTTTCCATCATTTGCTTTTCTGTCACTCCTAATTCAAGGAACAGATAGCATATTGGGGAAGAACATTTTTTTCGCAATCTCTTTAAGCCTTTCTGTGACAAATTCTCAGAATTCCTCACACCAAGGCAAATGGAATTACCAAAAAACAAGTGATTTTTAAAAACAACAAAAGCCCTTCCCTCCAGAACTGAAGGTGGTATGGGTAATAAAATACAATAGCTTGGGGTTTTTTTGTGTGTGCCTTTCATCGAAGTATATAACCCACTCCCCAAACTGTCATGCCTAATTTGATACAAATGGGCTATCTGCCTTTTTAGTTTAAACACAGAGCAGAGCTGGGAAGGAGGTGGGGAAAAACGTCACCTGTAAGTTATTGAGAAGGGGTCCACTCTCTGGGAGTCAGGATAAGGGTAATTAGCAGGGAAGTCCACACTTTAATTTGCCTGAAGTAAAACAAATGAAAAAAATTATAGACTCCGTGTACGCGTGTGTGTAGGCATTGTGGCTTCAATTTGCCCAGGTTCAGTTTTCTCCTTTCCACTTCGAGTAAAACCCAGGTGCCACTGCCAATATTGTAATACTTGTTTAATAGGAAGCAGTGGGTGGCACAGGCTTTCTTTTCTTTTCTTTAAGCTGCTGAATTTCTCTCATTCCTTGCCAGGCACCGCTTTCACCCCTTACATCCTCTGAACATGGTGGAACAACTGTAAGATGATTTTGCATGCCTTTTATTTCTCAGCTCCCAGTAATTTGCTCAACAAATACCAGAAAGCTGGGTGATTTGCTGCTAGCACAAAGACAGCTTCCTTGACTCAGAAATACTGGATGTATCCCTTCAATCTCCAATCTGGAGGATGGGGTCACTTTTGCAACATTTTAATCTTTTTTATTTTTTATTTTTTCCCCCAACTACAGGTACCATGTACTTTCCTATTTCACCCTTTTCTTCTCACTTCCTTTCTTTATTGCAAACGCATTTTGTATTTGTTCTTCCCTTCAAAAAGTGTTGGCAAATTCATTTCTGTCTCCTACAATTGAGATTGTAGCAGAAAAAAAAAACAAGTATAAATGCATGTGTCCCCATAAATTTTACCAAGTAATGGGAAGGACAGGTAACATTTTAATAAACTGGGGAAATCCATTTGATGGGTGAGTTGTCTCTACCTGTCAAAAGCTGTTAAAAAGACAGGGATAGAATTTAGTAGAATAGGCTCTTGACATATCTATAAACTCTTAAATCCATGGATACCAACACCATACTGCAGCTTTCAATACAATGGCTTGCTACACCATACCTTCAAATGCACACATCGCTCTCAAAGGCAGCAGCGTTGAGCAGACAGACATAGGAGAGGTCTATGTCTTCTCCCTGGTATCTCAGACCTTCCTCTTGCTCTACCCTCTCTCCTGAGGCCTGTCACTCTGCAGGTCACGACCCCTCCCCACCTCACCAGTCCAGCATACCTCCCAAAAGCTGCTACATTCACCCAAGCCAGCAGAATAGCTGTATCTTGGCCTAGGGTTCTAACACCCCACTTCTATGCATTTACCTTCCAACATGAGGATGACACTTGATACAATACCTTCCTTCCAGTGTTAGTGGGAAAAGATACAGCAAACACCCCCTATCCCTCCTTACGTTGTTTCAGTATAGGGCAATACTAAGTGGGACAGATCTTTCCCTGAAGGCCTCCTTCTCTTGTCTAAATCTTGCCTTTGCCAATGAATAGCACTCGCATTATTCCTACCCTCTGTTCATCTTCACTAGGACAGTGAATCCTTCCTAACCTGGCCTGGCAGCTCAGGATTATACTGAGCTTCAGGAAAATGGCAAACTGCAGGATGTTATAGACCTTAGAGGTGTCACATATAAGAAAAGAGGATGGTGACTCTTCTCTACCATGTTTGGAATAAGTTTCTTACTACCTTAGAGATCAGTATTGAGAAATCTCATAGGAATCAAAAATCAGAATTGTGTTTTTTTAAGAGCAAGAAACTTATTTATGACTTTTTTTGTCATTCATACTATGTTGTACATATCGTGGGTGCTTAATATGTAATAAGTTAACAGAAAGCAGAATGACATCAGATTGAGGAGAAAATGTATTGGGCTTTGAAAGAATACCATCACTCCCTTATATTTCAGAAAATGGGGTGGGGGGTGGAGCTTGTAAAAGGAGACAACTATTCAAGACCTGAATCACTGTCAAGTTTATGTTTACTCATAATAAATTTATATATATATATATATATATATATATATATATATAATATATTGATTTTTTACAGAAAGGAAGGGAGAGGGAGAGAGAATTAGAAACATCGATGAGATAGAAACACCGATCAGCTGCCTCCTGCACACCCCCTACTGGGGATGTGCCCACAGCCAAGGTACATGCCTTGACCAGAATCAAACCTGAGACCTTTCAGTCTATAGGCCGATGCTCTATCTACTGAGTCAAACCAGTTTTGGTAAATTTGTATATTTTTGATATTTGCTTACACTTGTTTCATAAGTCTTTCCAGTTTGTAGGAAGACAAATTAAAAGAGGTGACTGTTGTCCTTTTAAGAATAAGAAGTAATTTGTTGCATCTCTCCACAGGGCAAGACAAGGAGGGACAAAGTTTAATTTCACTGCTATTACTTTGTGGGTATTTTATTGGGTCAGCAACTACGTAATTGTGGATTTTTTAAAGAAAATCAAAGACAATTTTTTCATGGAACTAAATAACTTTATTCTGTAATGTATTGCCCATTTTGATCAATGACCTTTTGCCATCTTTCAGGCAGCATCATAATCCCACGTTCAAAAAACTTCTGGTTTTTATTAGCAAAAAACTGAATCAGGTACGATTTGACATCATCATCATTATTGAAATTTTTACCATTCAAGGAGTTTTGTAAAGATCAAAACAAAAAGTAATCAGATGGTGCAAGGTCAGGACTATATGGTGGATGTGGCAAAACATCCCAACCAAGCTCCATTAATTTTTGCCGAGTGACCAAAGATGTGTGTGGCCTTGCATTGTCATGATGGAATACAACACCTTTCGATTTGTCAATTCGGCCGCTTTTCTTCAACTGCATTGTTTAATTTTGTTAGTTGTTCAATGTAGACATCAGAATTGATCGTTCGGTTGGGTGGTAAGAGTTCAAAGTAGACAATTCCTTTGTAATCCCACCAAACTGATAACAAAACCTTCTTTTGATGAATATCAGCTTTTGATGTTGTTTGAGTTGGTTCACCTGGCCTGCTCCACGATCTTTTCCGCTTGATATTGTTGTAAACAACCCATTTTTCATCGCCAGTTATCAGTCGTTTTAAAAATGGATCATTTTCATTACGTTTCTTTAGCAAATCACAGCTGCTAATGCGTTGCGTTAACTGTGATTCTTTCAGTTCGTGAGGAACCCATGTATCGAGTTTTTGAACATAGCCAAGTTGTTTTAAGTGATTTTCAATGCATGTATGTGATACATGAAGCTTCTCTGCAATCTCACGTGTTGTACTGTGACAGTCCGAATTGATTATTGCTTTGATTAGGGCGTCATCAACTTCAACTGGACGACCAGAGCGTTTTTCATCTTTGAGTGAAAAATCACCAGAACGAAATTTGGCAAACCAATTTTGACACTGCCGTTCTTTTAAGGCTTCGTCACCATAAACAGCACATAACTTTTTATGAGCTTGCGATGCGTTTTTCCCTTTGCGGAAATAAAAAAGCAAAATATGACGAAAATGTTCCTTTTGATTTTTCATTTTTCAACGAACGCCAAACGAAAACTACAAAACAGATCAAAAAACTTTTTTTACTGATTAACAGCTGAATAGCCAACTATCAAATAACAAAATGTGTTTTACATTTGTACTACGTCTGCAAACCTAAAAATTCAACTGAAGCCATGTGTGAAACCCGCAATTACGTAGTTGCCGACCCAATAGCTACATATAAGGATAGGGGAAGTGAGTGTTAATTAGAAAATGTAAATTATAAATACTGACCAAAAGGAACATCTGTTAATTTTAACTGGAAAACAGTTAAGGAAATGAGGATAGCTTGATTTTTAATTTTTTAAAATTCTTTTAAAATATATATTTTATTGATTTCAGAGAGGAAGAGAGAGAGGAGAGATAGAAACATCAATGATGAGAGAGAATCATTGATTGGCTGCCTCCTGCATGCCCCCAACTGGGAATGGAGAACTACAATTCTGGCCTGTGCCCTTGACTGGAATCAAACCAGGGACCATTCAGTTCTCAGACTGATGCTCTGTCTGTTCATTGAGCCAAGCCAGCTAGGGCTAGCCTGATTTTTTAGAAGTATGTTTGAATTACTTGTTTTCAGAGGACAAAAAGATTGATTTTGGTTTCATGATATTCATATGAATGATTAAATGTTTTATAGAACATGTAGGTGAGCGCATTTTCTGTGGTATTTCTGATATCTGTTCTCTAAGTCTGACCTGAAAACATCATCACAGCACTGTGGTGACTCAGGTACTAGAAGGTACTTATCCCCATTCCCTTATTCACAGCCAGATACTAATACCTATATAAACTATATTGAGAAGCAAATAGAAAATGTATTTTACAAAGCAAATAGAATTATAGCAATATTTTAAATATGGGTTTTTAGTTATTTTATTATTTTATTTAGAAAGAGAAAAAGGGGGGGGGGGGGAGAAAAACATTGGTGAGAGAGAAACATTGATCGGCTGCCTCTTGGTGACTGGCCCTACAAGTCGGGCATGTGCCCTGACTGGGAATAGAACCTCTGAACAGGCAATGTCTGGGTGCACGGGATGGCACTCAACCAACTGAGCCACACTGGCCAGGATTATGATCAATATTTTTAAACAGAGGGAGGAAAAATTTTCATAAAAATTAGTCACTTCAATTTCATGGTTTACATACAGCAAAATACAGCTGTTTGGCCAGATGTTTTACTTATTTTGTTGGATTTATCATTGCAAATGTGGTGGAGTCTCTTCTTCAATGCTAATATAATTCAGTTGCTCTTTATAAAAATAAGCTCATCTGATGCCAACTATAAATGTGTATGCCACTTTTTTAGTGGTGCAAATAATTTAGGATTTACTATAAAACAAGTTTTGCAGGAAAAATATGAAAATTACTGACAGCCTTCTAGAAATACCATTAGAAAACCCATAATACTAATTGGTGATTTATTAACATACTTGACAATTACACAGTTCTGAATCTCAGAGAGCCCAGAAGCCAGCCACCTGGCGCACGGATGCCTTTGCCTGTAAGCTGAGGGACCTCTTCCCTTTATGTCTTATCACCTCTCCTTCCTCCTATAACCAGGAAGGAAGGGGCCTCCTGATGTGATTTATTCCAGGCCTTAAACCTCAAATTTGGCCCTGAATGGTTCCTTTGAAGGCTAAAGGAGGTCCAGATGAAAGGGGGACTAACTAGAAAAAATCCACAGAGAAATGCATTACACAGATTAACATGCCACAAACCTTTAATCAAAAACCCTGAACAAAAGTCAACAGGCAACAAGAGTCTGCATCCGGAAGTTATTGGAGGAAGAATGTGGAGAGAAAGGACATCTGGATGGGAAGGCGGGGTTGAAATAATCTCTATAACAATTCTGTGCTGAATCAGGGACAGTTAGAGAACACAGGATTCTGGGCAAAGTAAAAGCAGTATTAAGTAGGATACACATTAATGGAGAAATTATTATTATGCACTAGTATACACACACATATGCTGCATTTTGAGATAGCTCTCATGTTCTATTGAGACTATTATTTGTTAGATAGATATCTTATTTCACCTTTACATAAGTCTTGTAAAGTAGTCCTCCTCAGAGATGATGAAGCAATATTGTGGATGAGGAAAGTACTGTTGGAGGAAAGGGGAGCTTATCAACAGTAAACGTGAATGCATAAAGCTGAGAAGGATTACGGCTGAAAATAATGGGACCCCAAATTCACACTGAAGTCTGGCTCCAAAGCCACAGCATTTTATTTCACCACACTGCCTCCTAAACACCTTACTCTAAACTGGGAATCCAAATTGTAGACAATGTTTGAAAGAGAAGAGGCCTTAAGATATATTCTTATGTAAATGAACCATTAAAATAATAAATGTAGGTATCTATTACGCATCTAAATGACTTGGTTAAAAATGGAAGGTTCAGTGGTCCAATTTTAAAGGATTCTATTCAGTGTGCCTGAGGCTGCCTTTGGATCCATGGAGCACACTTTTTTAGAAACCCAGTGTTTCATTTATGGTTCTGGATTGCAAACAATTGAATCCTGCTTTGGCTGTTATAAGAAGCAAGTAGGCATGTTTGGCAAGCAGAACAATAGCCCTCCAGTGATGTCCAAATCTTAACTCCTGGAATCCCGGTATGTTTTACTTTATATAGCTTAAAGGACTTTGCAGATGTAATTTCCCGATTTTGATATTTGAATGGAAAGACTATTCTGGGTTATACATGTGAACCCAGTATAACCATCAGGGTCCTGTGAGTGACAGAAAAAGAAAAGTCAGAATAAGAAATGGAGTTGTGATGAAAGAAGCCAATAGAAGAGGGGTTATACAAGTGCTGATTTTGGTGATGGAGGAAGGAGCCATGAGCCAAGGAATTTGGACAACTTCTATAAGCTGGAAAAAAAAGGAAACAGATTCTCCCCTAGACTACAGGAAGGCATGCAGCCCTGCCAACACCTTGATTTTAGTCAGATAAGACCCCTTTTTGCACATCTAAAATCTGGAATTATAAGATAATAAATATGAGTTGGTTAAGCCACTGCATTTGAAGTAAATGTTACAGCAATAATAGAAAATGAATAGAGAAGCATGTTGAGGTGCTTATCTTCCAAAATACCTAAAGTTATGGTTCTGGGTGCAGCAAACACCGTATGTCCTCTGAGCAGATGGCTTCATATTTTATTATTAATTTAGTGTGCCCATGCCCTAGGTTCTTATTCTTTCTAATGGATTTAGTACCTGAAAACTTTTCAAAGGATATCCCCTGGGTATTAGAGCAGAAACTTATGTTTAAGGTTTATGTCTCAAGCCCCTCCTAACCCCCAAGAAACACACTAAAACACTCAGTAGTCACCTACTTATGAGCTTTGTTTTCTCCATGCAAATATGCTCAGTTGTTTGTCCATCCTTGTAACTACCTGAATACATTACCACTCATGGTAAATGTTCAGTTCATGTATTTCGAACTAGTACATCCATGAATGGAAAATATAAAAGAATGCAATTGTTCCTGTCATGACTAGTCCTACTTAGTTTTGACTAATGTAACAAAATCATCCCAATAAGTCTATAATAATAAAAGCATAATATGCTATTTAGACCAAATAGCCAAATGACCTTCCAGACATCCTTCTGGACTAAGTTGCAGTGGCACTTGCTGAGGCAGAGATAGTTAGGAGCAATCAGGCAGGCAGGCAAACAGTTAGGGGAGATCAGGCAGGCAGGCAAGCAGTTAGGGGAGATCAGGCAGGCAGGCAAAGTGGTTAGGGGCAATCAGGCAGGCAGGTGAGTGGTTAGGAGCCAGGAGTCCTGATTATGAGAGGGATGTCCAACTGCCAGTTTTGGTCCTGCAAGATCTAACCTAAACTGGCGGTCAGACACCCCCTGTGGGGTGTTGGATCTCACGAGGGTGCGGATTGGGCTGAGGGATATCCCCCTCCATGCACAATTTTTATGTGTGTATGTGTGTGTGTGTGTGTGTGTGTGTGTGTGTGTGTGTGTTATTCCAGAGTGCCCTAAGGAAAATGAGGCAATTTATTTAATGATTTGTGTTTTTTATTATTAATGGGGTGTGATAAACGAGAATGTATTTTGGACCTCTGTCTGACATATTTACACACATGAATAGCATCAGCTAATGTTGCTTCTCAGCCAAGAGCTACCCTATGAGAAATTTCTTCACTGATGAAATGACAATGGTTGTCTGACTCTAGAGTTAATTTGAAAATAATTTCTAAAAGGCCCATAAATTGTTTAGTGTATTTCCTTTAAATATAATAATTGAGGAAATAATGTCCACTTGAACAGAAAATGCCAGAAAGCCAACAGACTGACTTTTCAATTACTCAGGCTAACTCAGGAGGTCTCCTTGCTTTCTTTGGCTTGCAAGACATCATTCAGTTTAACAACAACAAAAAGCCATATGGATTTGAATATCAGCATGTCTACTATACCACCCCTAGTTTCATCATCTTGGTAGAAACAATAGCACTTCTCTCAAGTATATTATTTGTTTGAAGATACAGGAATATAGATATTTTGTAAGCTAGTTGGTTTTCTTATTTTAATTTAAGAAAAACTAAGGTAAAATTAGTAGTTAATTAAGACAATTTAGTAATTAATTATGATTTACTTAATTAACTTACACACTAAGTACCTTTACAAAATTAGAGTATTTACCATTCTGGGTGGAATAACCCCAAAATTTACAAGTGAACCTGAATAGAAGAAAACAATTACCATTTCAAAGGAGATTTAAATAAGAGAGACTGTCAAATAATTGGGAAATTATTGGTTGGTCCATAAACAGTAGAAAATTGCTATAACGAAAGAAAGAAAAATGATTTAGAACCATCATAAACAGCAAAAAACACCCAATGGTTTAAAGAACTAAAAACCAAACAACTATTAAAAATATAAAAATAAAAGTTTTGGTAATTTTGGATTATAGAAATTTTTCTTAAAAAGAACCCAAACCAAAGCTATGAAGAAATAAACCTATAGAGTTAAGTGTCAAAATTTAAATTTTCATTATGATAACTTCAACTACTAAATAATTAAAATATAAATTATACTTTGAAAAAAGCTGTACTATATTTAATGAACTTTTTTTATTTTTTTATTTTATTAAATTATTATCTGTGTACATGAACTATTAATGTGCACAATATATCAATTTATAATTTCCTATAACTAAGAAAATTAGAAATGCTTCGACATAAAAATAATATGATTTAGTAATTCAATTTACAGTCCAATAAATAGGAATGATAAAAATATTTTATAATCAGATAAATATATATTAAAATCCATAGAAAGATATCTCCTTAAAAAACTTTTATTATTTTTTTTAAATATATTTTTATTGATTTCAGAGAGGAAGGGAGAGAGATAGAAACCTCAATGATGAGAAGGAATCATTGATTGTAGGACCACATTGGGGATCAAACCCACAACCCAGGTATGTGCCCTTGACCAGAATCTAACCTAGGACTCTTCAGTCTACAGGATGACACTCTATCCACTGAGGCAAACCAGCCAGGGCAAACAAAACTTTTTAAGAATTGAAAAATGTTGTGGGGAAATGAGATTCCTCTTCTACTCTCAATGAGTGTATATTAGCAAAAGTTAATGAATGGACTTGGTAATATATCCCAAAATTTTTAATGATTGTATTCTTAAATTCAGAAATTTCATCTCTAAAATACTATCATTGTTAGTATTTTCACATATAAATAATACTTATAAATATGATATTTACTGTGAAATTGTCTCAATTTTAAATATCAGAAGCAACTTAAATGCCCGTTAAATAGGGAATTTTGCCAAAACCGGTTTGGCTCAGTGGATAGAGCGTAGGCCTGCAGACTTTGGGGGTCCCAGGTTTGATTCTGGTCAGGGACATGTGCCTTGGTTGTGGGCACATGTCCGGTGGGAGGTGTGCAGGAGGCAGCTGGTCAATGTTTCTCTCTCATTGATGTTTCGAGCTCTCTATCTCTCTCCCTTCCTCTCTGTAAAAAAATCAATAAAATATATTTTTAAAATAAATAAGTAGGGAATTTTATATTACATATTTTAGAATCTTCATAATATGAAATATTATACAACCATTACAAATAATGAAGTCTTTAGGAATTGAGATTAAAATGTCCATAAAACATACTGTTTAATATAAATTGTCTTACAACACATAAAATATGTCCCCATTTATATTTTTAAAAATGGTATTTGTATTAAAGGTATCCATATAAATGCATAAAAAGGATTGGTCAGTTTTTTAATAGGGAATGTCTCTTAAGAGGGGACAGTGTGGGAGAAATATTAAGGAGATATTCCATTTTAATGTTTTTCTATGTAGTTTAAATGTTTGGTAAAATAAAATATATTCATTTTACTATTAAAAAGAAAAAAAAATAATATCTTTTATAAACATTTCTACATTTTGAAGCCTGGACCAAAATTCTTTCTTGAAGTGAAAATATTCAGTTTTTTAACAACTGATTTTCCTTTAGGTTATGCTATTTTTCTTACCAGAAAGCACCAGCAGGGCTGTGAACATTAAATAAGTTATACAAATTAAATACATGATGTACAATACACAACAAATATTATACAAGTTTCTCAAGATGATTGCTACTAATACCTTGCAGCCTAACTTGTGACAAAAAGCTTCCCACTTGGCATGACCCAATATCCCATAATTATATGAAATCTATAATAATAAAAGTATAATATGCACATTGACAGAATGACCAAACAGATGAATGACCATCCAGATGACCTATTAAACAACCTTCTGGATGAAGCCTGGGCTGTGCAGGAGCTGTGAGGGTGGAGGCATCCGCAGTTGGGAGGGCCTACTCTTGCATGAATGTCTTACACCAGGCCTTTAGTTTAACTCTAAAGTTCAAAACTGAGATATTCCTCTGGGTTCCCATTTCTCCTCTGTATTGTGTGTTTAATTCTTGACCTATTGGATTTATTTTGGATCCCCCCTCTTTTTTTGTTTTTTGTTTTTAGCCACGCATTCCAGTAATGAACTCAATTTAGGGGCATTTCCTCCCTTCTCTTTAAATCTCCCTTATCTTGGTTTTATATCAATGGATATATGATAAGCGCCTATGATCCTCTAAGTAATTTCTTGCTTTTCTTTTCTTTCTTTTTCTAAAAATATATTTTCTTTTCTTTTTTTAAAAATATATTTTATTGATTTTTTACGGAGAGGAAGAGAGAGGGATAGAGAGTTAGAAACATCGGTGAGAGAGACATCGATCAGCTGCCTCTTGCACACACCCCCACTGGGGATGTGCCAGCAACCAAGGTACATGCCCTTGACTGGAATCAAACCTGGGATATTTAAGTCCGCAGGCTGACTCTCTATCCACTGAGCCAAACCAGTTTTGGCTAAAATATATTTTCTTGATTTTATATATATATATATATATATATATATATATATATATATATAGAGAGAGAGAGAGAGAGAGAGAGAGAGAGAGAGAGAGAGAGAGAGAGAGAGAGAGAGAGGAAGAGGGATAGAGAGTTAGAAACATTGGTGAGAGAGAAACTTTGATCAGCTGCCTCCTGCACTGGGGATGTGCCCTTGACCAGAATTGAACTCAGGACCCTTCAGTCTCCAGGCTGATTCTCTATCCACTGAGCCAAACCAGTTAGGGCACTTTTATTAAAGATATATTTGACTCTCCTCCATTTAGCCTATCCTTCTGGGCTGAAATACAAAGTACATCAAAGATGAAATTTAACCTTAAAAGTAAAACATCCCTATGGATATATCAGGGTTATAGAAAAATATTGTTGAGTTGACTTGGAAGGTAATAGTTCCATGATTGCAGAAACAGAAAGGAGAATATTTTTCAAGATCCTGTGTAACCAAGAATGAAATAGAATGATTGTGGTGAGCCTCAGCCCAAGGGCGACATCCCAGGAAACTGACAGACCCCAGGCAACTCCTAGGATGTCAGAACAGAGGTTGACAGAGCCAGCCAAGGAGCCAGATGCTCCTGTCACCAACAGGACAAATGGACTGCAGTTTGGTGTCTGTTTCCTGTGATTAGCATCAGCAGTACCCGTCACTCCTTTTTCCAGATTAATTAGTAAAACCCGATGTGAAGAATCTCAATAAAATGTTCATTCAAAAGGGGGAAAAGAAACATCTGTTTCAGAGTTGTTTTTCTCTTTGTCATAGCTTGTCAAATGTGTATGTGTGTATGTGTGTGTGCGCGCGCTGTTTTTATATATTTTTTTCTTACATTTGTTAGACATTAAAACAATGCTCAAGCAGATTAAAGGCAGCATTGCTTGGTTATCCTATCTAATAATAAAGAGACATGAAAATTGACTGTACCTTCCCTACGCCCACAAGCCATGCCCACTAGTCAATCAGGGCAAGTATGCAAATTAACCCAACCAAGATGGTGGTTAATTTGCATATCCAGGCCAAAGCCAAGACTGAAGACAGTGTAGAAAGAAGCCAAGCACTGCAGAAGGGAGGTAAGCTGCAGAGAAGCAAGAAGCAGGTGATGGAGAAGGGAGGGGAGCAAGTGGGACAGCTACCTCAGCAGGAAGCCCCATTGCAGGAATTTTCCTGCACTGGGCCTCTAGTTCTTTTATGATGCTTTTCCAGTATTGGTCTCATGGATCAGGATTCAATATTTTACACATTTCCTTCCTTCCTTTCTCACTTTCTTCTTTCTTTTGTTTGTTTTATTATAAAAGCAGCTCTTTATGTCATAGAACAGTTTCATAGAAGAAGCAAAACAATGTATTAAGACCAGTGACACCTTCCATGACACAAAGCTTAAAAGGAACCACATTACACTGTGAACAGCCAAGGAGACTAGGACCTGAAACCATTTCTACATCTTAAATACAAAAATGTACATTTCTTTCCCCTCTAAACTTCTCACATGGCAGTTAATTGGTTCGTTAGGAAAAAAGCAAACAAACACAGAATGGCCAAAGGCTAGATGAATTATAATATAGTTTACAGTTTTTTAATTACGACATATTACATGATTGAAAGTTTTTTACTTTTTCTATAACAACATGATGAAAACAATTCGTATTTGATTAGAGCCTTATAGCCTCCATGACAGGTCATGTGAATTGTCTTGTTTTGTCTTTACAACCAGACTGAGAAATGAGGAAACTCAGTACTATAAACTTTCCCAAAGGCAGGCAGCTGAAAAGTACCAGAACAGGGACTCACAACCCGAGATTCTCCTTCTCCAATGTCAGAGCCCTTTTGATTATGCCACTGAAGTTTCGAGAGAAGAATGTAAACTATTAGAGAAAAACACATATAAAAGGTGCACAGAAATATTGGTGCAACTATCCAGAAGGCTGGGCCAACTACAGTTCTTTATCTTGAAAAAGAAGAGTTAGATGAATAAACAAATGTATTATTACTATTATACAACCAGGAGTTTCATTATCTTATTTTTCCCATTTGTTTTCAAGGATGTGTCAGACTGCATTTAGGGTTATGTAAACAAGGATGTGCCATTTGATTTAGTAGTATTAGATTACGTTTGCATCCATACTCTCAGAGGTCTTACAGTCCAGCTTTTATAAAAAGCAGGGTAAGCAATGTGCTCAATATCAGGAATGCTAGAGCCGGCATACAGATGAGGCATTCTTTACCCGAGTCCACTTCCTGAACATCTCTCTATTACATCCACCTCTCTCCATCTCTATTCATCTACTTACACAGTGTTTCATGTATCTCATCTAGAAAAATATGTTACTTCAATAGCCTTTCCTTGGAAGATTATATACGTGTATTTTCACCACCTGTACAGGGGTATGCATGCTCAACGTCTCTAATCTGCTTCTCACCTCAATCAGATCAATTGAGTGAATTCTAGTGCAAGTTTTTCCTAACACAAAGTCATGCCCATTTTGGGGTGAATAAAGGTCTACAGAAGGAGAAATTTCTGAAAATCAGAGAAGGCAAGGTAATTCCTTTCCTGGTTAATGAAGGTAAGAATAAGAAGTCATATGCAGGGTATGAGGAAGAATACAGCCACCATGATAGTCCTAGAGCTCATATTTGCAAATTTAAAGTTGGAGGACAAATATATGGCCAGCTGACATTTTTTTAATTTTTACCTAATAGTTTATTTTCTTAATTACTTGATAATCTATAATATTTACAATTAAATTATAAAATGGCTAATGTGTAGAATATTAAGTTAAACATTTTAATAATATTATAGTAAATATTGTACAAAGATATCTAAATTTACTTCCTATTAGATAAACTAGAGGATGTATCATATGATAAATCGGTAATTATATTTGCAACCAACTTGCAACACCATATCTGACACTTTGAAATGTGTTATGTGTGCTATACACTGCATATGTGGAATCAAAGTGATTAAATTAGATGCAAATATGATTCTTCCATCAGCTGTGAATCAAATCATGTGCAATTTTGTCATATAAAATGGCACACCTCTATAGGGTACTGGCCATGAGTGGAGCTTGCAGGACTGGAAGTTGTTGGGTGAGCCAATGAGTGGTGAGTGAATGTGGAAGCTAGGTCATCACTGTAAATTACTGTGGGTTTATAAATGTCCTTTACAGGCTACACTAAATTTATCAAGTTTTCCTTTCTTTAATCATAAGTAAACCTTAGGCTGCTGTAAATATTTTTTTAAATAAATTTTACATTTTTTAAAATTCTCAACTCTTTTGCAATAACAGCTTAAAACACTGATTGAATATAAACACATTATACAGCTGTACAAAAATATCCTCTTCCTTTATATTAAATCAGTTTTTTTCTATTAATTTAATTTTTATTTTTAAAAATATGTTTTATGATTTCTTTTAAAGAGTGGAAGGGAGAGGGAGAGAGAGTTAGAAACATCAGTGAGAGAAACAGCAATCAGCTGCCTGCTGCACATTTCCTACTGGGAATGTGCCTGCAACCAAGGTACATGCCCTTGACAGTATTGAACCTGGGACCCTTGAATTCACAGGCCGATGCTCTGTCTACTGAGCCAAACCAGTTTGGGCTAATTTTTATTTTTTAAATACCTATTAGAAATGAAGACACCAACACATGCATTATCCGAGGCCTACATATGATCAGGATCCTCAATATCACTGTCTTCTACCTTTATATATTATCCCACTGGAAGGTCTCCAGGTACAATGACATACATGGAGTTGTTATCTCCATATGAAACAATGCCTTCTTCTGGAATTACCTCCTGAAGGACATGTCTGAGCCTCTTCTTGAGGAGGTGTCACTCTTTTCAGAAATATCTCCATGATGGTTTCCTTGGTTTGTTTCTTTTTTTATATTTCCTTGTAAACAGATAATTCATCATGAACACTCTGCTCTATTAACAAAAATCTTTTGTTGTGGGGGGTCCTTGTTTTCAAATTTTGTAAAGAACTTTCTTGGGTCTGCAAAAGATTCTGCTAAACACTTTGCTGTGTATTTCCTTAGGGGTCCTTCTTGTTCTCCTCCTTCAGTCCATTTCTCTTGCCTCTTCTTCAGCAATGTGTTCCCATTCTAGTTCCCACAACACCCCATTAGTCAACTTCTCAGTAACCACTTCTAGGAGCCCCTCAATGTCATTCTCACCCACAGTCAGGTTCAAGTTGTTTGCCATCTCAACCACAAACTTATTGATTTTTCTTTTTTGCAAACTTCTCATCCTTGGCAAATCTTTTGAAATCATGACCAAACTCTTAAGTGTCTTCTTCCAAAAGTTATTCATACACTCCTTGGCGACATCAACCCTGCCCAACAAAGGCTCTTGATGCAGAGATAGGTGTTGTAATCTTTTCAGAATTGCATCGGTGTCTATTCAGTGTCTTCCTAGTTGCAGCGCTAGCCTGGGCAAAGGTCTGTCTCAGATTGTATGCTTTAAAAGCTTCTATAGCTCCTTAATTCATTGATTGGATTAAAGAGGTAATGTGTGGAGGGAGAAACACCACTTTCATATTGGGATGAAGATCATTAATAAAAAGATGATGTCTGGAAGCATTGTCAACAATAAACAAAATATTGTATGTTATTCTCCAAATAGAACTTCCCCTTTTTGCTAGCGTAGCAACTCAGGAGGATATATTAGGAGAGGAGCTGAGTCATTCATGGCTTCTTACTTCTCTTGTAGCACGCTGGCAGTGTGTGCTTACTGATATGCATTAAGATCTAGGGGTTCTCACTGTGCCAAATCACAAAGGGATTCAATTTGTACCCTTCGATACTGCCCCCAAGCAAGACTGTTATTCTGTCTTTAGAAGCCTTGAAATCTAGCATTGATTTGGCCTCTTTATTGATAAAAGTCCTTTCAGATATCCATTTCCAAGACAGGGTGGTTTCATCAATATTGAATATTTGTTCTGGTAAGCAATTTTCCAGAATTGTTTAGCTACCTTCACATCAGCACTTCACAGCACTCACTTTCACATTAAGAGATGAATAATAATTCTTAAATAGTTTACCAAGATCTGGCAGTAAATTCAACATTGTAGTTGGGCTCAGCCTTTTCTTTCGACATTGCAAATAAACATTTTGCTTTGGTTATGTTGCTGAGAAGGTCATGCTTCTATGTCTGGTACCTAATCCAGGTCATTAGAAGTTTCTCCATTTCTTATATGCCCTTCCCAAATTTTCATTGATCTCATTGCTTTCAATTAAGCAGATCCTTCAATAACTTCACTACTCTGTTCTTGTTCTTCAAGATGGTAGTTTTGGTGGAATAAGATATGCCTGAATGGTGAGCAGTAACCATCACTGATTTTTCACTTTTGTAGTCCTTGATCACTTTTAATTTTATTTCCAGGTCTATTATTCAATGTGGCCTCTTACTGGCAACATTAGCAGTGGATTCTGTATGCTTAGGAGCCATGATTAACAAAACATGAAATGAAATCAAGCCAAGAGAAAATAATGCAATCAAGAGACATGGTAAGCAGGAAGTATGTGAGGCTGCTGGCAGCATGACATGACATAATGCTTTACAGCAAAAATTTTAAGTAAAAGGATACACTCTAAAATAATGATAAAATGAGCATCTAGTAAATACATAAACCAATAACATAGCCATTTATTGTCATTAACAACTATTATGCCCTGCATATAATTATATGCACTCTACCTTTATGTTTCTGGGAGCACGGTAGGCTTATTCACACCAGCATCACCACAAATGAATGAGTGACACATTGCACTAGGACTTTATAATAACTACAATGTCACTAGGTCATTAAAAAAAATGTCATCTCTATTATTATCTTATACTTCTGTTAGGATTGTTAAGATCTATATAATTATTATGTAGTCTTAACAATTGTATAAGATCAGTCTATCCATATAAAATAAGCCCTTATCTTTTAGTCTTTATAAAGTATTTTAATAACTTTGAACTTTTACAATACTGTTTTTAAGATATTTAGGAACAAAATATTATATTAAAAACCATTAAATATTATTTAACATGTGGAAATAATTTATTGATTTTTGCATTTGTTGGATACAAATATACAGAATTATTCACGTAAGGTTAGGAAGCTGACTAATATGAGTAGGGAACTGGTGATATCCCAAATAATAAAGGGGTGAATTGGTAATACAATTTTGTCAATAACACAGATGTTTATTTCAGATAATTTTACAATTAAATAATCTTGGGAACCACAGAAATATAATTGGATCTTATATACTTTCTTAACAATGTCTATCATGATTATCTAATTTACTTTAAGAACTGTAATGATATGAAATCAAACACAACAAGTAATGTTATGTCTATAAATGTAAGAACAAAATGTGTCTGTGTGTGTGTGGGTGTAATTGCATATATGTGTATCAGTGTGAGTCACAGTTAAGAGCAACTACATTTTTAAATTAGTATATAGATTCAAATATTGGAAGAAAATGCAGTAAGATATAAGTGCTGTTCATTGAATCTTAATTTTATTCTTATATTACTTTAAAAAATTCAACAAACTGGATCTCTTTTTTTAATGAGAATAAATTATTTTTAATACAAAATAAATGACACTGTGTTAACCAGGCTGATATAACAGAAAACTCCTTATATATCTATTATGTATAAAAAATACAGGCTTACTTTCAGATAATTATTATGGCAGATAAGACACCCTTTCCTCCATCTTGCAATAGTGAAAAAATGAAGAATATATACCAATTCTTAATAACTTCAGTCTAGAAGTAACAAACATAGAATCTATTGTAGACAATCCCAACATAATGGTCTGGGAAACTTAGAATTACAATGAGCAAATAGATACTTGCCAAATATTAAATATTCCTGAAAAAATACCTATTCTTTCTCCCTACACTCTCTGGCCTTAGGATGACAAGTTCACAGTGTTGTTTAATTTTTTAGGTGATCCCCATTTACAGTGTTAAGTCTGTTTCCTATTAGATGCCATGGTCAACCTTATGTGCCCATTTGGCTAGGGTATGGTGCAGTTATTTGATCAAACACGTCTAGATATTGCTATGAGGGTGTATTTTAGATGTAAAAAACACAAAACATTTAAATCTGTAGACTTTGAGTAAGGCAAAATTTTCTCCATTATATGGGTGGATCTCATCCAATCAGTTGGAAACCTTCAAATAAAATATTGAGTTTCCCTGAAGAGAAAGGAATTCTGTCAGATTGCCTTCAACTCAAAACTTCAAATGAACTCTTGCCAAAATCAACAATGCAAAATCTTTGTCTTTGCAAAATATTTCTCTTTCTCTATCAATCAATCTTAATTATTCTCTTTCTGTATCTATTGTTCTCTCTCTTTCTCTCTCTCAAGAGAGAGAGAAAGAGAGAGAGAGCACGCTTCCATTCCTCTGTTGAACTGGAGAACCATGACTGATAGACTATCTCTAGAGAACAGAATTTTCTAAGTACTGAACTTCAAACTTTGACACATGGCCTACAAAAGAAGACAATATTAGAAATTAGAACTTTTAGAACTCTCAGAAAATCCAAGATAAACAGCACCTCAATAATTTTCCACTAGCGACAACATAAAAATGTTTCTACAGTCATGACCTGTGAAGGGCTTCAACCCTTTATCCTGTCTAACCTCCAATTATGCTTCTATTAATAGTTTGTTTCCTTACAAAAGTACAAAAAAAGAAAGGAATAAAAACTAAAGAGTACTTTTTTTTTCCATTCCAAGCCTTAGTTTGTAGGTTTCCATGGCAGATATGATTTACCTGTTGGTGAAAGAATGGGCCCGCATTGGTAAAATGTCTGGTGAAGTTTGGCAACTTTATGTTCTATCTTTCCCTATTTGGCTTATCTTTTCCATGTCCTGTATGCCATATATTTTCTGGCTATGCACTTAACAGGCTTCCCGGGTTTAATTTGTGTCCAGTGGGAGCACTGTGTTTGCTTGGTTTTGAGGTTGACACTTCTCTTTGGATACTCACCATATGTTTTTACAATATATATTATACCATGTTCCTGTTTTCTCAGTGCATATTTTTATCTGTGGGGGTTAAGTAGAGCAAAATGAAGAGATTAAATTATATTTCAGTCATAGTCTGGCTTAATTTTCACTTGAATTCATTTCAAATGAAATGTTTCATCCCCATTCATCTTTATTCATTCAACTGTATCCCATGGATGTTTGCCATTTAAGCACCTGGTAGCCTTCCCCTCTTGGCAGATTCTTGGACTCGCCCTAGCTTTTCTAGTGCTTTGGTAGAATTAAGAACATTATTTTTTCTCAAAGGTGAGGAGAGTTTGGGGGGAAATTTAATGTCACCTATTTCCTTGCCAAAGATATGCTAAGAGGTAAATTTCATAGCTACAACCCTCCCTCCAGGGTTCCATACTTGTTATAAATGTAAATCTTCACAGTGCCACTGTGGGGATTTAGAAGGTAGAAGCAGCTTAGAGTCATTGCCAAAAAGCACCAATAAATAGCAGAGCTTTCACTGTCTGCCTCACTATTAACTAAGACATTCAGGGAGACTCAAACACAGTATCCATGTAACACAGCATCCACACTGCATATAACATTTATTGTGCATTCACTGAGTGCATAGTTTAACCACTGAAGAGTTGTGAATTTTTACTACATTTCATTTCCACCAAGTGTAAGCGCATCATGCTCTTTTCCCACTCCCAATCAATATCCATTTGTATCTGCCCGTGCTATACTTCAGCAAAATTGTTTTGTATGGTTTCATCAATTCTACCAATAAATCCTCCTGTACTTTAAATGATGGATCAAGATCAGCAATAATGGCACAGACCTGCCAGTCCTCTCTCTGTATCTCTTGCAGCTGCCATGCCCTATATTGTAAAAAGAATTTCTTATTAGTAGTAGTCTTGACCTCAATATAGATTAGTTCTTTCTGGGTAAAGATTTCACACCAAACAGAGAAAGACAAGAGCAAATTATAACAGGTTTTTCAAATAGCCCTACACCCACTAATATAATATGTTCTGTGTGAAAGTATTGTTAATGATGAATACATTTTCCCAGCAACAACCACACATTGATTAATACCACAGTCAGTAGCACTGTATTTGAAAATAAAGATCATCGGCACACACACACATGTGTACATATGTTGAGAATCACAGTGTACTTAAATGAAGATTAAATATTGAAGAAGACTATACTAATTAAAAATATGCAATTAGGAAGGTCTATATGACACCCTGAGGTCTTTTTTTTTTTCTAAAGTGAAAAAGATAGTACCTCTGCACAAAGCACTAAAATAGAGTCAAAACTGTTTCCACAATTCTGTGAAATCAAATTAATTCAGTGAGGTGAATAAGAACTACTAAACTTTAATTTTGTGCATGCATATAATAAATATTCCATGGCAATTTAATCTAAAGAAAATGTATTTGGTAATATATACACAAGACATCTGTTTGAATTCTTATGCCTCATCCCATTTCCCATTTTAGTTGATTTTAGGCACTTTATTTTTCTCTCTGGAAGTATAGTCTTAAGCACATTTCTCCAAGAGGAAATAAGTAATTATGAATACCACAAATATGTGTTATATATAAATGTTTGTTATATGCATATATTATACATATAACAAAAGGATAATCTAGTTCTCTTTGATATTTATATACATTTTATATTTTATCTCAGTCATTTTTAAACTATGATCTCCTTGTTCCATCATATAGACATCAGGCTTCCACTAAGATTTGATTCAAATATAATTTAAACATATCTAAATTTTGTGTAATTTAAACACAAATAGTTAGAAATTATATAAAAATAATATATAGCAAAATTATATGTGTCACCACCAAATATTTAATTTGAAAAACAATACAATCTTCAGTTTAATTTTAATTAACTTGTTTTAAAAATTATTTAAATAACTGTTGGGATTTAAAATTATAAAAGTTTAATTGTAAATAGATCTCTGCTTTTAAAATAAATGTGTGCTTTCTTTCCTCCTGCTAATTATTCTGCATAGTATATAGCAGGAAAACACATATTTTCTGCATAACTCTGAAAAAGCTCCCCTGAACCTGTTTCTTTTACTGTAGGAAGAAGAGAGTGATGTCAGCAGAGCCTATTAGATTAGGGATGCTTTTTTTATATTTTATGATAGTGGTTTCTGTTGCATTTTGTTTGGTGAAGGTTGGCTGCTGAGCTGGAGATAAGCAAAAAGAAAAGTCACATCAAATAATAGTTGGAATAAACTGAATATATAATAGAGCTTAACTCAACTCATCCATGCCCTATGCCTGTAAACTCAGATATAAACTTTAAATTGAATACCTTTTTAAATATACTGAAAGTATGTTTAGATAGCCTAAATGATATGACTTAATAAAGTCCAATAAGTAAACAAGAAACACTCATGTCATTTTAAATTTGCTATGACAACAGAAACTTTGAGCTCTAAGATGAAACCAAATCCCCCCGGTTGCATTTCCATCATTAGTCCCATTTTTGTTTGTTCAGATATGAAATGCTGTAAATATTCTGAACTTCTATAACAATTCCGAAAGTATTCCTATTTTCTTTCTCTCTGCCTTATATAGTTATTAGTATACTAGAGGCACTGTGCACCAATTCTGGCATGGGTGGGGTCCAGCAGCCTGCCCTTATCTGGGCCAATTGGGTTGGGCCATCTCCAGGGGAGGGGTCAAGGGCAGTTGGCTGGAAGGCCCCACCCACAATTAGGGTGGATGTGATTGGGAGCAGACCCAACCAGAGGTTGAACTCCAGTTGAGGGGACAATTTGCATATTAGCCTTTTATTACATAGGATAACTTTACTCTGCTCAATGTGACAATGAGTTTTTTTTTTGTTTACACAGATGCAGCTAGTACCCTTCCCCCATTACATTTTCTTTCTTCCAAAGCCTTCAAGGCAGGCTCTCATGGCTGCCACAGCTTTTTCTGGAAAATGCTCTTCACCCTTACTCTCATATATAACAAAGTAAGATCAATCTGTCAGAGGAAGAGTCAAAATCAGCAGGATAGAAGAAATCCTGTAGCATGATACAGACATGAGATAATGTTGCAAAATTAATGATAAATGGACACTCCATGTGGGGACCAGCCTCCTTGTCCAGTGTGAGAGAATCCAAGGGGCCACCAAAGTTACCAAGAAGTTCAAGGGAAGAGACAGAAAGCTCTCTTCATTTTGAAGATCAAGTTCACTGAATGGTTGGTCTAATCAAATGTCAGTGTTAGTCTACAAGAACAAGAAGAAAAGAATAAAATAATCCTGACTGGATTTGATTCTAATTTTTTGATCATATATGAATATCATCTTCCAATCAGAATTAGAAAATACTGGTTTGAAATCCAGTCTTTCACAATGCCAATCTGACTTTAAAAAAAAAAAATATCTTTGGGCAATTGTTGCTAAGAACAGCAAATGTCAGAGTGGGTACAATGTATAATACTAAAATGAAGTATGTTCACAGGAACTCTATAATAAAAATGCATAATACTGATGAATATAGCAAAGCTCCAGAGAAGTATCCTTTGATATTTCCTTAGAATATTCACCTTCGGTATTTAAAAGAAACAATAACATGAAGCAGCAATCCATGAAAAATTGATCTTTAGTACTTTAATATAATTAGTTGTTAATTCTCTTTCTAGTTTCTCTAGATCTGCTTAAGATTTGAAGCCAATTCAAAGCGAGGTTTTAATTATTACAACATGTAACTTAATGGGGGTTCTTTAGCATCTCAGTGCAAACACCTAACAAATCCCTTTTACCCTATCCTTCTGATGTCTGTATTTAATTTTCAACTTTCCACAAACCAGGCGTGCATTTCCCACAAAGCAGAGAGGTAAGATAATCACTGTTACACATTAACACACATCCTGGATCTGCCATATTGTGTCTCAGGAGAAAGAAATCTGATCTCCCTTCACAAAACCTTGGAGGAGGCAGCCACTAGTTACCCACAGAGAGTGTTTTATCCATTTCTCCACAGCATCCCCTTGCTTTCATTCCACCTGGCATTTTATTTTATTATTTTATTTTATTTGGTCATAATGAGAAGTTTCAGCATTTAGAACTTAAGTATTCTATTAACAGATTCAGGTCCTGGGACCCAGTCCTCTGAATAAGCTGTATTTTAGGTCTGGTTCAGGTACTTTTCAAGTGTCATACCTTCTTTGTATTATGAACGTGTGATACATTACAGCTACACACTGACAAGAAAGAGAGCAGAACACAATGCAATTCTCCAAATGGACACATTAGGTTATTTGCAAACAAAGGAAGATTTCATCTGTTTTTCTTCCTTAATAACTAGTCTCTTGTTAGTCAGGCTAAATTCAGTCTTTTGTTTCCTTCCTTCAAAAATATTTCTGAACCCAAATTTAGCTGGGCATAGCATCTCTCCCCAGGTGTGACACAGTCACTCAAAATTGGTTTAGTAGATTCTAATTATCTTCTGGAAGTCAGTATTGTGGTTTGTGTTTTTTGGTTTGTGTATTTGACTTTCTTTTATTGTCATATAAAGATCTTTAAGAGAGCTAGGTTAAAATGTATGTTTTAGGGAGAAGGGAGGCCAGGAAAAGATGGATAAAAGAAACACATCTGCTCTCATCTTGCATCCTAGACGGGGCCACAGGTGGGAACCAAGGAAATCCCAGCAAGCCTACTGGATGGCTTGGGCATGTGACAATCTCTGTGCTTCCTTTCAGGGCACAATGAGAATTACCCTTGGCCTCCCAGGGCCTACACTAGTTTCATGTGAGAAGACAGGTGTGAGCTAATAAAGTGCTTTGCAAAGTAAAAAATAATAAATTAATTTATTAATTAATTAATTTAATTAAATGTATGTTTTACATTTTAGTAAAACCAATGCCTTGAGGTACCCAGTCTTTTGTTTACATTAGTTGCTAACATTTTCTAAACCCTGATTCTGAAGATATAGCTTCATCTCTTTTGCCCATTTGTTTTCTTTCTTTCTTTCTTTCTTTCTTTTTTAAGGGCATAGTAAAATATAAATGCATTTGGAATTACTAAAAGAATTCAAGATATAATTGATAAAAAGAGTAGTGAAATTATACACATTATTGAATTTAGGCAAAAGCAAATAGGGAAGGCCCTGAACTCAATTATAAAGCAAAAACAATGTGCCCTCGGTGACCTTCATTCTGACCCAGCCAGGTACCTAACTGCCAGAATTCACACGTTATTCCAGCCTAACCTCTTTATCATGGTTTCTGCCCCTCCCTTTTCTAGTCCTACATATAAAGTTTTCTATTTCCTCATAGCTCTTAAAGGAGTTTAAAGAAACTACCTCAAAACACAGCATGAATTATTTAGGAATAGACAAGTTGGACATATTCTAGAGGTTTTAAATAGATAACTTTCGGATATTATGCATCAAACAAAAAGCAAATATGTAGAATTTTTTTTTAAAAAATCCAGGACTGTTACTAGCCAGCAGCTTGGGAAAATAAAAGAAATTGCACATTTTCAAAGTACCTCCAATGAGCCAGACAGCATCCTAGACATTTGATCATTCAATTATACAGAAGTTTCTGAAAGTAGATCTCATGTTTTTGTGTAAGGAAAGTGAGACCCAGAAAAAGTTGACTTAAATTGCCTAAAGCCATTCATGCAAGAAGCCATGGCTCAGTTGTCTGAACATAAGTTGTCCAGGCTTTAACATTGTGTGCTTTTCCGAAAGCAACTCTACCATAATTCTCAGGAAGCCATGTTTAGTCACCCTCAAAAAGCATTATGAAATGGGCCATTTATGTCCTAATGCTCTTTTTATAAATTCTCTTAATCTGCAGAAAAATGAATTCAAAACTAGACTTTAAAATGCCAGTATAGTGTGATGTATAATTAGAAAATACCTAGTTACATTATATTATAATAAACAAAATGCTATGTCACTAATATCCACCTACACATATTAACTCATGTTTAAATCTTGTTCTGTGCTGAAGTAATTAAGTCAAATTTCTGGTACTAGATCATGAATTGGTGACTAGAATCACTCTTTAAAGGAGTATCTATACCTTATTCTTTCTCTTTATATTTCTTTCCCATTTTCATTTTTTTCTTCTAATTCCTTCTCTGTTTTTCTACACTGCTATAATTACTCTTTCTTTCGCCACTTCTTCTTTAATGATGCTTTATGTATCAAAGGTACAAACAGCTATTGTTTAGTTTATTTTTCCCTTACACTTAGACAAGAAACTCTTACTTTGGGATTCCAGAAAACCCTGAAATGTATGTATATTTGGAGACATGGGGAACAGATTCCAATCTTCCCTAAGATTCTCAAAGATATTATTGACTGGAAAAGGTTATGACCTCAGTGTAGAAACATTTTTCCAAAATCTTACAGTAGTCCTTGAATATTCTTTAAATGTATAGTTTATTTCATTTTGGCTCTTTTAGGAACTATGGAAGTCCAGTATAAATCTAGGGACAGACTTTGTAACATATTTTTAAATCCTTACATGTGGGGGGAAAATGCTCCAATATATGAGATTTTGTGGTGGACAGAAATCTAAGATGACATCCCAAGCTCTCAAACACTACTCTGGGGGTATTGATGTGATGGGATTTTGCAGGTGTAAAGTCTCAAATCAATTAAACTTAAAAATTATAATTATTTGGGTGAGGCTGATATAGTAACCACATGAGCCCTTTAGCAGTAGTTGAAAAGAGAGAACTACATTATAGTTTGCCATTACCACCTATCTTTATTAGATGCAGATGAAAAAATTAATGTTAGTAGCTATTTGGGAATCATCTAGAATTCTAATTCCTAAGATTTATATCCAAAAAGCATCATTATAAAATAGGCAGCTATTCAAAATGATAACTGACAACAGATGTCCCTTTACCATCTACTACTGTATTTATTTTAAATATTTCCATACATTTAATCAATAAAAAATATTTGAATCTGTTCATAATTAAAGTAACAAAAACTCATGCAACAACAACAAAAATAAAATAAAAAATGTAGTTTTCTTTGGTTGGTAGCAAAAAGAATCAGAGATTCAAACAGTCAAAAGGATTTGACATGAAGGAAAGTATCCATTGCTGAGAGAGATACGGCCACATACAGTGGCCTGTGCAGAGCCTGTAAGAGCTGAGCGTGTTCCCACACCCACAGTCAGCAAGGTAATAGCTTTGGATGGGAACTGCAGTCTGACCACAGAGAAGTGAATTCTTGCCAACAAGCCCAGGGAGCTGGGAAACAGATCTCTCTCTAGTCAGGACTCCAAATGAGCAGTCGGCTGGCTGACACCTTAGTTTCAGCTTTTTAAAAGTCTGAATAGGGTTCTAGTTAAAACCTATTGGGATTCTGAGGCAGGTATTCTGTGAAATGATAACAATTTTATTAGGTTAAGATGCAACGTTTGCTATAATTAGTGAAGTAGTAATAGAAAGCTAATATAGTTGCTAACTAAGATTCTCACATCTTTTCAGTGTTTTGTATAAACTACCGTATTTTTCGGACCATAAGACGCTCTGGACCATAAGACGAACCAGTTTTTAGAGAAGGGAAATGAAGAAAAAAAGATTCTGAAACAAATAGTGTCCTAAAATATTTTATGTGCATTAAAACCCAACATCACAGTCATAAACACATGTAATCAACCCTGTAAAGTAAACAGCAGCATTTAGAACCATTTTAGAGCTGGGCAAGCACACAGAGACCACACAGAGCCAGGCAAGTAAAAAAACTTTTTTTTTAAAAGTATATGTGTAGGCTATATTTGGACCATAAGACGCAGGGACTTTTTCCCCCCACTTCTGGGGGAAAAAAAGTGCGTCTTATGGTCCGAAAAATACGGTATCCAGTTAACAAATTGAGAGCTGTTGATACTTTAGTGTGTTTTTTTTTTCTTTTCACTTTGACAAGAAGTGTTCTCTCGTCAGAAATAAAAGGTTGAATTATTAAATTATTTGTTGGTTATTTTTTTTATTTAAAATCTACAACAATTTGAAAAATAAAAGTCCATTCTATTATCTCATTCTAAAGACAAAAATAAGACTTAAAATGATGGGAAAGACTACCCCTCCAATAGCACTTCTAGCATTTTTTTTTTTTAGTGTTTAAGTTGAACTGTGTTCACATCCTTTATAGACATTTATTGTGAATTAAATCAATTAAATAAACTATATATTTAAACAACCATAAGAATAAATTTGGTTGTGTCTTGTAAATATATATTCCCAATCACTTCCAAAGGAAAATTATGATTCAGGTGTCTGATTTAATTCTAGTAAGCTATATTTTTCCCTTCATTCCAGGTGGTTCTTTTGACCACAAATGTCTGGGAAACTCCACCTCATAGGTGCAAACTCATTGGAAAATCTGCAAACTTATTGGAAAACTGGCCGGTTTATCTATAACATGTAATACTAAAAGGAAAAGGGACATTGATGCCCAGAGAAGATTCCCATCAAGCAGTGAGGAGAACACAGAAATATGAACAGTTATGTAAATACAACATGTAACATATGCTCAATTAAGGGCACAGCCAATGCAAATGAGCACTGGAGTCCATTAGTGAAAGCCTTTACCACAGACCACTGTGGTCACAGAGGATCAACTTTGTCCAATGAATCAGAAACCAGATTGTCTCCAAACCATGAAACCAAGAAATTCTGAAGTGCAGTCACCAAAACAATGGTTCTGGACAGCTTCCAGATAGCACAGGGCATAAATGCAAATGGAGTTGGCTTTTTATTTCTTTTTTATTCGTCATTGCACTCTGAGTATTTGGTGCCTCACATCCTCCTATTCCATATTTTCAGCCATTCAACAACTCTCAAACCTTGCTACCAGGAAACTTGCCCAATATTTTAAAATTTTCACTGAATTTTTTCATAATAATATTTTACTTCATCCTTTTAAATGGCCTCTTAATTTAGACATAGTCTGTATGTATAGATATAGCCTAATGTCTTGGGAATACATTCTATTTTTTAAAATTTTAATTGATTTTAGAGAGGAAGAAGGAAAGAGATAAATAAACACCAGTGATGAGAGAGAATCATTGACTGGCCACCTCCTGCATGATTGGAGGTCAAGTCTGCAACCTGAGCATGTACCCTGACCAGGAATCAAACCATGACCCCTCCCACTGAGCCACTGCTGTCAGGCAAAGGAATACATTGCAAATAGATTTTTTTTTTTAAATCTACACATAGTTTCACTAAAATAGCATTCATGTAAATGCTATCAAGTTTAATCTCATTTCATTAATAAGATCTAGAACTGGATTTGGCTATTTTTAGTGCTCCTGCATGTCCTATCAATTAATTGCTAAGCAGTTATTGTAGTTTCTCTATAACTGATTTTTATCAGTTTCCTTGGAAAATACAGAAAATGTATATAATTTATTTCTATCAAGATAAGCATCCAGTTGTTAACAGTGTGTTTATTTCAGCCCAAAGCACAATTTATAATGCATTTTGATGCTTACAATTACTTGCACTATTCTTGGTATTCAATAATAAAAATGTGGTCATTTTTATACACTTTAAATATTTCTGTTGTAAAGCACAGATGCCATAAAACTACAGGGAAAAATTGCTTAAAAACCTGGGGAGACAATTGACCATTTTTACTTGGTCAAGAGCCAGTGCACATTTACCCTTGTTTTACAGATGAACCAAATTAGTTTCAGAAAATGGTAAGTAATTTGCTCTAGATCAGAATGCTGATAATTGAGGCAATTAGAGTTCAAATAAAATCAGTCTCTGCAGAAATTCATGCTTTTTTTTTTTCTATATTATAATATCCCCAGTTAGGAGACAAAACCTTGTTCACATGCAAGTATATATAGCACAAATCTAAATTATTTTTAAAAGGTTATCAAACAAATGTAAATGAAGAGCTTGTTACTTTGTACACATAAAAATACATACACATAAAGTTAGTGTATATGTAAACTTTTTAGATACACAGATGTTTCAAGGCAATAATAATTGGTGGTATCCTAATTAGGATATTTATAGTTATGTGATAGTCTTTTGATAATACTCAATAAAAAATGCAAGCTATCTCTATGGTACAAATGTATTCCATGGTAATAGACCTAATGCAACTGAACACCTTTAACCTTTCTTATCAGTCAAATTACATTTTATTTTTAACAATGCCCACCAGGGGGTGCTGGCACATTGACACAGGAACATGGGAAACTGGCTGTCCTGTCAGGTCAAATAAAACACTAGCAATTAACCCTCTTTTAAAGAATCTATTTCTTTAGAAAAATTTTTTTGGATATAAGTTATTCACGCATATTGGCTCAGAAATTACAAACTTAAGAAAATATTTGTAGAATTGTAGGCCAACTGAAGTTTTTGCATTTAAATATTTTTTAAAAAAGTACTTGGATTCCAAACTTAGGTTTAAATTAAACACTTTTGATGTGAAATGCTTTTATCAATATTGATTATTAATATGAACATGACTTACAAGTCTTCTGCTATTCTTAAGTTTAATATTTAATATAAAAAGAGTCTCCTATTCTAAATTATCTATAACAAATATATACATAAATCACTAGTAAAATATTTGGAACCAGAGTTCTACCATTCTTTAGTATAAAGAAGGTAAAAATTTAGATATAAATTTTTATCAAATAAAATACTAAGGAAAATATGAATGCTATGTAATATAATTGACTGATAATAACTATTAATAAATAATTGAATCATTTATATCCAGAGAAAATCTTTAACTCAGTAAAATACTGTGTCCAACAGGTTGTAAGGTATTTTTAATATAAAGCAGTCACAAAATATACTGAATTTTATAGGGAGTCTCAAATTTAGTATCTTCTCCACCTTCTCTTCAAAAATGCTTTTATCAGCCGAAACCGGTTTGGCTCAGTGGATAGAGCGTCCGTCTGCGGACTGAAGGGTCCCAGGTTCAATTCCGGTCAGGGGCATGTACGTTGGTTACTGGCACATCCCCAGTGGGGGGGGTGTGCAGGAGGCGGCTGGTCGATGTTTCTCTCTCATTGACGTTTCTGGCTCTCTCTCTCTCTCTCCCTTCCTCTCTGTAAAAAATCAATAAAAATATTTTTAAAAAATGCTTTTACCCATGAAATTCAAAGAACACCATCATAGGAAAATCTATATCCTCCCACTGTGGGTGAAAACTATTTGGCTTCAGCACCATTTAGTCATTTCCAACTTGGTTTAGTTGATCTAGGAAGCCAAGTACACTCCGAAGCTATGTGCTTGATTCTAAAGATAATATTCCCAAACAGAGAAGAAACATTATTTGCTACAAAGTCTTTGAATAGTTGTGGTCTCATTCTAGATAATTGTCCTTAATTGAAAATGTGTGAGAGATGACATAACTAACCTCTATGAGTTCAGATCATCATGGTCTTAAGGGGGAAAATGAGAAGGTGTTTACAGAAGGATGCTGTTATGTTCCATAATGTCAACCTCAAGTGGCTGTAGGATTGTCCCCAATTGCTTACGGAATTATATTAAAATTTCTACTCTGGATTTGTCATTTATCAACTTTTCTCAACACTTTTTTTTTTTTCAAGCTATACATCCAGCCCATCTTGCCACTTTAGGTCCAAAAGTATAATAACCATTTTATCATTTGTCATAGCCTTATTGCCTTAATTTATTCACTGTTGTTTCTTTCAAGATTAAAGAGAGACTCAACATACTAATAATCAAGCATTTAATGAGGATGTTTGCATTCATTCAATTCAGATCCTTCAAAATCTCATAGACTTTAATCATATCTTTTACCTTTCATTTTTTCAGAGGAGTCATATGCAGTAGTAAAGCCTACTATTACATGAAAATTCATTGCTTCTATTGATATGATAATGAAATAACAAACATTTATCAGGTGCCTACTTTGACAGCAATATTATGCCAGTTTGATGGCATAGAAGGAATGTTTCTACCTCTTAGCCTTCCCCTATCCCTGTGGTCGGCAAACTACAGCTCGCAAGCCACGTGTGGCTCTTTGGATTTTTGAGTGTAGCTCTTCCACAAAATACCACAGCCTGGGCGAGTCTATTTTGAAGAAGTGGTGTTAGAAGCAGTTTAAGTTTTAAAAAATTGGCTCTCGCTGAGACCGGTTTGGCTCAATGGATAGGGCGTTGGCTTGGGAACTGAAGGGTCCCGGGTTTGATTCCGGTCAAGGGCATGTACCTTGGTTGCGAGCATATCCCCAGTAGGGGGTGTGCAGGAGGCGGCTGATTGATGACTCTCTCTCATCAATGTTTCTAACTCTCTATCTCTCTCCCTTCCTCTCTTTATGAAATCAATAAAAATATATTTAAAAAAATAAAAAATAAAAAATTGGCTCTCAAGAGAAATTTCAATCCTTGTACTGTTGATATTTGGCTCTGTTGACTAATGAGTTTGCCAACCACTGCCTTATCTCAACTTCAAAGGTATTAGTCATAAGCTCCATCCAACCACTGAACCAACCATAACTAGGACTGGCAGGTTATATAATCTTTTTCTCATCATAAACTGAGATTTAGAATCAAGCTCAGTGTGCCAGGGGTGAGTCCCAACACTGCTCTAGTTTCCGTGATCTACCAACAGCATTTGACAGTGTCCACTTTCTAGTTCATAAAATATGTATTTTCTCATGGTTTTTAAAACTTCACATTCTCTGTTTTTCCCCATCTTACTTTATGAGCTATTCTTTCTCAGTTTTCTTTTCTTTACCATTTTCATCTGCTCTACCACTGGCTATATAAGGCTAGATCCTTCATCTTCTCCAAACATCAATCCATAAATCAACTCAGAAAGTGATCCCTGGAAACAGGAAGCTTCCATTTACCTGACAAGAATGACTACTGCCTAAAGGCTTCTGCTGCCATGTCCTGATGTGATCCCATTAATTCTGGAGCACACACATAGTGTACCTTACGGTTGGCACTGTTTATTGGAGTATCCTTTTCAAGAAAACATCCTCTACAGCTGCACTTGTTCCCTTGCTCTGTTCAACCCTATTCTCTTCTGGTTCTTAGCCTGACATTAGGATTACTGAGTAAATTAAAGGAAAATCAACATTTTTTTAACTGCACACATTTAAACTGTACAATTTGATGAATGTTGACATATACATAAAGCCATTACACAGTCACTGCTATAAACATAATGAGCTTTTCATCTTCTTAAAAAGTATCCTTTTGATACTGCTCCTTGCTCATATCCACCTACACATAGCCTCCTTTTCTGCTGGCTGTCACCACACATTAGAAATAGGAATAGCGTTGAAGAAATATTCAACTAGAAATAAGGAAAATTGAATTATAGGTATACTTTGCTGTTAAATTATCTAATCATGGTGAGGAGAGTATAGCATTATATGAAGAACTGTATT
This sequence comes from Pipistrellus kuhlii, assembly GCF_014108245.1. NCBI lineage: Eukaryota > Metazoa > Chordata > Mammalia > Chiroptera > Vespertilionidae > Pipistrellus > Pipistrellus kuhlii. Next base: position 3,412,101 of record NW_023425404.1, read on the forward strand.
CATCCTCTCTGTAACTCAGGTTTCTTTCCCCTCATTATTATATTATATACACACTAGAGGCCTGCCTGGTGCATGAATTTGTGCATGGGTGGGATGCCTAGGCCTGTCTGGCAATCAGGAACAATCAGGACCAGGCTGATTGGAGTCTGTCAGCTGGTGGGGAGGGACAGAGTGCAGAAGGTTGGCCAGTGGCCCCAAGGAGGGAGCCAACCCAGGGCTGCATCTATCATCACCCATCCTTAATTCCCTGTTGCAGCTTGAGGCAAAAGGCCCTGGCAGGTTGCATCATAGCAACTGGCTGACCAGTTGCTCTGATCATTCAGTCATAATGGTTACTATATATATATATATATATATATATATATATATATATATATATATATATATATATAGAGAGAGAGAGAGAGAGAGAGAGAGAGAGAGAGAGAGAGAGAGAGAGAGATTAGAGGTCTGGTGGATGACATTAGTGCACTCAGGGAGTGGGAGGGTTTCTCAGCCAGGCCTGCTTGCAATTCGGGAGCCCTCAGGGGATGTCTAACTGAAGGCTTAGGTCAGCTCCCCATGGCTGCAGACCTGGGAGAGGCTCCCAACGCCGGCATGCTCACCAGCTGTCAGCCCAGCTTCTGGCTGACTGGCCCTCCCACTATGGGAGTGCACTGACCACCAGGGGGAAGCTCCTGAATTGAGTGTCTTGCCCCCTGGTGGTCAGTGCATCTCATAGCAACCACTCATTCCAGCATTTGGTCAATTTGCATATTACCCTTTTATTATATAGAACTAGAGGCCCAGTACACAAAAATTCATGCACTGGGGGATGTCCCTCAGCCCAGCCTGTACCCTCTCACAGTCTGCGAACCCTCAGGGGATATCCAACTGATGACTTAGGCCAACTCTTTGGGGAACGGGCCTAAGTCACACTCTGGCCTCCTTCTGTGGGAGACAAACAGCGGGCCAATTGAGGGATGGTGCTGGCTGGTAAGCAGTTAGCTCTAACCCCCATTGCAGCCCCACTGCAGATGCCACTGGCCTCCCTCTGCAGGAGGTTACTGGGGGACTGTGCCTGGCTAGTGAGCAGCCAGGCCCACCCCCATCACCCTGCTGCTGCTGACATTTGCCGCCTCCCCCCAATGCAGTCCCCTCCCTCTGCCCACTGGCACCTGCCATGGCTGGCTGGTCGTTCTGCCATTCGATTTGCATATTAGGCTTTTATTACATAGGATGCTTTGAATGTATGTGACTATATAAATATAGTCATATCCATTTTTAATTTTTATTTCCTTCTGAGCTTTTTATAGCTAGCTATATTTATGTCATTGTAGTTCATAAGTTCTCTTTGAATTAGGGTATACTATAATTATAAGTAAGGCATTTGACATGACTGACATCAAACAACTGTCAAGGGCAGCGTTCATGGAGTATTTTTTTAAAAATGACACCTGCCCAGGAAGGAGAGACATGCATGCTCTGCTGAATCAGTTTCATCGGTCCTCCTTTGGTCTTCATTCATTTTCAAAACCAGAAACTAGCAGACCCAAGTAAATGTCTGCTAAAAAGTTTTCCCAGGCCAGTTGGGACCTTTGTTTTTGAATCCCAGTGTATAATTCTTGTTTTTAATTTTTTATGTTTTTTAATCCTAAAGATTCTTTATGTTTTTGTTTATACAGATAAAAATACTTACCAGTGACTGTCTTGCTGACATGGTAACCTTTTACAATTTGCTCAGTGCTAACTTCCTGTTGTTTCTCATGTGTATTTTAAATGCTCTGGGATTTCAGATTATACACAATGCAATGCAATTATAATGCAGCAAGAATACACTGCCTTTATATGTACCAAGGATGCAAGTTTATGCCTTATTCTGAGATGATCTAGGATAGCCTTTGTCAGCCTTTCACTAAAAATCCAAATTTTTCATCATGTATAAACATCAGCAAACAGGCCTTCAGAGGAAGTAACTACCATCTGTTATTATTAAGAGTGACATTGCCCAAGGTTAGGCCAGACATGCAAAAATGCTTTCATCTTCATTATTTCTTTGCTTCTGTCTGTTTACTATGAACTTGTCTAGTTGAGTTGTTGGAATGTATGCAGAGATCAATTTGGATGAAATCCAAACCCTAGTGAAAAAGCTGTGAATCAACTGAAAAAAGTACTGATTTATCAAGTCTTGTTCTCTTTTGTCTGTGGTGTGATAACATCATGTATATACATGAAGATTTATCATTGCAATTCCGAAACCTGCAAAAGTCTTATCTATCCTCAGAAAAACTAAGACAGTTAGAATCTCTTTATTTGTGTTCTGAAATAAGTAACCCCTAAAAAGGTAGTCAGCAATTCAAAGTCTGGGACAAATTTAAAGAAACTGAATTCTTAATGTAGATAAAATATCAACCTCAGTACGCAAAAAAGTGAGGGAATAGAATGATGTATTAATCCTAGAGTTGCATCAGTACATTAAGCAGAAGAGAAACCATAAAATAACGTCCCAGATACTATGCTAGCTTGAATTACCATTTTAAAATCATGAAGGACAGGGCTATCTGAAAAAGTAGCTAAATCAAGTCATTACACTAAACACATAGACTGTTACTATACAATACTGTTATTAATAGCATTCCATATACACATTCAGGACAAGCTTTAATGTTCATAAAATTTCATTTTTACAAATTCTGGGAAGTTTTGTGTTGATCTCTATAACTAATAATAGACAAATATTTAAACAACCTTTAAAATTAATATCCTCAGTTGGGAAGCTATAGGGGCAAATTCTGTCTAAAATGCTGAAAATAGAAATTCTTTTTTTAAAAATATATTTTATTGATTTTTTACAGAGAGGAAGAGAGAGGGATAAAGAGCCAGAAACATTGATGAGAGAGAATCATCAATCAGCTGCCTCCTGCACACCCCCTACTGGGGATGTGCCCACAACCAAAGCACATGCCCTTGACCAGAATCGAACCTGGGACCCCTCAGTCCACAGGCTGACACTCTATCCACTGAGCCAAACCGGTTTTGGCTGAAAATAAAAATTCTTGTCACCAAATGCCTATTTTCCTTCTCTCTTCATTTTTAATTTTTTATTTCCTTCTAGGTTCTTTTACATATTAAAACAGATACCAATTTTTAAATTTTTCACAAGTTTTAGAATTGTCTTTTCTAAATATCAAATATGTCACTTTTTTATTTGAATACTATTATACTAAATCACATTGGCATTTGCATTATTTGTCTTTTAAAACAAGAATTTGTTATCTACTTAATATTTTCTTTTGTTCTTGTTATTTTGACTAGAGTGGGAGTTTTTATTTTTATGTCAGTCTATGCATATTAAAATTATTTCTAAATATTTTCTTATTTTAAAATTAGCCATTATAAGTGAATTTTCTTATTATATCTTCCAATTTGTATTTATAAATGTATTCCATTGATTCTGTATGTAATTTTATAAACTGCAACTTAGATAAATTATCTTATTATATAACTAGAGGCTGGATGCATGAAATTCAAGCAATAATAGGCCTTTCTTCCCCCAGCTGCCTACACCAGCTTCCCTCTGGCACCTGGAACCCAGGCTTTCCTTGCAGCCCTGGCTTCATCCTTAAGGATACCGACCTGATTAGCATATTATGCTTTTATTATTATAGATCACATAATCTGCAAATAGAGTTTTACCGCATCCTTTTCAAGTTTTTACACATTTTTTCTTGTCTAATATATCTGCCATCAATTTTCAATATCATGGTCAGTGTAGACATCCACTTCTTTTCTCTTTTTTAATCCTCACCCAAAGATATGTTTTTATTGATTTGAGAGAGGGAGGAAAAGAAAGAGAGAGAGAAAGAGAGCAAGAAAAATATTGATCAGAAATATATTATAGATGAGCTACCTCTTGTTTGAACCCCAACCCGGGATCAAACCTACAACCTGGGATATGTGTCAAGCCCAGGAATTGAACCCACAACCTTTCAGTGTACAGAATGACACTCCAACCAACTGAGCCACACTAGTCAGGATTAGACATCCATGTCTTGATGCTGCCTTCATCATGGGACTTCACCATGATGTTTTCTCCTTAAGTATATTTTTGATTTTTGCATGAGAAATATGTATTTCTGTGCTGTTAACAATTATCTGTTCCTATTTAGACTGTTTTCCATGAACAATTATTGTTTTTTTATCCATTGCCATTTTATTGGTTTATTAAAATATTTTCTAATATTAATACACACTAGCATTCCTGCAATAAACACTAGTTAGTCATGTGTTTTTATTTTACGTTCCATGGGATTTTGTTTGTACTTTGTGTATGACTTTTATTAATAGTGGCAAATGAAACTTTTAATTTTTTATATGTTAACAGTTGGAGACAATGTAATACTTGCTTCATACAGGAGGCTTGGAGTTTTCCTTCCTGAGTCTATGTTTTGAAATAGTTTAAATAGCCTGGGAATCACCTCTTTAAATATTAGCTGAAATTTTCTTGTAAAATTGCTGGCTAGAGTAGTATTTTGTTGAGAGCAATACTTTTATAACACCGGTGAGACAAATTTCTAGGACCAACCTGGAGTCACTCACGCCCTGGGTGCCATGTTTGCAAACCAGCACTTAAGTAACTTTCATGTTCCTATAAATATCGCACTGGACCACAAACTGAGTATATCCAGTCAGCCAATCCCCAAACACCACACCATCTCTGGACCTTCTCACCTTCAATCAGGTTGACCATGTGGCCCCAATAAGATAGTTTCTATATTTTTCTTCTTCCCTATTCTTTATCCTTTATCCTATAAAAGCTTCCTGCCTTCTCTCCTAGTTTGCAGTTCTCCAAAAGGTGACTGTCCTCTCATGAAGTGCTTCCATTTGTTGTGACATGTAAATTGTTTTCTTTAGCATTTAACTAGAGGCCCAATACAGGAAATTCATGCAAGGGTAGGCTTTCCTTCCTCCAGCTGCCAGCACCAGCTTCCCTCTGGAGCCTGGGACCTAGGCTTCTCTCTGGCACCTGAGACCCTGGCTTCCCTCACAGCCCTGGCTTCTTCCGGAAGGTTGTCTGGAAGGAGGTCCAGAAGGAAGTGTGGACAAATTAGAATATTATGCTTTTATTATTATAGATAAACCACCCTCTATTCCACTATAGAAGCTATTCATTTTAGTTTTTTTTTTTAATCTCCCATGCAACTTTGATAATACATATCTTTATAAAAACATACAGTTTTATTCAGTTTTTCAAGTCTATTTGTCTTGTACAATGTAGCCTTATTGTTTTAATTAACTCTTTGTTTTTCTCCTTATTTTTTATTATTTTGCATTTAAAAAATGTTATCTTATTTAGGTTAGGTTTGATGTTTCTATTTTGTTATTTGCATTAAAAAAAAATGAGCGTTTGTGCTGAAATGGGTTTGGCTCAGTGGTAGAGCGTCGGTCTGCAGACTGAAAGGTCAGGGTTCGATTCTGGTCAAGGGCATGTGCCTTGGTTGCGGGCATATCACATCCCCGGTAGGAGGTGTGCAAGAGGCAACTGGTGGATGTTTCTCTCTCATCGATGTTTCCAGCTCTCTATTTCTCTCCCTTCCTCTCTGTAAAAAATTAATAAAATATATATTTTTAAAAATGAACATTTGTAACTATTAACAACTTTACTAATTTTTAAAAACTAATTTATCTTATATTTATTAATTCCTATCTTCATGTTCTTTTCTGGGACTTTTCTAACTTTTGTTATGTGGAAATTTCATTAATTTGTTTTCTTTCTATTTTAATTAATATAATTAATCAATTATATTTATTTTTCATTTTCTAATTAAAATCATACATTTTCTTTCAGCACTAATTTTTCTTGGTCCCTTTTGTTTTGAATAATGATATTTTTAAACCATTATTTTAATGAAATTCTGAAATTCTGCTATTTGTGTTTGAATTTTTATTTTTTACTCAAGAGTATTCTAATACATAGTATATTAGTATATTAATATCTGTGGGAGGATCAGTTTATCTCTGGTATTATTGTTAATTTACAGAATTTATTTGACATTATGATTAGTTTGCTGCAAACTATTGATAATATGTGGTTAATTCTTTTGAATGTTCAGTGAATATCTGAAATAAAATTATATTTTCTATTTTTATAGTTTTCAGAATTAGTTATATTCAGAATTAATCAAAATCAGTTTGAATTATTTTCTTTTTCTTTTTTTCTCTTACATATGGAGTCTCTCATGGACTAGGAAAGACATAAGGTCTCCTGTTTCTGGAGGCTGAATTATAAAAGTTTACCTTTAATATCTGCTTTATAAATATAGATGATATGCTCTTTAGTAGAGTTATTCAAAAGTTTGAGATAATACTCTGAATTTCAGACTTCCTTTTTATTTGCATTTACATAATATATTGTTGCTCCTTCTTTTATTTTCAAACTTTTAAAATCATTATTTTATCTGTGTCTCTACCATTCTAAATTTATAACCTAGATTTGGGGTTTAGCTTGTGTCCCATTTGATTAATCATTTCTTTTATTTAAACTCTTAAATTAGTTTAAATTTATTGCATGGAAGATATATTTCATATTATTTTTGTCAGATTACTTTAGGTCATAATTTCCATTTTTATAGTTTAACATAATAATCTAGGTCAAACTTCATTGCTGTGTGTGTAGACCCCCTAATACTAGTATATAGAAATGCTTGTGTTAATTCAGTACTTTTACATTTTTAAGTTTTTTCTTATTTTTTATTTATTGATTTGAGGTGGGGGGAACAATGATTTGTTGTTCCACTTATTTGCACATTTATGGGTTTCTTCTTGTATGTGCCCTGACCAGGGATTGAACCCACAACCTTAACATATCAGGAGGACACTCTAAACAACTGAGTTACACAACCAGGCCTTGTATTAATTCTGTACCTTTAAAATTACATTTTATACAATTATGTTAGAAAATAATTTGCTATATAAAAATGAGTTTCTCTATTTCTTTAGGTTATCTATTATTTGCCCAAATGAACACTGATAAATTAACATTCTTCACATTTCCTCAGTATTCATTGTGTAAGTATACTTTTTAATCTTTATGAATCTATCATTTAACTTGCCAACTCTTGGAGAAGAGATAAACACTGAACTTACTCTGTCTCCTAACTTCTTTATCCTTTTCCTCCTAAGTATTGTGTTATTTTTATATCATCAGAGCATCTGTTTACAACCTAATCCCACATTTGTTTTACTGTTAGTGTTACACTTAAGCATTTTTAAAATGTCCAATATGAGTCCTGTATGTAGTTACTCTAGACATCCGTTCATTAGCTTTAGTTTATTTTCAAATAGTGTTCTTGTAAAGAGGTCGTGGGAAAAATATTCCTTGATTTTTAACAGGTGCAGAACTCTCCATAGACTTGAGAGTTTTAGGCAAGCTTGACTGACTTTCTATGCTATGGCTGACACAATTTTCTCCTGAATATCTGATCAATGCTGCTCTATTCTCATATGACTTTAAGTGTTGCCAGGAGAAATTTGATCAGCCTCTTATTTTTGTCTCTCTATAAATGATACACTTATAATACTTCACATATATGCATTTCGTGCTTCTCTGGAGCCATAATATTCTTTTGTCTATTATTCCAATTTTAACATGCATCTACAGAAATGAGCACTCAACTAGTTCATGAATAGATTTAGAATTTATTAGAATGGTGGAAATGGTTAAGTTTACAGATAAATATTTTGAGGATTTCAACTCAATTACTTAAAATAAAATTTTTCAAACCAAAGACATCACACAATTTCTTAACCAATAAATTAAGGTACTAGTTAAAAATGTAGGATCCAATTGGTTTGTAAACTGAAGTTTCCTAAAACACTTTTATTTGAAATAAGTTCATACAAACTGGCATATCTATTACCAAAGCTACCTGATTAATAGATATTTATTGCAAATTGCAAAATTTCAAATGGTCTCACCTATACAGTATTGATCATCTTTTCCCCTTTAATAATGAGAGTTCCTTTGATATATCAATAGTATTAAGATTTTCAAAAGCATTTCTCCATTATCTACTGAAAGTATGTTGAAAAAAATCACTGATTCCTCTCTATAGTTTTACATTAAACATAATATAGTATCTATGCTTTATTTAAATAGGGAGAATAGCCAAAACCAGTTTGGCTCAGTGGATAGAGCCTCCAGTCTGAAGATTGAAAGGTCCCAGGTTCGATTCCAGGTAAGGGCATGTATCTTGGTTGCTGGCACATCGCCAGTGTGGGGGTGTAGGAGGCAGCTGATAGATGTTTCTTTCTCATCGATGTTTCTAGCTCTCTATCCCTTTCCCTTCCTCTCTATAAAAAATCAATAATATGTATACTATTGTTTTTTTTAAGACAGTTTTTATTTTCAGTCTGTACTATAAATTCATAGTTAATTTTTTCAGGATTCTGTGTATCTATTAAGCTATAAGTTAAAAGACTTTGATCATTTGTTTTCTTTCAGCAGTTTTTTACTGAGCACATGCTATCTGCTAGGTACCATTTAAGCTTTAGAGATATAAAAAGGAACACAGCACATAAAGCCGAAGCCCCCCTATAGTAAAAAACTGCAGGATATGACAAAGTATGGAAAATGTCAAGTATGACACAGCTGTGCTCCAGTTGTTGTGTGAACATCAGATGCTGCTAGCTCACAACTGCATCAGTCCTTGGAAATTGCTGTTGACCATAGGAACTTCTTGACCCAAGGTTACCTTTCTTTCTCCTCACTCCCTACTCCACTACAACTAGGAGCAACCACTTTGCAAGGTCATATCAGCTCCAGAGCTTCTTGTAGGATCAGCTAAATCTCAGTCACAACTGCAATCCAAGTCAGCTTTTCCCTCCTGTGCTCAGTCCTGCCTTGCTAACTTCTTCACTGGTAAATCTTACACACAGACACACACACACACACACACACACACACACACACACACACACACACAAAGTGCAAAATAAATCTACAAGTCACTCTTCATCTTAGAATTTTTCTAAGAAATCCGTCCCATAGCCTTCCCAATGACACTTACACTTCACTGGAAGAACAAGATAATAAATGAAAAAGCGAATCACTGGTAGTGATAAATGTTTAAAAAAATATTCTGAAGCCTTTGCATGGACTAAAAATGTACGTTCTGAATGTGTATATTTTAGACTTTGAAAGGTGTAAATAAAAATCCTAAGGCTCTTATTATCAGAAAAGTCTTGATGGTTTGCTGCTCTGAATGAAGCAGATACTGTACATGTAAATAAAACTCAAAGACCCAAATGAGAAAAAGGAGGATCACAGGTTTCTGATTTGGAAGCAGCTAACTAATGAGAGCAATACACTTTGAATAATAGAATATCCTGTAAATATGGGAGGCCTCATAGCAGTACTCCAGTAAAGAAAAGTAATATAATTCATGCTATCATGAAACTATAAAGAAACTAGCAGCCCAGTGCATGAATTTGTGCACATTGAAAATAAGTTAATTAGTAGAAATAGTTTAATATTGCTATTAACCCCTTCTCTATAATATAAGTGCCAACCAAATTCACCATCCACAATGACAGGTCAAAACACACACATGTGATTGATGCCAGTGAGGGCTTTATATTATTGCCCATGCTCAAGTCAACTTAGCCTTTTATATATAGAGAATAAACTTGCTTAATTCGACCTGCTTTCTGCTGTAGCTAAACTTTTTCCAGCCCAGTGAAGCACCTCACCTTCTCTTTCAGGTAATTGATAGTAACACAGAAGTGAATATCAATACAAAACAGATTATTATTGTAGATCATACAGGGAGAACAAAGGGTAAAATATTTAACTGCAGCAGTTTTTTTCTATATTATGTGCAGTGAGAAAACCTGAAGTCATTTTCAAGGTATTCTAGGAGGACCAAATGAGATGAGGCATGGGAAAATGCTTCACAGATATTTGGTTAAAGTGTGAAATGTTTCCACCTTGCTATAAAGCAAGTTGTGTTCCTGGGATAAAGAAACTGCAAGGAGGATAGTCGTTGCTAGGGAGAGGAAGCTGGGCATTACTACATGACCTCATTACCCAGATAGACACTTAGCAAATTAGCCTTTTATATATATAGATAAGCCAGGCTTTTGGGCTATAGAAATCAGCATTCTCTAGTTTTTTAAACCTTTATAGTAACTACTGACAGCATGTGCATCCTGGGTAGTCTCTGAACCTCAGCTCATTCTACCTGCCAAATTCACACACATGGCTCCCACTTAGATATCTAATGAGAGAGCCAACCTGAAATTTACCTGTGAGTAGATAGCTCTGTTTAATTCTAGTTTTGTTCTGAATAATCTATTTAAATAAGTTGAAGATCAGAGAACACAGAATGAACAGTAATTATGAGGTCTTACAAATCTGATTATTCCTACAGAAATACATCTGGACCTCTTTCCTTTACTACATTTCAAAAAGTGCTTTTCTACCAATTCTACATCCCAAAAGCACTTCAAAAGCTGGCTAAACACTTACATAGTTTTTACTGACTTTCCGGTTATTTATGTTTTATGGGATTGTTGGGTAAGCTTAATATTTATAAGTTTTACTTTTTTTCTATAAGACCTTTTTCTTTGTAGAGGGATTGTTTTTTATTTATTTTTTTTAAAAAAGTTTAAACAATTTTAAGTGCACAATTTAGAGGCATTTAGTGCATTCACATTATTGTACAGCCATCACCACTATTTCCAGAATATCTTTATTTTTCTTGTGGCAAAAATGCATACCTCAGAGCTCCATTAATTAAAATCTAATGTGTGTGGACATTGGATAGCTAGAACTTACTACTTTTTTTAATATGAGGGAAATATTAGCAAGGAAAATAGTGGTTTAAGGACATTTTCAGTTGTAATGTTTAATATGCTTAAGAAAAAAAATCAATGTTTAACAGATGAAGAGTTATCATGGAAGATGTGATCACTACAAGTTACTCAATTTCATTAAAGTAACTACCAAAAGTTTTGCTTTATGTCAATTTTCAATTACTGCATATGTTATAATATGTGCATTACAGAACCCATATATGCGTTAGACATTACTTCCTATTTCTTCATGAACAGTGTTGTGATTATCCATTAAACTAAATTATAGTGTAAAAATTACACTATATTAACTATGCTAATAATTCATGTGCTAATCAATTTCCATTCTTCTCAGATAATATTATTATAATCTGCCTGGTTACAGACTCATTTAATGACTGTATGTGAAACCTGTCACTCAATTGGCCCAATAAATGACACTTATCCAGCCAAGAGAAGTCTTCATGGGCCATCTCTTAAGAAAATGTAATAGTTACTAATATAGAAATGTTTATAATATTTTAAAGTAAAACATAAAATCAGTGCTATTATTACACTTCATAAAATCTCCCTTAATTGATACTAAGTACCAATGCAGTAACTTCACAAGTCTCTATACGTTACTATTTCTAAGCAAAGAGACATCATCCCTGTTGAACTTCTCCAAGTCTCCACACTCTTAGAGCCTTGATAGAAACAAGGAAGGTTAACTTGGGGAAACCTGTCAGTAGAAGCTTGAGTAACATTTCCTTGGGGAACACAATCCTGCTGCTTTCAAGGTGGACCTCCTGTGGAGACTCATGAAGTGTGCAGTTAACAAAAGTGCCTTCCCAAGATGAACTATCTTCTATTCAAATAGAAACATTCAATGAACTTCTACCAGGAGATGGTTTTCAAAGAGAGATACAGATAAGTGTATTTTTAAAATATTCAAAAAATCACACTGTAAATTATGTTTTAATGTTGCAAGTTTCCTTGGCACATCTGAAACCCAACTATTCTTACAAACCCAACGATAGTATTTGATGCCTTCTTAAAAATAAAGGCATTGCCAAAACTGGTTTGGCTCATTGGATAGGGCGTCTGCCTGTGGACTGAAAGGTCCCAGGTTTGATTCCGGTCAGGGGCAAGTACCTTAGTTGTGGGCACATCCCCAGTGGGGGTGGTGCAAGAGGCAGCTGATTGATGTTTCTCTCTCATCGATGTTTCTAATTCTCTATCCCTCTCTCTTCCTCTCTGTAAAAAAAATCAATAATATATATATATATATTTAAAATGTTTCCTGCATAAATGTTTCACTACTTATCACAGATATACATTATTTATTTAAAAATTAAAAAATAAAGGCATTGTTTCCCTACCCCTCAGGGTCATCAGTATGAATGTGAAAATTGTCCCAGGCTGTGGTGGAGAGGTTCACAGGGGATCATATTTGCCCTTAACCAGATAGCTTTATTTTGTTTCTTATATATTTTCTAGACATATTTTTCTCCCTTTTTATCACTGTCAGACTTACTGTCACTTTTAACTGCCTCTACCTACCTTCTATTTACATTTTTTGTTTTTGCTCTAAGTATGCTTTATCTCGTAGTGATCTTCATTCATCTACCCATCTTTCTCATCTACCAATTATATAAATATATATATTGGATAGAAACATTTACATATCTATGTATCTGTTTTGTGTAATACCAAACACTGATGTTTTATTTTTGGTTAAAGAAAGTGTTGTGATATATTTATATTTATAAAAAAATATATATACTGTTACAGATTTATAATTCATAAGTCAAATTATTCATGAAGCAAATTCAATGAGACAGAAAAAGCATTCCTAACATAAAATGTATAAATATTTCAAGACTACAATAAAAATACACATTTCCTCTACTATACATGTTAAACAAGCAAAATCATTTTTAATAGATGGTTTTAGCCACTACTGGGCCTCTTACTCTGTTCTACTTCAATTCCTGCCTACACTGCCTTCTCTCAACAATGGGTTCCTGCAATGCTCTTCTTCCCTGATTGAATATTTCAGAAGCACTACTTTGGGAAGTTTTTTACAGCCCTTCTAATTTCCCTTCCCACCAAGCTAGGACACAAAACCTCCAATTCATATTTTTTTTCCTGTGGAATGATCACCTGCTTTAGAGGGTCCCCCAATAAGATCTAAGCACATGTCTTCTTTGTCCTTGGCAGGGAGCAAGATGAGATAGGGGGGTGTAAGGTATTTGTAGCTAGAACTGAATGATAGCATAGTAAAAGTTTGTGTTCTCAGAGACAGTGAAAAAGGACAGAAGTGACAAAAGAAACAAACTCTCAAATCAAATAGAATGACTAAGGCCACTAATCAATCTATACTAATAAAAGGGTAACATGCTAATTAGATGGAGCATCTTCCGGACAACTTTCTGGACACTCTCCCGGACAAAGCTATGGTGGCAGAGCCAAGACAAAGGCAGTTAGGAGCAATAAGGCTGGCAGAGGGAAGTAATTAGGGGGGTCAGGCCAGCAGGGCAGAGCAGTTAGGGGGATCAGTCTGGCAGGGTAGAACAGTTAGGGGGAATCAGGCAGGCAGAGGTGATTATGCACAATCAGGCAGGCAGGTAGGTGAGCAGTTAGCAGCCAGGGGTCCCAGATTGTGAGAGGGATGTCTGACTTCTGGTTTAGGCCAAATACCAATGGGGCCTAAACCAGCAACCAGACAACCCTAGAGGGGTCCTGGATCGGAGAGGGTGCAAGTCAGGTTGAGAGATATTCCCTCTACCTCTGTACACAAATATTGTGCACCAGGCCTCTAGTGTCTGAAATAAAATTGTATAAACAAATACTGGCATTCTAAATTATCACCCAATTTCAGTTTTGAAATTTTATGGCAAGGAGATCATCAACAGTATTAAAGAGTCAAAGGACACGTGTTAGATTCAGAGTCAAGATTCATAATCTAACGTGTTAGAGTCATTTTGTATGAACAGATGAACTTTATTACTGAGATCTATTTTGCTTAAGAACTTTTGTTATTCATTCTCTGGTTCTCAACTCTATTTCAGTAAGTTAATGTGTTATATAATTGATGAATGAATAAGTGAAACATGACTATTATATAACATTTGCTGAAAATACTCACGCAAAAGTGAAGTGGTGTGTTTCCTATTTTTCTGAGTAGGTTTGAGTTCAAGTATAGTCTGGGCCATCATTTATGAAGGAAAGTTTATGGTTTAAATTTTAAATAGTTATGAGTTATTACCTTCTGTTCTATTTTCACACCCAGGAGGTAAGATGGATATACCTACAATTGGATTTCAGGGCATTATCTCATTGGCAATGTATTCTCCTTTATCTATTGTTTATTTCTACCTCTTTCTCCATTTAAACTTCCTCAGTCTCCCTGAACTAGTTATACAACCAGTGCTGAAATGATAGAATATCTTATTTAAAATTTTGGCAAAGCCATTTAACCTCCGTAAGGCTGACTCTCTATTGCTAGGGGTGTCGAACTCAGTCAGAGAAGGGGCCAAAATCTAAAATCCAGCCTAAATCGCGGGCTGAATGGTTTACTGAACAGTCATAAACTGTCATTGTGATGGAAACGCAGCAGAGTGCAGTGATGACAGCGCGGTGCGGGCCACATTGCAAGGCCTGGCGGGATGGATTTGGCCCGCGGGCCTTGTGTTTGACACATGTGCTCTATTGCCAAAGCACTGTAATTTTTCAGAACATTAGTTCAATTCCAATTCTCTTGTTATCCACAAATTATCTCAGAAGCACAACGAGACAATTTTCCACTTTTTAACTGGTCCCTTGGGGTTAAAAGTACTTGATACCACTGCTCTCAAGTTCATAAAGAACAACTTTGAAGACTTCATAGCATAACCTCTGTGGTCCAGGAAGAATATTTGTCAATTCATTTTTAAAGTATGGCTTATATAGAGAAAGGTGCACAGATCATAACAATATAGTTTGACAATTATTGAAAAGTAAACGTGTGTAACTGCTACCTGATAGAGAAATAGAGAATTACCAGCATGGCAGAAGCCTGCCTTGGGCCTGTCCCAGACATCATTCCCCCAAAAGGTAAACAATATTTTTATGCCAATTTTCATTTTTATAAGGCAGAACTATCAGAAGACTTACTGCCTCATTATCTAGTTTTATTTTTCCTCAAATTTGTGTAAATTTTGAATATTGTTAGCATGTGTATTCTCATCATATATTATTAATTTTATCAAATTTATTATAAAAATTTTTCAAAGAAATCAACTTAGCTTTGACTTATAATTCTACTGTGTATATACTAGATCTCTTGTTTTTTATTCTCACTATGTAACTGGGTTTAAATTTCTAATATTATCCTAAATTTTTTTCTAAACAAACTTTACCTATATCCTACAAAATTTGTCTTCTTTTGTCTCTCTCTTGGACCATGGCTTATTTAGAAATTTACTGTCTAATTCCTGAATATTTGTATGTGTTTTAATTATTTGCATGCTAATGGTTTTCTATTTGGAAGGTTAGTTAAGATTAGCTGTATACTTTCCTCTAGCCACAGAAACACCTGGGGCTGACGCATCTCAGAATCATCTTACAGTAATAAGTCAAGAAATTTAAGGAGCAAATGGATCCATGATAAATTTTATGCTTTGACTGAGCACATGTACTTTATTAAGAATATTTATTGAGTAACCTGTAATTAATGAGATAGAGCTACTTTAAATAATAATAGTGAGGCACATCTCAGAGGGCAGTGTGTAACCAGCATGCTATATAAGCTAAAAGAATCTACTCTCTCATCCCAAGCCCCATCCCAATGAGGCTAGCTTCTCTGGCTGGGCTGAGATAGTTCCAAACATCCAAACCCATCTCTCATTGCCACCAACATCTGAGAACATACTGGAGACATTGGATATTGCACCTGAGATTACTGCTGTGCTCTTGACATTTGTGATGTATTGCAATTCTTGTATCTTTCTCATATCTAAATTAACTTGGTGGTGGATAACAATGATTCTATCTTGTAATTTTGATTTACATTTAAACCCAAGACCAATGAGTCTTTTCAAGCTGAATGAGCAGAGCAATTTGTGGTTTTATTGTAAATATTCTTTTTTTATGATGGAATAATCCATAGTTGTGATTCTATAATAGCCAGATGCATGGCCCAATGACTAGATAATCCATGGTTATAATTCTAATTATTATAGCCAGATGTAGAAGTTTCAAATAAGTTGTTCCTAATTATTCAGTTCATGTAAACGTTTTAATACTTTTCACTTTCTTACTTCACTGTACTGAATTTACATAAGAAAATGAAAGGAAGAAAAAAAGAAACAGATCTAATGCTTGAAGAATATCTATATAGCAAATATTAATAGTTAAATCATATAAAGGTACTTAAAGCTAAGAGCTAATCCATATAGCACCAAAAATAAATGGGATTGTAAGGATTATACATTTCACTTCTATGAAGCTATTATTTTGTTGAGTATGCTGGGTAATATTTTCAGAAAAGTTGAATGATATTCCAAATAAAAAATTTGAATTATGGAGAAGAAAATAGAATGGTAGAGATCACTTCATTTCTCATATGACCAAGAGTAAAATCACACTCAGGACAGCGAGCACCCAGTAGGTAATCTGAGAGCTCCTGCTATTGTAGAATCCCACAAACTCTTTGTCATGTTCTGTTTTACATTTACCCTAAGAAAATAAATGTAAGGAAAAAAATGTTTATTTAGCCTTTAGGCAAGTACTCCATATATTTATTATGTATCTTAGGGCTCCAAATAAAGCCTTGAGGAATTATTTCATATTAAAAAAAAAAACCAATGAGAATATAAATTAAATAGTCCCAAACTGTGGCTGCATACCAGTGTTACAAGGAAGTATGTTTGTCTGAACAACCAAACAGAAATCAGCCCACTGTATAAAGCAGAGTGGAGACAACCAGTCCAGCGCTAAGCCAGCTTCATTTCCTGTCCAGCTCCCACAGATCATCTGTCAATTGTCACTGTCACACGTAGATGTGTGTTTGTTCGATTGCTGAGATAGTGCTAGGATTTGGCATGCTGCCCCCTTGTAGATCTCAGGAGAGTTAGCCTCACTATAACCTCTGGGTGAGTTTTCAGTTGTAGATATCATCTTCTTTGCTAGCTCTGACGTTTCCAAATATCTCTCACCAACTTGTGGCTGAATACCAGCCATCCTGACTTCTCTAGAGATGCCTAGTTAAGCAATGAACCATGTAGTGTCTATATTCAGAGTTTTACAAAATCCTTGGGGGTTGCTCTAGATATACGTGCGAACCAATGTCATTATAAAAACCAGCTCAGTTTATTAAGACTTGATATTCAAAATAATAAACACAGTTCCCTAATGAGTATTGGTTTACAAAGCAATTAAGAATGTGTTCCTTTAGAAACCGAGGCCTTACCAGTGCAATTGTGTGTCTGAAATAACTAGTTTCTACTTCAGAACAAATTATTAGAGAAATGTAAGGAAACTCTTTGTTATTATTTGCAATCATGAATGCAACAAACAGATATTTATTTAGCATGTGCTATCTGAGAGGCCTTATACCAAGTTCTGGGACACAACTTTCAATAAGAACAGATGTGGTTTCATCTACAGTAATTTATAGTTTAGTGAAGTAATATAAACATCACTATATTGGCCATCATGAGACCTGGATCCTGCTTTTGACTATTGAACTAGTGAGCAGGATAGCACAGATCATCACTCTTACATTCATTAAAATGTAGCCAATACTATGCATGGGAGTAAGTGGTAGCCTCATTCTTCACCAGAAACACACACACAAACACACACACACACACACAGACACACACACTGATGAGAATTGGGTCTTATTTTAAATCTCTGTCCTCCTTCTTACTAGCTGTATAACTTTGGGTATATGCTTTTGCCCTAATTTTATCATCAGAAAAATAAGAATAATAATAGCAATAGAATCTATTTGGTAGAATTCTAGTGAGGATTAGATGGAATTTTTTTATACAAAGCACTAGAGAGTAAATGTTTGCTAAATGTAAGTTATTGTTCTGTAACTAAAACAGTTATTATATGTCCAACAATTTAATTCAGAACACATTTGTCTGAGACTTGACAACATTCTGGCACATATAAAAATAAGACACAGTTCTCTCCTTGGAAAGAATATTTAATTTAATGCATTATATTGAGATTGGAAAAAATGAAGATATGTGCTGAATAAAGAATGTGCAATATACAGTATGTGCAAAGATATGTGAGAAATCAAGTTTACCAGATAAATAGTAATACATATATTATGAAAGATATAAATTTAAGCTAGTTTTCCTTGATGGATAAATCACTATAATTCTAAAAGATAAAATAATCCATGAGAAAAGAATTATAAGATATATTTCAATTTACTCCTCAAATATGACTTTTGCTCCTACACATCCTCCTGCACACCTTACATACACACAGAGTGATACTACAAATATTAGCTAAAATACAAAATTTACATTGCAAAACCATCCCACTTTTCCCATGCCAAGCAGTGGAGATTAAAGGGAAAATATAGAGCTATCATCAGACTTTTTGATTTCTGGCTCCTGTTATATAGCCTCCTATACCTCAGTCCTAATTGCGAATAAGTGATTGGTACCAAATACTATTACAAATGTTTGTGCATTTACAAGAATGGATGGTGTGAAGGTAATTTTCCAGAAGCTTAGCTCAGCAGATCCATGTAGCAGGCTTATCATGCCTCTCCTGTTCCTTTGGACACATATGAATTCCATGTGAGCTTCTGTTCACAAGCAGCAAAATTGAAATAAAATGTAATAATATCTTTATTGCTGCATCATTTGGGGGATTTACATGTCTTCAAAATATTCAGTAAATATTCCCTCAGTCCCTCCAGGCACAATCCGGGATACAAAGATGGGAGTAGTGATCAGGACCTGGAAATGCCTCTCTTGAGCTGGCATTCCAGGAGTAATCTCTCTTAAAGTGCAATCACAAATTGAGCAACCTGAGACATTAGCTGCTATCCCCTTCTGCATTCTTGCCACCATTATTTCAAGACAATTCCTATTGTTCTTTGTAATGCAATTTCACCTTTATATAAATGTTGGGGTTGAAAATAAAAGGTGTGGCTCGTATGCAATTCACAGAGAGGGAAAAGGGATATAGATGAGAAGAAAACCATGGGATAAAAGGATGAAAGCAAAACAATGTTAATTCAACCAATTGAATTGT
This sequence comes from Pipistrellus kuhlii, assembly GCF_014108245.1. Lineage (NCBI taxonomy): Eukaryota > Metazoa > Chordata > Mammalia > Chiroptera > Vespertilionidae > Pipistrellus > Pipistrellus kuhlii. The sequence continues at coordinate 3,431,184 of NW_023425404.1, forward strand.
CCTTGCCAATACATTATTTCCTTCTGGTAAATATAAGAATTCAGAAACAATTATTTACAAATACTTTCTTTTGTAACAGTTTTTTTTTTGACAGTTTCCACACACACACACACACACACACACACACACACACCCGCCTTGAAGCAAGAATGTGGAAACATGAGTATGAGAAGCTCAGTGCTAAAAACTAGTTCTAAAATGATTGCTGGGCTGGTCAACAAGACCCTTTGTGACTCTACATTCTCTACTTAACCAGCAATAGACATACAGGGGGCCTCATGCTAATTATTCCCATGCATAATGTGTTTATTTTTAATTTTTGGTAACCCTTTGTCAGTTTTTACATTTGTAGATATTTGTGTTTCTCCTCGAGTGCATGGAACAGTGGCTGTTTAGCACACCTGTCTTGCAACTAAAAGTCTGAATAAAGAAACAAATTGTAGTCAACCAGTTTAAGCCTATCAGGATGGCTATAGCTACAGATTCTACACTTAAAGAAAATGATACACAATTAAAAACAACTTTATGATGTTGTTTTTAATTGTGTATAAAATCATAAAGCTCCAAAGCTATTTAAGTAGAATTGTTATGTGCATTTCCTGAAGAAGGGACCCAAGGGGAAGCATTTTATCAGTCTAGCATTTCCTGCAACAGTATAAAGGAATGTGTAAGTCACTTCCCTAAATGATCCTGATTCCTAGAGGGAAAAAACACCTCTTTTTTATCAACTTTTTATAATAATAATCCTTCTGCACTTCGTAAGATTTTTGCAAGACTCAAGTGTAAAAAAACACACACAAAAAAAAACTAATAAAAGTTGCTATATAGCCGAAACCGGTTTGACTCAGTGGATGGAGCATCGGCCTGAGGACTGAAGGGTCCCAGGTTCGATTCTGGTCAAGGGCATGAACTTTGGTTGCTGGTACATCCCCAGTTGGGGGTGTGCAAGAGGCAGCTGATCTATGTTTCTCTCTCATCGATGTTTCTGGCTTTCTGTCCCTCTCTCTTCCTCTCTGTAAAAAAATCAATAAAATATATATATATATTTAAAAGTTGCTATATAAATACAAAATATTATCAAAATTTTCTTCCTTTAACTTTTTTCCCCAATCAACCCTCAATTTGTACTGGTTCTCAAAATTAATTAGCTTTAATTATTTCATAAATTCTGTTCATATAATTTACTGATTTATGGTAATCACATTAGATAAATTATAAAATATAACAATGGTAGTACTAATAGAAACAATGATTTAGAAAATGTTAGAATTTCTAATCCTAACATAGTACTCCTGAGGTACAATGAATTTAGGATGTAAATTCTGTATGTTTTCCAATGTTTACAGTATAGCCATGTGTGTATGTAATGTACAGGTATGAGAGAGAGAGAGAGAGAGAGAGAGAGAGAGAGAGAGAGAGAGAGAGAGAGAGAAAGGGGGGATGTTTAATTGAGGAGTGAATTGAAATCTACCTTAGAATTATTTCCTCATGGATTATGTTATGTGAGAAGTATAGTGACTCATTTATCTAGGAAAACTAGCTTCAATTTACATTTTAAATATACTTATACTTACAGTACTACCTTCTATAAGGTAAATGACTTGCCTGATGACAATATATTATAGCCATGACTGCCTGGGCTCAGTATTCAGATTCAGGGCATCCATTTGGAAGTCCTGTGCTCTTAATGCCTGTTCTATGATGTCTGAATATATTCCACTTCCATCATGTTGGACATAACAATAGATAAAATATTTGAGTGTTATGTTTCTATTCAGAAGAACAACCTGTAGAATTTGACTGAATATTGTACTACTAGAGGTCCAGTGCACAAAATCTGTGCACGGGTAGAATCCCTAGGCCTGACTGGCGATCAGGGCCAATCTGTGGTATGACCAGCGGGGCAATTGGGAGGGAGGCTCCACTGGCACCTGTCTTGGCTAGTCTGGTGCTTCCTGCTCATCAGCCCCATCCACCATGGCTGCTGGTCATCTTCCTGCAGGGCGACCAGTGGGGCAATCAGGGGGCCCCCTGCTGACATCTGCCTTGGCTGTCCTGGAGCTTGCAGGCTGCAGGCAGCTCCTGTGTTGAGCATCTGCCACCTGGTGGTCAGTGTGCATCATAGTAACCAGTCATTCCACTGTTTAGTTGATTTGTAGTTAGGCTTTTATTATATAGGATTGCTTGGGATTTGCTTATGGCTTCTCACTCAAAATAGGTGATAAATTCTGCTGTATTTGAAAAAAAAAAAAACACACACATCAGATTTCATTAGAGAATTAGTGTGTTTTTTTTCTAGCCACTCTCACCACTAAACCAAGCTTGCCTTTGAATAAATGCAAGCATAAAAATGATGAGAAGAGAACTCTTCTGGCATGTTTTTAGCTTTAATTAGTCTGCCAGCAAATATAAATGCCCTTCCTCAAAGCCTGAGTAGCAGTTAATCCACAGAAGCAGAGTCCTAATGCGAGATTTTGACCTTGCCCATATTGCTCAAATTGTAATAGGTGATGACAGTGTGCTGAGTCTTTTGATGACATAGATTGTTTACTTACAGCCCTTCCACCAACAGCTCAACAGTGTTATATAGAGTAGCACAATGTGGTTTGCATCCCTGTTGTCAAAAAAAAATAAAATACATTGTCCACAGTGTCCTGGAAAACTTTAACATATTGCTAGCAGTTTCCAAGCAAGGAGATTGTTAAACGTATTTTATATTAATACGGTCTATACCAGTGGTAATTTTCCCTACTAAAGAAATATGGGGTTCCTGAGAGGTTTAAGTAAATAATACAGAGAGCCCTTGAAACATTCACAAGTCATGCATTGAACTTTCTCTTCTTATATCTTAATAGGCAAAAAATGCATTCTATACCTAATTACAGACTATTATTTATGGTGACTTTCAGTGGGTTATTATTTTTAGAGGTGTTATATTAAGAAACCCATCATGTAGAGAGAGATACAGCTACTTTATATACATTTGGCTGAAAGTTTTTAAGCCAAGTTAAAAGGTGGAATGTGATTATTCCACTCTACAGTGAGCTGTTAATCAGAAGAGGTTAATGAGATCCAATTAAGGATTAGATGTGTATGAGAAATGTAGTAGTAAACAAGAGTTTCTCTGTAATAGTATGGAGATAAATAGTCTCAGGCCTCTGGCACCATGGAATAAACTAACCAGCTACAAGAATTAAGAAGACATTTCTTTGGCGATGCTATATTTCTCAAGTAGGTGCACCCTGGTGAGTTTATGGCTTTTTTCTAAAACATCCATCATTAGACACAGTAGGAAGCAGGATGCTCAACTGGATGGACCATTGGTCAGTTCTGGTATGTAGATTCCTGTTTGGAATTTGCAGAACTCTTCAGATTCTAAAATCCAATGGGATTTCCTCTGACAAGGGTAGATGGAAGAGGAATGTGAGCTCCAGAGTAGAGGAGAGCAAACCTACATGGCCTGGAGAGTGAGTACTCACTTTATTAGTGATTTTCCCCAAAGTTGCTGCTTGTTTTATACTTCTATTAATTTGGATTTTGGGGTCAAACATATACAGTTGAGTAGCCCAATTTCTGAAACTTTTGTCTACTAACATTGGAGAATGTTTAGAATTTGGTAGATAAACAAGACAATGAGGGGAAAATGAAGTGTTAATATCAAAATGTTGATATTAAACTTATATTTTCTATCAAGTAGCCATGCGTTTTCTGGTCATTAAGACTAAAAATGACGAGGAGGAACTTGCATGTTCCTTCATTGCAGATACAAAAACTATTACATTACTGATGTAGCATCAAGAATATTTTTTTAAAGAAAAAAGGGGCAATAATAATGGCAGGGTACATAAAAAAAAGGGTATTTAAGGATACAGGTAATAAATATTTTTTCAGTGAGTTGTTTTTCTATGAAAAAAAAAAAAGAAATATAAATCTGAGCAGTTACTACCACCATGGAATATGAATTTCTGTGCAACTTACATTCATTCTGACTTACTCTTTTGTTTCCTAAAATTTGTATGTATTATTGAGAAACACTATTCTTTAAGCAATTACCTACATGAGCATTATTTGATTTCTTGTTGAGATATCTCTATTGTAATAAAATTATTATCTAAATTAGCAGAAAGCTTATTTCCCTGTAGCTCCCGACATACTGGTGTATGTTCCTCTCCTTCACACCTATCACACAGCTCTAATACCTTCATATGACAAACATTCATTTATTTTGAGTGTTTGTTATGTGCCAAAGCATTGTTCTACTTGGTTGGATTTGAGAAAGAAACAAACAAACACCAGAATGAGTAGGAGGAGCCCTTTCCTCTGCTGTGGCTTTGTAGTGTCCCTCTGGCATCTTCTATTGACAAGGCCTAACTTTCTGCCTTTAGGCAAAGGAGAAATATTTAAAGGGCCCAGATATCAATACAGGAATTTTGGATAACCAAGGGTAGATTTGAAGTTAAAAAGCAATAAACTGGCAACTGGCACAGACGGAAAGTAAGAAAAATCAAATTCAGAAACCATTGTAATAACAGGATAGAATCAATTCAGACCAAGGCCAGGACAGAGAAAGTATATCAAAAGGAAGAATGAATGTAAAATATTTTTCAGTGGTGAAATATATAAGATAGGTGTTAGCTTTACTCTCTGAGACCAATACATATTGAAAAAAAAATATGAGCTTTGGAACTGGTGAAGATTGAATTTGCAATTGAATTTTGACTCCACCACTTGCTGCCCATTTAAATGTGAAAAAGCTATTAATTTTCTACCAACCTCAGATTCTTCCCTGCAAAGATTGGTAAATAATATTATATCTCCCACTGTGGGGGTACCTAGCACAGAACATAATACAAAATAGCTATGTAAATGACACACATCATTGCTATAATATTCTAGTTGAGAACTTTTATTTCCCCAACTTCATTTGTGGTAAAAACATCCATATCTTTTTTTTTGTTTATTCCTATATTTCTTTGTTACCCTGGAAAAATCCTATATTTGCTATCTTATTCTACTGTCTTGTACATATATACCATAACCATTAATCACAAAAGATAAAAAATTATGAGGCAGAATCAATAAAAATCAAATATTAATTACTGATGTATTGATTGGTACCATCTTATTCTATTACAATCCACAAAATAGAAAAAATGTGCATATGATAAGTTCTCATTTAATAAAGAAGCTAATTATAAAAAATATGTTTCCTGCATAAATGTTTCACTACTTATCACAGATATACATTATAACCAAAAAGCTCATTGTACCATTACTCCCAATTCAGTACCTCAGAGGAGAACATTAATACTGTAGAGTACAGAGACCACTTTCAGTAGAGAAATCCTATCTAATAAAGAGGGTATATGCTAATTGACCATCATGCCCTCACAAGATGGTGGCGCCGCACCACAAGATGGCAGTACCCAGTCCCATCAGCCCCTCCTCATCCAGGATCAGTCTCCCAGTCCTCTCATCCCCGCCTTATCAAGCCAGAGTCCCCCGGTTCCCTCAGCCCCACCAGGAGGCGTTAGGCACCACACACTTCATTCAGCCCCAGTCCCCCAGTCCCCTCAGTCCCACCTCATCCAGCCAGAGCCCCCAATGCTCTCAGTCATACAGGGAAAGAAAGCTAAAGGTGATTGGGTTGGCAGGGGAGTGCAGTTGAAGGCAATCATGCCAGCAGGAGAGCAGTTAGGGGGCTATCAGGCTGACAGGCAGAGTGGTTAGGGGCAATCAGGCAGGCAGGCTGGTAAGTGGTTAGGAGCCAGCAGTCCTAGATTGTGAGAGGGATGTCTAACTGCCGGTTTAGGTCCGATCCCACAGTTGGACATCCCTGAGAGGTCCCATATTAGAGAGGGTGCAGGATGGGCTGAGGGACACACTCCCCCGCACCACTATGCACAAATATTGTGCACTGGGCCTCTAGTTATTAATATTTATATTTCAGGATCTCTCTTGGATTACATTCTTTCCTTGGTCAATGGTATTCAATAAGCACCATGTTTTTTATTTTTATTTTACTTTATTGATTTTTCACAGAGAGGAAGGGAGAGGTATAGAGAGCTAGAAATATTGATGAGAGAGAGACATCGACCAGCTGCCTCCTGCACACCCCCCTACTGGGGATGTGCCCGCAACCAAGGTATATGCCCTTGACCAGAGTCGAACCTGGGACTTTTCAGTCCACAGACCGATGCTCTATCCACTGAGCCAAACCAGTTTCGGCAGCACAGTGTTTTCTGAATGATATATCTCTATGGTTAAAGCTAAGTGAGAAGATGAGAAATACCCTTAGTATAGGTTACTTGTTCAGGGAATTCCTTAAGGGTTCTATCAAGTACTTTAGTGCCCAAAAATGTCTCAGTACAAATCCCATTACAGCATTAGTGATCCCCTTCTGCTTTTATCACAATTCACATTTACTCAACAAGGAATTCTTTGGACTCAGACAAATTTATTTTAAAGTGAATTAATTATCCTATATAATAAAAGGCTAATATGCAAATTGTCCCTTTGGGAGTTTGACCTAGTGGGAGTTCAAATGCTCACTATGATGTGTACTGACCATCAGGGGGTGGCATGGAACAAAGGAAGGCCCTGGTCGGCAGCTGGAAGGCCCTGATTGGCCCTGATCTCTGGCCAAGCCTAGGGAACCTACCTATGCATAAATTTTGTGCACTAGGCCTCTAGTAATAATATAAAGTCCATAATTTTTAAGCTTTGATTTTCCTCCTTCATAATTCAGGAATTCAGTCTTTACCTCAATATATTCCTTGATTCAGTAGAAGTAATTTCTTCCTTCTTTTGTCTTAGAAGTAGTGTACACCTGGTATCACATTATATTTTGCCTTTCACTGCAATTAAGAGGCATCTATCTCTTCATGCCAGATTATAAACTGTTAAGGCTTTGCCCCTTCATTTTCTCATACAGTTCAGTATTATATCTTGTAAGTGCAGGAGCAGAGCAAATGTGTGCTGAATTGAAATTGATCTGAGACAAATCACTTTCCATAGCAATAAACATGGATCTTCAATAGAAAAGTGACCCAGCAGAGCACTCATTTAAACTATTTTATAAGGCCTTAACCCTGACCATACCAACCTCCTACCACAGTGGTGGTTAAGTTTGCTTATCAACTTTATTGGCCCATGGGGTACCCATATGTTTGTAACAGTAAGCAAGTAAACACCTTTCCCTAAACCCCACCCTCAGGAGATTAACAATGCCAAGCATTAATTTATTTGATTAACCAGGGCTAGAGAATAAAAGTAGTGCAAATAGAAACACAATTTGTGAAAGAAAATAATTACACACATCGTTGATGAACAGGAAAGCCCATACAATTATACTGCAAATCACTTAATAAAGTATTTTTAGTAATCAGAAATAGTTACTCCAATTTTATCTTGTTTTACTTAACTTTTTTATTATTTGAAAAATCTGTGCTTCTGTTATGAGAAACTACATTACACAAATAAATTAAACTTCCCAAATGCCTCAGGGAGTGTATCCTTTATGTATCTTTAATCATCAAATTTGAAAAGGAAGTTGATTACCTTTACTGAGAGGAGCCCAATGGGTAATTGAGGGACAGAGAAGACATTAGCTCTATTTGAAAGGTGACCAGTATTTTGAAGAAAATGGAATTTTGTCTTTCAACCTATGATAACAATCATAGAACCAAAAACTATTCATTGACACAGTATTTCAGGAAAGCTCTAGTTGTGCTGATCTGATATGTTGAGATAGAATCCACATAGACATACATTTAGATCTACCAGTATTTGCTGCATATGCTTCTAATACACTGTGCAACATGGACGTCCCATATAAGAACTTAACTAAGAAAAAACAGACTTTTCTGTGAAGCACTAAAAGATCCTCAATCAGTTTTTGCCAAAACCACATGGTTTGTATAAAGGTCAATTGAAAGAATAGAGGGCAAAGTGTCATTTAAAAAACAAATGGAATTGTTATAATCTTGAATCATTTCTTTGATTGTTGATCTGCTGTAGTTTTCTATACATAGCACCATAATGAAGTAGAACTCCATTACTGCCAAGTTTCTTGATCAATAAAGAATAACAAACTAAGGTAATTCACATCTCGTTACAAAATGGAGTTCTTCCAAGTCCTAGCCGTGTTTATCTCACTGTCAGTGCAGATCTGTTGGGGTTTTTTTTTTGTTTGTTTGTTTTTTGTTGTTGTTTTTTTTTGTGTGTGTGTGTGTTTTGCAATGTCAGGATAACCAGTTAATTTCCTAAACTCCTTTTTTGTTTTAAACCTTCTAACACCATGAGTCAGTTTTCCCTCTGACCTATGTCCAACAATGAGAAAATACTCAAATCTCTTCTCTCAATGTAAATTCGACTTCATTAATAAAATAATCACAGATATTAAACTACATTATAACTTGCTTTCTAGAATTCAATTTTCTTTAATTTCCTTTTTTTTTTTCTTTTGCTAAACAAATACCAGTCCCCTGTAGAGGCCTTGATGTACTCCATAAACTCAGTGAGTGGTATGTGCTGATGATGTGTATGTTTGTTGATACTATCTACTTGCAAAACACAGAGAATAAGAGTGAGAGGGAAAAAAAAAAAAAACTACTTTCAAATTTAATATGAAAAGGGATTCTTTCTTTCAAAGTTAATTATCCTGCTCCTCTTTTCTTTGGAGTCATTTCCAGACATTGCTGGGTGGGGTGATTAGAATTGATTATTTAAATAGGACTTTATCTTCAGAGGTTGCATTTAGGGCAAGACGAATATTGGATATCATCTTGGCAATGGAAGCTGTCCCTTGGGATATTAGAGTTTTCTTTCAGAGTGGGTTAAGTGCCATGATAAATATTCTGGGTACATATTGCCCACTGTGCTATCAAAAGATGCAAACAACTTGACAGAGAGAGATGATAATTCTCATTTGCCACAAGCTAATGCAGTTTCAGCTCTCTTGCAAGGCCTGAGCTCATCAAATACTGCTTTGGAGACTGTCCCAATAGATCCAAGGTGTCCTTTCTTCTTTTCCTTCCTGCATGGATTGTTTGTTATCTGGGCAAGAATCACGTGCAGGTAGGAAAAGAATAACTTATCAAAAATGAGAAACTGCTTTGTGGATCCAGAGGTTCAACACTTCTCATATGTGCTCAGCTTCGGAGTCATTCTGGTTCATAGGAAATGGGCAAATCTCTTTTCACAGCAATTTTCAGAGCCATTTGAGGGTGTCTGGGAGGCTCAAAGCTGCTATGAGTATGCATGGGAGATCATCTGCAGAGAAGGAGGAACATGAGCTTTGGATGGGAATAAAGGGGGATAAAGAAGGAACAAGTTGTGTTGCCATTACCACTTATTCCCTTCCTTTGGTTGACAGATAATTTTATTTTAATTATGGGTGAATAATATATTTCAACACTGTCAAGCATATTTATCAATATGTTTATATGCAAATCACAATGATTTTCCTTTTTCCAGGCACTGGCAAATGTAAATAATCAATATTACCCAAGGATTACAAATACTTTTCTCAAAAGGCTATCTTCCCTTTTTAACAGACAGATTGTCAAACTCTAAACAGAAATGTTCAATGTTCCAGAAACAGCACTTGCTTGACTAATTGCAGGTTAACACTTTCTAGGCATCAGTGATATTAGAAAGTTGCATTGCCTGTAGCATTTTCTTTTTCTTAAAGAGAAAGCAATAGATATTGCAGAGCAAATTAAAGAAGTCACCTGCTTATATTACAGCATTTAGTAGCTACTTTTTCTTTGTTCATTCAAATCTAGAATTTTTAGTAGTAAGCATGTATCTTAGGGATAATGGGAATAATTTTTAATACTATTAGGTTTTCTTTTTAAAACAAAACAGAGAAATTTGAACAGGATATAGATATAGATATAGATATAGATAGAGAAATAGATAATATATAGAGAGATAGAGAGATAGAGATAGATTAAATAATTAAAAGATAATGAGAAGAGTGGTGATTTAAAAATATATACAAGTATTTAGAATCCAGTAATTCATAAATAATGAAATGACTAGCCATTGGCTAGAGTACAGAACATTTAATGGCTTCTGCTTCTTTCTCAGATTGAATAACTCTCTTCTCAGAAATCACTATGCAGTTCTCATACTTTTCTCCCACACCATGATACACCCTTCTCTCTATTATTTAAAAGCCTAGGTTATATAATTTGAGATGCCTCATTCCCAGAGCTGAAACCTCTGGGGATGGTTGATCAATTCCAATATTTCTAACACATTTTGAAAAATATCTGCCCAGTTCTAGTTTAATCTAAAACTACAAGAGCTAAAGGATTTCTATACAAAGTATAGAGCTTGAAACATGGAAAGCTTAATTTTCTAACCATTGGGACATTTTATGATTCAAGGTCAAAGTCATATTACAGTGAACTAAGAGATTCTAAAGGGAAATATATTAATCATCAGAGATTTTACATTTATGATACAGAATTCCTTAGTGCTTAAGTACATGAAGGCTACATAAAAAAGTCTGGGATTAAGGTCATGTATTACCCCCATGACCTCAGGTAAGTTATATATTCTTTGTCTCAGATCCTGTAAAGATGGGTATAATAATTCACAAGGGGTTCTGAGGAGATTATGTTAAGTGATTAAGACACTGTCATATCTACATGCTCAAAATTCATCTAGAGAAAACAGCTTAATTGTTCCTTGACGTTAGGGTAAACAACTTGAAAAAAAATCACTAATCCTAAAATTTTAAAATTCTAATAAATTGGACTTAAACATTAAGAAACAACAATTTAAAGATGGTAGGTTTGATCTCTGCTCAGGGCATATACAAGAAGCAAACAATGAATGCATAAATAAGTGGAACAAAAAAATTGATATTTTTCTCTCTCAAATGAATACATTTTAAAAAGCAATTCAATTATTTAAAATGTAAAGGGAAAGTGCCTCAAAATTTATGCCAGAGGTGCCAATATAGATATGTAAACTTGGCAGTACCAATATTTAGGCATCATCACCATTCACATAGACTGCAGGGTGTATGGAATTTCAAGATTTTTTAATACAAAATGTATTAGGGTGACATTCGTTAATAAAATGACATAGGTTTCAAGTGTACAATTTTATAATACATTTCCAAATCAAAGTGATTCTGTTTCTATCTGTCCTTTGTCATAAAGTTTTCAGAGAATGGGGTCATGAAAATAAGTTACTAATTCAAGAAAGAAAGATGATCTAGGATGTAGGAAACTGTGGCTCCAACCTGGCAGAGAGGTAAAGAAATACTCAGGATTGAGATTAAGAAGTTTTAAGAAAAAGAAGTCCATATTGGACAAGAAAATAAAAGTATCAAAGGTTTGGATTCTAAAAAGAAAAGCATTGAATTTATTGATTCCCAGATGTGTTTTATCATTTTGTGACAAGTTTTATAAATACAGAGGCGACTATGGTAATAAATTAGTAATAGGGACTTTGAAGACGAAGAACATGAATAATGGAAGCAATTACTAACTTTGGAGAAAATAAAAAGATTATAAAGAAGAAAGTACACATTGCATGGTTTTACTTTCAAGAAAATTTATGTCATAGTCAAAATTTAATTCTGAATATTAATTAAACCCAAAGTAATACATTAGGAAAGAGAGGAAAGGGGAAGCCTGTATATGTGAATGCTAAATCCTCTTGCCCATGGTAGGAAATCAAGTGATAATACCTACAACTGAAAGCCAAAATGTATTATTTGTAAGTATGTTACTTGAGAATACAAAAATAAATAGAATGGCTAACAGACTAGTCTGACTGGCTTCGAGAAGTGGAAATCAGTAGTGTGTAAGAGTGAAAAAAATGTATTTGTACATATATAACTCTGTTACATAAATTCAAAATGAAATATAAAATATACATATCACTAATTATTTTCAAGCAACAAGTTTAATCATTTTGTTGCTATGATTCTTTTTACTTGCAAAAGCTATAAATAAAATGTTTAAATGTTCTTTTGATTATAATATATTGACTTATATTAGTTTCAGATATACAACATAATAACTCAATATCTTTTTATATTAGGATATTATCACCAAAATATTTTGTTAACATATATCACGGTATCGAGTTAATTTTTTAAACGTTTAAGTTTAAAAACAAAATAAAACTTTTAACACCATGAGTCAGGTTTAAACCCATTAAAGTTGAAGTGTCAAATATTTTATTTTATTTTTAAAGACACATTTTTATTAATTTTTTAAAAAGAAAGAAGGGAGAGGGAGATAAAAAATATTGATGTGAGAAACTGATCATCTGCCTCCCACTTGAACCCCAACCAAGAATTGAACTGGCAACTTTTTGACACCTAACCAACCAACAGAGCCACACCAGCAAGGGTGGTCAAATATCTTAGATAGAAACTACCATTTGAAGAAAGTGCAAACATGAGCTTGACTGTGATACAATTGCTTGATTTTGATTTGGTAGAACACACATTTGAGCAGGACTAGCGGGCACCTCCAAAGAAACTACCAACACTGTATTCTCATAAAAACACTTTTAAAGCATTTCCTCTATCACCCTGTCCACTTGTTTGTATCCATCTGCATTAGTTACCTTTGCTGCCTAACAAACCAGTCCAAAAATTTAGTGGCTTAACATAATAATAAATTCATGCTGCCCACAATTCATGGTCAGCACTTTAGTCTGAGTTCAGCTGGAAAACCATTTTCCTGGTCTCACCTGGGGTCACTCATGTGGCCATGACCATCCTCCAATTCACCTGGGCTGTGTGGACCGGGTTGGCCTGTCACAGTCCTGGTGGAGTTGCTATCTTCTGGGCTCCTTTTGCAGCATGGTCTATCTCAGAATTTTTCTCATGGTAGATTCAGTGTTTTGAGACCATTAAAACGAAAGCTGGAAGCTTTCTGAGGCTTAGGCTCAGAACTACTAGAAAATCACTTTTACCACATTCTATTGAGCAAAGCAAAGGGCAAGGCCAGCCCATGCTCAAGGGCTTAAAGACAGGTCTCCATCTCTTGAAAGGAGCTGATACATTTTGTGGTTTTCATTAAAGCTTTCCATATCACAACACTGATTCTCATCTTAACCAGTTTGCACATTAATTTAAAGTGACCTCATCATCATAATTTTTTCTGAAAGCCTGACACTAGTTTACATAGCTCTTCAGGTCTCATGTGCCTCTTTCCACCCACATAGATTCACCAGTGCCTTAGGGCTGTGGTCAGTAAACTCATTAGTCAACAGAGCCAAATATTAACAAAGATTGAAATTTCTTTTGAGGGCCAAAATTTTTAAATATAAACTATAAAGGTAAGTACATTGTTATTAACTTAATTAGGGCATTCCTAAGCTGGCCTTTGCTAAAAACTCAAGGGGCCAAAGATATGCATGTGGCTCAAGAGCCACAGTTTGCCTACCACTACCTTAGGGCATGGCATCCTTTCTAATTTTGTATCTGTTTTTTTGTTTTTTTGTGTGTTTTTTTCCAGAATATAGCAAGTTTTGTTAGGAGTAGAACTCATGTGACATTCACTCTCCTATCTTGTAAGTAATTAACTAAGTACAATGTACAAAAACAATAGGAGGTATACATTTCCAATTAATTTCCCCTAACACAATTAATGAAATGAAAATAGGGTCAGAGAAAACATAGCAACAGTACAAGGAGATTGAGTTTGAAATTTTCTAAATAGATACATTAGGCGATGTTAAGTAATAAAAACAGTGATTTAAAAATCAGTCAAGGAAAACAACGAAATGTCAAATGTTAGCTAATTATAGAACACTAATGGCCCGGTGCACAAAAGTCATGCATGGGGGTATGTCCCTTAGCCTGGTCTGCACCCTCTCCAATCCGGGACCACTAACTGCTCACCTGCCTGCCTACCTGATAGCCCCTAACTTATTTTATTAGTATAGATAAAGTCAGTTTGATGTTTGCAATTGTAAAATGTGGGAAAAAATCCAGCTAGTTTTTGGTTTTTAATTATTATAAAGTCATCATTTTTATAAGGTTTTTTATTTGTCTTAGCAACAATTGCAAAACAGCTAGATATTGGCAGGAAAAAAACCTATAACATCCCATAACTATTCAAAAACAAATAAATAAAAAAAGAATTGCTGGATTTGATTACACTTTTGTGTAAAAAGGTATGTTTATTCTTGTTAAATAGCTCTGACCAGAAGAATCATGGACTGAGATCCAGAGAATAAAATGAAAAGATATTAAAGAACAGCAAATTTAAACTGAAGGTTTTTTTGTGTTGTTTTTTTTTTGGATAATGTGTGAACAGGAAATAGAATTAAAAGAAGCCCTTTACCAGGAGCTAAAATATTGAATTATTTAGAATAGTGCAAAGGGATAAGGACCAATGAAATGAAACCAGGAAAATGACAATTTTGTCTATCAGAGAAATGGTGCTAACACTGGGGATCTGATGAAATCGCCTCCCAAGAGACCTGCTTCATCTAGCATAGAACATTTTAATCTTAAAAGCCAAAATCTCATCTGACCCTGTAGCATCCCAGCCGCCCTTACCTATGAATCACTATGGCAGAATGAATTATGTTCTCAAGCCATAAAGACACTTACGTTTATTGAGTTGTTATCTCTGTCACCAATGAATTCTTCCAATAACCTGCATCATAAGAATACCCACAGCCATCACCAACAACAATGAATACCAGCCTTATCCAAATTGTTACCATTATTGGTAGACCCCCTGACTTACCCGTGAGCATGTGGGTTCTCTCTTCTGAGTTAATTGTAATGCTGTACACATTCCTGTATCAATAATTCAGTCTTTTAAGATGGGTCACAACTATGTAAGTTTCATACCTACAGAAAAAAGCAAACACACAAAGTTACGTTCAGTGGGGTAGGCCTTTGTGATATTTATAAAGTTGTATCATTTCCCCTGGAAAAGAAGAGAGAAAACATGGACTCACAATTTCTCATTGGAAACTCTTGGTGCCAGATTTGTTTAGAAATTCAGAATTTTGGATAGTTGAGAAAAGTCATACCTTTCCATGGGTCAGTAATGAAAATATTCACATAGATACAATGAAACATCTGGCTGTTTACACTAAGTGGAAATGACCTCAAGTGTTACAACCAGATGAATTCATGAGGCTAAGTTTTGCATTAAGGAGTTGGAGTGGGGGGCCGTAGATCCAGTTTTGGTATTTGAGAACTGCAGGTAGGATGTTGTGGATTCACCTTTGCTGTGTTTATTATTTAAACAAATCTGAATACCAAGGGAATAGAAACGTTCTAATACGTCTGGATGCAGTGCTTATAATTGCATTTGCACACACAACTTTATAATAAAATGTTTTCCATTTTGCACTTGGACCAAAAATAATCATAATTTAACAAAGAAAAACAAATGACTGAGTGAATAAGTCAATGTGATGAACTATCTTGCAATATTTCTATTGTGCTCAATAAAAAGTAAAATGTTTTAAAAGTTGATATCCAATGAATAGGCCACATGTTTTAATTGGAAAAATTGTATAGGATTTTTAATTTTCTTAATAACTTGCTTTTCTTAGTTTTGTGCAATCAATAAATAAATTATTTTTTCATTTTCTGTTAAAGGTCTGGAGATAGCTGCCTGTCTTTTTAAGCTATTCAGAAATAAGCAGGATTAATATAACAACTCAGTCACAAAAGTAAATTGAAGTAAATATGGAAATTGCATAAATGATATTTGCTAATGACCTTTTGACAGAGCCTAATCATAAAAGCAAAACTGCAGGCAAAGCTGTTCAAAAGCAGAATGTCAATTTTCATTATGAAAAAAATACTGACAAACTTATTAAGAAAACTGATTGCATTAAAACTCAATTAATAAATTTAAAATGTAAAGAAAATACAAAAAATCCTATTTTAGACAGAGTTTTAGATGTACACTGCCATATTAAAAAGAAAATACCATAAACATTTCTTTTTCTAGAAATGTATGCATCCATTTCTAATTCTTTCCCATATTATAGTTATGAGCTAAAGTATAATCACTAAATTCTTGAGAATCAAAGCTGAATAATCTCAGCAAGCTTAGTGACCAGATATATAATAAAAAAATTTTGGTATTATTACTTATTGATGCTGAGCTCAACAAGTTTTAAGTTTTCTGAAAAGTATTAAAGACACACTTTCACTACTCTTATTTGCCATTATGTAGTAAGATCTTTTTATTTTTTTTTTTACCCTTTCATATCAGATGAAGAGATACTTATTAGACTATTTTGCTAGTGTAAGTGTATATATATATATAATCTCCAAAAGGAAATCTAAGTGGTAGGAGTTTTAAGGTTTTATGAAGGTGTGAGGGCTGGTCAATGCAGCAGACCTTTAAATACAATAGATGTGTGCTTCAAATCTTCTAGGTTTAATTTTCCAGATGTGTTTTAAAGAAAACACATATGACCCATATTTTACAACAAATTTTTACTCTGGCTGCTATTAGAAAATCACTCTGAGAAATTATTAATTCTATTGATGAATCTTATGTATTCCATATTGAGTGTGACTGCATTTTCCCCCCCAGCAAATGTACTGATACAAATAATATCCAACTCTTCTTCAAAACCAACATGTGTGGGGGTCATGGTCATCACTTTCTTGAAAAGGAAAGTGGGAGTAACATCTGAAGGGGAAAATACTACAGAACAGCATTAACATTTTAATGGCAAAATCTATGTTATCATCATAGCATCGCTTTGAGTTGACTTATTCTTTCCACTTTACATATGAAAATGCTACATCTGTAGACTATAGATTCAAAGGTAAACTAGCAAGCCCCAAGTGGCATAGTGAATAAATAGCATAACCATACATTTTCCATCTTTTCGTGCTACCCCTGGAAAATGCCTATAACAAAAATAAGCTAAGCAATTTACACATTAGAACATAAACATGTTGCCATCCTATTGAAAAAGATGTTTTGATTACTATTTTGGATTATCTGTACTGTTTTTTTTTCATTTACATAATCAAAACCTAATTTTTTATATTCTTTCTTTTTTCTTTTGTTTTATTTATTTATTTTTTAAAAGTATAATAATACCTAGCTTTTGTTTGTTTTTGTATCTTTATTGCTGAAAATATAGATGTCTCCTTTTTCCCCAATTGACCCCTCCTAGCCTACACCCACCCTGACCCCAGGCCTTTCCCACACTGTTGTCTGTGTCCATGTGTTATGCATATATGCATACAAGTTACTTGGTTAATCTCTTCCCACCCATTCCTTCCTTCCTCTGAGATTCCACAATTTGTTCAAGCTTCTATGTCTCTGGATCTATTTTGTTCATCGGTTTATTTTGTTCTTTATACCCCACATATGAGTGAGATCAAGAGATAATCTTTGTAAATTTTCTTTAAGAAAAAAACAACAACTTTATTCCAGTTGCATTGATTCTGCACAGATGGAGCTAAAGCTACGAAGTAGAAGCTCTCTTATAAATGAGAATTCAAAATCATTATGTAGAAAAGCTTAATACCTAACACTTACCTAATTAATTATATGGATATCCATTTCTTTAGGATTCTGCTTATAATTATCCCTTTATTTGGGAATGTTATCCATTGATTTGAGTTGTCAAGGATACTCATGGCTCATGGATTAGGAATGATTAAAAAGCACTAAACACATGTTTATACATACTTGTTATGGGTTAAATTGAGTTCTCAAAAAATGTATGTGTTGAAGTCCTCACCCCTTCAGTACCTCAGAAAGTGACATTATTTAGAAATAAGGTTGATGCGGATGTAATTAGTTAAGGTGAAGTCATTCTGTAGTAGGGTGGACCATTAATCCAATATTACTGGTGTCCTTACCAGAAAGAGAAATTTGACACAAATACACTAGAGTACACAGGAAAAAAACAAACACAAAACTAAATATGAAGACAAAGATATTAGTGACTCATCTACAAGCCAAAGAATGCCAAAGATGGCAGTAAACCACCAGAAATTGGAAGACAGCCTTGTAATACATTCTCAATCAGAGCCCTCACAAGGAACTAACCTTATCACCACTTTGACCTTTGATATCTAGCCTCCAGAACAATCTATATATATAAAAGCCTAAGGGGGCATTATAATGCAAGAGCTGTCCCTTGGTAGTCATGTGCTCTTACAGCCAACCTTTGGCAGTCCCTCCCCAAGGCTGGCCAACCCCAGCCTGATCAGGACTGAGCTCTACTGCCTGATCCACCCTGATTAGCAGCCAGGCCAAGGGACCCCACCTGTGCACAAATTCGTACACTGGGCCTCTTGCAACAATAAGTTTCTATTGTATAAGCCACCAAGTTTGTTACATTTTGTTATGGCAAACCTAAAAAACTAGTGTAATGTCCAAATAGTTATTTTCTTACAAATTCACAAACTAATTAATGTACATTAATCCCTTTAAATCACAAATGCACACCCTAAAATACCATATAAATAAAATATCCTCAGTTTGACACTATGTAAAAAGTTGGTAATGAATTGGATATTCACATACAGGAAAAGATCACTGTGATTAGGCACAGTTTTCTCTTCCCTATCACCATGACCAAGAAATAAACATTACTAGTAGATGATGGAATGATGGCATGAAGATGTTTTATGGATTTTCCTTATACCCTATCCTGCATTGTCTCTCAACAGTCCACAGACAACCTCATTACCTGACTCGTTCCCTTTACACAGGGGAAATGAGGAAAAATAATTCCTGCCTTGTGTTAAAAAATTATGACCCTAATATTTAGGGGTTATCTTGACCATGCCCCCATCTTAGATAAATTCACCTATATCCTGGGTTTATCTCAGGAGAAGAAAAGTCTCTATAACATTTAGAGCTATCTACAAATGAATCTTGCTTCCTGAAAAAATGAGAAACTTTTGCAGCAAAGAGATGTTGTACAAGAACTCAAAGCTACAGGGGCAATTCGGATTAGCTGACAATGAACTTTTCCTCGAAGTTTAAGTTTTACAGTTCTATAAAGCAAATTTAAATAGTACTGTATATTTTATAGTAAAAGGAATTGGTCATGTTTTTAGAGGAAAGCTTCCTGTGAAAGCATGCTCACTCTCAATATCCTCCTTTTTTAATGCACAATGGGCACTTATTCAATGTTTACTACCACTAATAGTAATAACATTAAAAACATAATCAACAAGCCAAGCCTCAGTTTCTGCCTAGCTTATCTCTTACTGAAAATAATAAAAATTTTATTCTTGGCTAAATATCTATGGGAGAAAGGATATTTGGATCATAAACATGAGGGATAGTCTAGGAAACCACAGAAGTATAATGAAACTCCACCACAAAAGAAGAGCTATTAAGGTAATGGTCATTAAATTGTATATTTCCATAACATAAATATAACCAATTAGATGGCCAAAGCCAACTGTAAACAGAAGAGCAATGCTTATTTTATTTGAAAATGCATAACACAACTTTTAGATATTATGTTATTCAGTTTGGGAGGTAAAGAACCTCATATACAGATACAAATTAATACTTGACAATGAATTTATCAATAAATATTTTAATTTTGTGTTGTGGTGAAACACACACACACAACACAACACACACACATATATACACACACATAACAAACATGAAATCTATCCCTTTAATAAATTTTTAAGTGTGCAGACTGGTAATGTTAACTGGTAATATTGTCAACTATAAGCACAATGCTGTAGATCAGATCTGTAGAACTTTTTATCTTGCATAACTGAGATTTTATGCCCATTGAATAGCAAGTGCTAATTTCTTCCCTCCTTCCCCCTACCCATCAAACACTTTCTACTCCCTAGTCCAATGAGTTTGACTATTTCAGATGCCTCATCCAAATGAAATCAAGCCATATTATCTTTCTGTGTGTGGCTTACTTCACTTAGCATTATGTCCTCATGGTTCATCCATTTTGTTATATATAATAGGATTTATTTCTTTATTAAGGCTGAATAATGTTATATTGTATATAGATACCATATTTTCTGTGTTCATTTATTTATTGACAGGCATTTAGATTGTTTATAAATCTTAGCACTATACCTTGGAGTTACCTCCAAAAATTAAAAATGAAACTGCCATTTGACCTGGTTATTTCTGGGACTATAGCCAAAGAATCCCGAAATAGTAAATTAAAAGAATGTATGCACCCTTATGTTTATTGCAGCATTATTTGCAATAGCCAAGATTTGGAAACAGCCCAAGTACCCATCAATAGATGAGTGGATAAAAAAGCTATGTACATTTGCACAATAAAATATTACTTAGCCATAAAAAAGATAGAAATCTTACTTTTTGTGATGGCATGGATGGACCTGAATAGCATTATGCTAAGTGAAATAAACCAGTCAGAGAAAGACAAGTACCATATGATTTCACTTATATGTGAAATTTAATAAAAAATAAACTAGCAAACTAAATAAAACAGACTTACAGATATAGAGAACAAACCAACAACTGTCAGAGAGAAGAGAGTTAGGAGGCTGATAAAAAAGAGAAAGGGATTAAGCAAAAAATAAATAAATAAAATTTATAGACACAGACAACGTTATGGTGGTTACCAGGGATAAAGATGGAATAGGGGAGGGAACTTGACAGGGCAGTGAATACACAATACAATATACAGGTGATGTATTATATAATTGTACATCTGATGTCTATATAATTTTATTAACCAACTAAAAGCCCACTGCATGGTTTCATGCACCGGTGGGGTCCCTTGGCCTGGCCTTTGCCCTCTTGCAATCTTTTGAGGGATATCAGATAGCCAGTTTCAACCTGTTCCCTGCAGACCTGATCCAGACAGGACGGAGCACGAACCCCGCAGGCCCGGTCCAGACAGGAGAAACCCCAATCCTGTGCATTGAGCATGTGTCCTCTGGTGATCAGTGCATGTTATAGCGACCAGTCAACTGGTTTTTGGTTCTTCAGTCACTTAGGCTTTTATATCTAATAAATTCAATTAAAATCAATAAAAGAACTTTGAAGTTGATATACTTCATGTGTTTATAACTGGAAAGGAATATTGACAGCAAAAAATGAGATGCCTGAAAACATAAAAATTAAAAAGATTAAAAGAGAGAGAGAGAGAGAGACAGAGACCAAGAAATGCCTGAAGAACCATATGAATTTAGAAAGGCAATGAGTTGAAACTTTCACTGAGGTCTATAAACAACCATAGCTAGTTAAGCAAGTTGTATTCAGAAAGTGTGTACCTGAATTAGTAATTACATAGTAGAATCAATCTTCATTTTTCAAAAAATTCAAAATGTGAGATATATAGCAATATATATTGCAATCTATCACAATATTTCTATATATCTCACATTTTGAAGTGGAGCTAAGGACAAAGGTTTTGGAGATGAGACATTAAGGAGAGGGAGTAACATGTACATTTGTGCCACAAAGGATGGCAATGGCAGGATTGGTGTGGAGGTGATGTGAGTGAGCTAGTCACAAACTTTTTTTTTTCCTGCTTTTACTTTTATTTATTAGTATTAATTTTATGTTGAATTTACTCCCAGGCCACACATTTTTGTTTCTTCAGTTTCTTCTGGGGTGTCTTTTACTTCTGTGCAACCTCCTTTTCTGCTCTTTTTCAGTAGGATCACCTCCATGGTACAGGGAGAGCTCAAGTAGTGCTTAATCCACCATGAGCTCTATAAGGTCTCTGCAGCATCTTGGGAGCTTTGTTCACTCGGATGTGCTCAATGACTAGAAAATCTAAACATGAAGTCCAGCATTCTCTGAAATTTTAAGCAAGCACAGGAAAAATTCAGCACTCTCTTTGGGCCTCTGGCCCTGTGTTCAGCCCACTGTTTGGCACACCTACCAACTCCACATATATCAATGGAATAGCACACATTGCTTCTGTAAAGTGACATTCTTTAGATACTTGGTAGCTTTTCAAATATGCATACCCTTGATGGTTCAGGCAGTTTTCACAAGTATTCTTAAAGTGAACATGGATATTTGAACATCTTGATTTGCATGAATTTGTGGAATTTTCTGGACAAGTAAAGTCACCTCTGGCCACTTTCAGGGAGAGCTAGTTACCATTTTTTTTTTTATTATTAATAATAGGCAGTATACTGAATTTTTCTGTTGATGATGGCAATAAAATGGCAGTGAGGAATATATAATGAAATGTCATAGATTTCAAATGATTTGGGGGAAGAGAGTGAGAGCGAGAGAGAGTTACAAGAGGGTGGATAATTTATTTCTAGAAGTACGGATGAGGTACATGAAATATATAAGTACTATTTTACCACCCAGTACAAGTATGAGAAAATAAACAGCTGGCATTTAAGAGGGCAGTAATGAAAGAGGTATCTTTAGCTGAAAGTCATTTTATTTATGAAAAGAAGTGAATAAATTGAAGATAGACCTTTTATGATGATTTCACATGGATAGTTTTAGAGGCTACGGTAGGAAAGTTTTGGAGATAAGTGTGTTACACAGCTGTACCACACAAGAAAACCAAGTACAGAAATTTGGGTAACAGTACAGTACTAGTTAAAGATCATGCAGCCTTAAATGAGGCACTGACCATTTTAAACAGAAAAGAGAACAATGATGGATGGAGAATCCCTGCAAGGTGATAGATAAATACCAGGACCTGAGAGCTTGGCTCTTTCAGCAGGAATGGCTAGAAACTCAAATTTCCAACTCTGTCTGTAGGACATACAGCTAAGGGTGAAGTTAGGTAGAGAAACCATCATTATTATAAATTAATGCATTGCCATTTTATTTATATATTAGTCCTTCCTAAATCTTTTTAGTGTAAATCTTTGTAAGGATATGATAAGTTTTTAGTATATTAGTATAGTTAATTTTCTGCATCTGCAAATCTAATGACTTGACTTGAAATTCTGTTTAAATCACTGTTTCCATTAAGGTCATTACATTTATTGGATCCAGAACCTTATATTCAGACAGCCTAATTTGGAAACAAATCCCATTATTTTAAACTTTTTTAACTGCAACATATATGACCAGATTGTTATCATGTATGAAGAAAAATAGTCAACCAACCCATTCATCATTATCATAATGAGACAGCTATTCCAAGTTTTGACCAAAGTCTTAATTTTTGAACTGTTAAGGAAAATAGTCAAATACTTGCCTATCTTTCACATAACTATGCATGCTGCCAACTAGCATTAATCTTCTAGAGTAGAATTCAATTATGTAAGGCCTTTGTAAAATGCAAGAAAAATGATGACCAGTGATTTCTTTGTTTTTCCAGCCAACATACATTTTTTTAGAAGACTTTCTGTACTCTAGGTGATATGTTAGGTCAAACCTTTAGCATTGAGGAGTTATTGGGTTGATGACATTCAATTATCTCATAATTCTGGTGATTCTATGGGTGGCATACTTTAGTTTCTGGTTTTCATGTTGAATATTTTCAACAATGAAAGGTCATCCTAGGAAAAGATCCTTTATCAACAACTTTCAAACTTAAATGCTAAAACTCATTACCTTCATTCAAATAGGCTTTCATTTAAAAAGATTTTCTTGTTTGTTAAGACTTGTATTTAGCTGGTGACTTGAGAGTTGAATAGCTGTTGACTTCAATTTCCATAAGACTGTATGTTTTGAAAAAGAAGATTAAAACACTTGACTTTTATATTCAGGTCCAAAAAAAACAAGAGCATTTGAACCTAAACTATTTGGCTGAAAGAAAGGAGATAGAATTCACCTTTTTCATTGCATCATTTCATATCACTCCTTCAGTCCCCTGCCAACATACACAGGCACCCATGCACACATGCACACACACTTTCCTGGCCCCCCAAAGTAGGCCAAATTCAATTTTTTATGGGGATTTGTATAAAAAACATGTCATAAAATAGTATTGTTTATTCAACAATACAGACTTTCTAGATTTGTCTGTCTTTGTCAGTGTCTTTTAAGAATCATTTATTTAAATCAATTGGATAAAACAGGCAATCACCACAAAAGGAAGAAAAAATGCCCTGGCACTGTATTTAATACTTTGGGGTAGAGATCCAATATATTTTATATTTATTTTAAAGACTCTCACAAAACTTTTATTGTATTATTTCAACTGCTCATTCTGTGGCTGTTCTGCATAAGCCTATCATCAATTCAAGTGGAAGACAGAAAATATTATTTACACTAATAAAAGAGAAATATGCAAATTGCCTGTACCTCTGTGGCACCCACCAGCCAATCAGGAGTTTGTATTCAAATTAACCCAACAAAGATGGCAGGTTAATTTGCATACACAGACAGGGAGCTGCTAGGAGTGGGGCAGCCACTTGTGCACACTCTGGAGCCAAGTGGCCTGCATCCCAGGGACAGGCATCCTTGGGACCCAGGCCACTCTGAGCCTGTAGGCTAGGGGTGTCGAACTCAATCAGAGAAGGGGCCAAAATCTAAAATCCAGCCTAAATCACGGGCCGAATGGTTTACTGAACAGTCATAAACTGTCATTGTGATGGAAACGCAGCAGAGTGCAGTGATGACAGCGCGGTGCGGGCCACATTGCAAGGCCTGGCGGGACGGATTTGGCCCGCGGGCCTTGTGTTTGACACATGTGCTGTAGGCTGTGCACAGGCCTGGAGCAGCCAGCATCTCAGAGTGGCACATAGGCATGGAGCAGCTGGGGGCAAGGTGGGAACATCCCTGGGACCCAGGTGCTCTGAGACAGCACATGCACAAGCAGCCAGGAACAGGGCAGTAATGCCCACTCCCTCGCAGGGCCCTGCTTGCCCCTGGATGTGGCAGCAAGAAGAAAGCAGTCCCTTGCAAGGCCCCCACAGAGAGAAGACACCAAGGCCCTGCTTACCCCTGTAGTGGTGAGCCAGAGAGCAGACAGCAGTGCTCTGCTGGCCCCTGGCCCTAGTGGCTAAGGGCAAGCAGGCAACCACAGAGAGCAGACAACAGGACCTGCAGTGGTTACAAGCAGGTCTGAAGAGAGCAGAGAACCGTGGGGAGCAGGCCTAAGCAATCAGTAGGACATCCCCTTAGGGCTCCTAGATTGGAGAGGGTGCAGGTCAGGCTGAGGGACCACCTCCCCCTCTCTCAGTGCACAAATTTCATGCACCAGGCCCCTAATCTTCAGTATATTTAAAGGAAACACTCTGTTGTAATGTATGTATTCATACAACATTGGTGATCACTACTTTTTTTGTCAAATCTACTCAGAGGAAAAGAATAAAAAATATTAAAAATTTTGCCCTTGACAGTTTATCTCAATGGGATAGTGCATCAGCCTGCTGACCAAAGCATCCCAGATTTAATTCCAGACAAGAACACATATCTCATTTGTAGGCTCTTCTCCATCCTAGGACCTGGTCAGGGCACATGCAGGAGGCAACCAATTCATGTGTTTCTCTTACATCCATATTTCTATCTTTCTCTCTCTCTTAGACTTTCTAAAAATCAATGGAAAAAATATCCTTGGGTGAGGATTAAAAAGAAAAGGACTTCTGCTTTGTTTTCATGTAGAATTAAACAAACTAGCAAACAATAAAAGCACATCAAAATCAAATGCACAATTAAATATCCTGGAACTTTTCCTGAGAAGAATACTATTAGGATACTGAACTATATCAAGAGTATTTTGTTTGGCCAACTATGTGGTAGACTTAGTCAAGCAAACTAAATCAGATGTGATATTGACTTCAGTAAGCCAGACAGGAAGGTACAGATAAATAATAAAGTATATTCAAATTTGTGTACATATTAGACCCTCCTGCATGTAAAATAGTCAAGGTCTTACATTTTCTCCAGAAAACAAAGCAAGTGGTGAGTATTAAATTTTACTAAGCAAGTTCTAATTCAGTTCTGATCATCAATATGATTACAATTCTATGAGAATCCTTTCAGTCACTCAACCAGTATTTATTGAACACTTACTAAATTCATTCAGCAAATATTTTGCTAGCACCATTTCTGTGACAGATTTATGTGTAGACATTAAGAACAAAATAATGACATGTCATGTCTTAGGTCTCGGGAATATAGAGATGGATGACATTGCTTTTTTCCTTTAAAGAGGTGTTGACAAACCAGGGAGATGAAAGCATGTATAATTTTATTACATGATGATAACAAATAAAATATGAATTATTAAGAAGTTTATTAGTGTTGAGAGGAAAGCCAATTAATTGATTAGGAGGAGAAGGATCAAGGAAAACTTCCCAGAAGATGACATATTGAGAATGGTCCACTATAGAAAAAGAGACACTGGTTTTTAATCCTCACCTGAAGATATGCGTCTTTATAATTAATAAATTTTTAAGAGAGAGAGGAAGGGACAGAGAAAAAAACAACCACTGACAAGACCAACCTCAACATGAAAGAGGGACACAATGATTGGGTGTTTCCTATATACACTTGACCAGGAATTGAACCTAAAACATAGGTATGTGTCCTGATAGGGAATCAAACCCACAACCTTTTGGTGCAGGATAATGCTGCAATCAACTGAGCCTCTGGCCAGAAAAAAAAGAGACACTCTTAATTTAAAGGAAGTGTGCTCAGAGCTATGAGACCTAAGGAAGATAATATGGTGTTATTTATCCACTTTTTCACTTACTGTTATTTTATACAAGCATTTCTATATAAGCTTATTGCCTCAAAATGTTTTATAGTCATGTGGCGTTTTAATGTATACATAAAGTACAGTTTAATAAATTGTTCATTTGCTGTCTGATATTTGGCTATTTCCAATGTTTCATTAAATTACCATGTGCAGTTCAGGGGGGGAAAAAAACTTCTGAAAAATTAAAGTACATTCATAAATATGACCCTAGGTTTGTGCAAATGTTATTAAAAATTTAAGATTTATCTCCAAGGAAACCACAGGTATTTATAATATTTTAACTATGACTGGTAAATTATAAGTACACTAGATTTCTCAGAATTTAATCAGTTTTCACTGGGTTAACCATTAAATTTCAGCTTCACTGGGCAGAGATCATTCACAATGATATACCTAGGACTCAGCACAATTTCTGATATAAATAAATTAATTGCTAAACAAATAAAAGAATGGATGGAAACTATCAATATTATTTTAACTCACCTCTGTTTTTTTAACAGGTGTCCTTGAAAATCATAAGGTTTACTTATATGCATATGTTGATTTATTATTTTATCATCACATACTATCTACCATGTATTACACTAATGTTATAGATTTATGGCATATACTTTCTCATTTTTAACCAATAGCCATTCTACCCATTCTTTTTTGCTAAAACATACCAGTTGTGATTGGAAGATATTAATAATGACTCTCTGAGGTTACAGATTTCACTCTTCTACAGACATCTGTTTTATAGCTAGCAATGGCCATATTAACTTATCAACTTTATTTTTTTATCATTGAAACTAAGATAACATTTCCTGGAAAAAAACTTCTTGGAATTCTTTTTCTTTTTTTGGGCAGGGGGCGGGGGGGGGGGAGGTTGGAAGAAAATATGCCCATGGTAACAAAATGCAGCCAACTGCTGGCAATGGAGCAGCAGAATGTCTACTGCTAAAAGCCACATAGTTGCAAATTTAGAAGGACAAATTTTAAATGTCCCAGAAAATGGGCTTATAAAAAATGATGTGAAATTGCCCCAAATGGAGAATTTTAAGTGTAGAAAGTGGGATATTTGGGCCAATATAAGAGTCTGAAATATTATCTGCGTTTTCTCTAGATAAGAGGCAAAGAACTATAGGAGAGTTGCTAAATGAGTCAGACCCATTCTCTGTTCCAACACATGGCATCTAAGAGTGATAGCATTTTGATAGGGAAGAACATAGACATAGTGTCTATCTAGATAATTAAAACTGAGACCTTAAGAAACATTGAAAAATCATTGTACAAACTTTGTGAGGGAGTAGTAAAATTACAGACCTTAAGGGGAATATGAATGTTTTGGCAATGAGCCTGTGAGCCACGAGCAGGATAAACTACAACACAAAAGATGGTTCTCTAAATGTGACTCACAAAGTATATCCCTGGTCCTCTTTCACCAACTCTACAAGTAGAGATGCCCCTAAAAACATTGTTGAAGGTTCATGGAGAATATGGGGGGTTGAGGGGGTTATAGGGAGAGAAAACAAAAACATTTATTTTACATGATTGTGATGCAGAACATTTATACATATCTTTCTTAGCTAAATACTTAATCATTAAGTAATACTTTAATATTTTGTATTCTATTTAGTCAGTATGTAAATTCATAAATGGTATTTAACTCTCATTCTTCTGGGTTATTTTGGCTGTTTTCTACTAATTTATATACACATAAACACACATATGTTTGGAATAGTTTATAGAATATAAATGTTATTTCTTTAAAGTTTGTAACCATTCTATGGGGAATAAATTGCCATTTGAAAAAAATTATTTTAGTGACTTTTCCAGTATTTTATTATGTTTCTTGATTATTCTTGGACCTTATTTATTCTTTGGCCCATAAAGTTGATTCTTTTCCCACTTCAATCTATATTGGAACTTAAATGCAGCCTCTGATCATGTTAGGTTTCTTGGAACCTTTACACAGTTAGTTGATATTTAGTTTATTGTCTACTATAACACTAAACATTTCTTTCAAATAGTCTTTTAAGTCACTTTTTATAAGTCCTATGTTTGTACACTTGACCTTTTGATCCTAAGGGTAATAACATTAGGAATTTTATTAAAATGCATCTTAATGGAGTTCCCAACTTATATAAATAATTCTATCAAATAGTAATTGTTAACTATTGTTGACTAAGTAAATGAATAAATTAATGGATTTTGGAATCTGACTCTGTCATCCATTCAACCGATGCTGCTCTTTAAACTTGATAGCATGCCATCTTCTAACTTATTATTTGACCTGTTGTATACAACAGGGCAAAGAAAAGTGGCCTGAGAATGTCTCTATAAAGGTTCTTAATATTGGTCCCAATCCATTAATCAAAGCTTTTTAGTTTCAGTTTTATGAGCTCAACTTACTTTATTCACTATCCATATTTCTCCTTCCTAAACATAATGGTATTATGTTAACTGGTTAATACATTGTAATAGTCGAGATTCACTCTTGCTATTGCATTTTCTCTGCATATTGCATTTTCTTGATATATTAGTCTAATAATCCAGGTAAATTAGATAATTAGAAAGTGGACTTTGAAATTTATAATTGTATCTAAATATAATCTGATGTCTTTTGCTTACTATTTTCCTAAAGATATTTCAATACTATATTGTTTGATACATGCATTCACTACTATTAATGTTTTTTTGTTTTTTATATATATTCTACATTATCTAGAGTATTTTACATTATTTTATTATTTTTCCTATTTTATATATATTATCTGATTCCACAATTATAAGTGTATGTGTTTCTATAATCCACATAAGCACGGTAAAGTCTAAATTGTTTTTTGTTCCTAGCTTATGTCTTCTACTTATAGACAATTTCTAATTTTTAATCTAGTCAATGATAAATATATTTCTATAGGAGAGTTAAGAACATTTGTATTTAACTTAACTTTTATATATATATATATATATATATATATATATATATATTTGTATATGTAATATATACATGTATACATATGAACGACTCTACATACAAATGTGTATACATACATATTTGTGTTTAGGTATTGTGTATGTGTATACATATGTATAAAATATATTTTATATATATTTTATAATATATACTAGTATATATATAAATATATAATATATACTAGTATTCAGCAATACTAGAAACTTACTTTTAAATGTTATTTTCTTTTTTAAATTTATTGATATTTAGTGAAATTAATTATTTTCTTGAACTAGAATAATTATATAGAAGCTGGTGGGACATTTTTAACATGAAAATAGTTGTTTACATTTTCAGTAAGAAAGTTTTCCCTCAAACTTTTCTTTTGCTATATACCATGTTTCCCCGAAAATAAGACATCCTCCATAAATAAGACCTAATTACAGGTTTCCTTCTGAGTGAAATATAAGGCATCCCCCCGAAAATAAGGCCCCTCCAGGCTCTGTCTCAGAATGCTATTGCTAAACATGAGAGATTTGGTCCACTGATTCTGAAAGAAATGGAGTCACAAGAAATTCACCAGGAAATTCAGTAATTGGATTGTTATGATGATGTTCCAGAAGATGATGACATGATTGTCATTGAATAAATGAGTAAATTCTTAATACTGTAGGATTCACAGTTTGTCTGGTTTGTGTTGACAACTACCTTATTACCTTACCGTATAAAGGTAATAAATTTCCTTTATTTTCATTTAACAATAAATGTGTACCATATTCTTCTTCATGGAAAAATAAGACATCTCCTGAAAATAAGACCTAGCGCATCTTTGGGATCAAAAATTAATATAAGACACTGTCTTATTTTAGGGAAACAGGGTAGTTCTTTTAAAAATATATGTATTTTATTGATTTTTTACAGAGAGGAAGAGAGAGGAACAGAGAGTTAGAAACATCAATGAGAGAGAATCATCGATCAGCTGCCTCTTTCACACCCCCCACTGGGGATGTGCCCACAATCAAGGTACATGCCCTTGACCGGAATCAAACCTGGGACCTTTCAGTCCGCAGGCCAATGCTCTATCCACTGAGCCAAATGGGTCTCAGAGCTATCTAGTTCTTAAAATATGTTCCAATGCATCATCGTGTCCTTTTCTAATTTTTAACTAACATTTAAAAATATATTTTGCCTTGGCAAGTTAGCTCAATTGGTTAGAGGGTCATCCTGCTACATCAACTTTACAAGTTCAATCTCTGATTCGCTGCCTCCTGTATGTCCCCCACAGGGGGAGAGGGAGATAGAGTCCACAATCCGGGCATGTGCCCTTGGCCAGAATCAAACCTGGGACCCTTTAGTCCACAGGCCAACGCTCTATCCACTGAGCCAAACCAGCTAGGGTGAGATAAATATTTTAATGCATACTAATGAAGTTGAAATAAACTGCTTCTTACTTTCTAAAAGTTATCTTTTTCTTTTATATCATATTTGAAATGGTTGGAAGAAAATGTTATAAGTTGTCACACTATATAGTCTTATTTTTATCAATATACATTGCTTAGCAAAACTAAATCTATACTAACAATTAAAGATAAATATCTTTCTGTAACATATTCTTCCATAAGCTATAATAGTCTCTTGCTTTGGGTTTTGCAATAGTGATTACCAGCTGACAGATTAGTTTCATCTCTAGATTTGAAATATATTCACTTTCATCTTTTAAAATAAAACATCATTTTGGCCAAGTTATATTGATTTAAATTCAATTATCTTTCTCCACATTTTTCTTTCAGTGTGGGTTTGATATTGATATTCACAATTATTTATCTTAATAATATATCACTTCTTTAATTCTGGCTGCTCATAAAATAATGTCTTTGTCTCTAACGTTTCAAAACTGTTATATTTATATCTATACATTTTCTTTTGTTTGTGCAGTCAACACTGTTAAATTCTAGGCTGGATTTATTTTTGGTGGAATAAATACATCTAAAATGTTATTCTGAATATGAGTGGAAATATGGTTTCTCTTGGTTCCAAGTTCTGTGACTTTGAAATCAAGAATTATATCCTACTTGTATTTTTATGTATGGCAACAAACATTGTACCTGCATATGTCTTTATCTGTATCAATATTTATAGTGTATCTATTACTAAGTTATATTTAATCTATCAATCAATCTAGCTAGCCAGCTCTCAAACATGTATCTATAATAAGTAGTATTTTTGGCTGCCTGGTATTAACCCCTCATGTTCAAAAAATGCATGCATCTTACAAAAACATCTACGCTGCTGTATGCTGCTTGGTTTTTTCTTTCTCTGCATGTCCTGTAAGAATGAAGTCACTGCTGTGGTAGACCAGCATGACATTCCGAGGTTATCTGTGGGCTAAAATGTGGTGTTCTAGAAAGAATTGATCTCAGAGGGATAGCAAAGAAAACGTACCTTATAGGAGATAAGAAATCACTTCTTATTTTCTATTTATTGAAATAGAGATAGAAAGAAGTTTCTCTATTGAAATCTAAATACCAGGAATTAGACATTTTATACTTATTTGTGACAATGCCCAAGATCATTTCTGCAATAGGGATGTCTATTTGGGTAAGCTGATGATAACCCACTGTATTTTACAGTCTTTTTCATTGGCCAACTTGGAACATTAAATAGTATTCTGTTGGAAGTCACAGCTTCTGCATCTGTCAAGTTTTGATCAAAGCTATAAAATGTGTGACACCCCCACCCCATACACACACACACTGAAATGAGATTTTTCTTTGATTAACTGGTTTTGGAACAAGGAACACTTCAGAGACTCTTCCCTTTAGTCCTTCCTTTATATTAGTCATTATTCCATAGCCCATTCCAATACAGGAACTTTGTCAGTCACTCATATCTCTCCTACTTATATAACCAGAAACCTAAGAAGTAAAAAGCTTCAAGAATCCTAGATCCATGTATGCTTTGGGGACTCTACTCTTTGCTAGCTACATTCAGTGCCTTCATATTTCATAAAGGTTCATGGCTTTTAATATGATCAGTGGGATATTCTTCCTTGTGGACTTGTCTCTGGAATTTCAGATTTATGTATCCAACAACTTAACATCATCTGAGTGAATCTTTAATATCTCAAATTCAACCTGACCATCCTGCTTCATTTCCCACCACAAAGAATAGCATCTCCTTACTACAACTTGCTTAGGTCAGAAATGTTACTATCAATTTTGATTACTCTCTTTCTGTCCTATATATAGGAATACCTTGTTAAATTTACTTTTGAAATATCCAGAATCTTATTTCCTCATCACCAAAGTCAACAAATGCTGTCACTAAGCACTGTTCAAATGTGCTTCTTCTCCCTTCATTGATGAATTAGTATTTCACAGAGCTTAGGGTATGATGGGCTTTCATAAATGACATAGAATGTCATTGTGCTGGTCCCTCATGACATAGTCACTCCAGCAGTTCACTCTCTCCTGATAATGTGACATAGTCTTCCTGGACTAAAATTAAGGATATAGCTGCTCATATTTATTTCTGGAGTTTACTTTAAATTCTAATTCCTTGCATCTTTGAGTTTCTAAAAACTGCCCCAATTTTTTTTTTGGCTTACAGTCTTCTTTTAATATATAAAGTTTCAAATGGCGGGTCAAATTGCACTTAAATTTCATCACCCTGACATTCTCTTGTCTCACTATTAAGGACCATTTTGATTACACTGGTCCACCTGGATGGAAAATTTTATCTCAAGGCCCCAATTTAATCCCATCTGCAAAGTCTTATGTAAAGTAACATATTCACAGGCTGCGGGATTAGAAGCTGAACACCTTTGGGGGCTATTCTGCTTAGCAGAGCTAGAAATCAACAGTGTTAACTTCACCCAGACATCTAAAACAGTACCTAACTGCAGTGCTCCTCAAATTCCAATTGGCTAATTCACCACCAAATGAGCAAATAGTCTAAGTATTGTACAGTCTCTCAGCTACTCTTTAAACAAGAAGTTATTTAGGGAAGTTAATCTCTTTTGTAATTCTCATTTTAAAGGTGAGGTAGCAAATATTCTGGGAGGTTAATTAACATGCCCAAGGTCATTGGTGACAGGAGCAGAATATTGTTAAAATTCAAAGCTTATGACTTCAATTTCATTTATTTCCAAGAGCAAGATTCTGTTTGATCTTGTATATAAACTGAGAGCATTTTAAGTTTTTTTAAAGTCTATTATTTTTAAAAGGAACAATTTAAGAAAACCTGTAAAAAAAAAAAAACAACCTTTTTTTCTTGTTTCACTAATAAAGCACCTTCAAAAACTCAATGCAAATATTGCATTGAACAAGAAATTGTGCTATTCAACTCATTGACAGCTGACTATTATTCATTTCCAAACGACTTATAATGGTGATACATCTGCTCACCCTGGGAAATCTGTCCAATGCATGTTTCTAAATCTTCTTCACTATTCTAAACAAATTGCCATAAGATGAGTTTATTATCATTTTGGTATATTTCCCAAGCAGCATTCAAGCAGCTAAGTGGAAAGAGTTATTCTACTACTGTTAAATTTCCCCTTTCCCACTATTAATTATCTGTATATTTGTAGGATTTCAGGACAGAACTCCATTTCTTTAAGATTATTAGTTATGGTAGAAACCAAATAAGATTGATTTTATACTGGTTTCAGAGTAACTATGTTTATAGAACACATTCCAAATAGAACATGATCAACTCATATAATCCCAACTACAGACTTATAGATGATATCCCTAAGGAAATGGCATAGTGTGTCTGGTTCATGGACAAGAAGGCAGGTTCAGTCACACAGAAATAAGTAGTAGAGCCCAGAATTGAACCCAAAGCTTGTGTTTTTCAATTATACCACAGTGTCTTCAAACACATTACAATCTTTGTCCACCATTAGGTGGGAAACTTGCTAAGGTTTATACCACCTCAAAATGCACCTAAATCTCACAGGTTCAACTTTAGAGTGACAAAACATACATAAAACAAATAGTTTAGCCCAGTGGTCAACAAACCGCGACTCACAAGCCACATGTGTTCTTTGGCCCTTTGAGTGTGGCTCTTCCACAAAATACCACGGCCTAGACAAGTCTATTTTGAAGAAGTGGCGTTAGAGGTTTAAAAAAGTTGGCTCTCAAAAGAAATTTCATTCATTGTACTGTTGATATTTGGCTCTGTTGACTAATGACTTTGCCATCCACTGGTTTAGCACAACACAATAACAAATATGTTCTGATTTGTGGAATGATAGTTCACAAAGAAGTTCTAAACATATTCATATCCACTAAAGAACCTCTGGAAAAAAAAGGCATATCCTCAGAGTATCCTGGTCCTAAGTGCTTAATGCTAAAGGCAGTCAGGCATCACAGATGCAAGATGCTTTAAAAGCTTTTTAAGTCTAAGGTTGTAACCTTTGGTACGATGGTGAGGCTGTCAGTCCACTGAAACCCAGCATTTCCCCTCAAGTGCCTGCCTTGCCCTTTCTTCCACACTAAGTGCCTACTCTAAGCTCCTCTGGCCATTACATAAAGCTTTTTAGGAGACATCACTCCAGACAGATATTTAACCCCAGGCTTTAAGGGGACTACGCTGCAAGTTGCTGGGTCTGGTGATTAATTTTACATGTACATGCATGCTAATAGAGTCTGACACCGAGGCCCTCACAGCCGGCCGGCCATGTTAAGCAAACAATGTAGTGCAGTCAAACCTGCTCTGAAACTTGTTTGTACATGAGATGCATTTCCATCCCAGCCTTGAAGGAGAAATAGCTCTTACTTTGTCTATCGCAGCCATCAGAGGCCATTTGGTCCATCCAGGGTGTGCCCAGAACATGGATACACTATTTAATAGCTGATGGCTAAGTTGAAGCTTCAAACAAAGGTTTGAAAATGCTACTGTGTGTTTGATAATGCAACTGAAGTACAAACACTGCCTTTATAATTATTCAAAATGTATATACGTTTTTGGGGTCCCTAAAAATGTGTTCATAATTAAACAGCTGATAACACATATATTTTTTACTCTTTTTTTTTCAGGTTGAACTGATTTGAAATAATGGGAAAAGCCAGACTAAACTTTGAACAAATACAATGTATTCACTAGACTTTTTATAGGGAAACATAACAGATAAATTTGCTGTATAAAACAGGCAACAGGCAACAAATTGAGGGCACACAAATACTTGCTTGTGATTGTATAGTTTCACATTATCAGCAAGTGCCTGGACCAGAAAGGTCATCCGTTTGGGAAAAAAAAAAAAAAAGAATTACTATTTCTGAAGATTCTTTTAAATTTTGCAAATGAACTATATGTTAATAAACACTAACTTTATAATCATTCAGTGTGTGTATTTTTGGGACACCCTATATTATTCCAAATCTCCCTTGAATGGCTTGTAAAATGCCACCTTAAAAAAAAAAAGATCTATGTGGAATATGAAATATTTTTTAAAAATTAGAAATTAGCCATAGCCAGTTTGGCTCTGTGGATAGAGTTTTGGCTTGGGAACTGAAGGGTCCCAGGTTTGATTCTGGTCAGGGGCACATGCCCGGCTTGCAGCTCAATCCCCCATGGGGGGTGTGCATGGGACAGCCAATCAATGATTCTCTCTCATCATGGATATTTCTCTCTCTCTTCCTCTTTAAAATCAATATATATAGATAGATAGATAGATAGATAGATAGATAGATAGATAGATAGATAGATATAGATAGATATATAGATATATTGATATATAGTTATATATAGAGATATATATATATATAAAATTAGAAATTAAAGTCAATGATAGTAAGAAGATAGAAAAGATTTTAAGACTGATTACAGTTAGTGAAAATCATTACTCAGAAATTAACCTCCATAATCTTTGTTCACTGGGTTCAGGATATGTTTTGTGAAACTCACCCATTTATGAATCTGGAATGTGATGTGATATCTTTTTAAAAGTATATGTTGATTTTGAAAAATACTGGTGAACCCTTTGCAAAGATCAATATTACATATTTAAATGTTGATATCTGTAGATAAACTATGCTTACCAGTCTTTCCCCTGAACAAACAAGAAGAGCTAGGGAACAAGTTATTTTACAAAATGTGTTTAAAGGCACTTGAAAAAAACCAAAGCACACAGGAACTAAGGGATCCGAGTCAAATAAATGGGATGCTCAGACGTAAGCCCCGCCATCAGCATCACTCTCTCCTTGGAGACATTTGCTAACTCGCCAATGGAGGGAGATCTGCAGGCTGAGGAATTGAACAGGGAGCTTCCAGCCATTGTAGGGGCTAAAAGTAATAGAACTTAGAAATGCAGGCTCAGCATGAAAGAGGAATCCTGGTAAACATTACCAGTTCCTCTGAGACCCCTCATGCCTTATACAGATGCTCCTTGACTTATGATATTACCTCCACACAAATCGACTGTAAATTGACAGTGTCATAAGTAGAGAATACATTTCATAAACCTAACCTACCAAACATCACAATTTAGCCTAGCCTACCTTAAACATGCTCAAAACAATATTCAAAATTTCCTGGCAGCACAATACACTGTAGCATATCTATTGTTTACCCTCATGATGGTGGGTTCCACTGTGGGTTTGACCAGGAGCTGCTGCAGAGATATGCAGAAGATAGTATCTACTGATATCCCTAGCCCAGGGAAATGATCAAACTCTGAAATCTAGTTTCTGCTGAATGTTTCTTGCTTTCCTACCATCCTCACCTGAACAACTGTAAGGAAACCACTATAGGAGACTGTCTATACTTAAAGAGGAAAGGAAAACCAGCCTAAGAGAATGATGCCCACCATCAAATCAGATTGGGTTTAAGTAATCTGTCCCTACATAGCTGCTTTCCAGTAGCTGCTTTCCAAAAGCAAAAGTAAGAAACATGACATAGCTAATAAAATGCCTTGAACTTTGTAGATAATCCACAAAAACTTCTAAGTTTTATTCTTGTTAAGAACATTTAACTATTTCCAATAATGATAAAATGAATTGGAATAATGGTTTTTTTTCTTTTTTTTTTCTTTTTTTGAGATCCTGACCTATGTTCAGATTGTATGATCTTGTCTTACTTATACTATCTTTAATTTTTATACTGTATCTCTAAGTTAGAATTATTTGTGATTTATAGACTGAGGTTCACAGATGTTATATGATTTACAAAACCCAATGACTAATATATGACTGAGTTGCAACTTATACTCTGGACTGTTCCATTTTAACAGACACTATCTATTGAATACAAGTAAGTTGTAGATTTTCCTAGAATGTGTGAAGAAGGGGTTACTTTAGGAAAGAAAGCTGAGAGAGCTCTTAGGAATTGTGGGTACATTTTTGAAGAAAATTATCTATTGTGAAAAATAGTTATCTTGGATCTCTTGTTTCCCTGAAATTTGGAAGAATCACTAATAGCATAAGAATTTCTCAAAATGCTCATAAAATAAAAAAATGAGAAAATAATTCATTCTAAAATATTTACTGTTTATTATTTACTGTTTATTATTTGCAATTAACAAACTAGATACAAGTCCTTGGCCTAAAGTTGGTTAGATTCTATTGTAGTGAACAGTTAATAAATAAACAAAAAGAGAATATGAGAATCATCAGCATTGAATTGACATTTATAGTTAAACCGGAGTGATGACACAAAAGGCCATGAAAAGAATGTGATTCATAAAATGCCTGGAAAGTTAATGTGTTGAAAACAGTAGTGCTGTACTCATTCTTGCTTTGCAGACCTACATACTAACCTGGAAGGTTTTTTTTTAATTTTTATTTTTCAATCCCAGTTTACATTCAATATTATTTTGGATTAGTTTCAGGTGTAAAGGCAGCATAGTGGTCAGACAATAATATCCTTTACAATGTTCTTCTGCTATTTCCAGTACCCACCTGGCACCATACATAGTTATTACAATATTATTGACTGTGTTCTCTTTGCTGTGCTTTACATCCCCAGGACTATTTTGTAACTAGCAATTTGGACTTCTTAATCCCTTACCTCTTTCATCATTCCACCCAAACCCTCTCCTTTCTGTCAGCCATCAGTCTGCCCTCTGTATCTATGAGTCTGCTTCTATTTTGTAGGTTTATTTATATTTTTTAGATCCTACATGTAAGTAAAAGCATATGATATTTTAAAATATTTCTAAATGTTATTTCTCAGTATTAAGTTATCCATTGTTTCTTCTCACTAGTATCAAGAAAGCACATACTAAGGCACCTTCTTCTTGCTTAATACATATCACTGCACAAGCCATGAGAATTATTTTTATTCAACTTAGCTAATATTATGTGAGAAATGTTGGTAGCAAGTTTCTTTCATAATTATGTGTTGCTCTCATTAATGTTAAAGGCAGTTTACATTATTGCTTACAAAATTTATTATCAAAATTTAGTAACTTTAAAAAATCTACTACATTATATCCAAACATATATTGAAAAACCTTGTGTAAAACATCAATTTTTATTCCATTGAAGCTTTTAAAAAGAAATGATTAAATATTAATAGTATGGTCTGCACTGTGTTTCTATCCAAATACATATGTTGAAGCCCTATCCACAAAGTAACAGTTTTTGGAGATAAGGCTTTTAAGGATGGAAATGATCCCACAAAGGTGGGACCAATAGGATTAAAGAGGATACCATCTCTCTCTCTCTATCTCTTACACCCCACAGATGAAAAGCCATATGAAAACACCACGAATGTGAGAAGAAAGGTCTCATCTGAAACCAACATGATGGTACTTTGATCTTGGACGTACAGCCTGCAGAACCATGAGAAGATAAATTTCTGTTGTTTGAGTCATGCAGTTTATGACATTTTGTTATGGCAATCTAAACTAACTAATGTAATCAATATTTAATTCTTCCTCCCAGTTGCTGATTAGTTTCTCTCTGATATAAGCAAATTAGAGAGTTAAAAATTAGAAGAACATCATTGTCAAACAACATGGTCAGGGGACCCTGAACAGCAAATGTACACGTTGCTCTGGTTTCTTTCCCTACAAAATATTTCCCATAAAGGAACATTGAAATGTGTCTTTGTAGCAAAGGGTATTGAGATTATAAAGTATAATGAAGTCCACTCAATGGCTTCAAATTATTTTTTTAAATGTGTTTTTGCTATCTTGCACCACAGTTCTGGTATTTGTTTGCAGAGAAAAATATGGATAGTGTTTCAGGAGGAAAACCTGATTCTTGCCAAAAGTAAGGCCTCCCGTTGCATCAGAGCCTAACAGCAACATCTTGGAATAAAGTTCTTAATCTCTACTAGGAATTATTTTAGTCTCATCTACATGAAAGATAAATTGTCCCTGCAGGGATTGCCTCCATACTGATTGTCAGTATGGTGAAAGACTTTATAAAACAGAGGAGACAAACAATATATTTGTCTAAGGTCTTTCTCCACACTCCTTGCCCCTGCACCATACTTGCTTGCATAAAAGGATCACAGTACATCAGTCATGATTATTTAAATAATACAAGACACTGTATGAGGCACTAAGATAAAGACAAAAAAAAACCACATACACAAACATATAAGGCCTAGCCAGTTTTGATCAATGAATAGAGCAGTTGGCCTGTGGACTGAAGGTTTGGGTTGCAGGTTCAATTTAGATCAAGGGCACATACTCAATCCTTGGCCTAGTAAGGACACATGTAGGAAGCAACCAATTGATGTGTCTCTCTGGTATTGATGTTTCTCTCTCTGTGTCTCTCCCCTTCCCTTCCACTATCTCTAAAAAATCAATGGGAAAAAATATACTTGGGTGAGGATTAACAAATGAACAAAAAGAACTCCATGAACTCATTGCAGAATTACAGAGCAAATATTATACCAATATTAAGACTATAAACAGGCACCAGATATCCTGTGGTTCAGACACTATGAGGGACAAGTATACTGAGTAACTAAGTCCAAAATGACTCATTCAAGTTTATCTGCTCTCCTTGACTAGGTTCACGACCACAAGTGAGCCTCAGAGTCCTAGTCAGACTCTACTAATGGGGGAAAAACATGTACACCTTTAAATGCTCTCCAATTTTTATATCCTCCAGAACATGCCAAACCTGCTGGACCTCTCTCAATTTGTCACCTGGGTCCACCTTCCACTCTATCTTCTCCATCCTGACATCTTTCCCCAGCCCTCACGGCTGCCCTCATCCTTATCTTGGGAACTAGTACAGGCTTCTACCTTGAGTTCCCTCACTTCAGTTTCTTCATCAGCTATTATTATCTGCCGGGGCATTTTATCACTTTAAACACAGAAGCCAATCAGAGCTGGTTAGTCGATGATAAAGTAACGCCATGCACCACAGGCCCATGAGCAGTGGTGCTGCTGGGTTTCAGCAAGTGCTGTCAGCAGGGACTACTAGTAAGAGTGGATCTGGGCCAAAACCTGTTTGGCTCAATGGATAGAGCATCGGCCTGCGGACTGGAAGGTCCCAGGTTCGATTCCGGTCAAGGGCATGTTCATTGGTTGCAGGCACATCCCTGATAGGGGGATGTACAGGAGGCAGCTGGTTGATGTTTCTCTCTCATAGTCGTTTCTAGCTCTCTATCCCTCTCCCTTCCTCTCTGTGAAAAAATCAATAAAATATATATTTTAAAAAAAAGAGAGAGTGGATCTGGGTTCCTTTTTGCCTCTCACCTATCTTTCTACATGCTTCATTGCATGCTGATCAAAAAAGCTAAAATTGGTCGAAAGTGATCATTTTTTTCCTTAACTTTAAAAAGTTAAGGAAAAAGACTCATGTGAGCAATTTTAATATCTTAATACAGGGGTTTTATTAAAAACTTACATGTGAAAGATAAACTGAATTAGAAGGGGTACCTGTCTAGATTTCTTAGGAGTAATGTCCTTTCTGAAAAGCTGCATTGTAGAAAACATGTCAGAGTAATTTGAAGGTGGGATTAGAAGAGGCTGGGAGTAAACAAAAAGCAATTCTGACACTAACAAGAGTGAGTTCAGACCAAAGACTTCCCGCCCCTTCAGATACCAATTGCCAAGTAGTGGGTCCCCAGATTACCCACAACTTCCTTCCTATTTGGCTACAATTTGTAGGTTTCTGCAAGATCCTCCTCAGTTTCAATAATTTTCTAGAGCATCTCACAGAACCCTCCCACCCCAAAATAGTTTATTTATTATTTCTAATTTATTATAAAGTATATATTTTTCTTAGATTTCCCAAATATGATTTTTATTATGTAGATTGCTTAGGATTTATTGTGTTTGTTTAACCATATTTCATAACTTCTTTTAAAAAAATCTTTATTGGTGAAAGTATTACATATGCTCCCCTTTCCCCCCATTGACCTCCTCCAGCCTGCCTCTACCCCCGCCCCCAGGTCTTCATCACTTTATTGTCTGTGTCCATTGGTTATGCATATATGTATACAAGATCTTTGGTGATTAACTCCCATGAACCCACCCTCCCGCATCTTCCCTCCGAGATTCCACACTCTGTTCCATGCTCCCATGTCTCTGGATCCACCCTTATGTTCATAGCAGCAAACTTATGATGGCTAAGATCTGGAACAGCCCAAATGCCCAGCAGTAAGTGAAAAAATAAAAAAGGCTGTGATTTATTTATATCATGGAATACTATGCAGCAGCAAAAAAAGAAGAAGAAGCTCTTACCCTTTGACATGGCATGGAGGGAACTGGAGAATATCATGCTAAGTGAAATAAATCAGTAAGAGAAAAACAAGTATCACATGATCCATGGCTGTGCTTATATGTGGAATCTAAGTAACAAAATAAACTGATGAACACAGTGGAACCAGAGACATATAAAGGGTATTTTAAAGGGTGCAAATAAACAGAAGAAGTACATGTTGCCAAGTCTGGAAGGGTCCCTGGCACAGAAGGTTATGTCCCATGGAGTTGGAGTGTGCCACACTCATGGCAGGTGGATGTGTTCACCATCTTGGAAGCTCTGAAAACCCTCTACTTTTGGGAGTTTGGAGGCTTCATCACAAAGGCATGATTAGTTATTAAGTCACTTTTCAGTTCCTCTCCCTTATTAAGAAAATGGGTGTTGAGACTAAATGTATCAACCAAGCTTGATTTTTCTGTTGCCCAGCCAACATCCAGGAGACTATCAAGAATAAACTCATTAGAACAGAAGATGCTCCTATCATGAGAAAATTCAAAAGGTTTTGGGAGCTCTTGGTAAGAAATTAGAGTCAAAGACCAAATATCAGAACAAAAGATATTCTTAGCACCCCAGTCACTCAGGAGATTATAAGGGTTTGGGGGAGTTCAATGTCAGAAAATGGAGTCAAAGAGCAAATAGCATGAACTGAGGGCAGATTTATACATGTGTATATATATATATTTCATAATATTAAAAACATTATTTCCAATATATGTGTACAAAACACATATATATCAGAAATATATACACACTTTAACACATGATAGCTCAATTTTATAAATGTAATGTAATAAACACTGCCTTTATAATTATTTGAAGGGTGTGTATACATTTTGGGGCAGCCTGTATATATCTTATTTCAAACATTGTGTGTGTGTGTGTGTGTGTGTGTGTATACACACACACACACACACACACACACACACATATATATTTCTAGTATGCAAATATGTATCTTGTTATTTCACAAAGAGTTTGTGAGATCTGTTGATATAGATCTTTCTACTTTCTGCTTCAAGATTGTTCTATTATACTCTTTGTATTTCTAAAACTCAAAGTTCAGATTGTAAATTTCTATAAAATATCCTGCTGAAATGATTATTAAAATTACATTTAAGTTATAGTTTTACTTAGAGAAAATTAATACTCTTACAATATTGAGGTTTGAATCCATGAATATGGTACATTACTTATTGATATTCTTTAATTCCCCTGAACAATATTTTAAGGCTTTTCTTTTTGGGGTATTTTAGAACTTGTATTAAATTTACTAGTATTGAATATTTTCTTGGTAACTTATTAGTTTCATTTTTAAGTATTTGTTATTGTTATATTGAAAGTATTTGATTTTTTATATTGACCTGTATTTAGCAAACTCACTAA
The DNA here is from genome assembly GCF_014108245.1 of Pipistrellus kuhlii. Lineage (NCBI taxonomy): Eukaryota > Metazoa > Chordata > Mammalia > Chiroptera > Vespertilionidae > Pipistrellus > Pipistrellus kuhlii. The sequence continues at coordinate 3,474,780 of NW_023425404.1, forward strand.
ATTCAGTAATTAATTCTAAAAGTTTATAGACTCTTTTGGTTATCTATCTGCAAATCATGTCATTTATAAGTATTTATTTCTTTTCTTGGACAAACAAAACATGGAATAGAATTGCAGATGACAAGCATTCACTTACTTTATCCAATTTGTAAGGAATATATATCACTAATTCACCATTGTGTATAATGTGTGCCATATATTTTTTTTGAGCTATTGTTTTTCATATTGTGGAAAATCTTTTTCATTTCTATTTTTCTAAGTATTTTTTACAAATAACAACTAGATATGAAATATTGTTAATATGTCAATTCTTATCTTTTGCATGTTTATTACAATTATCTAATTATGTTGCCACATTTCCTATGAATGTGGTGAATTTTATTAATTACCACAATGCATTACTTTTAACATATTGCTACATTTTTGTAATTAAGCTCTTGAGAAAGGCCAATAATATAACTTTTTTTCTGAAATATACTTATCAAATATTTAGAATTAAAATTATGTTAGCCTTATACAAACATTTAAAAATAGCACTCCTTTTATTTTCTATATTTGGGATATGGTTGGATAAGACTGAAAAAATTCCTGGGAAAAGCCATTTGTTCCTGAGATTTTTATTGTGAAATATCTCAAATGATGGATTGAATTTTTCAATAAGTACTAAAGAAATAATACTTATATTTGTTTTTCCTCTCAGTCTTGAATTACCCAAACTATAAAATTTTTATCATAAAGTTTTCCATGCTATACTATCATTTGATATTGGGTTTATTTTTATGTAACATTTTAAAAATATTTTCCTAGGGTTTATCCATTTTATTGGTATTTTCAAAAAATAAACTTTTATTTTTGTTTATATTATCAATTGTATATTTGTAATTAATGTATTTATTTACTTTTGATATATATTTTCTTGTATATTTTTAAATATATTTTACTTTTCTCCAATATTGTCATAAACAATCCATTGCTTTTCAGTCTTTCTTTCTTCCTAATAAGTAAATTTATGTCTATAAATTTATCTTAAAACAGTGTTATAGCTCTATTCCACATTTCTGGACATTTTATAGCTTCATTAACTTTCCATTTAAAATATTTTCTAGTTTTCATTTTGAATTCAATTTTGACCCTGGAATAGTTGGAAGAATCTTGCTTCATACTTTGAACTTTGGCATTCCCTAGTTATCCTTATTTTAAATAAATTTTAATAAAATAAATTCTAATTTAATCCCTTTGTGGTTAGAGAACATACTCAATAATCTCATTCTTTTCAAATTTGTGGAGTCTGTATGGTTCCATCCCTGTTCTACGAAGAACAATTCATTTATTTTTACCTCGGGACTGAGAAACTGCCTTTGTGTATTAGAGGGGAGGAGAAAGGGTAATAGAAGGGTGAAATCCTAACTGGCCCACTTCTTCCTGATAGAGTCCTTTAATTAATTACACTCATAATTGCCCTGTGTCCCACGCCTGTCCTTTGTGCAACTAGCTCATATTTCAGTGTCTCCAGGGCTTCTACAGTAAAGATTGTCCTTCCCTCTGGTGCTTTGGTTTGTGAATTTCTCTGTTAATATCAAACCATCTGCTTAAAATGTTCCAGATTTCCTCAAATAGTTTGGTCCACTGGTTTCTTGCTTTCCTATAGTTATTTCTTTTATAACTTCTTATAAAGAAGGTTTAGTAAGAAGAGGAAGTAAAACTGAATTCTCAGTCTGCCATGTGGATGAAGCTTGTGGATCATTTTTAGTAATATTTTCTATGATCCCTGTTTAATATCACTTTGAAAACAGTTGTATAAACCATCATTTACTAAAATATTAAAATTGGGCATATTGGTAAGAAAAGAAAAACGCTTATAATTGGAAACAAAAGGTTGATCTCTATCCTTTATTAAAACTACCGTAATCATTTATTTGGTCAATTCAGTTACCCTGTAGTCAAATAGGGGGGAAATTAATTTTTCTGTAGAACTGAATTGCCCAGTCACTTGTCAGTACCAAGGTGACTTTCAGTATCACACTTCCAGCCCAAGAGAACTAGGTCACCTAGCAGGCCATTTAAGAGTTTTTTTCAAAGTGGTGGTTTATGGTCAACAAATTGGGGTAGTAAGTAGAAAGTGAGTGATCCACCAGAGGCAGCACACTTAGGTATGATTCCTTTGGTTCCAAGAGCTTCCTCAGTTTTCATTTCATCTGCTGATTAGCTCTGGTCCTTTAGAGTGAAAGAAGTCAAGTTGGCAAAGGTGGCATTCTTCCTCTGAATAGTTTCACAATTGTTGTGGCACTTTTGCTTCTCAAGTTTGCAAAGAGAAGGGACATTTCTCAGGGAGAGAGGTGGGCAGTTCAGGGCATTTAGCCTGCAAAAAGATTACAGTACATAATCCCTACATTGGAGTGCAAAGATTTAGGGCAGAAAGCAGAAAAGTGTACTCTATTGCTCTAAGATTCCCTTTGAAATATTTGTTTCTGTTATAACTGGTTCCATTTCTACTCGAGACAGTCCAACTGGCATGAACAAAACATAAATCTGCCTGCATGTTAGATCCTTCTCTTAAATCTCCCATGTAAGCATTTCAGTCTCTTAAAATTAAGAATTTGTTTTTGTTTAATATACAATCCAACCAATGTTTATATCCTGTAAGGAAAAGTATAGAATATATCTCTTATATTGCAGCTTTGCATGAATTATTGTTACAATCCTTTGTGCATAGTTAAATATTTAAAATATGTGAATTTTTACAATGGTGATTTGGGGCTAAGTAGAGATATGTCAGGAGTAGCTATTCCTAAATATCTCAGTTGTAGAGGCTTGGAAATATAAGGTGCAGCATCTCTTGAACCCAAATACAAGGGGCAGCAACTCTTCTCTCCTAAACCACCAGGTGCTTAGAGGTGAAAATTGGTCTTATAATTTCTCAAGAATCCTATTGAATAAAAGAGTAATATGCAAATTGACCATCACCTCAATACACAAAATGGCTGCCCCATGTGGTCAAAGATGGCTGCCCCCATGTGGACACAAGATGGTCACCACAAGATAGCCAGCAGGGGAGGGCAGTTGGGAGGAACCAAGCCTGCGAGGGAAGGCAGTTGAGGTGATCAACCCTTCAAGTGAGGGAGTTGCGGGGGGGACCAGGCAAGCAGAAGAGGGAAGTTGGGGGCGACTGGGCCTGCAGGGAAGGACAGTTGGGGGAGACTCAGGCCTGCAGAGGAGGCAGTTAGGGGCAAACAAGCTGGAAGGGGAGCAGTTAGGCATCAATCAGGCTGGCAGGGAAGTGGTTAGGAGGTGATCAGGCTGGCAGGCAGAAGTGGTTAGGGGCAATCAGGAAGGCAGGCAGGCGAGCAGCTGGGAGCCAACAGTCCTGGATTGTGAGGGGGATGTCTGACTGCCCATTTAGGCTTGATCCTACTGGGATGAGCCTAAATGGGCAGTCGGCCAATTCTCCATGGGTCCCAAATTGGAGAGGATGCAGGCTGGACTGAGGACACACCCCCATGCATGAATTTCATGCCCCAGGCCTCTAGTAAACTATAAAGGAGCATTATTTAGAGCAGGTGGCTCACAGAGCACATTCTCATGGCATTGGCCTGTTGTTGGCTAGAAGACAGGTTGATGAGGGCTGATGGTAATGTTGGCACAACATTCTGACTGATGAGAGCCTGAGCTTTGAGCAACTTAGAAGAACGTTAACAAATATTTCAGCAAGAAAAAAAGGCTTTTGTTTGCATTAGATTTACTTTCTCTATGCCAGTTTTGTTTTGTTTTAACAGAATACTTTCTCTGATACCATGTACCTGCTAGAGAAATCCTGATACTCATGTGTCCCTTCCTCCTCCCACATTTTTCACACTGTTTCTTTCCAGCTCACAGCCTTTTGTTTCCTGCCACAAACATGTGCCATTCTCTTTCCTATAATAATAACACTTAAAAACCAATCAATAACCTGGATAATAATCCATTAAAACCAAATAATGAACAATAGAAAAATTTTGTAAAAAGATTTTCCTTCACATAAAGGGCAATGAGGGATGAATAACTGTGCAGTTGATACTTACTGGAAAGGAAGAGAGATTTATTATGCTCCTGGGAAGATAGCTTATCATCTTAACCACCATTTCCAAATCTTACCCAAAAGGGGGCTAAATAAGCTACATATATACATAAATAAGTTAATACATATATTTCAGAGAGGAAGGGGAGATAGAGAGAGAGATAGAAACATCAATAATGAGAGAGAAACATTGATCAGTTGCCTCCTACACAGCCCACACTGGCGATTGAACCTACAACCTGGGCATATGCCCTGATTGAGGATGGAACTGTGACTTCCTGGTTCATAGGTTGATGCTAAACCACTGAGCCACACCAGCTGGGCTAAATAAGCTACTTTTAAGAGCCAATAAATTAAATGGGACACTTATATTTTTATAATAATCAAAAATCGGTTTCATATTCTTCTACTACTATCAATTAATGCATACTGGAAATTTTGTGAAGAAAATACCAGAGGCTTGCCTTTCAGTCTCTAAGTCTACTAGTATGTTCTTCTGTGGCTTAAAACATTATCAATATGTGAATTTTAGTTCTTTTGAGTTTTTTATAATGTCATAGAATCTATATTTAATAATGTTTTTCAGAAAGATTTTTAAAAGTTTGAGGGCTTTAGTAGCAAAAACTACTTTTTAACATTTAGACTAGCCAGAAATTGTCCTAAACACACACACACACACACATTTTTATCTGTTTAAAAATTCATAAACACATAATTTTATTGAATTCACCATATTTTTAAAAAATTGAAAATGTATATTTTTATATTTATACCAGAGATACAATATGTGCATTAAAAAAAAAAAAACCTTCAAAAACAAACTGGATAAGCTATTTAGTCTGTCTTTAAAATGAGCCAGAAGGGAAAAATGTACGCTAATACAATTGGCTAATTGCTTTGCAACTTGGCTTTATTTTCTTGACACTAATGGAGAATTTCTAACACCTACACAGCTAATAAGCTGAGAAGTTATGAGCTTTATCTGAATACTGGTTTATAGTCAGAATGAAAAAAAGAAATGTTTACTTGCTGCTTAGAGAATAGAGAAGACTGACACAGAGGCCATATCTACATTCCAGTCTGCACAGTACCAGAGTGCGTATCCCAGGATCTTAAAGTTCAAAGGAAAACATGGCAGGCAAAAATATATTTTTAATCTCATGTGTTTTATTTTTTTTAATTTCTCATTAAAACCTTAATTTTTATTTTTATGTAAGGTAATAGATATATGTACACTTTTATTAGCTTCTACTTAAGTTACTTTGGCAACCCACTTATTTTATAGTATCTCATTTTTCCACCTATATCTTTAATTACTTTAGGGACCATGTTCATTTTGCTTTATTTGAATTTTTAAAATTTAATATATTGGGGTGACATTGGATAATAAATTCATATAGGTTTCAGGTGAAATTTCTATGATACATGATCCTTATGTAGCACTGTGTGCCCAGCACCCAAAGTCAAATCATCTTCCATCACCATATATTTGGACTTCTTTACCTTCAGTACCCCCTCAACCTCTTCCCTCTAGTAAGTACCATATTGTTGTTTGTGTCTATGAGTTTCAGTTTTATATCCCTCATATGAGTGAAATCATATGGTTCTTATCCTTTTCAAACTGGCTTATTTTGCTTAGCATACTCTTAAGGTCCATCCATACTCTCAAATATATCATCCTTTTTGTGGCTGAGTAACCAGGACACTTTGGTTGTCTCCCATGTTCTGGCCACCATGTATGATCCAATATTGAACATAAGGGTCCATATATCTTTACAAATAAATGTTTTCAAGTTTGGGGTAGACACCCAGAAGAGGGATTGCTGGTTCATTTGGTAACTCTATTCTCAATTTTTTGAGGAACTGTCATACTGTTTTTCATAGTGGTGGTACCAGTTTACATTGCTACTAGCAGTGAATGAGGGTTCCTTCTTCTACATCACCTGCCCAACACTTGTTATTACTTGTCTTATTGATAGTAGTCATTCTAAAAGGTGTGAAGTTGTATCTCATTGCACTTTTGATTTGCATTTCCCTAATAACTACTTAACTTGAACATCTTTTCACGTATCTTTTGGCCATTTTTATATCCTCTTGGGAAAAGTGTCTGTTCAGGTATTCTGCCAATTTTTTAATTGGACTATTTATTTGGTGTTGAGTTGTATGAGTTTATTTTAAAAATATGTTGTATATTAACTCTTAGTTGGCTCTGTTGTTTGCAAATATCATTTACAATTAGGTTGACTGACCTTTTATTGTCAGAAATCTTGTGTGTTTTAATGTCATGATGTGCTGTCAGGACATATAAAAGATCATCTAAATAACAACAAAAATAAATTATTAGCATCAACTCTGAAATGTTTATTATATCCCACTTCCTCTTCAAATTGCTTCATATGCAACACTCCTTGAGTCTTCACTGAAAACTGTAGGTATAATCATCCTCATCTGATCATAAACATTACAACCTGAGAAGTAAATATCTTATTTTTATAGCTTACAAGCGGCAGTTCCAATATGCACTAGCATATCTATCTAAATGCAAAGCCCTGTTTTCCATCCCTCACTTTACATCCACTTACTTTGCCATAAGGGAATATTTTCTGGAGTGGATACAGCTACAGTTGGGTTTGGAAACAAATGTGAAATGAAGCAGTCATGAAAGTGGAGTGTAGTCACTAATTTAATCAATCAAAATGTCATTTACATACAAGAGAGGAGAGTCTATTATATTTTTATAAAATCCAAAGCATTTTCGCTCATATGATTATAAATTCCATAGAGCAAAGTGCAGATAGGAGGCTGAAGAGTAGGCTGAGGCCAAATCATTACAGGTTCAAATGCCCTAGTAAGAATCTGGGGCTTCTTTAGGTCATAGAAAATAATTGAAGCTTAAGCTGGAAATGACATGGTTGGATTTGCACATTTGATAGGAGTCCCATCAGAGCAGGTGAGAGGATATCTGGTAGAGCCATTAATAAGGTAGCTAATAAAAAATGGAGCATTTTTTGAAAAAAGAAAGGCTTTACATTATATAAGAAGGAGATTCCATCTGAGTGACACATGCATTGTACACAAGAGCTGAGGACAGATGGGTGGTAGAATAAACTTTGAGACTCCTCAGTGTAGAAAGTTGCAGTGGTATCAGGCCTAGGTCACAGCAGTGGCTGCCTTTTGTGGGACGGTACTGATTTGGGTTCCTGTCCTCTTAGGGATTGCCTCATTGCCTCAGACCAGGAAGTGGAGTCTGGGCACATTGGGGCTGCCTCATGCTCAGAAAGGTGTAATTGGATTCATTTGTCTCAGTCTGCACATAGCTTTACAAAGCAGTTTTTCTAAGTTGTATATCTCTCTCACCTGCTTCAGAGTTTTGATATCTTGTTTGTCCTTCCTACTCAACAGTCACCTTCTTAAACTTCTCCTTTTGGTGATGGTATAAAGATTGAACAGGCAACCCCTTTTCAATCTTTAGACCATCACCAAAGCCTGTGTTCTCAGGAATGGCATCTCCATGGCTTCCTCAAGCAGATCAGAGCACAGATGCACTCTCATAACCCCCTATACTTTTCTTCCACAGCGCTAATCACAAGTTATAACTATCTAGTTCAAAAATTATTTGATTGATGCTTATCTCTTTTGTTATACTGTAGCTCTCTTAGGAAGGGAAATATGCCTAATATTCTTGCATGTGTCTCATAAGCCCAGCAATTTTTGAATATAGTTATGTGTTTTCAATATATATAATTACATCAGTGCCATCTCAGTTGGCATATTGAATATGAGAAGTGTATATTTAAGATCTGATCTCATTGATCTCTATCAAGATTGTATTAATAAAAACAGTTAAGAATTTACTTTGTGTTGTTGCAAACATCCTTGTATTTTCCTAGTTTGGTCATCCATTCAATCATTCATTCCACAAACATTAATTGAGCACAATGCCCTGTACTGGGACTGGGAATACAAGAATTAAAAAAGACTTGTTTTCCCTCTCAAGGGCTTATTTAGTTCTTCCCACATTCCAATTTCAGCTTTCTACAATTTTTTACAACAAGCTAAATCCTACCACTGGAAAATAAGTTGACTGTATTCCATTCCCTTGTGTTTTCTACTTAAAATTGGCTGCAAAATGAGACATGGCCCTTTTGTTATTTTCATTATAAAGCAAATTGCTATGATATTTGACAGGAATTAAATGCATGCACAGCATAGAGTCAGCTCTGCCTTATTATGAATTTGAATTTTTGAGAAAGAAATGGAATCTGTCAGAGTCAGAGTTTCACTGTTGTTTTAAAAAATGCTGTCATTGAAATCTTGAGTCACTACATGAAGACATGTAGGCTAAGTGTCTAGTGACAGTTTTTAGAATGAATTGTACCCTGTAACAAATGTCTCTGGTGTGTTATCATTTCAAGTGCTTGCAAGAAAGTGTCTTCTTCATGCTATTTCAAAGAAAACCAGAGTATTTTTATATGTTTGGCATTTCAATACCTTTCTTATTTCTTTAGTTCAACATATTAGAAAAAAGTGATAGTTTGTTGTTTGTATTGAAAATAAAATATGGCCGTTGAAAGTTGCTTTTGCAGTTTTCCCAATGTGTCATATCAATGCTAACCATTTCATAAGGGAAGGCTTTGAGAAACTTTGATTATACAAATAGTGTAGTCCTAGCTGGTTTGGCTCAATGGATAGAGCATTGGCTTATGGACTGAAGGGTCCCAGGTTCAATTCCAGTCAAGGACACATACCCAGGTTTGGGGCTTTATCCCCAGTAGGGGTCATGCAGGAGGCAGCTGATCAATGATTCTCTTTCATCATTGATGTTTCCATCTCTTTTTCCCTCCCTTTTCCTCTCAGAAACCAATTAAAATATATTAAAACAAAAACAAAACAGTATACTCTGAGCTGAAAGTAAAAATTTAGATAGAGGGTGGGAAAAATAGTTTCAATGTTTTACTCAACAGCATATGGTGCATATAATGTATTATATAAAAGTACAGGATTTGTTTAAAAATTATTATAACAGATTTTTTAAAATGGGAGAAACCAAGATGGCAGCATAGATAAATGCCTAACTGCAGCCTCATATAACAATAAAAAATAAAAAAATAAAAAATACAACTAAAATATAAAGTGGACATTATCCAGAACTACAGGAAAGTTGACTGACTGGAAATTCTACAACTAGAAGGAAAGAGAAGACCAGAATTGGAGACACAGTGCACACGTGGGGAGAGGACAGAGCTGGAGAGGAGAAGGAGGCTGAGTGCCTGGTTGGTGTTCCCTAGTGGGAAGGAGATAAAAGCTCTAGACTGTGCTGAACCCCAGTTCTGGGCAAGACCCTGGGGTCCCAGGCTCATACAGAGGGATTCTAGGCTTTAAGGCAGAAACTTAGGGAGTGGTGAAAGGCAGAGCCCCAGAGTAGCACACATTGCATGCAGAGGACTAACTGTTGACTGTGCCACTGGATTGCCATAGCAGGAAGGAGACAAAAGCTCCGGACTGCACTGAACCTCGCTTCCAACTGCACTGAACCCCAGTTCCAGGCTCATTAGGGGAGAGACTAGACTGTCTGGTAGTGGATGAAACTCGAGGGTGCCTTTCTCTCAGAGGTGCTTACAGCGAGTAACAAAGCACTGAGTACCAAAGGAGACTCAGGAAACTCAGAGGGTGGGGCTGACAGGAAGCCAAGGATGTAGGCTCCACCCTGAAACTCCGCCCCATCCAAGCTGAGCACAGAGGCGTTTGTGTATAGAGACAGTTGATCTTCACAGCCAATTGGCCTGGAGGTCAGTTCTTCCCAGTGATACCAACAACAATTAAGGCTTAACTACAAAAGTCTGTACACACAGTCCACAAAGGGGTGCACCAAGAGTGTCCACCTCAGATAACTGGAAGGCTGACCTACTGAATCATATAGGAGACCTAACACACAAAGCCACCCTCCCAACTCAGGGAAGCAGTGAAAATGCCCAGACAAGGAAACAGATCACACATGAAAGAAATGGAGGACAAAAAGTGACTGGATATAGAGTTCAAAACCACACTTATAAGGTTTTTCAAGAATTTCCTAGAAAAGGCCTATAAAATAAAGGAGACCTATGAGGATATGAAAAGGGATCAACTAGAAATAAAGAATACATAGTCTGAAATAAAAAAAAATATATATTATACAGAGTCCTAAAAACAGAATGGAAGATCGCAAGAATCAAGTCAAAGATTTGGAACACAAAGAGCCAGAGGACACTCCTCCACAGAAGTAAGAAGACAAGAGAATCCAGAAAGTTGAAGATAGTGTAAGAAACCTCTGGGACAACTTCAAGTGAACCAACATAAGAAATATGGAGGTCCCAGAAGATGAGAGAGAGCAAGATACTGAAAACATATTGAAAGAAATAGTGAAAGAAAACTTCCCCCACCTACTGAAAGAAATAGACTTACAAGTCCAGGAAGTGCAAAGAACCCCAAACAAAAGGAACCCAAAAAGGACTATACACCAAGACATGTCATTATTAAAATTCCAAGAGCAAAAGACAAAGAGAGAATATTAAAAGCAGCAAGAAAAAAGCAGGTAATTACCTACAAAGGAGCACCCATAAGATTGTCAGCTCATTTCTCAACAGAAACCATGCAGGCCAGACGGGAATGGCAAGAAATATTCAAGGTGATGAATGACGAGAACCTACAGCCAAAAATACTCTACCCAGCAAAGCTATCACTCAGAATCGAAGGCCAGATAAAGAGTTTCACCAATAAAAAAAAAAAATAAATAAAAATAAAAAAAGCTAAAGGAGTTCATCACCACCAAACCAGAATTATATGAATTGCTGAAGGGGGTTTTTTAGGAAGAGGAAGAAGATAAAGATGAAAATTATGAATAACAAATCTATAACTATCAACAAGTGAATCTAAAAACCAAGGGAATTAAAAAACCTGATGAACAATATTAACTGTTGAATATAATAGAATCAGAGGTATGGAAGGGGAGTGGACTGATAATTCTCAGGGAAAAGGGGTATGGGAAGAGACTGAACATAAACTGTGCACCTGTGGGTGAAGACAATGGGGAGTGGGGAAAGGGCAAAGGGTGGGGTGGGAACCTGGTGGAGGGGAAAAATGAGGAACTTTTGTAATAATATGAACAATAAAGATTTATTTAAAAAAATAATATAAGTAAAAAATAAATAATTTTTAAAATGTTAAAAAAAGTTATTATAACATGGGACAGCTGCATTTATGATTGCTCACATGGAGTATGTGTCTATACTCGTTTCTTTATGATTGGTCTTTATGATTGGCCTCTAAAATAAAGGGCTTAAATAAGTTTTGCTACTCTTCAACAGTTACAAGACATTACTCTTACTATACTGTGCCTTTAGTCTATACAAAGATGAATCAACAGGGTGGAGTTCTTAGCCTTCATAATGGAATGGCAGGAAGATCTGCTCATAGGAATTACTTTTGCTCCCATTTTGTTGCAGTATTATTACATCATCTGGTATTCATGTTAGATCCAGTTGCCTTAGTCCTAGAAATGACTAAAAGATTTTAGCTCTCTAATATCATGGTTTAGCCACTGGTTATTTTCTGACCCCTGGGTTTAGACTTTAGTACCATATTTTCTGGCGTATAAGACGACTTTTGAAACAAAAAAAAGTCAACCAAAAATCGGGGGTCATCTTGTACGCTGAGTATATCCCAAAAAACGTCTTGATATGCCACTACACGAATTTTCCAACTTGATCCCGAAAATCGTCTGGATATGCCGCTAAACGAATTTTCCAACTCGATCCTGCACCAATCACTGAAGGCTGCTCAGACCACCTCTCTAACTCAGCCAATCCAAGCAGGCTTTTTATGCATGCAAATTATACATGTTCTGTACCCGAAGCTACACTGTGTTCTAGTAAAAAGCCTGCTCAGATTGGCCAGAGTCAGAGAGGCGATCTATTATAATCTTTGAACCTTTGCTTGTTTTGATTGGCTCCCCGTGGTACATACAGTTGCAGCACAGGAACGTTCTGTGTAGCCAAAGCTGCTGTATCAGGACACATACAGTGAGTTAAAAGGTACCATAATAGAACATTCTGTGTGTAGCTGAAGCTACAGTACTGTATAACCCTAGCCTAAAAGATTAGTGGGTGTATAACAAATGGCTGGTAGAAAAGAACCCATCCTGGCTCCAGCAAGAAGAAGGAAATTTGAAGCCAGTTTCAAACTGAAAGTTGTAAACTTTGCCAAGGAACACAATAACTGTGCTGCGTCAAGACAATATGGAGTAACACAAAAGATGGTCCAAGACTGGAAAGCAAATGAAGATGCATTAAAGAGTATGCCAAGGAGTAAGTGTGCATTAAGAAGTGGCACCCTTTATTGGCTAGAACTCAAAAAGCATGTAGCAGACATGGTTCTTGAGCATCATCAAAATGGTTATGCAGTGACATGAAACAAAATACTTATGTTTGCACTTCAGTGGGCCAAATCTAACCCAGATAACAGCAAAGGATTTAAGGCCTGTATCCTGGAGTACTAGGTTCTTGGAAAGGCACAATCTGGTACTGAGGCAAAAGACCAAAATTGCACAAAAATTACCTGCAGATCTTGATAGCAAAGTAAGTCTTTTCCATCAATATGTAATACAACAGCGCAAGAAACATGGCTATGCATTAAGTCAGATCAGAAATATAGATGAAACTCCTATGAATTTCCATATGGTTGGAAATAAAACTGTTAATCCAAAAGGTGCAAAAACAGTGTTAATTAAAACAACAGGACATGAGATGTCCAGTTTTACAGTGGTACTAGCATGTGCCAAACTAAGATCAATGATTATTTTTAAAAGAAAAACAATGCCGAAAATCAAGTTCCCTGTTGGAGTTTTTGTACATGTTAATGAAAAAGGATGGATGGATGAAGAAGGGGTAAAGCTATGGCTTGATAATGTATGGAGTAGGCGACCAGGTGGACTTCGTCAAGAACGAAGCCTACTGGTGTGGGATATGTTCAGGGCTCATTTAACTACCAGCACAAAGAACAGGCTGGCAAAAATAAAAACAGATGCGGCAGTTATTCCTGGAGGATTGACATCATTGGTACAGCCACTGGATGTGTGCCTAAACAAGCCATTTAAAGATCGCATTAGAGAACAGTGGAATGAGTGGATGGTTAGTGGCGAAAAGTTATTCACAAAAGGAGGAAACATGCGTGCGCCACAATTGGATGTTTTGTGTAACTTTGTCATAAAGGCCTGGAATGATATTACTGAAGAAACAATAATCAGGTCTTTCAAGAATTGTGCCATATCAAATTCTTCGGACGGTATGGAGGATGACTTCTTGTAGCAAGATGAAGGGGAAGCCGAAGCTGAAACCACACCATCTGATTCGGAATTTGATCCATATGATGACTGTCTTATAAAAGTACCACAAGAGGTCAATGATGAACTTATGATGTCAGAAGAAGAACATGATGAGGATTTTGAAGGATTTTAAGCTCACAATGCTCCTCTGCCTAGAAAAACCTCTTATCATCCAAGTCAGTCACAAACAAGCGTTTTCTGCAAGTTCTTCATGTAATTTTCTTTCCAGATGATGCCATCATTGTTCATGTTCTCTTTTGGATTTCTTGTTTCTCAGTCAAGTTCATGGCATTGCCATTTGTGAAGAGACCTTCCATTTATCGTATCAATGAACAGTATATTACGGTATGCTCAAAAACTGTCATTCATTAAAAATTTAATCAAAAAAAGAACTGGTGTTGCCTCGGAAGTGGGGGGTAGTCTTAAACAGCAAATATAGGCCTAAACCTATGTTTTAACTGTAAAATTAGGGGGTCGTCTTATACGCTGGAAAATATGGTATATGCTAGTGTTCTGTACCTATCTTGGCACTCAATATTATAGCAACCTCACTTAAAGCAGCCAAAGTTAAATTCTTATTATCAATAAGTCAGGCATAAAAACGTACTTAGATGGTTCAATAATAAATTTTTAAACAAAATTAAATTCTCCGAGTGCTTAATGTGATCATTTCCAAACATCTAAATATTTGAAATATAACCACTTGGTTGACTTTGTTGTATCTGTTTATTTATATTTCTATTCTTAAGGAAAGACAACTGAAGTTTCTGGGAGGGAAGAAGAACATACCTAAAGTAGAAATATCAATAGTTAAAAGAAAATACTAGAAATACTGTAACAGAAAAGATAAATGCCTTTGATAGCTCATAAGTAGACGTCATATGATTAAGAGGGGAAAAATGAGAAAGTGGAATGGAAAAAATAATAATAATCAAGAGTTGTAGTACAATTTCAAAAGGCACAACTTATATATTATCAACCAACAAATAAAAAGAATGTAGTAAAGGAAAGTTTTAAAGCAATAAAAGCTGAGATCTGTCAACATTAATGACAGATACCAAAATACAGATATATAAGTAATTCATAAAATGATAAGCAGAAGGGGCAGATGATTTTTTTGGGTATATGTATATATAAAAATTAGTATGCATTCATACATTTCTTTAGTCTGTCAACTGAGAGGGCCTAGAAGCAATGAACTCCTAGGAACAATAATCAACTTAGGGCTAAGGTTCTTTTCTAATACTATTTGTGCATAACAAGAATCTGTGCTCTTAAAGAAATGGTTTATTCTAGGACCAGGGCATGGAATAAATGAAATTAACATGGAACATATTAAAATACCAAATGTTAAAGAAGTACTCATATGAGAATGCAATAACATGGATATGTAAAAGGGGAAATTGAAGGAGCATAGTAGCCAAATTTTTAATGATTTGAGAAACAAAATAAACAAAGCCTTACTGGGTTATACCCACAAGTATTAAGTAAATACTCAGGAGTGTATATTGAGATAAATAAAAATTTTAAGTGTAGAGAGAATAATTGTCCTTGCAGAAGAATTCCAGATACTTTATGTAGATATTCTTCCCTTACAGAGTAGGGAAGAACTCTCCCCTTAAGTGTGGCCTAGCATAATGACTTCTTTCTAAAAAGTATTTCATGGAAAGTAGGGTAGAAGTGAATGTAGGGACACTAATTAAACAGTGCAAAAAACCTGACAAATACTACTTAATCCAGATTATCAGAGTTAGGTAGTGATTATGTGATATGATAAGACTATGATCTTCTACAAAATTATAAATCCAGTCTACTCATGTGAAAAAATATAGACATATCTCAATTTATTCTTTTCAACAAACAGTGCTGGGGCAACTAAATTTCCATAAGCAAAGAATGAAATTATACCTCAACCTCACATCATATTTAAAAATTAACTGAATGAATCAGTGACCGAAATATAAATGCTAATAATATAAAAATCTTTGAAGACAACTTAGGTATAATCTTTGTAATCTTGGATTAGGCAATTGTGTGTGTGTGTGTGTGTGTGTGTGTGTGTGTGTGTTGTGTGTTTATGATAGGTTTAGCACAAGCAACTAAAGGGAAAAATAAAACATAAAATGGACATAAAAATTCATAATTTTTTAAAAATTTTGCTTTAAAAACTATTATGAGAGAAAATGGAAGACATCTGTAATATTATCAACAATAAAATAAAATTAAAATAAATGAATAAACAAATAAATAAATAAAAGACTCTATCAAGAAAGTAAAAAGATAACCTATGTAAGAAAATATCTATATACTGTATATCTGACTTTTATCTAGCATCCAGAATATATTAGAAATTCTTACTATTCAACAACAAAAAGATGAGTAATCCAATTTAAAAATGGGCAAAGAGTTTGAATAGACATTTCTCCAAAGGAGATATACAAATGGCCAACTGGGACATAAAAAGATGCTCAGGATCATTAACCATCTGGAAAAGGTAAACCAAAACCACAATAAGATACCACATCACACCCACTAGGATGACAAAGTTTAAATGGACAGATAATACTAAGCGTTGACAAGGATGTGGAGAAATTGGAACCTTCAGACATTGCTGGTGGGAATATAAAATGGAGCAGCCACCATAGGAAACAATTTGGCAATGTCTCAAAAAATTAAGAGTAGAGTTTACATATGATCCAGGAATTCTACTCCAAGGCACATAGAGAAGAGATTGAAAACATATGCTTATACAAAAACTTATGCTCTAATGTTTATAGCAGCATTATATGTGAAAGCTCAAAAGCAAAAACAACACAAATGTCCACCATCCAATTAATTAAAAAAATAAAATATGGTACTGTATATCCATACAATTGAATATTATTAATCCATAAAAGAAATGAAGTACCGATATTAAGTACTACACTATAATATAGATAGATTTTGAGACCACTACACTAAATAAAAGAAACCAGACACAAAGGCCACACACTGTATGATTCCATTTATACAAATTGTTCAGAATAGAGAAATCCACAAAGACAGAAAGCATATTAGTGGTCTCTAAGGGTTTAGGGAAGGGTGATATTTTATTGAGGGGTAATGAAAATATTCTGGAGTTAAATAGGTTGTATCACATGATATATATTCTGAAATCCACTAAGTCATACTATTTAAAAGTGAGAATGTTATAGTATGTTAATTATATATCTCAATGAAAACATTCTAGAGTTAAATAGGTTGTATCACATTGTATATATTCTGAAATCCACTAAGTCACACTATTTAAAAGTGTCAATGTTATATTAATAGTATGTTAATTATATCTTAATTTTTTTAAATGCCGGTTGAGGGCCATCTGAATATTTCTCACCAGTATTCAACCAGTACTCCTCAAAACTGTGATGATCTTCGAAAATAAAGATTGAAAAACTGTCACACATAGCCAAGAGGAGAGACTAAAAATACATGAAGGCTAAATGTAAAGTCTGTCCTGAATGACATCCAGAACAGAAAAAGGCATAGATAAAAACTAAAGAAATCTGATTAAATATACGAACTGCATTTAACTGTGACAAATATACCACAGTTATATAAGACATTAGCAACAGCAAAAACTAGATGCAAGGCCTGTGGGAATTCTCCAGTCTAGCTTCTTAGCTTTTCTGTTAATCTAAAACTGTTCTAAGATTAATAGTTCATGAAAATAAACTCTATTATCAAGTATTGATATTACTCTCCATTATAAAAGTAGGTAAACAAATAAAAAGATAATTTGAATAATTTGCCTAAGGTGTAGGCTACTAAGTGCCAATGCTAGTATTTGAATACTGGCAGTCCAGTTTTAGAATCTGTGCTTTTAAAAAAATAAATATATTTTAATTGATTTCAGAGAGGTAGAGAGAGAGAGAGAGAGAAAGAGCAATGATGAGAATCACTGATGGGCTGCCTCCTGCATGCCCCACCCTGGGAATCAACCTGCCAACCTGGGCATGTACCCTGAGTAGGAATTGAACCATGACCTCCTAGTTCACAAGTCAATGCTCAATCACTGAGCCATGCCGGCTAGTCTAGAGTTTATGTTTTTGATCATTGTTCGGAATGTTTTCTGGTCTACCCTCCACCCTCATCAGTCTTTTTATTTGCATGGTCCCCTTGCCCTTCATCTTGATGCATTGGAATAAAAATCCATCAGGGAACTGATGGGAGTCTAGAGAGGCATGGAGGCGTTACTTACTCGCCCACATGTCTCTCTACAGGATTATTTTAAGCTGTCTGTATTCCTTGTCTATCAAACAAAGGTCCTGACTCCCAATGTGGAGGTTTCAGTAAAGGCTAATTCCCCAGACCATCAAATCTAAGTTCTATATTATCCTTTGTGGTTTCCTACACCTTGCCTGCATCTTTGTGAGCAGTACTCTTATTTAACTCTTCTCACAATACTCAACTTGATCAAACTATCATTTCCTGGTTAGGTCCCTTCCAAACACCACCACAATATTAATTCTCAACTTGTCAAAGAACATAGGTTAACAGGAGTTATTTGATTTTAGTGGCCTCTTATTTTTCCATCTAACTCCTCTAAATAAATATACATTGAGTTGACTTAAGACAAACAGTATTTATCTCTGTAGCCCCATTTCAAAATTGAGTATGACACATAGCAGATTCTAACTTGATTGAATAGTACTTTTTTTTAAAAAAATCTGAATGAATGGGTAATTGTATTCCTTTTCCCTCTTATATTTCAGCTACATTCTCACACAATGCAATAAAGTGTCTGTCAACAGACCACTGATTTTGAGGGTTCATGGATACAACCTAGTTTTGTCCTATTTTTATAGTTACTGCATACAACACTGGTGAATTCTGTGACAGAAGGGCAAAATTATACATTTTATTACTGTATTTAGATATTATGGGTTGTCTGTAATCTTAATAAATAGCAACCTAAGGAAAACAACAGAAACTTTAGAGTTGTTTTATATACACCAGAGAAAAATAAAAGAACCAAGAGATAACATGAAAGGGGGAAAAAAGCAAGGAAACAAACTACTGCATATCAGGCAAAAGCAAAGGACCTAAGGTAGCTTTTATCTCTTCCTTATTAACAGACCTTAAGATTTAGCAAAACACCATTAAGGCCAATTGATGAATTTCTGAGTATTAGTTTCTTTTCTCATTTGCTCTCTGATACTTGGACTATCTGACTGCAGGACTGACTTCCAGTTGGTTGAGCCTTCAGTCGTTTTGGACATTAGGAACCTGGGCTTTTATATATTAGGATATCTAGTTAGGTTGCCAATAAAATATTAAAATGTCTTCACCTACCTTGGCTAATTCAAGCCTCTCAATATCCAGTTTTTTTATTTGGAACCACCTTCAGAATCCTCCAGTCCTTATTTCTTTTTCTTTACTTTTTTTTTTTTTTTTAATATATTCCATTGATCTTTCACAGAGAGGAAGAGAGAGGGATAGAGAGTTAGAAACATTGATGAGAGAGAATCATCAATCAGCTTCCTCCTGCACACCCCCCACTAGGGATTTGCCTGCAACCAAGGTACATGCCCTTGACCAGAATCGAACTTGGGACCTTTCAGTACTCAGGCTGATGCTCTATCCACTGAGCCAAACCGGCCTAGGCCTCCAGTCTTTATTTCTAACCTTCTTTTCTTTTTAATCCAGCAAAATGAAATGACAATGGAACCTATTCATCCTGTCTCCTTCAGAGAATGGCTACTGCTCTAGGAAGGGTGTTTATGGGTAATCTGTCTGACAGCATTTCTTGTTTTAACCATTAATTTCACTCTCAGAATATTCCAGTTGTCTGTTAGTCTTCTAAAGCAGTAAGCTCGTGTATCCTGCTGTGAACTTTCTCTTCTTATCTGAGCCCAGTGGTAATGCTGACCAGAGAGATACTTTACTTGGTAGGAGGCTTCTTTAAGAAGAGTTAAAGCAAGTCAAAAGCCACAGTGCATTGTTGGTAGCCTCAATGAGCCACCAACTCATGGAAATTGCTGAAGATTTTCTAATGCAGCCTGAACACATTCATTTTCATGAAAGTCAGTCTTGAATATGAAATTGATCCAGGTAACCTTTGAAGTCCTTGCCAAGACTAAGATTCAGGAATTCTGGGACATGACTTACCATAGATATTAGGTATATTAAGAGCCCTCTCATCTACTACCCCATAGAGATCTGTGATAGCTGCACTGAAAAGAGAAAAGTCAGAATTTTGAAGTGAATGGTAAGAAAGTCATTGTGGAAATTATTTGTTTTCTAACCCAACTCTTACCACAAAAAGATATAGACTAAGTTCTTTGTGAATGCAAAGGCAAGACTTCCCTTTGCACTTCACAGAAAAAGAAGCAGGTCAATAACATGATTTCTGAGCAACCCTCCCAGCCCTTGTGAGTGGTTTCCTCTGGATTTCTTGTGCACAATATACAAACCTGTGTATTTTTCAACCACTACATTTCTGCTTTCTGCCATTTTTAGCCCCAAAGCTCTGAAACTGATACAGTCATTAAGGTATATAATATGTGGCTAAGAGTGCCTAGCCAAAATCATACACTTAATGAATAGCAAGAAGCAGACAAATCTGTGAAGTTAAAAAAAAAATAACTTTCAAGCAATTGTCTGCAATTAGAATAGAGTTTGATGATAAAACCAGACAAGAAATAGGAAAGTAAATGAAAGGTGTCCATAAATGTGGATAGTGTTCTGCTTTGAAAGCCCCTCTTTTCTGTGGTTTAATTTTTTTTAAGACTTAAAGGCAATGTCTAGGCTAACAGCATTTATAAATAAATACTAAGGACTTACACAGGATTTCAAGATCCTAGAATACATCTCAGTGTTATGAATGTACTACATCAAACACAAAGCACATTTCTTTATTCTTAGTTGAAAATATTGTACCAAAGTTATGTTTACTTGAGGAATAAAGGCTAAATCCAACATCAAGGGTTACAAATTTTTACAATCTGTCCTTAAATGTTCAATCTATTTTTAGAGAAATAACCATTAGGAAGAGGGAATTGTTTAATTTTCCATAAAATTAAGGTAATTATCTCAGAAATTTTAAACCTTACTGCTTTTTGCCTTATCTATTTAGCAAAGCTTGTAGTGAAGTAAAACATAATGAGAATTCTAAATTTGAATAAGTGCTAGGTCTAAGTCATGACTTTATCACTTATTAGTTATGTAACTTTGGGCACATTGGTCTGGTCTTCAATTTGCCCGTAAGTAAAAGGAAGCAATATCCTTCCTATTTCTTATTGAGAGAATCAAACATATTGAGTCATTCAACAAATATGTATTGATTGCAACTATATATCAGGCACTTTACTAAGAGTTGCAAACATAGTTATACAAGATGGACATAACTTCAATCCCAGAGAATCTCTCCTAAAACAAAATTGTACCCAAACGTGAAGACACTGTGATGACTAATGTTCTTGGGGAAACCATTGGAGTGGGAAGGAATACCTGACAAGGAGAAAAGGGAAGTGTCATTGTAAGGGATAAAACATTGCATAGTGAAAAGATAATATTGTTGTTGTTTTGAGGAACCCTTATTGGTTTAACAACCATAATGAAAATGTATTAAATATACATGTATGCCATGGGCAGTGGTTGCTGTATGTCAGTAGCCTAAAATCAGATGAATCTCCCAAATTAAATGATCTTCAACTCAAATCTCTCTTCCATACCCAATGGTAAACCTCATTTTTGTAAGATATTTGTGATTTTTTTCTGCTGGGCTTACTAGTACATTGTCATTGTCACTTCTGTGACCAAGCTCTTCTTTTAACAGTATCCTTTTTCTATATCCTGTAGAAACATGAATAAAACTCAGCTAAGTCCCCCTTCCCCTCAGTTTCCACCACTGACACCACCAACAATATAACACACATAATCACCATGTGATTAGTAGATATAATTGAGAATTCCAAAATAATGGGAGGGATTACATTAACACCAGAGTGAGGCTATAAAAATAGCCTATTAAAGTTTTTGTTATATAATGCCTTAAAAGTCTTCCAAGTCCAGTCACCCACTCACAGGTACCCACATGGGTCTAGCTTTGTGCCATTTTGAGAACTCCTCTCCCTTTCCCATTTATCTTCTAAAATACGGAGCATAAAATAATACATTCTTACTTATTCATGCAGAGCAGTTTAACTATCAAAATACTTAACCAAGATCTCGCCTCTACCCATATACTTCTCAAGATATTTTTATGATCTACTTACCAGTCCCAACAACACTCTGAGTTTCATGTTTTTCACAGTCATTTTCAGAGGAAAATACCTAGGCCTACAGATTTGAAGTGTCCTGCCCAAAGTCACATAGCCAGTAAGTGGGCAGGACGGAAATTCAAACCCGGATCACCTAAAGTAAGAATCTCCATTCGACTTTGTATCCCTAGGCAACTGTGTCTTCCTTTGTGCACCTCATCCAGGCTTTATTTTTTAAAGCCATTTAAATATATTCTAAAGTTTTGAGAAAACACTTCCTTCCCAAAGATGTAAGATGAGCTTTAATTAAAGCAGAAATGCACCTCCCCCCAAAAAATTCCAATTATGTTGATAGAATTGTTTCCACAGCATGATGTCTCCTGGTATCAGCTTTAGCAGGTAGTGGAGACATGGTGATATTGGGTTATTACCACGGCAGCCCTGCTCTTAAATTAGACATGGCATTTGGAAAGCAGGCTCTGCATCAACATTCTTAAACAAATATAGATGAAAACTTTTGTCTCTATTTAGACTTCCCACCGAGCTTCATTAATTCATTGCTGTCTGGCCCTTTTGGTCCCCCCTGGAAGGCCATGGCTGTAATGATGAGATACAAACCCAACTGAATATGCAACTTCACAACCTGGCAAGATGCCTAGAGCAAGGCAATGACAGCTCACTATTCAGGTTCCTATGTAAATTTTGACAACAAGTGAGAGCATAGATCATATAATCATTCCCTCTAAGTGCAACCAGAAAGAAGGCAGAGGTTCTGGTGGAGATAAGACTTTTGCTTGGGGGGCAAATCAAGGTCAGAGAGATACACTTGAATCTTGCAGAATCTTCTACAGAAGAATAAAATACTATATTTCTCTTTAAATATTTTTATAAAATTGTGCCTTGAGCTAGACTTGAAGCTGTTACTTTTCTTTAATTTTTCTTTTTTGATGCTTCTATTTTTAAAAACTCCTTTAGTAAACTCTAATGATGTCATGTATATGATAAATAAAAATAACAACAGCAGCATACACTTCTATAGATAAACACTATTCTGACTCAGGCATATTTGGCTTTTATTGTATTTTGAGATAAATACCATTAAGATCAGAGTTAAGGACTTTGCATGACATCAAACAGTTCAAAGTAATACATATGTATAATATATGTCTATCATATAAATACATTTTATAATATATACATTATATATACTAGAGGCCTGGTGCATGAAAATGTATGCACATGGGGGTCCCTCAGCCCAGCTTGTGCCCTCTCACAGTCTTGGACCCTTGAAGAATGCCCACCTGCTGGCTTAAGCCTGCTCCCCGAGAACAGATGATTTAAAAGAAATAATCATATCCTTGGGTAAGGATTTTTTAAAAAGGTAATGGTCACATGAAAATTCACTGCCATCAAGGCTGAGTAGACTGGGGGACTCTGGCACGGCTGAGGGAACTGGGTGCTGTCATCTTGTGGCTATGGGCACCTCCATCTTGTGAGTGTGTGATGGTCAATTAGCATATTACCTTTTTATTATATAGGATAAGTACTATATTTGTGACAAGACAGAAAAGGGACATATTAATATTCCATTGCCTTCTAAGAAAAATAGATCTTCATAATTAAGGGGATGGTTTATTTTGAATGAGGGGATTAGAGTGCCATAGATTTAAATTACTCATTGAGTAAGTAATAGGGAATAAAAGAGTATAGAAAGACCTATTAGGATGATCCTTGCTTGGTTGCAGAACCAATATTATAGGAAAGATAAAACAGAGAAGCTTTTCTGAAAGTGTCTACAGAGAAGACTTGGTGACAGAAGAAAAATGCATATGTTTGGAATAGAACAGAAAAGACAAATGGTCCTTTGTATTGGTCTTTGTTGTGGAAGATTTCATAGAGGCCTTCTCATTCTTATAAAAAATTTTTTTTCAGTGAAATACACATTTCTCACTAAATATAATACTTGGTGTAGTGCCTTTGCTTTTTATGGCTACATGAGGCCCTGGGTTTTGCTAGAACTTTATAAAGTTATCACAGGACAAAACCAGTGCCTGACTATTAAGAAAACACAGGATATGTGTATACACATTCCAACATTTCAATTTCATAGAGTCAACTTTGTTGAACTGGAAAAACTTATCAATGTCATTAGAGAAAGGAATTCAATTCCCAAACTGATGTCATAGGTTCTACTATGACCAGAGGTACCATTGCTATTTACCATTGTTTTAGGCTAACATTTTGGCACTACTCTTACCTTTTATAACCAGTCTGGTGGCACCAGCTTCACCAGAGTCCTCACTGAAGGCCCAGAGCCTCCCTGCTGCTTCAAATGATAAGTCCTTCATTACACATTTAATTTAAATATATCACCCCAGACACTGGACTTTCTTCTTCACATTTAAACTTATTCACTAATCTCTCAGGAATTTACCATCAAAATGTATACAGTACATGCAGCAAAAGGTATCCTAAAAAATAAAAGTCTAATATGCTAAATGTCCCCTTGACTGGGAGTTTGACTAGGGGATGGGGCCAGCCTGCCAACTGCCTGAGACTCCTCCCCCTGGCCAGCCTGACCTGATCATGTGATCAGCCCTACTGGGCAGGCCAGTTGGACCCTACCTGTGCATGAATTCATGCACCAAGCCTCTAGTCTACCATATCTATCATTTCTGAGAAACAATGAGATGAAAGGAACAGGGCTACAGCAATAAACCAAAAACAAAAAATTAATTGAATAGAAAAAAAGAGGGAAGGGAAATTTGAGGAGGAGAAGGGAGGTAGGAAGGGAGGGGGAGAGAGGAATAGGGAGGGGAGGCTAGGCAAAAAGAAGCCAAGAAAGAAGAACCAGAGGGTTGAATTCCAAGAAGAAAAGAGACTTAAGAACATATTATGACTGTCCATTGCAGCTGTAAAAAAAAACCTTTTTTTACAAAAGCATGGAAGGACCTGGAGAGTATTTTGATAAGTGAAATAATCCAGTCAGAGAAAGGCAAATATCATGATTTCACTTAAATGAACAAATAAACTAAGAAAAAAAAATCAAAATCATTGATCCAGACTGACAGCTGTTAGATGGGAGAGGAATTACTCTGCTGGATGAAAAAGGTAAAGAGTCTCAGAAAAACAAAACAAATAAAAAAATTCATAGAATTCATGGACACAGACAACATTATGGTGATTACCAGAGGAAAAGGGGGCTGGGGTGGGGGAAGGTAGAAGATTGTAAAGGAGGGATAAATAGTGATGGGATGAGACTTGAGTTGCGGTGGTAAATACACACTATACAAATGATATCAATATATCATAGAATTGTACACCTGACATGTATATAATTTTCTTAACTAATGTCACCCCATTAAATTCAGTAAAAATTTTAAGAAAAATAAAAGGCTATTGTCAAAAAGTTGCAAAGCAATGCATTTCCTACTGTAGAGAAGAGTGGACCTGGCCATGACCTTCTGGAAAGGAAAATGGTAAAGAGAAATCTGTAGAGACTTTAAGATGGAAAAAATCATTTAGACTTTTTGGAAGATAGTTGTTTAAAAAGATGTTTCTAATATTTTAGCACTCATTGAGACTTACTGAAGGAGCTTATTTAACATTTAGATTCATGATCCCTACCCCACATATTCTGATCCCATGACCTTGGGTGAAGCTCAACAGTCTATATTCTATATAATAAAACCCTAATATGCAAATCCACTGAATGGCTGAGTAAGTGGTTGCTATGACATGCAATGACCACCAGGGGGCAAATGCTCGTGGCAGGAGCTGCCCCCTGGTGATCAGTGAGCTACCACAGGCAGAGCACTGCTCAGCCAGAAGCTGGGCTCAGGGCTGGCAAGTGTAGCCACAGTGGCAGGAGCCTCTCCCACCTCTGAGGCCAGGCTAAAGATGTCTGGCTAACGTTTTAGGCCCGTTCCCTGTGGGCCTAAGCCATCAGTTCGACATTCCCTGAGAGCTCTCAGACTGTGAGCATGTACAGGCCAGGCTAAGGGAACCCCCCCGCTCCCCAGGGCCTCTAGTGTTTCATAATTTTCCCAAAGAGTTCATATACAAATTGATAGAGGCTGAGACTTTAGGGTTTCAGCCCAGAAAAGACAGTGAGAACTCCGATAGATCAGATTTTGTTCTCTT
Organism: Pipistrellus kuhlii; assembly: GCF_014108245.1. NCBI lineage: Eukaryota > Metazoa > Chordata > Mammalia > Chiroptera > Vespertilionidae > Pipistrellus > Pipistrellus kuhlii. The sequence continues at coordinate 3,500,575 of NW_023425404.1, forward strand.
GCTAATGAAAAGAGTTTTTAGGGGTAAAATGGGCAGGTTTAGGAAGTTTTTGGAATTAGGGGAGTAATGGGGGAGAACCACAGGGCTGCAAAGCTTGGAGCTGCCCAAAGGTATACATTCACAAAATAAAAGGAGCTGCCAAAATATATACATTTACAGAATAAAGGAAAGGAAGCCACTCAACTTAGAGTGGGAAGAGGAAAGCCAATGGAAATAGAAAAACAAAAGGGAGAAGAAGAGAGGAAACTCACATGAGGTTTGAGTGCTGAAGCTGCTATAGTGAGTGACCATTCAGAGGGATATCAAGAAACAAAGAACTGTAGCCTTTATAAACGTTAGGGGAAAAGGCACTTACTGGGATTCTCTCCCCCTCCCCACATTGGAGTCTGTGCTTGTTTCCCAATAAACTTCCACCTTTCCCTATACCACCTTTTGTCCATGGTTTCATTCTTCGACTCCACCTGGACAAGAACCCGGGAGGCCATAATTGAATCCTGACTAGGGGAACACCATGGGTTCCAGTTCAATTTTTGTGTTTCACTGACACTAGGCATGGAGCTCACTCACTCAGAAATGTTTCAAAGCCTCTATCATAGAAAGCTAGTGCAGCAGTCCCCCATATCTGCTGTTTTGCTTTCCATGATTTTAGTTACAAGTGGTCAACTGTGGTCCAAAAAATATTAAATGGAGAATTCCAGAAATAATTCAGAGCTGTTCTGAGCAGTGGGCTAAAATCTTGCACCATTCCACTCTGTCCTGTCCTGGGTCTGAGTCATCCCTTCGTCCAACATCTCCACACTGCACACACTCCAAGTTAATCACCTAGTAGCCAGACTGACTGCCACTAACTAATTGGATTGACTTCCTGGCGTCAAGTGTTTGTATTCAAGTAACTCTTATTGTACTTAATAATGGCCCCATAGTGCAAGAGTAGTATGCTGGCAGTTCAGATATGTCAAACAGAACTTGTAAGGTTCTTTCTTTAAGTGAAAAGGTAAAAGTTCTTGACTTAATAAGAAAAATATTGTAAACTGAGTTTGCTTAGATCTAGGGTAGAAAAGAATCTTCCATTGATGAAATTGTGATGAAGGAAAAATAAATATTTTCTAGTTTGCTAAGAGAGATAGAGACCACATTCACATATCTTTTATTACAATATATTGTTATCATTGTTCTATTTTTATTATTAGCTATTGTTGTAATTTCCTATTTTGCTTAATTTATAAATTAAACTTTATCTACCCTGTTTCCCTGAAAATAAGACAGTGTCTTATATTCTTTTTTTTTTTTCTCCCAAAGTTGTGCTAGGTCTTATTTTTAGGGGATGTCTTATCTTTCCATGCCCTAGGTCTTATTTTCGGAGGATGTCTTATTTTCGGGGAAACACGGTAGGTATGTATGTACAGGAAAAAACATAGTATAAAAACGTTCAGTATTACTTGCAGTTTCAGGCATCCATTGTGGGTCTTGGAACATATTCCTCAAGAATAAGAGGTAATGACTTGCAGTTAAAATTGTGCAAATAAGTTAAAGAGCTTAGTTAATGGTCCAGTCTCTACCTGGACATTGCTTGAGTGAAATGTTAGTGCATTGTGGGTAAACAGAATGCTAACCTACATGCAAAATTACCCAGGTGATTAGCCTGAAAATAGAGGTCATTACACCCATTATCTATTCTTTGGATCCTCAAAATGATTAAAAGACATGTTTTCAGATCAAGTTCTCATCACCTCTTCTCTAAAGCCATTATTCTTTGTACACATGGCCCACGGATCTGTGCCTGGTTGTTTCACAAGTCGGACATTTCTAACAGAGCACAGGTCCTTCATGCCAAAGCCACAAATGAAATAAAATGGGATACGATCGTATCCTCCATCAGGGTGAACAAACGATTTCCCCCTTTACTTTCTTGGCCTTTCTAATACTGTCCTGCTGCTATCTGACTTCCATTACTTTTTCACTCATGGCAAGATAAATCCATTTAGAATAAAATGTTGTTTGTTTTTTGTTTTTCTCTGCTGACTCTGCCATCCAGTAGATAGCCATTAATTATCAGCCTGCATATTTTTCCATATGGTAATTATCAAATATAATAACTAGTTACTAATACAATAGATGGTTTATGTTAACAAAAATCTAAAGTTATATTCATATATACACACACATACAAAGAAAAAATATATATTCTAGAGGCCTGGTGTACAAAATTTGTGCATGGGGGGGGAAATGTGTCCTTCAGCCCAGTCTGCACCCTCTCCAATCTGGGACCTCTCAAGTAATGTTTTGTTGTCCATTTAGGCCTGATTCCAGTGTAACTCTGAAGGCCTGTTCCCTCCCAACTGCTCTGCCCTGAAGGCCTGGTCACCCCCAACTGCCCTCCTTTGCTGGCCTGGTCCCACCCAACTGCCTTCCCCTGTAGGCTGTGACCCCCCAGCTGTCCTCCCCTGCAGGCCTGATTGCCCCCAACTGCCATTCTTTGAAGGCCTAATCCCTTCCAACTGCCCTCCCCTGGTGGCCTGATTGCCCACAACTTCACACCCGCCAGCCATCTTGTGTCCACATGGGGACAGCCATCTTGTGTCTTGGAGTGATGGTCATTTTGCATATTACCTCTTTATTATATAGAATATTATATCTATCTATCTACAATATCTATCTATCTATATAGATATAGATATCTATATCTATCTATCTATCTATCTATTTATCTATCTATATATATATTCCCCTAACTGCCCTCCCCTGCTGGTCTGATCTCATGCCCAAGTGTCCTTCCCTGACAGCCTGATCTCTCCTAACTGCCTCTGTCTTCTGCCTAATTGCCCAGTGGCCAAGTGTATAAATCCATGCATGGAGCGGGGTGGAGGGTGGGGGCAATCCTTCAGCCCAGCCTGTACCCTCTTCAATTGGAGACCCTTTGTGGGATGTCTGACTGCCAGTTTCTGCCCAATCCCTGTGGCTGGCTCCTAATTGCTCACCTGCCTGCCTGCCTCATAGCCCCTAATTGCCTCTGCCTGCTGGCCTGTTCGCCCCCAACTGCTCTCTCCCGCAAGCCTGATCTTGCCCTCAACTGCCCTCCTCTGCCAGCCAATTTGGTTCTGATGTGGCAGTTTCTATGACATTTAGCATCAAAAGCTCCAGCCCTAGGCAGCCATTGGCTCCTCACAGTTCACCAAGATTTGGTTCTGATTGGACGGTTTATATGCCATCATCAAAAGCTCTGCCCCCTACACAGCCATTGGCTCCTCATACTTCACCCAGTTTAGGTTCTAATTGGTCGGTTTCTGATAGTCAGTATCTCTGGGCCTGTCATTGGGTATGATCAGAAAGGCGGGGCTGATCAGCAGCCCTGGTGGAGGCCTGGAGAGAAATGGAGGTGTGGCTGCTGGCCTGGCCTGGAAAGAGAGAGGCAAATGCTTATCAAAAGCTGCCACACAGGCTATAGATCAGACCTTGCTTCTCTCTTCAGACTTCTCTCTGGGCCTGATTCACAGCCCCCTCAGCAGTCAGTGCTGGGTCACTGCACCTGCAGTGGTAGCAGTCAGTGCAGGGTTGCAGGACTGATTTCTGGTTAGTCAAGCCTCCACTTGTGATGGACCTAGAGTTTTTATATATTATATATTATATATTCTAATATATAAAAACTCTAACTAATATATAAAAACCTTAAACTATCTTCTGTGAGAGTTACTGGAAAACTGATTAAGCTGTTGGTTTCATGACCATATATGGGCACGATAATATTTTTTTATTTCTTTAAATCCAAAAAAAAACAACCTCTCTCTCTCTCTCTCTCTCTCTCTCTCTCTCTATATATATATATATATATATATATATATATATATATATATATATACATTCCTCTTTGTCTCTATATACTAGTATATTAATGTCTATATTTAAACAGTATATTTGTATACATCTTTAACCCTAACATGAGCCTTCCCTCCATCTCTCACCCTTCTTATTTTGGAAGAAGTTAAATAACAGTCTCCTGGAGTTTGTTGGAGCTATGGGGGAGCTGAGATTAGGTGGAAATTATTCTTAGTGATATACGTAGGTTAAGAGGTTGATATGGTGATATGATGAAGGGGAAGAAAACAGACAGAAATAGATAATGATTCCCATTTGTTACAGGGTATGATTGCATAGGAAGAGTGCCATTTATTCATTAAATGCAGAATGAAAAAAAAAGTAAAAACACGGTCCATCAAAATGTTATTTGTAACATATCAATTTTGTGGTTCAGAAAAATCATAATGGCAATTGGCTTTTCCAACCACCTCCTCAATGAGAATAATCTCCTCTTCAATTTTATTAACCTTAAACTATCTTCTGCGAGAGTTACTGGAAAACTTATTAAGCTGTTGGTTTCATGGCCATATATGGACACGATAATATTTTTTTATTTCTTTAAATCCCCCCAAAAAAACTCTGCTGTAATTTACTTATTTTTAAAAATTAGGTAATTCCCTGACTAGATGTATCATAGTATTAGAAGAAAAACATCTGTGATTTTAAGTTTGGCAATGTCCTTATTTAATTGTGGTTATCTTGTGTAGGCAACTTAAACTCTATGAGTCACAGGTTTTTCATCTGTAATATTAGAATGCTAAAACTTCCCATTCCATTTTTTATTTTTAAATATATTTTTATTTATTTCAGAGAGGGAGGAAGGGAGGAATGGAGGGAAGAAGAAAGAGAAGGAGAAAAGGAGGGAAGATGGGAGAGAGAGGCAGAGAGAGAGAGAGAGAGAGAGAGAGAGAGAGAGAGAGAGAGAGAGAGAGAGAGAGAGAGAGAGAAGCATCAAGGATGAGAGAGAATCATTGATCATCTGCCTCTTGCACCAGGGAAGGAGCCTGTAACCTGGGCATATGTCCTGACCAGAATTCAAACCCTGACCTGATTCATAGGTTGATACTTTAACCACTGTGCAACACCAGCCAGGCTCGTTCCTTTTATATAGGTTTTTATTAGTTTCAGAGAGAGGAAGAGAGAGGCAGAAAGATCAAAGTTGGGAATCATGCATTCCCTGCTTCTTGCATGTACCTTGACCAGGAATCAAATCATGACTTCTCTTCACAGGGAGACACTCAACCACAGAGCAACACAGGCTGTCTAGCCATCCTTTCTTTAGAAGGCTATGTATCAAAGGAGCTGAGATGAGGAATGTTTATAAACTATAATATATGGTATAAATGTTTTAAATATAGCCATCATTATATTTCTTTCTTTCTTAAATATATAGCTCTGTCTACATCAAGCAATTAATAGTGTGTTATTAACAATTATATAAATATGTATCATCTTTGATCTTTGAATAATTTATTACTTTAGAAAACCAATAGGCCAACTGAGTGATGCATATGTGTGAGTGTGTGAGTGTGTGTGTGTGTGTGTGTGTGTGTGTATGTGTGTGTGTGTGTTGGGGGTAGGGTGTGGTTGTGGGTGTGGGTGCGTGTGCATAAACAAGAATGTTTTGAAACTTAAAAATATATTTAAATGTGGTGTTTGTGATCCAATTGATCAATATAACCACCATAGAATATACTGATTATAGTATGCCCAACTAAAAATGAAAATCCAAAAACAATTATCTAATGAAAAATAGTGTGTACTAATGACATATGTAGAATTGTCCAAATATACTTTTGCTAATGTAACATTATTGGTGTCAGCATATGATCATAAAGAATACTTTTATCTGTCTCTTACTACCATAAAACCATTACCTATTTCTTTAAGTTTTTACTTTTGTTATTCTTCCCTGAAAACAAGAAAAATAAATCGTAGGCAGTTTTCTTATATTGCAAGGCAAGTATTACAAATATTACTAAATTGTGTCTAATCCCCCAAATTTACATCAGTAAATTCTGGATCTGAGCTGGATACATCAGGTCAAGACTTCTTGGTTTTCCTTTTTCCATAAATCCTTCAGCTTCTTTCCCCTGCACCTACACTCCCTCATCCATACTTAGTTGAAAACAAAAGTTAATTTAAAAATGCCAACGTCAGCCTATTTATCTACCAAAGTCAAATATTGAATGAAACACACTTGTATAAACAACAGTGGCCTTTTCCTGGTGCAGAGTAGGATGTAGTCAATCATTTAACAATTTGATTTTGGCACACTATGAACTATTTATTTGTTAAGCCCCATATTCTGAGCTGCAAAAGTTTGGATTGGATTTTTTTTTTCTTTTACAGGAAACTATTAAATTTACAGGACCTGATGTTTATTTCACAAACTTGTACTACTGTATTGATAACTCTTTAATGGTACTGAGCTCAATGGCTAGTGCCTTGTACATTTCATTTAAATGATGTTTTATTACTCTAAAAGCGTGAGTGGCCCATTGAAGAAAGAAAAGAAAGGAGGAAAACCTTTGCAAACAGAGATGACATAGAACTCAATTTCAATTTGGAGCAAAGAGAAGAAGAGGAAAAACAACAAACCAAATATTTTTGAGGTCCTTACAGATTATGGTTTAACAAGTTTCCATTCAGGAAAAAAAGAAAAAAGAAAAAAAGAAAAAAAAAACATCTGGAAAATTCTATGAAAATTTTCAGAATTGTTTAAGCTGAAAGCCCTTTATAATGCCACATATTCGTAATTATTTTGAAAGAGAAATCTAGACAGGTGATGATGTAAATTGTGACGTTTTTACAAATGGTTTTGCCTTAGTTTATTCAGTGGGGGATGGTTGGGAATAAGAGAAAAAGGCGATGCCAAATGAGAAGCAATTTCTGTAATAGAGAAAGTGGGTATTTGAGTAAATAAATAAAATAAAATAGTAATCACTGAATGAAAAAGAACACTCTGGTTGTGTTTATAAATGAGAGTGAGCTTATAAATAAAAAATACAACCCACAGTAAAATAAAAACAGATTTTGTTTTAGTAGCTGGTTGCTTTAGAGTTCAATACAGTAGTTTTCACATTTTTCATGTATGGGGACCCCTTTTAGAAACCAAAAGAATGTTTTAGAGTTCTACAATACAGTTAAAAAAAACTATCATTGTTTGAGAATATTACTAAAAGCTATTGGAAATTTACTGACACCTTTAAACACTAAAAACAAACAAAAAAACAAAAAACACATAAACACCACAGAAAACATTGTCACAGCAGTATAAGCAAGTAAAACAAAACAAAACAAAACAAAAAAATAAGGTGGTACATATAAACGAAGCCAGGTTAAAGAGATATGCCAGGCAGTTGTCCAATCTACAAAGGGCACTAAAAAACCACTGAAATAAATAAAATAGTTTGCCAGTCAACTCTGACTTGTTAAGTTCTTATGGAATTGTAAATTGGTTCTAGGTCTCTGCTTGCAGTAAAGAGCACCCTCAAGTGGTAATCTTGTAGCTCTTGTCAAGGGCCCAAGGGCCCACTTCTACTAAACATATATTGAATGATTAAAAATATAGCGGCTTAAAGAGATACTAATATCAAGCTTCTCATCAATTTCTATATCCAAAAGAACATACTATATGCATTGACCATGATAATTTTTTAGACCACAGTACCTTGTATGCATGTGGAATCAAATATCTTAAAGACTAACCATTTGCCCATTTCAAATGGACAGAGTCCACAAATCAGGGATAGCTGAATTATACAATAGACTCTCCAGATTGCAATGGCTCTCAAGGTCTCAACCACCCATCTTGGTCTTGATGTCAAAACTTCCGTTGGCCAATTCGTCATGAGACCTAGTTACGCCCTAATAGTTAGCCTCAGATTCTAAATGGCTCTACACTAACACCTTGCGATAAATCACTCCTTTCCTGGATAGTTTGAGTGGGCCTTGACCCTACTTCAAAGAGCCTTAACTAGGTCAATCTTTTGGTCCTTTACCCACAGAGCCATTCACATAGCAGACTGTAATGTTGGCTTTGTCCTTGTGCCCAGTCACATTGAAGACAAAACTTAATTCCTCAATTAGATTTCAGCTGTCAGATTCTCTCCAGGGGTCACAGGGTGCTTTTCTTTCTTTCATTTTCTTATCTTTAATCCCAATTCGGTTTTTACCTAAATTGAATTTATTGTCTTTTTTCCCAAAAGTAAGTGTCCGAATAGGTTGTCACTTAAGAGCAGCTATGTTACTCTAAATGCAGATGACATATTTAAAAGGACTACCATACACATTAGCATAGACAGATTCCCGGTTTGGGGGCCTCACCAGATTACCAATCTCTTGGAAGAATTTCTACTTTTTTGCCATGGCTACATAGGCACTGATGTTTTAGCTGCTAGATTCTACATATGGGCACAGAGACACATCTAAGATAGTGAGTTCAGAGGGATGATGTGAAGATGATTAAATGATATGTAGAGCATTAGTCCATAGTTTTTCCAGTTAGTATGTTTATGTTTTATAGCTCCTATGCAATAGAAAAGTTGTCACTGAAAATGTAAATTGGTAACATTTTCATAGGAGACTCCAAAAATGTAAAATGATTTTTTTTTCTTTTAAACACTGGCAAACAGATTTAAGAAGACCTACTAAATCCAAATGTATATACATCAAATTTATAAAACAGTACAAAGAGATATAAGGCCATATCTTTAATCACTGTTGAAGATATTAACACTCTTAGTAATCGAGATAACACAGACAAAAGCATATATATACATATATATATATACATATACATACATACATACATACATACTTATGTAAAATTATGTATTTAAATTAGAATACCATGGTCAAACATCATGAAATATTTGATATTTATAAAATACTCAATAATTATAGGATGCATATTCTTTTAAAATTGTGCATAGATACTAAGATAGAACATACGATTTGCATTTTTTTAAAAATCATATATTTTGCCAAAACTGGTTTGGCTCAGTGGACAGAGCGTCAGTCTGCAGACTGAAAGGTCCAGGGTTCGATTCCGGTCAAGGGCATGTACAATACATTGGTTGCAGGCACATCCCTGATAGGGGGTGTGCAGGAGGCAGCTGGTTGATGTTTTTCTCTCATTGATGTTTCTAACTTTCTATCCCTCTCCCTTCCTCTCTGTGAAAAATCAATAAAATATATTTTTTTAAAATCTTATATTATAAATATTGAAATTTTGCAGAGCAATTGAATTATAAATCAATATGTAATATATGTGTAAAAAGTCTAAAATATTTTAAAATTAAACAACCAGTTATAAATAGTCCATAGACAAATAATTTATAAGAAATCATATATCGATACATTGGGGGGGAAAATCAAATATGCTACGGCTAAATGATTAAGAAAATAATAATACATCTACAATGGTCAACTCTTCTCATTTAATCTACAAAGCTGAGTCCTTCCTAAGCATGATTGGTTTTAGGTTAGAGGGCTCTCATTTGGTTTTGGGATTTTGGAAACAGTTTAAAGAATAGAATTGTATGAAAAAAAACAACAACACATTTCATTAAAAACTAAGGGAACATTAAAGGAGCTCTGTATTTCTCAAGAAGAAATGTAGGCATCTACTGACTTTATAGGAAAATGCATTTTTTTCTCACAGAGAACATATTCAATGTTAACTCTGAACATCTTATTTGAAATGTCTTCAAGAAGGGTATGATTAGTATTCAATCAGCACTTATGTGACCAGATAGATTTAATAACATGTAAAAGAGCTATTGAAATATATGGCAAGAAATATTATATCAAGAGGTTGCAAATCAGAGCTTTAATATGTAAAGGACATAGACTTCACCAGTATCCAAAATCTACATACAACCCCCTCTTTGCATGTGGGACTCTTATTCAACATCTACCTATAGTCAGTTTAAGAACTAAAAATTGTCTCTCTCTCTCTCTTTTTTTTTTTTTTTTTTTTTTTTTTTATACCAGTGGTTGGCAAAATAAAGCCCAGGGACAACCTAGCCTGCCACCTGATTCTGTAAGTGAGAAATTTCTGGAACACAGCCATGTCAGTTTATTTTTTGTACTATCTATGCTTTGACTCTACAAGGCAGAGGTGAGCAGATATTACAGAGATGGCGTAGCCTGCAAGCCAGATAATATTTACTATCTGATCCTTTATAGAAAAAGCTTGCCATCCCTGCTTTATACCTATAAAATAATAAAAAGAGCACCACCTAACTCAATCCATTTAAGTATCCATTCTTTGAACACTTACTGAACATTTCCTGCATTTCAAGAATGTTATAAAATACTAGAGGTCTGGTGCACAAAATCCCTGCATGGGTACAGCCCCTAGCCCTGGCCTGAGATCAGGGCCATCTTCCCAGCTGCAGGCATATGGCCTCGCCCCATCCCCTGCCACCCACCCCTAGTTCCCATTCCCCATTGGGTGATGGGGGCCTGTGGGCAGCTCCTGCATTGAGTGTCTGCCCCCTGGTGGTCAGTGCACCTGAGTTTTTCTGTAAAAGTGACCATGTCATAGTGACCGGTTGTTCTGCCTTTTGGTTGATTTCCTTATTATCTTTTTATTATACCAGATATCTACAAAATGAACAAGACTGACTCCAAAACATTGACTCTAAGGATCAATGTTCTGTCCAGAGGCAGTTATGAAATAAACAGCTACAATGCAGTGCAATAGATGTTAAAAGAAACAAGTTTATTTTAACTGAGAGAAGAGAATGAAGCAGGCAAGGAATGCTATTTGATCAATAGCTTAATGTAAAAACATGCATTCATTCACAAGTTTGGATGAGAATGATATTCAGACAGAAAGTGATGCACCTGACAAATCCTGAAAGAATGAAACATCATTTTATGCAGAGGTGCTATCAAGTTGAAGACTTAGAGCGGGGACCATGAACCTGTAATAGTAAAAAGGATTGCACAGGCAGCCTGGGGCTTGATTCAAGAGTTATGGGGCATCATGGGAGCACTTGAGGAAAGGAGGCTGCATGGTCACTTTTACAGAAAAAACTCAGGCAAACATTTAAGAAGCAATAGGAATGAGGAAAATGTAAGATTAGCACTTCACCTTTGCTGGCAGGAACAGAGATCAGCAAGGATGTTAAGAAAGTCAGTGGAAGTCATTAACATGGAAATGGTTGCAAAGAACAGTAGGATTAGAGAAATAATATGGTCTTCTAAAAGTTAGCAACCCCAAAAAAGTAGCCAGTTATAAAAGCCATCTGTAGCATATTTGATGTTGGGAAGAGATCCTTTGATAGTAGACTTCATAAGAAATTTTTTTTAAAAGACTTGGAATTCTTACCATTTGCAACAGCATGGATGAAACTGGAGAGCATTATGCTAAGCAAAATAAGCCAGTCAGAGAAAGATAAATATCACACGATCTCACTCATTAATGAAATATAATGAACAACATAAACTGATGAACAAAAATAGAACCAGAGTCAGAAGCATCAAACAGACTGTCCAACCTATGAAGGAAAGTAGGGGGTGAGGGGCTAAGATATCAACTAAAGGACTCTTGTATGCATGCCTATGAGCATAACCAATGGATACAGACTGGGAGAGAGCGGATGATGGCATGTGCTGCGGGGGAGGGGTGAGGGCAGCTGCGCAGAGGTCAATGGGGGTAAAAGAAGACTTAGGTAATACTTTAAACAATAAATAATTTAAATTAAAAATACAGAAATAAAACAAAAATTTAAAAAGGGAAATAAACTGAAGAGTAGGCAAAAATACACTATTTATATTTAAAAAGGGATGCACTATAGTCCCCAAATCAGTAATACACGAGAATTTCTAGGTCTTTACAGACTATTGCTAAAACTGTTAACATGGTGTTCCAGTTAATTCCATTTAAAGACAAAGTGCATTCTTTTAGGAAAATAACACTATTGACCTATTAATGGTAAGAAGTCAGATTTATGGTGTTTTCTGGTATTGGTTATAGCGTTATTTTAAGTTATACATATTAATTCTCTAGTTCCCTTGTCATTAATTCTCTAGTTTCTTTGTCATAAAATACTTATTTTTTATTATTTTTTACTTTTTAATAAGCATGAGTCATTTTATTTTAAACATTTTATTGACTTTATTGGGATTCAATCGGTTAATTGGATAGTTTTCAAGTGTACACTTATATAATAAATCATCTGTATATTGCATTGTGTGTTCACCACCCATGATCTACACACACACAAACACCCACCCATGCCATCACCCTTGTTTATTAGCTTGGCACTGCATGTTTAGTACTAGGCAATTTAAACTATATGGTAAATTTATTCAAGAGTGCATAAGCAAAGTTATTTGGCAGAGATCTTACACTTGAGAATGAGCAACATATGTATTGTTTTATAAAAGTTGCGGGCCAAAACAATGAATAAAAATAAAAAGATATTTCATGGGACTTTTTGTATATGGAGGTATAAATTCCCACACAAATGTGTAGGATTTGTTGATATTTTCCAAATTTTGTTTTACAATCAAATTTTCAATAGCAAAAGGAGAAATGGGAAGGAGAGTTGGAAATGATACCTGAAAAATACTGTTTGTTTTAAAATCTCATGTAATAAAATTAGACATTTCCCTTCCCCCTCCCGAAAAAGAGAATAGATACGATTCATGAGAATATTAACCAAGGAAGAACATTAAGATTATTTTAATAGCAAGTGATAGAAACCCAACTTGCATTGATTTAGGCAAAAATAAATAGATAAATAATTAAACATACACATATATATATATATTTATATCAGGCTTACTCATTATGGAGAAGTCATCCGTAGATACAGATGTGTATTTCCTCAAAAAAGCAAAATTTCTTCTCAATAACTTTAGTCAAATTAACCCAAATTACTTTGTCTTTTTCTCATGCCACACCCTAAACCAACCATTGTGTGCTGATCTGAAAGAAGACAGAAATAATTTGCCCTTGAATGAGTTTGAAGTGATAACAATTAACATATATTAACTGTTTAAAGTTTTATCAAGGTGTTACTTTAGCCTTCATTCTCTGTTTATTCATTTGTTGAGTATATATTGTTTTTATTATTACTTGGTGCAACCCCTATTTGGATAGAAAAACATTGGTGAAGCTGCCCCTGCCTCCAAGGATCTGCCCATCTACCCTGTTTCACCGAAAATAAGACAGTGTCTTATATTAATTTTTGATCCCAAAGATGTGCTAGGTCTTATTTTCAGGGGATGTCTTCTTTTTCCATGAAGAAGAATACGGTATACATTTATTGTTAAATGAAAATAAAGAAAATTTATTACCTGTTTACTGTACAGTAGTACAGTAGTTGTCAACACAAACCAGACAAACTGTGAATCCTACAGTATCAAGAATGTACTCATTTATTCAACGGCAATCATGTCATCATCTGCTGGAACATCATCATAACAATCTAATTCCTGAATTTCCTAGTGAATTTCTTGTGACTCCATTTCTTTCAGAATCAGTGGACCAAATCTCTCATGTTTAGCCTAGGGGGGCCTTATTTTTGGGGGATGCCTTATATTTCACTCAGAAGAAAACCTGTAAGTAGGTCTTATTTTTGGAGGATGTCTTATTTTCGGGGAAACACTGTAGTAGGTGAGAAGAAAAGCCAGTCTTTAAACAGAGATAGTCAAGCTCAGGGTGCCCTGGGAACACAAAGAGAGAGCCAAGAAGAGGAGGCAGAGGTTGTCAGGATGGCCTCTCAGAAGTAGAATTATCCAAATTGAGACTTGAAGGGGAATAGGAATCAGCAGGGTAGAAAGCAAGCTACAAACAGACAAAAGGAAAATATACAAATTCTTGTCAGTGAGGCTGACTTAAAAGAAAAGGTAGGCATGAGGCAGAGACAGAAGCCACAATGGAAGCCAAAGGCAGGCCATGGAGGTTGGAAATATCCTTCCTCATTTTAAAATGACTGGACTTAATTTTGAGGAAAATTGGGATGAATGGAATAAAAGTTGGTAGAAAATCATGATCAGAACTGACCTTTAAAACAAAACCTCTGCAATATGCAGGTTTTTTAGTGTGTCTTCTTTCAATCTAACAGTAGTCATGTAGAGAGCCAGAGTGCTTCAAATAGATGGATTCAGAGCAGGCCCAGTCCAGCTGTCCCTCCAAGTACTATGTAACCACACTCACATCAGGTGGCTTCCTCTGTGTGAGTGGAATAACAGTATTTCCTACTTCATAGGATTGTCCTGAAAACAAGTGAGCTAATGCAATGCAAAAGCCCTGTAATAAAGCCAAATACAGAGGAGTTGCTCAATCAATTGCATTACTGTTATTATCATGATTATTTTGAGTGATTTTTTTCAAGAATACTCAGAGGCATTCTATTATGTGAAGTTTTATAGATACTAAGATTGCGTGGAAGAGAGAGACAAAATGAGAGAGAGAGAACAAAAGAAAAGGTAAGAATGAGAGAGACACATTTGTCTCAGAATATGGGTTTTCCTTTTTGCATTCAATAGGAAGAACTTTACGAACTCTATCATAAATAAGCATTGTTTTTACAGTTAGCAAAATGTAGCAACCTCTGGGGTGAAATGAAGCAGCTGCTTAATGGAGCACAGCTTCCCTGCAGGGGGAAAAGTATACTTTAGTCAACAGAAACCATAGGTACCAGTGTTAATCAAAACATGTTTCAGGTAAAGATCATAATGTGTGTTTTCACAGCATTAATTAAGAAAGCAAACGATTATCTGGAGGCAAATTGAAATGAGGAAATTGTTTGATTAAAACTTCTAGGAGACAACCATTACCCATAACCAGTCTCATACATTCAGAGAGGAAGTAGGGATAGGAGAGAAGCAGATGACATACACACAGGGATGTAAGTTTGCATAGTTTTACAATTTTCACTAATGAGAGAATAGACCCTTGGTTTTATAAAGCAAATCAGGGAAACATATTGATAATTCAAGTTGTTTTCTACTCCCCAAAGAATCTAGCAAATATGATCTTGGTATAATGAGACTTCTTTAAGAGAGAAATTTTCCCAAGCCGATTTGGCTCAGTGGATGGAGCACAGGCCTGAGGACTGAAGGACCCTGGGTTCCGTTCAGTCAGGGTCACATGCTCAGGTTGTGGGCTCAGTCCTCAGTATGGGGTGTGTAGGAGGCAGCTGATTGGTTATTCTCTCTCATCACTGATGTTTCTCTCTCTCTTCCTCTCCCTTCCTCTCTGAAATCAATAAAAAATATATATTTTAAAAAGAGAGAAAGAGAAATGGCTTCAGTCAAAATGTTATGAAAATCGCTTCCTTCCTTTTCCAAACTATTTTCTATATTCTTGTTTGTGTCTGTATCACAACCATAACATAGGGATAGAGGATGAGACTCCCCCTCCTTCAAATGAGATGGCCAAAGACACACTAGAGGCCCAATGCACAAAATTTGGCCCTCATAGCCCTGGCGGGCCCTCAAAGCCCCTGCTGACCCTCGCAGCTCCTTGCAGACCCAGCTGGCCCTCATAGCCCCGGCTTCATCTGGAAGGTTGTCCAGAATGTCTTCTGGATGGTCGTTCGGCTGTTCCGTCTAATTAGCATATCAGCTCTTTATTATATAGGATGGTTGACTTTATCATAAACAAAGTAGTGATGTTTGTGTGGAGTGATTTTAAACATGTCCTCAGCCACCAAATATGCCACCAAACACACCTGAAGTTCCCCGATGCTGGTGGGCTAAGCAATGGCTGTCCAGAATTCCTTTTTCTTTTTGTTGTTTATTTTTTTAGACTAAAGTTGTTTCCAGGGATAATGCAATTATCCCTTGTGGGAAAGATAATAATTAACTCCATAAGGCAACTTATTTTATTAGACCCTGTTCCTGTTTTGCAGAAAAGACTAAGGGCAATGCTGGGCAAACCGACAAAGAAAGAAATTAAAATAGTGGAAAGGCCCGGAACCAAGAAACATAGTCTTTGGGAAAGAGATAGTACTCCCTTCTTCCTTACAGGGACAGAGAGATGCCCCACTGGGCTCTTCTCAGAACACATTGGAGATGGAAGATAGAGCTTGTTGCTAGATCACACAGCTTGTTGCTAGATCACCATGCCTGTTAGAGTGTTTCATACAAGCAACTGGAGTTGACTTCAGAGGAAACCCTTAAATTCAAAAACCCCAAAGGGACTCTCACTCTGCTCATTAAGGCCTGATTTACTCATTCTTTCTGATTGCTTGCCTTGCAAAAGAAATTTGTCTTTGCTTCTTTCATATTATACTTGACCCCCTTAAAGAAACACTTAAATTATTATTAATACCCTTCATCGTTTTTTGCTAACTCCCACATATTTCATCAAAGTTTCCCCTTTACTTTAATTCTTTTCTGTTTTTTCATGTCAGAATCAGCTCCCATTTTGATTGATGTTTTCTCCAAGGGGGTCACACCAGCACAGAAGTCAAAGGTGACCTCCCTCCTCCAAACGAATAATCTAACTTTGAATTCCTCTCATCTCCTTAGACAAATACAATTGGTCAAGTCCTCTGAAGATTTACAATGATTCCCACCATCCTCTTTTGTTTCATGAAGCAGGCCACATTTACAAATGTAAATGAAAGAAAGAGCAAAGAATCTAGAAAGATTGTCTAGCTCCATTTGGTCATTTTCAGCTGGTTAGAAACAGAACAAAGGCTTCCAGTTTCTAGGGTACTTGTCTTAACTAATACACAGGACTGTATGAATGCATAAGGCAGGTGAAAACAATAGGAAAAAGGGTCAACATGGCCACCTTCCTTCTCTGCATCCTGACACTTGGACTGGGCAGGGATCCACCTGCTCCACCATATGTCTGCTCAGCAGAGAACTGAAGAGCTTCTCTCTTTGACCTCCTGGGAGTCCTACCTCAGATGGGATGAAGCTGAACACAACAGCTGTTGTGCAGATGTGCCAATTCACCCACCTTTAACCAGCCTGGGCAGAGGCAGAGACATCTTTGAATGTCTACCCAATTCCATGTGGTCAATCAAGAGCCTTCGGTCTGTTTGATGTCTCTGGGACCTTTGTCTTTCCTTTGCTTGCAGGCTGATGTAAACTGACCGAGGGGGATTTAGATGTGGTGGGGGTAAAGGGAGGGTTTGAGACTGGGTCAAGTCAGATGGATAATGGGTTGTGTGATCATCCTGAACTGCTGTCTTAGTAAGCAGTTTTGCAAATATACATCTAAAGGAGTCATCTCATTGAAAGAAAAATGAAGCAAGACCTGGTGGATGTGGCTGGAAATTGCTATGAAGGACATCATACAACAAGGGAGGCAAAGTTACACACCCAACACCCACTGAAGAATGAGCAGAGTCTTTTTGATGTATGCACATAACTTAGTTCATATTGTCTTACAGCACGCGAGGCAAAGAGCACATGTAATGTTTATATTATCTGCAATCCTGTTGCTGACTGAGAGATGGACAGGCTCACCAGACTGAAAGCTGAAATATAATATCAAAAACAGGCCACTTGCAGTTTGTATGTTCTAGTAGTTTCAGATTTAGATTTATTTCAGGAAAGTGATAGTTTTTATCTTTTCAAGCTAATTACCTTAACATGGATACAAAAGAGACTTGGAGCATAAGTAAAATATAGGGCAAGTTAGTCTTTGATGCCAGGATCCACCACCTATATTTTGTTCTAGTCTCCACTGAGCTGCGACCCCCAACATCACCCCCCCAGTGTTGACTAGGGATTTTCTTAACCCCACAATTACTTAGTGAGACGGGGAGGTTGTTCCCTGGTACATAGGAAAGAGTACTTCTGAGCTGCTATCTCCTGGTGAAATTGATTAGTTACAGAGCTCTCATGGGTGACGTATAATCTCCACTTTAATATTTTGCAATTGAAAGGAGAGATTCTATAATAATATAAAAAAGGATTTTCACTTGTTCACTTAATTTCTATTAATGGCTTTCTAAAATAGTTAATTTTTTGTAAGAAAAATTTCAACATGTCATTTTATTTTTTTTAAAACCCTAAACAAAGATTTTAATTTAAAAATTTTAAATGCATATAATACTTTAAAAATCAATATCAGATGTGTATTCCAAAATGTTAAAAAAAACTATTGGAAAAAAACACTTTTGTACAGCAGGCTATAAAATTAGATGCAAATATAAATACTTGGGGGGGAAAACACATAGCATAATGGTTAATGCAATAGCTCTACAAAATAATCAGGACATATCAAAGGGATTAAATAAATTGTACATATATATTTACAATTTAATCTGATAGTAGTTCCTATGAGGCATCTTTTTACATTCCAAACATGTAATAATTTGTTTTTATCTAGTAATTAGATACTTGAAAAAGTCTTAGAAAGTTCTACTAAAATAAACTTACTTAAATTTAACCTGCACAGCCCACTCTCTCCCACTGTCCTTGTCCATGCCTCAGGATATCAAACCATCTTGAAGACAACACAAACAGAAATGAAATCGCATGGCATGACGGGACCTTCGTTGTGCATGGCTGGCTCCCACTTAAATGAGAGAAAAGAATGCATAGCAATGTAAGTCTACAAGCACAGATTCTGATTTAGTCCATGAATTATAGATGCACTTCTGAAGGGCCAATTCCCTTATGGTTTCTGATGCAAAAACAGTCGATAAATATCTAAGGCTCTTGACCCGATATGTTAATCAAGCAGTGCGGTAGACACATCCATGGCCTCTCTATGCTAAGTTTAATTAATGGCATGTATAGTTGCAGAGTCCCCTTCAACTCCCCTTAAACACTACATAATGGGATACATTCTCCCACAAGGGCCTGGAAGTTTGTGTTTTCTAGTCATGAAGTTTTGCTCACTATTGTCAGGTCAGCACATTCATTTCGCAGCACTCCTAGTTCCCAACTGCTATTTAAGCTCTTAGTTCATTGAGTTCATCTGTCATGGGCCTGCTTTAACATGCTTGCCAAAGGCTCTGAGAACTATTCCCACTCTGCTATTTCTTTGTGTTAATGAATCACTTTGAACTAGTCAGATATATCCTCACCATTGAATGGAATTCCTCACGTTCAATGTAACAAAACTAGGCCTAATGCTTGCACCTGCTCGCTCAGCAACATCAACTGTTCTTTTGTGAGATGTCAAGGGTATCTACAAGTCTGGGGGAGAAGCCTGCTTGCTTCCTCAACATGATAAGATATGGCATTGAGGCCTGTGTGTGAAGATGTCAAGGCACATCCATAAAACAAACAGGGAGAACTTATGTATTTTTAAAGCTATTCAGAATTCTCTACGGATACAACTGAACTTGGCTTTCAAAATCCAATTTTCCCTTAAGTAAGATTATAATTCTGATCATTGCGATTGTGATTAATTTAGTATTACATTTCTCTAGATTTCTCCCTCTAGATGGGGCTAACTCTGGTCCGGATGAAATTTGTCACTTCCATTTGCATATCATTTATAAACTTAAAAACTATAGCAATTCGTATATAAAAAACAACAAACCACTATTTATTTGTGTGTGTTTCTTTTTTACAGGAACCACCTCAGCATCGTGTTTCTGCATAATCAAGAAATATGTCTAGTCTAAGTCTCAAACAGGAATCACATGATCCAAGAAAAAGTGGTCTATGTCTCTCCAGACTCTGTAACAGGGCAGAACCACAAACCACAAATCATACAGAAAATATATATTCAGATTTTAATCTGATTACTAAAGTCATTACCAGGATTTTTCATAGATTATCGGAGGGACATGATACTTTCTTCTAAGAAACAAATCACAAAAATCTCAGTCATTTTGACTTATGTCACAAGATAAAGAGATGGGGTTTTGTTACTTATTCTCATTGCAATCAGGACATGGTCTTTTGACTATAAGAATCAAGATCTGGAATAGTTTGTCTACTTCTATAGTAGCTTACCCTTTTAGAGTTTCCTCTTTGAAAAACTGTCCTCAGGGGGAGAAAAGACAGAGGCTTGGGTCTGAGTGGTGCACACACATCTGGGTAACCGTTGACTGGTCTCACTAGACCCACCTGTGGTTACCTGGCAAACCTAGACAGTGCTGACAGGTGCAGGGATGACACACTTGTGAGTTCCATAAAGTAAATGGATAGCATAGTGATCACCCGTACATATTCATTCATTTATGTATCAAACACTTTTCAGTACTGACTCTGTACCAGACTTTGAAAACTAAAACACCAAGAAGACAGCAATAAACCGGGCAGGCCCAATAATCTTCAAGGGGTTCTCTTCTACCAGCAGCCATCATGCTCAGTCTTGAAGAAAATGCCATTTGCTTTTCCCATTTTGATTCACTGAGCATTTTGAGGCCTGTTATTTATAGAAAGATTGAGAGCTGAAAATGTAATCCAACAGCACTTACTGCTAGCATAAGCAAAACACTGGTAGGTGTTTTATGGCATGCTAACATGGCTAAGATTCTTTGGGTGCATTATAGGAAGAGAGATAGGAAATGGGAGACATATACAAGTATGCAAAAAAAGAGAGCATGCTGTGGGGACAGTCTATCCCTCTAGGAATGGCTATCACAGGAACAGAAACTTGGTGGGACCCTTGCAAAACTGTGTAGAGATAGGTTATGGTGAGACCACATCTTAGATCCTTCGTGTATAAAAGGATAGCTAGGGAGAGAAAAATGCAGATTGGGGACTGAGTTAATTCCTGGGCTGGAAGAAACAGTTCAAAGACAAGTGTCAGAAAAAATAAGGGAAGTTAGAGAATGTTATAAAATGGGGAGCAAGTACAGAAAGATTCTTAATGTTATGCATGGTCCTTAAGCACCTTTACTTTTGAAGTTTCCCATCTGCAGAGGTTTTTTTCAAACTTTAAAAATTGTCCTCATCATTCATGGCCTTTCTGAGACCTTACCTACTCCATGGAACCTTCTGCAACTATTGGAATCATGCAACTTTATTTGCCCACAAAAATAATCATGTTTATACAGTTACATAGGCTTAGTGCTTATTTGGTTGAGTTTTATCTCCCAAGATGGTAAGCTATTGAAGAAAGCTTTTTTTTTTTTTTTTCCTTCCTATATTCCATGGTTCATGGCAAGACACACAATGAGAGCTAAATAATACTATGCTCTGACCAGACAGCGTGTCTTAGAGCTACAAAAGTCCCCTGCAAATCCCGGTCAGCAATGACTTTTGTTGACTTATGATCTTAAGACTCTTAATCAAATCTCTTACCTAGTATTTATCCAGTACCCCTATGTGCATATGCCAAATGCTATAAAAAAGATGAAACACTGACATAACTTTGACCTCTAGGGATGTGACTCGATATTATTAGAAGCAAGGCCCAAGCCTCAATTTAGAATGCCAGACACAAGCCTTGTTTCTTGCTTCAATAAATACTTACCTATACATTCCGCTATTCTGCTATTATCATACTTGAAAGAACTGAAATAAGTGCAGTGTATATTTAAAAAGTATCTTCATGGATGAAAATAAATGCACTCACCAGCTTATTTTTCATTTCTGCAATGCAAGTGTCTGAAGTTTCAAGGCGAAGTCTAATGTTCAGCATCCCTAATTTCCACAATCCATACTTTAAGATAATATCAAATCACCCTAGCTGTCAAAAAGAGCATGGTTTTTTTGGTGGTTTTTTTTTTTTTTTTTCATGGTTTTAAGCAGAAAAAGTATAAATTTTTCTTTGACAATCAAAGCACATTTACAAACCAGCATCTAAAAATGCTAAAATAATTATCCAATAGTTTAAATTTGTGGAGAATATAACACTTCTTTTTTTCTGACAAACTGACAGTGTATTATAAATTCCAACAATTTACACTTTAAGGCCCCAGCTTCCCATGCCTGCCAGCTATGTCACAGCCTTGAGGAATTATGGCCATTTAATCAGGGTCGAGCATTTCCATGCTCAACCTTCAAGCAGGGATGCTGTGCCCATGTTTTCACCAGTGATAGATGAATCTACTTACTCCACCGCTTCCTGCGTGACAATACTTTAGAAGCCTTGCTAAAGTTCACAGTTCTCAATATATCAAAGTTTAGCAGCACAATGACCTTCTAATATTTGTTTTCAACTGTTTATAACCAACAGTTCATTACTTTGCCAACACACAGAGGAAGGAGACTGGCTACTGGGCACTTACAGAAAAGGAGGTATTAGGGCTTGAAGTGGAATTGCAGGAAATCCCACAGAGAACAGTTTAGGAAGGGGCTAGCCTCTTAAACTCTTGGTGTGATAAGAGGCAGCATCCGAATGACAATAGTCTTACCTGCTTTGCATGTATTGCTTAAAACAAGTTTGAGTGTTTTTCATGTCATTTTTTTTTAATGGACAATCATTTTTTTGTTGTTGTTGTTTGACATTTTTACTCAACTGCTCCTCTGGGTCACAGCCATTCAATTGACACCTTCTGGGGAAATCTAGAGTTCTCAATAGACAAAGCATATTCTCCTATGCTTGGATTTGGACCCATTCACATATGTGCTTCCCTGTTCTGGTAGATGGGATCATAGGTGAGCCTTGTGGGATCCTTTATGCCACTAAAGCTTAAAACCTAGCACACAAAAAATACCAAATACTTTGTGGTTATTTTTGTGTCTTTTTTTTTTAACTCTATATCCTGATTAGTCCTCTGGGTCTCCATATTCCAGTGTAGAAGTAAGAACAAGTGTACTGACATGAATTCATAATCACTAGCATTCACTTGCCAGACAAGATGCATTTTCTTACTTAATCAACTCCGTGATGGAGCTACCATTATCACCTTCATTTCACAGATGTGGAGACCAGAGATGAAACATCTGAGCTTGTCCACCCACACGATGAGAAAGGTGCAGAATAGGGACATGACCTACCTCACACAGCCTTGTGTCAGAACCTGTCTCCTGATCATCACCTTGTATAAGAGGGTAAGAGTATTTCTCACCAAGATTTATAAGGAAACCTGTCTAAACCATCCAAAATTTCTTCCCTACTCCAGGGCCCACTGTGAGCTTAACGACCATCTATCAATGAATATGTGTTTGCATTTTTGGAATGATCCCAAACAAACTATAAGCCCACAGCACCATGTACCTTCAGAAATTGCTCAAAAGATTCTTCCTGTAGAACTAGATTTGGGCCAGTTTGTTTCTATTAACCTGACATAGATTAATTGTGTGTGTGTCCCAGCGTGGTGTGAAGATTTCATCACCCATAGTAACTCCAGTTGACTGAAGGTGGTTGCATGGAGGGTTATGTCAGAACAAATTGTGAGATAATGTTAGGGGCCTCCTGCAAAGTGTTGTTTCCTATGAATAATGACTGCTGTGGGTATTGGAGGTATGAAAAGAGGCACACATGTTAGTTGTTTGTCATCTAGCCCATAAATTCTTGACACAGAATGTCTCCAGAGTTGAGTGAAGAAGAGAGATCTTAAAGTTCTGAAGGTATTCTTGGACAATTTCCTTTCTGTGTCACTCTTTCCATAATTTATTCTATTATTTCCCCCTGTCTTATGTTAAAGTTGGGAATATAGAGGTAGAAAAGAGATCACCTGTAGTATCATTATACCTAACCAAGACCCTTGATGAAATTTTACATTCTCTCCTGAAGCTTCCTTTTTCATTCTAGTGGGGATAAGAATTACCCAAGGAACTTGTTTCAAATGCAGGTTCTGGATTTTGCTCCAAAAGATTCTGATTAGAAAACTCGGGGCAGATACTACAGATTTGCACCTAAAGGGCACTCCAAGGTAACTCTAAGGCAAAGGCCATAATTTATCCAACACTGCACTACACCCAAGTAAGTTGCCCTCTTTCCCATGAGCTAGGGCAGGATTTAAAACCAGCCAGAACATCTGTTCCTTTTTCTAGATATAGGCCACCTCGTAGTCTCCTTACAAAGTCACTAGGATATGTTTTAATAGGAGCATTATAACCCTAGGTTTCAAAATGAAATTGGAGATGGCCTATTTCTGGGCTCAGACACCACTCTCTGCTCCACATTGTCTTATGCCCCACTCTTTATTCCTTATCTACGTACCCCTATAAAGTTGCCTCGCCTCTTTCCCTTAGAATTCTGCATTAATTATCCTGAGGATAGAATTGTGTTTTTTGTGTGTGTGTTTTTTTTCCTTTTGTTACTTAGAGTGAGCATACATAGCAAGCATTATGCAATGCCTGTTTAAGAGAATAAAACAGATCAGCCCTTCTTGTCTCTTAAGCAAGTCCATCCCTGGCTCTCTATGCCTATTTATCTTGGTTATTCATGATGCTGATGAAGATAACAGCAACATCCATTACCTGAGCTCCTTTTCCAGATGCATAATTTTGTGTTGCGCTGAGTATTACCTTCATTCTTAATTTCATTTCACATCATCTAACTAGGTTGTCAGTGGAGGCGGACCCAAAGAAAGTGGGCAGATGCTTAATATGCAAGGTCCTTTCTCATCATGTGGAAAACAATGACTGCCCGAACCCACAGCCAATCAAACCACATCTCCTGGAGCTGCTGAGTGTAAAGACCAGGCCCGTGGGCATTAATCATTTCCATCCATGAATGAGAAGCTTGTGTGGAAAGGTAGTTATATTTATAAGCAGGCTCACACACTCACTCCCGCTTCCCCCCACAGACACACAAGTGTTGGACTTTTTAAGACACAAGGCTGTCTTTCAATTTATCTACTTTTTTTTTAGACTTTTGTGTATATAAGGATTACAGGTTTCCTGTCTGTCCAAGAAGAGTGATCACTACACTCTCCAAGAACTTAACTCCCAGGCTTAATTATTATGCAACCATGCCAGTGTATTAAGCATGCCTTCTAAAAGCAATTTAAAGTCTATGCTGCATTGACTTTCAAATTATTTCATTTTTAATTCAGATGCATGCTTTTGTTAAGGCGTTTATCACTTTTACATAATTAGCCAGATTGTTTCATGACTACAGTCCCTCAAAATCCCTAGCCCCACGTCCATAGCAGTAATTGACATTTCATACCCTCCCATGCTGAGTTAGGCTTAGAGGCTCCTCCCCAAGTGTCTCACTTCATCTTTCAATGTAGCTCCTACACCTGGGAAATTTATTAAGTACTGCAGACCTTGTCATCCAGGCTGTTTGTTCTAAATTATCAAGCCATCCTGGTGTTCTTGGAAAAGAGGTGGACACTGTTTGACAGACACACTAAGGAGTCCTTGAAACCAATCAAATGGCTTGTCAGTAAATTGGATCCGTTACTTTCTCAAATGTGTTAGATTCTTAGAGAAATTCAGAATCTGAGGAATTAACAGATCACCAAAAAAGCCTAAAGTCATACCTAATGTTGATAAGTTATTCCTTGCAAACATCAATCCAATGACATGTAAACCATCAACCTCAGAAGACCAGTAGTTAGTCCTTCACCTTCTAGACCTTAAACCTCAGGGAAGAATATACATGTCAAATATTAAATCTGCATTTGTGATGGGGAGAGAATTCCTGGGATAATAAGCATGAGAATCTTTTTCTTTCTTTCTTTCTTTCTTTCTTTCTTTCTTTCTTTCTTTCTTTCTTTCTTTTCTTCTTCTTGTCTTTCTTTCTTCTCTTTCTTCTTCTTCTCTGTTCTTCTATTCTTTCTTCTCTTCGGTTCTCTGTTTCTTTCTTTCTTCTTTCTTCGTCCCTTATTCTTTTCTTTCGTTCCTCTGTTTCCTTCTTTCATTTACTCTTCTTTCGTTTTCGTGCTTTCCTACCTGTTCTTTCCTTTTCTTCTTCTTTCGTCTTCTTTTCTTTCTTTTCGTTTCTTTCTTTCTCTCTCTTTCGATCCTTTCGTTCTTTTCTCTTTTCTTTCTTTCTTTCTCTTTATCTTTTTTCTCTTTTTCTTTCTTTCTTTCTTTTCTTTTTTCTTTCTTTTTTTCTTTTCTTTCTTCTTTCCTTTTCTTTCTTTCTGTTTTCTTCTCTCTTTCTTTCTTTCTTCCTCTTTCCTTTCTTTCCTTTTTCTTTCTTTCTTTTCTTTCTTTCGATGTTCTTTTCTCTTTCTTTCTTTCTTTCTTTTCCTTTTTTTCTTCTTTCTCTTTCTTTCTTTTCGTTCTTTCCTTTTCTTTTCCTTTCTTTCTTTTCTTTCTTCTCCTTTCTTTCTTTTCTCTGTTTCTTCTCTGTCTTTTTCTTTCTCTGTTTCTTTCTTTCTATTTCTTTCTTTTCTTTCTTTCTTCTCTGTTTTCTTTTCTTTCTTTCTCTTCTGTTTCTTTCTTTCTTTCTTTCCTTTCTTCTTTGCTTTCTCTTTCTTCTCATTTCCTTTCTTTCTTTCTCTTTCCTTTCTTTCTTCTTCTTTCTTTTTCTTCTTTCTTTCTTCCTTTCTCTCTTTCTTGTCTTTCTTTCCTTCTTCTTTTCTTTCTTTCTTCTTTCTGCTCTTTCTTCGTCTCTTTTTTCTCTTCTTCTTCGTCTGTTTCTTCTCTGTCTTTTTCTTTCGTCTATCTTCTTTCTTGCTTTCTTTGTGTTTCTCTTCTCTTCTCTGTTTCTTCTTTCTTCGTTCTTTTCTTCTTTCTACTTCTTTCCTTTCTTTCCTTTTCTTCTTTTCTTTCTTTCTTCTCTTTCTTTCTTCTTCTTTCTTCTTCTTTCTTTCTTCTTTCTTTCTTATTTCTTTGTTGTTGTTGTTACTTTGTCTTTAACATTTTTAATTTTGTACTTAGTGTTTTTCCTTTATTCCATACTTTTGGAGCTAACAGTTGAAGTCAGAGATTGAGAAGAGGAAATACTTGAAAAGTAAGTAAAATTAAGAGGTATCCCAAAGAAAAGCAGGCAAAAGTAGAGTTCTTTTTTTTAATTTTTTATTAGCTTGATGATTTTTTTTTTCTCCCTTGGATGAACTTATGTGCAAAAGGAAGAAATTTTAGATTTATGTGTGTCTGTGGCACTCAAGAAAATAGTTGAGCCCTTACTAGTAAAAGTAGGATAGTGATCCCTAATTAACAGGGACAGACTACAATGAGATACAAGGCACTGTTTGGTAAAACTCTAAGGTACTATATTCATCATGTGTTGTATTGTTTTAGAGAGAGAGAAAGGGAAAGAGAAATATGGATGTGAGAGAGAAACAGGAAGCACGGATCAGTGGCATCCTGCAGCCATCCAACTAGGGATCAAACCTGCCACTTCTTAGTGTGCGGACCAATGCTCCAACCAACTGAGCCACACTGGCCAGGGCTATCATAGGTCATGTTTTTAATAAAAGTTTAGTGTTTAAGTAAGAAATTTGATCTCTGAAAAATTTAATCTGTTTTTATCAGCTCTTGTAAATGAAACTAACCTAAATAATAAATTTAATTTTGGCTTAGGGGAAAATTACAATTCCAAAAACAGTAATTCTAGATTTCAACTATGAGAGAGAGAGAGAGAGATAGAGAGACCAATGATTAGTCTAAGACATTGCATCCTCTCTTTCATCAGACTGTCTTTCTCACTCCCGCAAGTAGTAAAGGAACTGTGCAATCCCAGTGAACAGCTGAATAAAAATATGGGATTTTATGACCTATTTTGGGATGGCCCTCTCCTTTCTGATTTGAAAGAAACTGTCCTGTTAGTGCTGCCAAGGAAACTCATATCCCTTTTCTTCCTGACTTACACCCAGCGTAGCTGGATGATTCATCAATAAGTATATCCAGGTTTAAGCCAACCAATAAAACTGAAAAAAGAAAAGGCAGTATAGGTAGAATATATGATATAAGGTGAATATAAATAACAGCAAAGAGAGTTCTGTGTGTCACTAATGGAAACTTGGCCAGTTCCTACCTATTAATGAATAATATTCTGACAGCCTAAGAGCTAAATTCAGGTGAGAATGTGGAGATTCCAGGAATCCTGAAACTAATTAAGATATAAATATGAAGATCCTGAAAAGCACTAGATTTGGGGAGAGGAATGCAGCAACAGAATGACATCATTATCCAGTGAATAGTCTCAGATGACGTAGGTCATCTACGTAGAAGTAGGTAACTGGAGGACATGAAAGAAATTGGAAGAGTTTTTGCAGGATGAAAGGAAGAGAAGAAATTTGTATTTGGGGCTTTTGATCCTTATATTGATCTACTCATATGCAGGAAAATAAAGTAAGTCAAGTTGGTTTTGAGAAAAAATTGTAACTAATTTTCAATGGCTTGGGAGGGGGTAAGTGGGGCACAGTGGGAGGATCATTTCTGGCCCCTCCTGGACTGGCAAATGAGACAAGAAGTCCCATGAGTGCTAATAAAGCCTGCAGTGCAGTGTGTGGAGAAAGAGCGCGCCCGCGCTCAGACATTTGCTTTTGTGTTCCATCTGAAACCAAATAGTGAGCAAAAATGCTGAAAGCTCTTGGCATCTCATCCACCATTGATACTGGGCGAAGGAAAGAGGCTTTGTACAGAGACCCCCATTATCACTAATGGAAAGTAGGCGGGTAAGTCCATGTGCAGGAGGAACAAACACTGCCCTTTGTGAGTGGTAATTAAGAGCTAAAGAAAGTGTCCAGTTGCTCATGACTAACACACACTGGTGGTGAAAGCCCCTTCCCAGCAGTGCTCCAGTTGCTTTCTTGTGTTTCAATGGTTGGTGCTTAACAGTTGTTGGCCACGCCTCACCCTAGTTCCTCTATAAAGGAATGAATGGGAATGACATTATTTGATACTAATGGCAGAGGGTCTTTCAAGGAGAAAGTAAAGGCAAACAAGGGAAGAAGTTCAAAAGGAATCTAAAATCAAGCAGAAGAGAATAGTCAGTGGTTCAAGGGAAGTAAGTCCAATCTCATAATGTCCTTGCCAGCATCCCCTTTTTTGGAATGATGGCAAAAAGAGGACTCAGACATGGACCTAGAATTTGAGTATAAATGAACATCATATCTGAAGCCCACAGTCATACATCTGGGAAGAAAATGCTCCAAAGATTGTAGGGGCATACCGTTCTAAACATTCATTCTGAGTTCCAGAAATATCTGAGTGTATTAAAATACCTGTATCTTCACAGGGAATGTCCAAACCTTAAAAGCAACCCTTGAACTTGACCCAGCAGGTTGGATCCATATAAGCAAATAATATAATACAATTTTACAAGTATGAAATGTATATAAAGTTTCTTAATTATTAATTTCATGGATACAGCATGGGGAAGTTCTGACTGAGGAACAATAAAAACACATTTTAATTCACTGAAAATTCAATAAATATTCAAAGCATATTTACCTTTGATTAGGCCAGCTCCCTACCCAGAGCCTCTCATGGTTTATAATCTCAGCCTAGTGACTGACTGACTGACAATAAGTAATGGAGGTTGTTATATACCGTATTTTCCGGCATATAAGTCAACCCCCTAATTTTACAGTTAAAACATAGGTATAGGCCTATATTCGCTGTATAAGACTACCCCCCACTTCCGAGGCAACACCAGTTCTTTTTTTAATAGACTGCCTCTCTGACTCTGGCCAATCTGAGCAGGCTTTTTACTAGAACACAGTGGTCATCTTATATGCCGGAAAATATGGTAAGCTAATTCAAAACTGACTGTGCTTCTATCTTGAAAGTAATCAGTTTGTTCTATGCTTCTCAGTTCAAATCCGAAGTAATGTTTTCCATCCTAAGCAACAAAATTTTGGAGACACATTGATAAAGAATGTGTTCAGGAGTTGAGATGTCTATAAATAGTGTTATACAAAATCTAATTGAAGGAAATTTTCTAGAATAGAATATACTTAAGACCAATAATACAGCACCTTTTGCATAATTAAAAGGGTTGCCCTGGAGAACAAATAGTATTTGTGGATGAGGCAGTTTCCTTGTTAGAATACAGTTTCTGCTACTTTAATAGAGAGACACAAAATAATGAAGTATGAACTTGAACTAAGCAGTTCAGGGCTGATGTGGCAGCTTCCAGGTTTGGAGGAACCCAGGGTCTCTCTACCTATTTTCCCATACTCCAAAAATGTTTTCATCTCGTTGTCCAAAATTGCTCTAGTTCCCACCTCCTCCTCTCCTCTCCAGTCATCAAAAGGCAAGGACAAAATGTGAGTAAAAAGCATATTCCTTCATTTCAAGAGTAAGAGCTAAAAGTTTCAGGGGTTTCCACTCATATAAATTGGCCATAACTTAAATACATGACCACATTTAACTGCAAAGGAGGATTAGAAGTGTAAATTTAGGGTGAGTCACTATGAAGAAAAAAGGAGAATACATAACAGAGGAAACTGTTCCTCAAAAAGCATGGGTTGTTTGTTGTTTATTGGAATGATTTCAAGTAAGTTTATAGTTTACTTAATATCTCTAGTTTGGCAAATTTTAAGAAAGAATTCTAGTAATTGGATATAATATTAATTAACTTATAATTAATATTATAAATATATTAATTTGTGTTGTATATAAAATAAGTATTGTACCAGTATATATAATGCATAATAAATATTATAAAATATGTAAATTAAACTTACATATAGCATGTAATATTTGTCTATATATTATGCATGTTAAATAAGTGATAGTTTAAGTATTACAGAAAGAATCAAATCTCTTGGCTGTTTTTTTCATGTTTATTACCTACCTAGTCTGATACCCCAACAGCCCTGCTCAAACCTAAAATCTCTCCTTCCTAATTTGGCAGAAGCTGTCCTCTTAGCATGGCTAGAGAGACCCACTTCCCTTTTCTCACTGTATGACACCCAGAGTAAGTGGGGGTATAACTCACTAATAAGAGTACTTAAGCAGTTTAAGTCTGACAGATAAGCTGCGAGATCATCATCTATAAAATGAACATAATAGAGGATATTAAAGATGCCTCCCTTTCTACTTTTCAGGGTTGTTGGATGGTGGGAGCAGAATGTTGTGGCTTGGGACCAGATAGGTATAAATACAAACAAAACAACCAAGAGATTTTTATATGTTGTATTTAACATATACTATTTATTATATTTTACTAGTTGCCCAATGCATGAATGAAGATTCATGCAAGAATAGGCCTTCTCTCCCACTACCTTTGCTATGGCCAGAGCAGCCTTTCTGCTCCTGTCCAGAGCTGCCTTTCTGCCTTCCCACGCTGCCCAGTGGCCCAGAGTGGCTGGGGTGGTGCAGAATGCCTGCATCCTTGCCACAGTGACAATGCAAGCGTCCCGCCCACTCCCTGGCTGTTCAGCACCTGTGTATGCAAATTAATCTGCCATATTTGTTGTATTAATTTGCATGCTCACTCCTGATTGGGTTAATTTGCATATTTACTTCATTGTGAAGGCACGGTCAATTAGCATGTTACTCTTTTATTAGGAAGATTATATATATTATGCATTAAGTATGCTATATTTTATGTGTAACATATATATTGCATTTATATAACATGCTTTATCTACTTTACATAGTTATTATTTAAATGTAGACATAATTCCAAATATTACTCTCTGAATTATACATTCTATGAGGAACAGATCAATGAGTTCATCCAATAAGCATGTGAAAACATGCAAAACAACATTAGTTATCAGGAAAATATAAATAAAATAAAATTCATAATGAGATACCACTTTCCATCCACTAGGATATCTATAATAAAAGTAATAATAGGAAGTTTTGGTGAGGATATAGAGAAATTGAAACCCTCATACATTGTTGGCTAGAATGTAAAATGGTGTAACCACTTTTGAATTTAGTCTGTTGGCTCCTCAAAAAGTTAAATATAGAGTTACCATGTGATCTAGTAATTCTACTTCTATGTATATATTTATGCAACATAAATAAAAATAAATGTTCACACAAATATTTGTACATGAATGTTCATAGTAGCTTTATTCAAAATAGTAAAAAAGAGAATACAACCCAAATAACTAATTGACTAATTAACCAATTAATGAATGGTAATAAATGTGGTATATCCATAAAATGAAGTGTTTTTCAGCATTAACAAGGAAGGAAGGAAATATTAATGCATGCCAAAACACGATGAACCTCGAAAATATGGTATTAAAGATCTAGTCAGAAAAGACCACATATTTTATAATTCCATTTATATAAAATATCCAGAGACACTAGATTAGAGAGCCAGTAATACTAAGTTTAATAGACAGTATCTATTATATTATAGAGATAATATATTCATGTACTGAATTGTACACTTTAAATAAGTGGATGTGTGATATGAATTTAATTCATGAATTTAATTCAATAAAGTTTTCTTTTAATAAAACAAAATGCTAATATCCTATGGCAGGAGTCTTGAGCATATATTGTAAAACTGTGTGGACTTTATCTAAATCCAGCATGCAGATAAATGTTGTTAATTAATTAGCTTACACATGTGAATCATCTGTTTATAAGAAATGTATGTGATTTGGACTAAATCTGGACAATCTGAGTTCATTTGCCACAGATTCACAAGCAGCAAGCAGGTGAGCGGTAAGGAGCGAGGTGTCTAGACTACAAGAGGGATCCCAACTGAGAGAAGGATGTCCATCTGGAGGCTTAGGCCCAATCAACCTTGTACATGCCTAAGCCAGCAGACGGACATCCCCTAAAAGGTCCTGTACTGGGAAAGGTTTCAGGCCATGCTGAGGGACACCTTCCCTTTCCCAACCCCCAATGCATGAATTTCATTCACTGAACCTCTAGTTAGAATATAAAACAAAAAGCAACTAACAAACTCATAGATACAGACAACAGAATAGTGGTTACCAGAGAGAAAGGGATGGGGGGAGTAAAAAGAGTGTAAAACATGAAATGATGAGTATACAAAAAATATACAGATGTCACATTTTAAAGCTGTACACCTGAAATTTATACTTTGTTATTATCCAATGTTACCTCAGTAAATTCAATTTTAAAAAAGAATATGTTTAGTTTTGTAGGAAACTGCCAAACTATCTCCCAAAGTGGCTGCACCATTTTGCATCTCCACCAATGATGAATAAGTATTGCTGCTGCCCCAACTCCTTGCAAGCATTTTGTGTGGTCAGTGTTTTGAATTTTCACCATTCTATCTGGTGTTTAGTGGTTTTCTCAATGTTGTTTTAACTTAAAATACTCTAATAATGTATGAGTTTGAACATCTTTTCATATGCTTATTTGTCTTCTGAATATCTTCTGTGGTGAGCTATGTTCAGATCTTTTGCTCATTTTGTTTTTCAGTTTTCTTTTTTTGTGAAAAAATTTTTAAAAGTATATTTTATTGATTTTTTTTTTTTTTTTACAGAGAGGAAGGGAGAGGGATAGAGAGTTAAAAACATCCATGGGAGAGAAACATCAATCAGCTGCCTCTTGCACATCTCCCACTTGAGATGTGCCCACAACCAAGGTAAATGCCCTTGACTAGAATTGAACCTAGGACCTTTCAGTCTGCAGGCCAATGCTCTATCCATTGAGCCAAATCAATTAGAGCTATGAAAGTATTTTTTTAAGGTTAAATAAGAAGCAAAATTTGTTAGACTCTCTTTGGCCCATAAGACAAGGGACTTACGAATACTGATCTCTGCTCAGCCAGCATGGCTCAGTGGTTGAGCACAGACCTATGTAGCAGGAGGTCATGCTTTGATTCCTGCTCAGGGCTGCCCAGATTATAGGCTCCATCCCCAGTGGGGGGCATGCAAAAGGCAGCCAATCAATGATTCTCTTTTATCATTTACGTTTCTCTCTCACACCCTCTCTCTTCCTCTCTGAAATCAATAAAAACTTATATTAAAAAAAGAATACTAACCCCTATTAAAACTTAGAACATTTGAAAATATTATATGAATTGCATTGCTTAGATTGATTGACAAAATGATAAATAAAGAGTATGATGATTTAATTTTCTTTGGAAAACTGCCCCAGACTTAGTAGAATAGCAGATTTTAAGGCAGGCCAAATTTTCATAAATTTGCCTTATCAAAATAATTAAGTCATGAGAAACTGGTTCAATTTTATCTGTAAGTAACCACCAAGAAAATATAGTGCCCCTGAAATTTCAGGGGCCTATTCTCTTCTCACAATGAGCTCTTAAAGGGTAAATATGCACCCCATCTCCTTGGCCAGGGAGAACATATTAAAGAACCTGTGCAATTATTTGCTTTATTCCAAGTATTTTATCCAGGTCTTGTCTTTCTGCTCTGTTCTGAACATTCATAGTAATTAACTTGATGCAGTCCATATTTGCCCTATTTAAATTTTATTAAGCCTTCAGGGAATTTACCTCAGCAACAGTCACTTGGAAGCCCTCCATAGCATTTTGCCATTAGTAATTGTTTCTAGTACATGCCATGAGAAGTTCAGCTTTGAATCATGTCAACTTAGATTCTGGGTAATGTCAGTGGTAACTTCGCTGGGTAGACCAGCCTCCAGTCCCTGATTGAAAATAAGTCAGTGATGAATTTGAGTCATGGGCTATACTAATGTTTTTAACTTTTGACAATCAGAGTCTGCTTTTAGAGATTAAATTACTGTTTTTTTATGAAACCTCTAAACTAAAAGTTGGCCACTACCAATAACATCAACTTGAGAGTCATTGTTTAGGTATGGTCTGATGAAAAGCTTTCACTATGTTTAGAATTGTTCTGAAATTTATAATTTTTTAAAAATAATTTTTAAATTGATTTCAGATAAGAAGGGAGAAGGAGAGAAAGACAGAAGTATCAATAATGAGAGAAAATCATTGATAGGCTGCCTCCTGCATGCCCCTTACTGAGGATATAGCCCACAACCCAGGCATGTGCCCTTGACTGGAATTGAACCCGGGACCTTTTAATCCACAGACCAACTCTTTATCCATTGAGCCACACTGGCTAGGGCAGAATTATTCTGATATTTAAATGCCAGTATTATCATTGACTTAAAACTAACCAAACATTAATGCTAAGTTTGTGACTGTTATTTTTATGAAAATACACTTAATGTCTCCCATCTACCCTCTCCTGATTTCCTGCAGAAAACTCAAACTTTTTAACTAAGCTCTACTCTACCCTTATTATCAATAAAGATCTATATTCTCCTATCTACATTTAAGTGCAATACTCAACCAACTATGAAAACACTGGTCATCCCATTGGTGCAATATAAAGAGTCTCACACTTGAGTCCTCTCAGTTCGCCCTCTGATGGTAGCCTCAGACTTCATCACTACCAACTGCCAGATACTATTCACTTTCTACTACTCAAAATGCATAAAATCCTATCCTATATAACATCCTATATAATAAAAGCCTAACCTGCAAATTGTTCAACTGGGAGTTCGGCCTGGAGTTCAACTGCTCACCAGGGTGTGGTGCAGAATATGGCAGGCACTGTTGACATGGCATTGGCAGTGGGCCACCTCCCTCTGCCCCGATTCATGCATGAATTTGTGTACCAGGCCTCTAGTTCGATATAAAAAACTTGGAGGTCCAAAATTCCATGAGTTTTGTCCTAATGCAAAGCAAATTATATCAAATGTAAAAAATGAATACTTCCTCTGATTTAACAATTATTCTAATTATCCTTGGTTATTATTTCTTGCAGTTTTTATCATTTCTTGATTTTAATTATCCTCTTATATCTTTAAAAACTAGTTCAAATTGTTCATATTTTATTTTTCCATAGCTATAGTTTCTCCAGGACTGCTATCTCAGACAAAAACACGGAGTACAGAATGCAGTTCATTCAAAATACAATACTTTGAGGTAAGTGAAAAGCTTGGCCTTTAGGCCTTCCAGATATTTCACAATCAGATACTCTTAAATTACTAAATGGATTTCCCTACATCAGTTCTGTGCAACCTGTTTCCCTGCTCCTGTTATTTAGCATTCTTGACATAAACTTATGTTGTTAATCATGAGAACAAACATTAAAAACTATCATAGATATTGGCGATCCCACTCTTATTAGGCAAACCTGTGCCCAGCTTCCATCATCATGAGTTCAATCTCATTTTAACAGATTAATGTTGTGTCTGCCATAGCAGCCCATTTGAGTTCTATTTCTTGAATCGTTATCAGTCATTTCAATGTGGCATGGTCCTATGAGATTCAAATTAGTCCAAATGGTAGGTGAGCTACTCTCTTCCCAGAATTTGGGACCACCATTTGACCTTTCCAACCAGAGCAGAGTCAGAAGCAAAATCAGTGATAAAGAGCAATGGCTACTCATGCAGGCAGGCAGAGGCCAGTGGTGGTAAAGTGATACTATATATTCACAAACGTTTTCCAATAACTACTTGCTGGCTTATTGAGTTAGGCAATAATTACTGGTAACAGGAAACATGCTTGGACTCAAAGCTTTATTAAATAAGAATTTGTTTTCCTTTATCCCTTTATACTTAAACAAATTATCCTATTTATATCTATTTAGACATTTCTTTTGTTCCTGACTTTCTTAAAGATACATTTACTAGTAGACACAAAATAGCAATTTCTTCTTAATATTGAAAGTACCTGGAAAGCATTTCTGATTGAAAACAAAGACACTTGTTGATAAGGAAACATATATTCACAAATATCACTTTGTGTTTGTGACTTGTTGTTTCATGAGTTTTTATATATTTCGTTATAATCTTTTGGTTCTTGTCTTCATGCAAGTGAAAAAAAGATGGACTATGTGGATTATTGTTTTGTGTTGCCATAGTACATACCTGTGTTCCCTCAAATAGCAGTAACAATCTTTGGTGGGGTTACAGTGGTGACAGGAGTCATAAGTTGTCCCATAATAAGATAATATGAACATATTTCCATAAAATAGAATTTTCCTACCATCTGTGTTTGCTGAAGTTGTGACATTTAATGGGCTATTGCCCAAGCTTTTACAGTGATATTCTAATTAACTTGCATTCCCTCAGTGATTCTATTATTACAGATAGAAGTCATATTTCATGTACTAATAGCCAACTCTGTAGCCAGAGGTTCAGAAATCTAGACTATGCATCACAATTTCAGTTCAATATTCAGGCAGCTGTTAAGGTGGTAAGGCAGGTGATGAAAGGACATCAGATTTCTTGCCTGGTCAGCTACTGACATGTTTGTTGCATGCATGGTATTTTTTTTCTCTCTCATTCCTTGGGGAAATAAATGGACTAATTTGAATAAATTGGAATTTTAGAGGTAGAAGAAAGATCCAAAATAGCATAATAACAATTTAAATTTCTCATTAAGAGGCAGTCTTACATGACAGATATTAGGAAGATTAAATGAGACAGTGTATAGAGAATGACTATAATAAGGCATAACTAATGTAAGCTTTCAGTAAAGGTAGCCGCTATATAGATAAGGAAACAGACACAAACAGGCACATAATTGTATTTTCCAAAGTCATGTAAATTCCTTTACAAAATAATCAAACCCAAACTCAAAGTTCCTATCATCAACTTTGCTATTATTTTCACCACACCATAGAGGAATATGTAAAACAAAAACAAAAACAACTATGGTATTTCGTTTCATATATAATAGCCAAATGATATATTTAAAAATATGTCACAATAAATTCATTTGAATTTCATTATCTTAACATAATTAGGATGAATCCAATTAATTTGGTAAGTCATTTGGTATTTATACCAATAATTCAATCTTGCAAACTCTCAGATTCCATCTTTATGAATGCCCATATTTCAGCTTTCACATATAATTTTTCATAAAACTACTTATGATTGTCTAAACCAAATGGTATTACATTCATTGTAATTATTTAAAATATCAATTTAAATAAAATAATTAGCCAATTATTTTAATAATGCACACTGAATCATTCTCTAGGTATTTACTGAGTGCCTGTGATGTGTTCTACTGCGCACACCAGGCACCATACGAGCTGGGAGGTCATGGCTCAATGAGAGAGATTTAGTGTCTAAGGCAAAGTATGTAGATTTTCAATTGCATAAAAGTGTAGGTTGCAAAATAGTCTCTTCACTACTGTTTGCACTGGTAATCAAAACCCTCATTTTAGCCATCTCTAGAATCATTGTTAAATGTTCATCAAAATGATCTACATAGTGCCCCTCACTTTGTGAGACACATGATATAAACAGATTACTTTCATAGCAAAAGCCCCAACTCAATGCTACAATCACACTTTGTGGTTGTTTAGAAGAAAACAGAGAATTTCCCATAACTCTCCCTTTATAGTCCACATGTTATCTTTAACACACACACGGAACTCCTTCAGAACAAGTGCTGGAACACGTCTCCATTCCTGTCCCTGAGCCCCTCAGATAACATTTTAACTGCTTATACCAAGTCATGGCTTGGGTCTCAGTTTTCTAATCTGATCAATAATATGGGGATGGAGCTAGGAATGTACCACCAAGAAGTCTCTGCTCAGTATAAAATAAATTATCTCTCGAGCATAGGTAGGCAAAGATGACAACTAATTCACCCATTTTTCTCCAATCTCACAGCCCACTAACCACTTACTTGCTCACATTCCTCCCACCACATAGATTTTTTTATATTTCTTGAACATGCCAGGCACAAGAGCTATTCACTTTTCTGGCTTTTCTCTGCTTAGAATTATTGCCCAAAAGACTCACATGGCTATGCCTTTGCTAAAATATCACCTCTTCAGTGGAATCTTTCCTGACTATTTCTTTTACAATTACACCATCACCCATCCTTGCACAGCCATCCTCCTTCCTTGTTCTATTCTTCTTCAGAACACTTCTGAACAACTAACAGAGTCCATATTTTACTCATTATTTGGTTGATTGATTTGTTTACCATCCCTCATTGCCCAGAAAATAAACCCCAGATAGTAGGGATTTTCTGGTTATATTACAGCTAAACCTTATAAGACAATATAGA
This sequence comes from Pipistrellus kuhlii, assembly GCF_014108245.1. Lineage (NCBI taxonomy): Eukaryota > Metazoa > Chordata > Mammalia > Chiroptera > Vespertilionidae > Pipistrellus > Pipistrellus kuhlii. The sequence goes on from NW_023425404.1 coordinate 3,539,105, forward strand.
ACATACTAGGCAACCAATAACTATTTAGAAGTAATGCCTGCCTCCTAGGGGTCCCATGCATCCATATTACTCTGTTCACGTGAGATCAAGTCAACTGATGATAAGGAGGGAATACGTTAATTATTGGTCTTAGGCAACCCTGCTAGTAGTTGTGACCCACAGGCTGAGAACTGCTGAAGAGCCTAAGACCATTGGAAAACACATATATTTACATTACAATTCATTAACAGTAGCAAAATTACAGTTATGAAGTAGCAATGAAAATAATTTTATGGTTGGGGGTCACCACAACATGAGGAACTGTATGAAAGGGTCATGGCATTAGAAGGCAGCTATGCTCACCACTATACCACCAACGCGGACGGGTCATGGCATTAGAAAGGTTGAGAACCACTACTCTAGGAGATGAAATCTGGGGACTGGATCTGCCATTTTATATAATTACTTCTCTGCACGAGTGGTATGCTCTGAACAAGTTGACCTTTTCTAAACATAATCCATAATTTCCACTCTGGTGATTTTGCTTATTGCCATTGTGCTTTGGCAAGGAATTACAACCTGACCTCATATTAGCATATGACAGCATTTCATATGCTTGCTAATCATCCTTCTTTCCTCACATCCTTATTTAGCATCACAGTGGTATTTCCATGAGGGTTTAAGTGACTCAATTCTTTGAAAAGGGAATGGAGGGGAGGTGTTGGTGCAAAGGTATGGTAACAGTGAGGAGAAGAGAAAGTGTGTCTTAGTTTTTAAATATCTTAATAAATTTACAGTCTGTCTCTACAATCTGATGTGTGCAGCAGATCCACTCATATTCACTGGCAGTGTTTTAGCTGCATAACTTATGTTCAGAAAATGCTGTCTGCAACTAAAGGGAATCATAGAAGAAATAGAACAAGGAGGTGGCTTCTTCCCACTTCATGAGGTATCATTTTTTATTGGACTGTATGCCAGGGCTCAGCTCTTGATATTGGCAAACTATCCCTTGAGGTTATCATTGTAATTTTCTTCTTAAATTCTCTGCACATTATCAGGATGTCCCAACTGTAACTTCCCTGGCAATCTGAGTGTGTTCTCTTTTTAGACAACTGATTCTCCTCAGAAAGCCTGTAAGTTGTTGCCTTCCAGTCCAACAGAAATATAAGGACCCAGGAATCCAAAGAGGATTTCAAACTGGGAATATGATTCTAGCTAATGGAATACTATAGTCCTTAATGTAGATGAAGATGAAGAATTAAAAAGGCACAATATATAGAGCCACCCATGGCCTTCCCCTGAGCAGTATACTATTTAATAAAGAGGGAGTATGCTAATTGACCCTCACACTGTTGCAAATAAGGTGGCACCCACAGCCAATAAGGTCAGAATATGTTAACTGACTTCCCTGTCTTCAAAGATAGGAGCACCTACATCCAATAAGGAGGAAATATGCTAATTGATGTCCCTCCCTCAAAGATGACAGCACACACAGCCAATAAGTAGGGAATATGATAATTGCTGCCACGCTCTTAAAGATGCCAGTGCTCACAGCTATAAGGTGGCAGTGCCCAGTCTCCTCAGCCCCACTGGGTCCTTGCTGCACATCTGCCTCCAGAGTCCCCCAGTCCCATCAGCCCCCAAGTTGTCTAGGGCCAGTTTGAGGTGTAAGCAAGTATCAGATGGTGGCTGACCTGAGGTGCAGGAAAGCATCAGATGGCAGCTGCCCAGCCACCCAGGGCTGCCTGAGGTTCAGGAAACCTGCTCCGGCTGAGGCTTGTGCATGAATTTTCATGCACTGAGCCTCAAATAACTAAATATAAAGTGTAAGAAGATAGATAGGACTGCTTAGAAAACAGATTACATTTACACTTATTCTACCTTGGTAGGGAGGTCAAATTACCCGTAGGAAATACATGGATCCAGAAAAAGGTGATACCATCAAGAAATAAAAAAATTTGGTTTTCTACTGTTACTTGAGAACATTAGGCCCCAGCAACATGTCATTATAAGGAAAATAAAAGTGCTGAGGCTAAAAAAAAAAAAAAAGAAAAAGAAAAGAATTACACTCACTCTACCTTGGTAGGGAGGCTTTAGCCATTGTTCCATTAATATTTACAACTGTGTGTACCATATGGAATTTTACTTTACTTATACAAATAAATATCACTGAATATCACTGTGTAGAAAGATGAAAAATACAGGGTGGGGCAAATGTAGGTTTACAGTTGTTTGTACTTCCATTTAAACCCCTGTACATGTGTCGGTCGGTCACTTGGTGGCGAAGGTAAGAACATGATTCTGCAGGAGGAACCCAGTGGCCACAGAAGCCCGCAGGGCCTTGTTTGTGTGGGGCACTGGCCTGTGGGAGATGCCCTTTCCAGGAGCTCTGAGTTTGGCACTCCCCCTGCACCTTTACCATTCTGCTCTGCCATACGACGGCGTGGGGTTGGGAGGGTCCAAGCTTTGGGGCCCACTTTTCTTCCTTAGTTAATGTTCCTGCCAGGATACCTGGGCTGTTACTTGCCTTGAGTTGGAAAACAGTTTGCATTTCCACCTGTAAATCTTCATCCTTTTAATTTATGTAAGGTTTTTTGTATGCAATTCTTGAAGAAATGACAAATTTTGGTTTTCTACTGTCACATGAGAACATTAGGCATCAGCAACACATCATTGTGAGGAAAATAAAAGTGCTACAGTTAAAAAAATAACTAATAAATAATACATGAATAAACTTGGTGGTTCATATACTCACAACTGTAAACCTTCTTTGCCCCACCCTGTATTATGCACTAATATGTATGTTGTGCATACACATCCACAAAGTTATTCACATACATAAAGCCTTAATACCTCTTACATAAAAAATATCATGGTCAATGGTTTTGTACTGTGGTTAGTTTTCTATATACACTAGCTTATAATTCCTTGAGCAATATGACAGTATGTTTTACTCATTTGTTTCTTCACTGAACTTTGAAGATAGAAGATGTTTCAATAAATCGTTGTTGCGTTGGTGAGAAAGTAGAGCAAACAGAAGGATAAAGTAAAGTAACCAAGAAAGTCTTTGGAATTTGACATTCACATATGTGTTCCCAAATGTTTTGTCTGCCTTGTAGCTTTGTGCTATATTCAGGAGGGGTAAGTGAATAGTTTTCAGATTCTTCCTATCCTTTCTAATTACATATATTTTTTCATTTAAATTGGAGACATGCTACTCTATCAATAAACACCATGACAACATGTGAACAAAATAGACATCTAAGGAGATAAATTCAGGGAAAATAAAACTTGGATCACAAATATTTGCAGAATACAACAGCCACTTGGACAAACCAATATTTTTCAAGTTCAGTGAAGGAGTTCTTAGGCTGTTGATCATACAATAAATTCCTCTACCCTGGCGGAACAAGGCTATATTGTACACATATGTAATACCCTCAAAGAGCTTCAACCAAGTGACATTTCTAATAAAAGCCACAGGCAACATCTAGCAATGTGCGTGGAATTGCTTTGAGTCTCAAATTTTAGGAAAATAAAATGAGTTACCATTCTTTGGCCACAGAAATCTCATCAGTTTTGCTTTTTACTGTTTCTCCACTCCATTTTTCAATTAAATATAATTCCAGGCTGAACTATAGTGGCTAGCAGTTATTCAGGACATAGACATTTCTTTAAAACCCTTAGGAAATACATGGACCCAGAAAAAGGTGATACCATCTAGTATATGTAGAGTCATTTTCTCCTACATTCTCTTTTCAATTTATCATTTGCCATAAGAAAAGGGTTTTGCTCTGAAGCAACAAATCCAAACCGAGGATAGAAAAGACCTCTAAGAGAATCAAACTGAATTAACTTTCCTGCAAGAGTAGTTCTTTAAGATTTTTATTCGCGTGTAATAGCATTGTGGTGATGATGTGAATCCCTGGAGTCATCTCTCACTTTACAAGGCAACTATGGGCAACTGGTGCAGCGAAAGGTATTTTCTAATCTGAATGACATGATCACACCCAAATTGTAGGGACTAGCTTTTAAAGCACAATTTTAAAATGAAAAAAGACACTGACTATTCAGCTTTGATCCATAATTTCCATTTTACAAAAGAGCGGAGATTGAAGAGTGGTAAACCTAATAAGAATAAAACCGCTTAATGAGTTTATTTTTGGCACCCGATGAAAACAGAGTTTGGTTTTATTTAAACCTTTCAATCCCATCCCAGAGATCTACTCAAAGTGGTTTTATGTCCATGGCAAGTGCTAAAAAATTAAAATTAAAAAAATAATAATAAGATTAAAGACTGTCTACATTCAGAAAGACCCCGATGTTTTTATTGACCAAACTAAATGAGATGCACAAAGTCAGCACCATGAAGGCTCAAAAGCAAATTGCATTATTAGATTGTGTTCAGTTTTCCAACAGAGCCTAGATTGCTGTTGGAATCACAGTAAGAAGATTAAACAATGTTTTCACAAAAACCTGACCCCAGCATCCATTTTTTATTAAAACTCATGCAACACAAATATTTGTTCCTATTTTTCTAATCCTAACAGAATTGCAAGGAGGTAGAAAAGTTCAATAAAAATAATGACTTTGTTTTGGGCTGTTTGTAAATTAAGTATTCTTCAACACATTAGTACGCTTAAAATTTACAGTTACACTTGCTTTTTGTATAATTGTAGCTTGCAATCAGCAGAACTATTTAGGGAACATTAACTCTTATCTAATTGTTGAAAAATCAAAATATATTTCAGTTGGTTTCAGCACATGCATGGGAAGGCTGATCAAATATCATCTGCTGTTGTTGTTTAAGCAAAGTTAACTGCATATACAAGACTAAAGTACAGTATTCAAAATGCAAATCAATTTTCAGTTACATGTATTAGGATAATATATCATTTATAAAACAGTTTAGCCTTATTTTCCTATCGCCTAGCCAGACTGTGCTTAGGAAATAAAAACATTTTAATACAAGGCTAAACAAAATATAATTAAGAAGTTAAATCAACTGAAAAATACATTTAAAATCAAACATAAAAAACATTTGCACAATGGATATTAACAATTTGAGACTATTGCTGCTGCCACTCTGCTTCATTAGCACAAACAATTAAAATTTGACCCTATAATGTTGTCATTGATGTGTAAAGCATTGCATTGTAGTTCTTCAAATGATCTATGGCAGCCAGGTATTAGTTGAAGTCCATTTATTCAAAATTTGATGGAGTCCTTTAACCCATATTCCTTGTGATGCCCTGTGTCCTTCAAGAATACTTGTGACCCACTGATTTGTTGCTTTGCTCTGCTCCATACTAAACCATGTATGCAACTCAACCCAACTCTTTGACTTTTACAAAAGCAACATATGCATTCACTTAACAGGCTTGTTTAAGTTTTATGGCTATATCAAGGGTAATCACAAAACCAAAACTGACTAGAATTAAATAATAGCTATCTTAATTTTTTTCAATCTTTTCTGTAATATTTTTTTTATTTTATTTTTATTGTTGACAATATTACAAATGATCCCCATTTTCCTTGCTTTGCCACCTTTACCAGCCCCTACCCCACTAGGCTTTTTACCACATTATTGTCTGTGTCCATGGGTCATGCATGGATGTGTGGGGAGGCATGGGATAGGAGTTGGCTGAAGGTACTTGACCCTGCCTTGAGTTTTCTAAATAAGCCTGAGTTCCTGGGTGTTTACTTAGATACATCATTTCTTAAAGGACACTATAGATGCATATTACTTGTCAAGGATGCTTACCCTGCTAATAGTATCTAATAATTAATTTTGTTCAAGCTATTGTTACAATAAAAGCCTAAAGAGGAAGGTGAATGGGATCGTTTTGGCTCCTTAAGCTAAGCAGTCCCTTAGTCTCTCTTTCACAGAAACATGTGTCAGAGTAATCCATTCATCCATTGCTCAAGGTCTGCTGGTCAGTCCAGCATAGATGTTCTTTGGTTACTCCCCTAAATAGCTTTGGCTACATATCCAAATTGCTTGGCCTCTTCTCTTAAGCCTCATTTCCTGCCCTGGGCAGTCTGGTTCAGCTGGTTAGAGCATCATCCTATGCACTGAAAGGTGGTGGGTTCAATTTACTGGGTGTGGTTGCATATTTGGGTTGTGGGTTTGATCCTGTGGTCAATGTTTCTCACATCAATCTTTCTCTCTTTCTCTTTTCCTCTCTCTAAAACCAATGAGAAATATCCTTGGGTGAGGATTTAAAACAATATATTCCTTCCTCTCCTCATTTTCTTCTGTTATTATGCCTACTTACTCCACTTTCTATTGCTTAGACTTCTAGGTCTTCCTTTATCTTTCCAATATGCTTCTTATAAAACTTGTATGTGTGTCTTATTCTTATAATTTAACAGTAATGAATAAATTTAGGAAGATAGAAGGTTTACTCTTTCCATTCTACTATTTATCAATCACTTTCTATAAAAATAAAAAATAATATTATTTTCCAATGAAAGAAATGTGCCACTTTCTTCCCTTCTCTTAAATGAAATGCAGAAAATGTCACAGGCAGTTTTAAATAAGAACACATTATATTCTGTTATACATATTTCCAAAGGAATTTGGAATTTGTGGAATTAGTTGCTGTCTAGAAAGATGGCTAAAATAAATTAACTGATAGCACCCAGAGCATGAGGAGATACTTGACCACAACCATCTATCCCATGGATTCATTACTCATTTTACCATGTGATTAAAAATCCCCCATGCTAACTCATTCCAACTAACTCCCTTTGACTTGTCCTATACTCCCTTCAATGCAGTTACCACTTCTTGCAGGGAATCATTCTTTTTACCAAATCTCAGTTAACAGTTTTCATTGCTTCTGTATTCTGTGCATATTTCTTTCTTAGCATTTGTCACAACTTATATTAATTACACTGTTTACTTACTACTTGTTTTCTTAAAATTGGTTGTTGCCTGGCACATAACAGATACTCAAAGTAGTTGTTGCATAAATGAATCAATAAAGATATCAAATAAAAATGTCAGAATGATATACATAAACACATGATTTACAAAATAACCAAGGATAAAACTTATATTAACCATTATTCTTTATCTATTATAAAACTTCATGTAACCATTGGCTATTTCCTTAGTTTGTCTTGTCCTTTTGTTTTTCAAAAAATCTCTCACTTTGCTGTTCAAATTCCTCCAATCATTGAGTTCAGAACTGGAGAGAGAGTGGAAAATTCAATTATTTGTTTCAGATGTATGTATAAATACTGCATTGGGAACAGTGACTCAATACCATGTCCACATCCATTAATGTCAACCAACTACATCTCTACAGAACATCTTCACATACTAAATAACTTATCTATCTTGATAATAAGGTCTATAAGAGATGATTAAATTGCTGTAAAAATATATTTTTAAGTAACTTTCTGAAAAATATTCATTTACAGAAACTTAATGGTCAAGACCATCTGAAATATGTCCAAAAAATACAAGGAAAAAAGTATATAATTGAGAAAAATGTTGCAGTGATATATTAAGTCCTGCCAACTTCCCCATTATAGCACCAGGTGAAATGCTCCCTTGGGCATCACTTGGCATAAAAGAACTCAAACCAGAAGGGAAGCTAAACATTCAAATCAGTTCATGGTTTTGTAAGTTAAAGAGAAAGAAAAAAGATACGGAAAATTGTAATTTTTCTTACTTAAATCAAACTCTTATTAGTTCAAGGAGTTTATTTTGATACAAGACATGGCCCCAGTCTATTCTCTGACATCATGAGACTGTGCACAGTCCAATGTGTTGGGTGAAAATAAAACCAGAAACTTGAATGGTTTGGATTTTGAGACCACCGAGACTTAGGAACTGTAAAGGCATGTTGGAAAATCAACAAAAGCTTTTCAAAGTATTCCTGTGATGTAATCAACGTTTGGGAAAGCAATAGAATAAAAGATACTTTTTTTAAGTAAGTGTACGCCTTTACGGTATTGACTTAGAGGTTGTTTCAAACCAAATGTATAATTAAACATGAATGGTTAGTTATTTGAAGACCTTCTCTCACTTTGGACCTAAAATCACAATTCTAGCTGTCAAAGTGAATGCAACAGACGTCCTCTGACGATACTGCCATCTATCCAAACTACTGGAAATAGCAACGTTAGCATCTGTTCTCTGGATACCACTGACATTGTTTCCTATGCTTTAGGATTTCAACATTTAAATAAACTATATTTCTTCTAAGGTGTCGGAACACTGTTGATTTCACAATCTCCTTTGCATATTGTGTTATCATTGTTGTTATAACTTTGAATTTCTCTAACTACCTTGACTTGGCAATATGATTTTCTGTGCTTGTTTGCAACTTGAAGTGCCTTTAACTTCATTCCCTTTCTTTCAAGTTTCTAAAGCAGTTATTATGAGGAAAATGAGAGTGCTATAAAATGTTTAACTATATGCAGTATTGCTTTCAGTTACATTGGTAAAATTCTTGAAATTACACAGGGGATATATTGGCAAGTTTCAGATGTGTGTACAAATATTGCAGTAAGAACTGTGGCTAAATATCAAATGGCAAGATAACAAAATCCAAAAATCGTTTCACATCCCAATTCATCACTGAACTTTTGAGTGACATAGAATCTACTCACATACTTCGCCTCAGTTTCTGACTTACAATCTGGTTTAATGTAAAAGGCCCGTCAGCCTATTTCTTTATGCTAGCTGTGTAGAAGGAGGAAATACAGGCTCCATTTAAGCTGCTGTAAGCTTCAGGACACATGGATGATAGTTCAAATGTAAAACTCAAGTATTCTTTCCAAACTTTAGTCCCAATTGACTCCCTTCTGCAATGAACAAGAGCAGTGGGACGCTGACACCTGCCAGCTGAGAATGGGAGGAATTCTGTGTTGTGAAACATTGAAAACTCATCAGAGTAATAACAACATGCATTTTTGTTTCAAGCTTTAGAGAATGGATGAATTATTTGTATTCCTTCTTTCACTGTGCTTGTGTCTTAGCGCTCGTATTTTCTCCAGGTTCCAGTACTAGACAAGAGGAGAGGAAGAAAGCAAACTCCAGATGGTGAAATCTAAAGAGAGCTATTTTCAAGATTATTTTTCCACTTTTGTATAAAATCTCAGAATCAAGAAGAAGAAAAAAATAAGTCATCAGAGTAAGAATTCTGATCTCAGGCCTGAAATTAGCACTAGATGCAAAGGGATGAGAAGAACATGCTTCCTCTTTAGTGGAAACTACCTCTAGACTCTGTATTAAAGTTTCCCTTCCACTCTAGTAGTCAAAACTCATAATATCAGAGCTACAAGGCAGGTGATTTTATTCTCCCTCTGAAGATTAGAGTGATGTCATGTCGCAGGGCCTGTGTCAAAGCAGAGATACGGATTCAGAAGTCTTTCTCATTAGTAAAGCCCTTTCTTACTCAAGAAGACCCTCTCTCAGTTTGGACCTAAAATCACAATTTTAGCAGTCAAAGTGAATGCAACAGAAGTCCTCTGACAATACTGTAACAAGCATGTCTCTATTTAGCTTTTATTCATCATTCATTTAAATCATGTTTATGTAGTTCATATATTGAGCAATAAATGTTCTACCTAAATGACTGGATAGACAATAAATATAGATCCCTGCCCTCAACAAGCTTATAATTTAGTGGGGAAAGAAAGAACACATATCATTTAAAAAATTAAAAAAAGACTGCATGTCACCCCAATCCCCACCTACCCTCCCCTCCTCCCCAGCCCAAAATCTCAGCATCTGTGAAACTGGAATAATTTCTTTCATTATGGGATGCCAGAGAGAAATGAGAGCTGTAGTCCTTGCTTATGGCTGGGTGAACTTGGCTCTCATTCCTGATGGCATGAGAGGACAACCTCAGCCCATGGACTTACAAGCTCATGAACCATTCAAAGGCCATTATTTTTTAAAAATATATCTTTATTGTTCAGATTATTATTGTTGTTCCTCTTTCCCCACCCCCTTGCTGCCCTCTAGCCGGTTCCCACCTCATCTCCTGCTCTTAGCGCCCCCCACCCCCCACATACACACTGTCCTCATCCATAGGTGTACAATTTTTGTTCAGTTTCTTCCCGCACCCTCCCATTCTTTCTCCGCCCCCCCCCCCGAGAATTGTCAGTCCACTCCCTTTCTATGCCCCTGATTCTATTATTTTCACCAGTTTATTATGTTTGTCAGATTTTTTATTCACTTGATTTTTAGATTCACTTGTTGATAGATATTCACTTTGTTCATAATTTTATCTTTACCTTTTTCTTCTTCTTCCTCTTCTTAAAGAATACCTTTCAGTATTTCATATAATACTGGTTTGGCAGTGATGGACTCCTTTAGCTTTTTCTTATCTGTGAAGCTCTTTATCTGCCCTTCAATTCTAAATAATAGCTTTGTTGGGTAGACTAATCTTGATTGTAGGTTCTTGTTATTCATTACTTTGAATATTTCTTGCCAATCCCTTCTGGCCAACATGGTTTCATTTGAAAAATCAGCCGACAATCATATGGGTTCTCCCTTGTAGGTGACTAATTGTTTTTCTCTTGCTGCTTTTAATATTCTCTCTTTGTCTTTTGTTCTTGGCATTTTAATTAGGATCTGTCTTGGTTCTCTTTGGATTCCTTTTTTTTTTTTGGGGGGGGGGGGAGGATTCCCTGCATTTCCTGGACTTGTAGGTATATTTCTTTCACAGGGTAGGGGAAGTTTTCTGTCATAATTTCTTCAAATAGGTTTTCAATATCTTGCTTTCTCTTCTTCTGGCACTCCTTTAATTCAAATGTTGGTATGCTTGAAGTTGTCTCAGAGGCTCCTTGCACTATCTCTCTCTCTCTCTCTCTCTCTCTCTCTCTCTCTCTCTCTCTCTCTCTCTCTGTATATATATATATATATATATATATATATATATATATATATATATATTTTTTTTTTTTTAATTTATTTAATTTATTTTTTATATTTTATTGATTTTTTACAGAGAGGAAGGGAGAGAGATAGAGAGCTAGAAACATCAATGAGAGAGAAACATCGATCAGCTGCCTCTTGCACAGGGGATGTGCCCACAACCAATGTACATGCCCTTGACCAGAATAGAACCTAGGACCTTTCAGTCCACAGACCGACGCTCTACCGCTGAACCAAACTGGTTTTGGCTACATATATATATATATATATATATATATATATATATATATATATATTCATTTATTTTTTTTATTTTTTTTTTTTTTGCTTTTCCACTTGGGTACTTTTTGCTTCTTTGTATTTCAAATCTTTGACTTGATTCTTGGGATCCTCTAGTCTGCTGTTGAATCGCTGTATATCATTCTTTATTTCAGTCAGTGTATGCTTAAGTTCTAATTGTTCCTTTTTCATATCCTTGAGGGTCTCACTATATTTCTCAGAGGTTTCTAGAATATTCTTGAGTAACCTTATAACCGTAGTTTTGAACTCTATATCCAGTAGTTTGCTTTCCTCCATTTTTTTTCATTTGTGACATGTTTTTTTGTCTCTGCATTTTGGCTACTTCCCTGTGTCGATAGAGTGGCTTTGTGTCCTAGGTATCCTACAGGGCCCAGTGGCTCAGACTCCCTAATTACCTGAGGTAGACACTCTTGGTGCACCCCTTTGTGGGCTGTGTGCACAGTCTTGTTGTAGTTAAGCCTTGATTGCTGTTTGTATCACTGGGAGGAATTGAACTCTAGGCCAATTGGCTGTGAGGATCAGTTGTGTCTTCAATGGGATAACTTATGTGCTGGAGACACCCTATGGGGCAGAACTTGCTTCAGTGGGGCTTTGGAACTCACTGAGTCTGCTCCCTGAGTGTGTCTCTTAAGGATGTGAAGAGCTGTAATCTGGATGGTCTCACTCTGACCTCTGGGTTACATTGGCTCTTGGATCTCCAAGGAGGTGCAAAGTTAGCCACTGCCTATTGTTAGAAACCAGTGCACAACTGGATATAATGCACATAAACAAAAGTTGTGGGGGTTTTTTGTTTGTTTGTTTGTTTTTGTGTGTTTTTTTGGCATCTTCAATAATTTTTAACAATGTAAAAGTGTCCTGATACTAAAAAGGTCTGAGGATCACAGTTTTATTATATAACATACTAGAGACTTGGTGCACAAATTCATGCATAGGTGGGATCCAGCCAGCTTGCCCTGATGGGGGCCAAAGGGGGCCAGGCCAGCGGTGAGGAGAGAATGTAGGAGGTTGGCTGGCCAGCCCCATCCCCAATCACAATGGGGGAGGGAGGGCAACTGGGTTGGGGACATCTGGGGAAGGGTCTGAAGGCCGGGGGAGAGTGCAGCAATCAGGGGTGGAGTTGGCATAGGGAAATAGGGGAAGGGGCTGTGGGAGATTGGCTGGGTAGCCACAGCCCCCGATGACCTGGTTGGCTGCCACAGTGGGCGTCTTAATGACGGGTCGTTTTGGTGGTTCCAGCATTCTGGTAGCTGGCTTTATATATAGAGAGAGACTTTTAAATTGTGACAGAGACTTCTCTGTCACCTACTAATTCTTCAGATTCTCAGAGGTAGCATTTCAGAGTCAGACAGGAAAATTGTAATTTTCTTTTATTTTAGTATGTAATCTCCAATATATGCCCTTACTTACTCCTTAACACACACATGCACATGCATATAACCATGCACATTCCCACACATGCATGTTTGCACATTTCTCTTTCTAAAAAGACCCACCTCCTCTGTGAGAGAGAGGAAGATGAGATGGGGAAAGTTGGCCCTTTATTAGGCACCAATTTCCTTAGAAAGTGGCACTGAGGTGCATGGTTGGTGGCTTTTCAGCCATCCACACCTGTGCCATTCATGTAATGTATGAACAGCAGGTCATAAACTGCATGCAATTTGAACTCGAGGCAAGAACCTTTTTGTCAAAGCTTTACAATGAGTATCTAATCATAATCACTTCCTTTGTTGCTCAATATAATAATATTAATCACAGAGTCTTTTCACTTTTAGAGCTTTGCTTTGAAATTAATTACCTAAGCCGGTGCCATTCCTAATCGAAATTGGGGCCCTGCTCGTTTCCATTAAGATACTTAAACCATAGAGACAGAGACGATGTCAGAACCTCACAAAATCCCCTCTACATATACACATGTAAAATGTAAAGATCCGGGTACTCCATACACTTTTACAAAAGAGATAAAAATTGGGGGAAATGTACCATGGTCTGTAATTGCTTTCAATTACCATTAAACCTTGCAGAGAACGATTTGCATAATGTTTCATAAACATGTAGGCAGATTAACCTTTTTTTTTCGTTAATTTATTCATTAGCCGTAAAAATTCAAAGCACCTCTTCTGAGAAAATAATGTCTCGCTGTTAAATTGGGACATTCTCGCCTAAGTTCGCACTGTCAGGGCACAAAAAAAAAAAAAAAAAGTGGAGAGGGAAAAAAGAACTTTGCCTGTTAACAGAGTGTTGATTAAATTGCCGGTTTGTGAACAATTAGTGCTATTACTGGAAGATTAGGGGAAGTATTAATTAGAGGTAGGCCACATGGCTTCTGAGAAGTAAAGATACCTGCTACAGTGGCGCTGGAGGGCAAAGGGCCAGGTCTGCATTCCGGGTGCTGAACCTGTGCCAGATCCTCTCACCTGGGAGCATTAGACACTGCAGTCCCCCAGCTCAGGGCTGAGTCGGGGCACAGGTGCACACTTTTTGTACACCTTTTTAGTTTTCCTTCCTCAGTATGCCTCAGGAATCACAAAAGCAGAAATAAAAAAAGCAGCCCTGAACTTGGTTAAACCCTGAATCAATTCTATACCAAGCACATATGTTTAGGTTTGTAGAAAGCTCTAAGAGTCCAATGGGAGTGCTAAGGGGTATTTACCAAAACAGAAAATGACATTGTTCATTTGGCCTGGGAATCTGAATAACTGATTGAAATATGAAGTAAATTCAGTCAGGGTAAGAAGCATAGGGAATGGAGGGCGAGGATGCCTCACAGATGAGAGCTAGGTATGAAATTTTGGCCCCAGATAAACAGGGACCTACTGATTTCTGGAGGAACTTTTATTTAAAATAAATAAGTCAGCCCAGCCAGCATGGCTCAGTGGTTAACTGTCAACCTATGAACCAGAGGTCATGATTTGATTTCTGGTCAGGGAACATGCCAGAGTTGCAGGATTGATTTCCAGTGTGGGGCATGCAAGAGTCAGGCAATCAATGATTCTCTCTTATCATTGATATTTCTAGCTCTCTCTCACTCTCACTTCCTCTCTGAAATCAATACAAATCTATTGAACAACAACACTAAAAAAAGTCAATCCAGTCTCTAATAGTGGACCAAAATAATTACTACTAATAATAAATAAACAACAACCACCTGAAGCTTGACTCTTTCTCTTGGTTCATTACTCCCACTACCACCACCACCCCCATCCCCACTCCAGTTTTCCCCTTGTCTCATGCTGTTAGTCCTTCCCTGCCTGCCTCTCTCTCTTCATTTCATGGACATTTGTTGCAGGTCTATAATGTGGAAAGGTTTGCATGTTAAGCAGAATTTGCCTGACCTTTCAAATCTTCCTTTCTCATAGAAAGCTGAGTAGCCTTTTCATATGTAATTCCCCAGTCAGATAGCTGTTTAATCGTTATGCAAGCTGATGTTTGTATTTTGATCCGAGAACATCCTACTTTCTTGTATTGCACTACTGCCAACTCCCTGAAGAGACTGTAGGTTCATGAATGACTGGTTTCATGTTTTATTCAAATCGGTATCTTCAGATGTCTATCACAATATTTTAATCATTTGCGCTCATATATGCTTGTTAAACTAAATTTTAGAAAAACAAACATGCCCAAAATGTACCTATCTTGTATTTGTTGAAGAAGGAAATAAACTTCAGCAAAAAAGTATTGATTTTAAATAAATCTCTCACCATATCCAGCTAAAGTCAAATAATAAAAGTACTGGGCTGCCTCAGTAATTTCTTCAGATAATGTCTGCCTTATTTGGATTATGGCAGCCAATAAAGTGATGCCTTTAAATATATGTTTGCTTGTTGCAAAAACATGGATAGTCACTGAAGGTAAAATTGAAGTAGGGCAAGCATAGAAGAAAATTATTCCATAAATTGAAGAGCTTTGAAAAGCAACTGACAGTAAAGTTATTCTGAAATGTGAAGGTAAAGGAAGATACAAAGTTGAGCAATTTTTTACAAGTATGTTTTGTGAGGCAATTAATTCATAGAGAGACATAGTATACTTTAGGTTACATATAAAAAACACTTTCATGTACCTTAGATGTTTATGTCTCTTAAGGTTACCTATAAGCTAACTTGTATAAGTTTTAATGCTTATTCTCAGTAGAGTTCTGCAAGTTAGTTTTAGGACAAGAAGTGTATTTACCCCAAAACAGTGCCAGGTCACAAATTCCTATAGTGTAGTGGTCCGAAAATCACAGCTCATGAGCCACATGCGGCCCTTAGGCCCCTTGAGTGTGGCTTTTCCACAAAATATACCATGTGCGCCCCGGATGTACAGTATGATTGAAACTTTATAGCCCATGCGTAGAAGTCAGTTTTTGGCCTGGGCGAGTCTATTTCGAAGAAGTGGAGTTAGAACACACAAGGGGCCAAAGAGCTGCATGTGGTTCTCAAGCCATGGTTTGCCAACCACTGCTATAGAAGATATGTTTTAAGGATAACATAATTGTTTTCTGCATAATAGATAACACTCTGATTTCACTTGGAATAGCCTATCTAATAAAACAGCAATATGCCATGCCTGCCAGCCAATCAGGAGCAAGTATACAAATTAATCCAACCCAGATGGCTGCAGACAGGGAGAGAGCAGGAAGGAAGCTGGGTTTTCCCAGCAATAGAGGAAGTCAAGCTTTCTGCACATCCTAGCCCTCCCAGTCCTCCACTCAAGGCTACAACATTTCAGTTATAGAAGATAAATAAATCCCCCCAAAATGGCGGCAGCCACGGAGCTGGAGAGAACAGGAAGCTTGAGTGGCTCCGGAGAATGGAGGAAGCCAAGCTTCTGTAGCCCTGGCCTGCCTTGGCCTCTGTTCAAGGCTACAAAGTTTCAATTAGAGAAGATAAATAAATCCCAACAAAAATGGCTGTGGCCACAAAATGAGCAGGATGCTTAGCTCCACTGAAGGTTACAAAGTTTCAATTATAGAAGATAAATAAATCCCAGATACCAGGGCCTCTGCTTGGGTCACCAGGGGGTGTGGCTGGCCTGCAAACCACCACAGGCCCCTCATCCAGGCTGTCCCAAGCCCCAAGGGAACCCCCACCCTGATCCAAGACACCCTTCAGGGCAAACCTGCCAGCTCTCATCTGTGTACCAGGCCTCTATTCTATCTAATAAAAGAGTAATATGCAAATTGACCATCACTCAAACATACAAGATGGCTGCCCTTATGTGCTTAAAGATCCTGCCCCCATGTGGACATAAGATGGCTGCCACAGGATGGCCAGCCGGGGAGGGCAGTTGGGAAGAATCAGGCCTGCAAGGAAGGGCATTTGGGGGCAATCAAGCATGCAGGGGAGGGTAGTTAGACCAGGCTGGCAGAGGCGAGAAGTTGGGGGAGACCAGGTCTGTAGGGAAGGGCACTTAGGGGCAAACAGGCTGGCAGGAGAGCAGTTAGGCATCAATCCGGCTGGCAGGGGAGTGGTTAGGAGGTGATCAGGCTGGCAGGCAGAAAGCGGTTAGGGGCAATCAGGAAGGCAGGCAGGTGAGGAATTGGGAGCCAGAAGTCCTGGATTGTGAGAGGGATGTCTGACTCCCCGATCCTACTGGATCAGGCCTAAATGGGCAGTCAGACATCCCTTGAGGGGTCCCAGATTGGAAAGGGTACTAGCTGCACTGAGGGACACACCCCCGTGTACAAATTTTGTGCACCAGGCCTCTAGTATATTTTATATTTATGCATACCATATATAAGTCTTTTGCGTAAATGTATGTGTGTGTTATGATATTGTCCATGGGAAGCTGAGGAGGATCATTATGAATCATAAGAGACTGGCCAGCAACCTCAAAGGAGATCTGCTCATCCTGGAGATGGGACCATCAAACCCTGAACACACGCACAAAATGCATGCCAATTAGGATGTGCTTGCACACTGTGAACACAAGATCTGGCCTTTCACAGAAACTGGCATCATATGTGAGAAAGCTCTTTAGACTAAGTTCACCACTTGTCCTGAAGAAAAAGGAACACATTAAAAATGGCACTGGGAGGGGAATTCAGAAAGCATCCCAATTTTTAAAAATGTAATGTCATCTTCCACATCTTAACTATGAACTCCCTAACACAATTTTCTCTTAGCCATATCTGTGTAAAATCAAAACCCATGCCTCAAAATTAATAAATCCTGTATTATTTTGTCAAGCTAGAGCCAATATCAGATTTTAAAAAATCCTGACTAATAAATGTTGGCTATATGCTCATTAATATTCTAATACTTGCATATATTAATATCTTTATTTTACAGATGAGAAAACTAAAGTACAGGGAAATTAGGTAAATCGAACAAGATCACAAAGCTAATAAAAGCCCAGACAGGAATTTTTGCTCAAAATTCCATACCATAAAACCCATAAAATATTCACTCTTTCGCTCTGCCTCGGTTTCCTCATCACTGAAATGATTATGAGTATTAACAACCTCGTAAAATTGTCATAAGAATTAAATGGATTAAACTTTATAAAGTGTTTAGAAGAGCTCCTGGCCCAAAATAGAAGTTTAACAAAAACCTTATGCAATGTAGTGTCTGATCTCATGGATAGCACTTACCAGTTAAAGTGACTGCTTCAATATAACTGCTGGATTCCTTTTTTAAATGTAATTCTCTGAACATTGTGTCATACATAAAGTTACAGCATAAGAGCTCGTGTTATGCCAGTTTGGTAGGTGGATCCTATTAAATATGTTCTCTGAGTAACAGAACAGTGTGCTCAGAAATCTGAGAATCTCACTACTCTTTCTCAGATTTTCCTTAAAAGGTACTGTGAGGTGTGCCAATTCCAGTGGTATTGTTTGGTTACATGCTAGGTTATCTTGGGGAAAATATATCTCATCAGTAATGGGATAAATGAAACAGACTTACAGTTGATTTATCAGACAGAAGTGCCACTAGAGTATCTATAATTGAGAGGCAGCACACCACATAAAACTACCTGAGAAACACCACAATCCTTTTACAAACCTACGATAAGCATCCCATTAGCATACAACCTTTAGGCTACATTGAAAAAAAAATTAGACAAGTCTTAAGGATAAAAGAGTAATTTACTTTTCAGAACAAGTATTACAAAGTGGTGACATTTAAGGGGATAAGTGCTTTTTAGATCAAAGACAATTTCATGTCTTAAAGCTATCCAGTGAAAGTTGTGATAGCACTTTTAAGCTAGTTAAATTGTGGCATCAGAAGTATTTATCAAAGACTCTCTTAAGATAAGATGCTCTGAAAATTATGAGGAAAAAAACAAAAACCCAGAAAATATTTAAATACTTGGATTAAATAGTATACAGTGGGACTGATGGATAGGAGATAGATTAGATAAGGAGGTAGGTAGGTAGGTAGATAGATAGATAGATAGATGATAGATAGGTAGACAGACTAGTTACTAACATACATACAAATACAACAATTTTATTGAGATTTTGAGTAAAATTAAAGAAAATACATAACTTCCACTGTGTAGCTTTAGATTTGTTTTTGCATTAATGAAGGGAAGCACTTCAATGTTTATTCTTGTAGGTCCAAATTTGAAATCAGGACATTGAAAATAACACTCTAGTACTTGACTAGAAAAACAGTTTATAGATCTTAGTTGTTGTGCTGGTTCTGAGATTTCAGAATAACCATAAGCATCAAATTCAAAATTGATTTGCCTTATTTTCTGCATTTTTGGAGATTAGGTATATTTAATGCAGCTCCAAGCCCTAAAATGTTGTTTCAAGTATAAATACAAAGATATTTTAATTACTTATGATTAAAAATAAATTATAAATTGTGTGCACTGAAAAGTGTTAATGGGATAAAGTCAAATTTGAACAGAGACTTAAAGTAGATTGATTGTTTCTATCCAACTCCCCAGCACCAAGAAGAGGAGGGAGGTTGTTTTATTTGTTACTAGAGGCCCTGTGCATGAATTTGTGCACTGGTGGGGTCCAACAGGCTTGCCCTGATGGGGGCCAATTGGGAGTGAGGACAACCAGGGTGAAGGTCCAGGGAAGTTTGCCAGCCAGCCCCAGCCCTGATTGGGTGGGGGTGGGAAGGTTCCATTAGGGAGTGGGGTTAGTGCGAGGGCTCAAGGTGGGGCCAGCCAGGGCAAGTGGCCATAGGCATTCTGGTAATTCTGCTGTTCAGTCAATTTTCATATTACCCTTTTATTATGTAAGATAATGGATAAACCATATCTGCAGCTTTCTCTCCATCTCTACATATAGCACAACTGTCATGATCTCTAATTCATCACCTCAAACACTCTCAATAATATTCAATTACATTTTCATCACCATATTTTTGCCTAAATTCACTTGCATCAAAGAAATTGCCATCTAGACTTTTATTTTATATAGTCAGTCCCTGTCTCTCATCTTAATCTATCAGTAGTATTTAACATAGTTTATTATCTACTTCTTTCTAAAATGTTTTCTTTCAACTCAACTTCTGGAATGTCATCCAATCCTGGTTTTCTTCTGCCCTCTCCCCTTTTCAGTCTTTTGCTAAATGCCATAATTTATTGATGTGTAGATGCTGAATTGACTCAGAACTCTGTACTCAGAACTTAGCCCTTTTGTACTGACTTCCTGGGTCATCTCCTATGTCCCATGCTTTTGAATGCCATCAATGTCCTGAAGATATCTCTTTGAACATTACCTTTCCTTTGAACACTATTTCATATGACAGATCCTATATATTGTGTGTGTGTGTGTATATATATATATATATATATATATATATATATATATATAATTGATTTTTTACAGAGAGGAAGAGAGAGGGATAGAGAGTTAGAAACACCGATGAGAGAAAAATCATTGATCAGCTGCTTCCTGCACACCCCCTACTAGGGATGTGGCCTCAACCAAGGTACATGCCCTTGACGGGAATCAAACCTGAGACCATTCAGTCCACAGGCGACGCTCTATCCACTGAGCCAAACTGGTTTCAGCAACAGATCCATTTGAATATCCACTTGTCTTCTCTAACTCAACGATCCTGCACACAACTTTGACTTCCTTTTCTAACTTGGTACTTCCATCTGTATTGCCTATCTCAACAAACAGCACTTCTATTTACTCAACTGCTCAGACCCAGAACCTTGACTCACTCACTTCATTCATACCCTTGTTCAATACATAGCAAATCCTGATGGTCAAAACTCCAAAGCATACATTATATCTGGGCACTTTTATTACCACCTCCTCTGCAACAATCCTAATTTAAGCCATGATGGCCTCTCAATTGTCTACCACAATAGCCTCCTAATTGGTCACCCTGCTTCTGCCTTTAAGCACTTTGGTGTATTCTCCACACTACAGTAGAATGATCATGTTATTTCCCTGCTTTCAGCCATTCAATTTTTTCTCATTACATTTAACATGTCTTATTATTTGAAAAGAAAGGTGGACTCAAGGAATATGCCTGCTACTGATGTAGCTCAGTCCCCCAATGTAAGGATACATCAGGATGAATTTGACCTTTGCATTCTCATGCATTATCACTTTTCTATCCCTTATTGTACTCAGCAGCTGTTCATCCTTTCACTATCCCTTCCTTTACTTTGCATTTGAGGCTTTCTTACAATCAGTTTTTCCTTGGGTTTCTCTAAAGATTACTTCCACAGACACTGAAGATTATTTGTTTTATCATCACCATCTGTAAACTCCCAGGATAGCAAAGCAGGGAGGAAAGTGCAGTAAGAAGCAATGAATATCAGTCATCAGAATAGCATTGCTAAACTCCTAAAGATAAAGGTCAATGCTATGGCATTCCCATGTTAATAAGAAATAATAAATGCTACATATTTGTGTAGTTGGAAGAATTGTTTAGGAGTCTCAACATTGCTAGTGAGTAGAAAAATGTAAGTTTGGATATTAAAGTTAAATGCTCCACAACGTGGAGGCTATCGACCTTGGACAATAGTTCACCCTTTCTTTAAACATGTGGTGGAGTAGAAAAACAATATATCATAAAGGATGAGTAGATACTGGCCACATAGTGTGATTCAATGCTAAATATACAATCATATTAAGATTCTGGGTTACTAATTGACCATAATGTACATAGAAGCATGAAAAATAATTCTCTCTTGAATAGTAATATTTTTGCAAACATTTATGTCAGTACAACGTTTTCATAAGCTGAGGCACTGGATCACATTTGAGTTCCTACACCTTTTTATTTTTATTATATTTTTTAGCCCCAAGTAAAGAGATCAGATCATCAAGTTTTTGTATGTCACAATCTTCTGTAGCCTATTTTAAAAGAAGACAGTCAACTATCTTGTATAGGCCATTTATTATGTATTCAGCAATTTGCTGAGAAAACTGAGTGGGTTATTTTAACTCTCACAGCAATAAAAGAGAAAGTGGTGGGCTCCATTTCACAGGGAAGAAACTTGAGTCCAATAAAGAATAACTGACTTACCGATGTCTGACATTATTGCTGAGACAGTGAAGGTCATGGAGTCACAGCAGCCCAAGGTTTGCTTCAGGCGGTCTTCCTACAAGAAGGAAGCAACATCATCCTATAATTTCAAAGGTTTTTGGCTCTGGTAGACACAATCTTACAATCTGGGTTCAAAGAGATTTGATTCACTTTTATATCAACTTACATGACTTGGGTGATAAAATATTAAACATGATTACTTCTTTCACACCAAACCATTAACCACATCAATTGAATTCCATAATAAGTACCCAAGAAAGAGAAGTGAAAAGTTCTTTTTCCCCCACTGAACAGGATACTAGGACTATTATTTCATGTCTGAAAAATCCAAGGTTACCTCCTATTTTAAATAAATTCAATATACAAAAATCTAGTTTTGAAAAGTTTATTGAATTGCCTCATTTTACAATGATTCGCTGCAGAGGTGTGTGTGTGTGTGTGTGTGTGTGTGTGTGTGTGTGTGTCTGTGTGTGTATAAGTGAAGTCCCTTCTAAAGCTTTTAAAGTACTTCTAGTAAGCTCTTAACTGTTTTATTGAGAAATTTCAATTAACACAAAAATTTAACAGCATATCATTGCTTAAAAAGAACATGACATATAATGACTATTAATCTCCTAAGGCTTTATGCCAAAATTTTATTCTAACAAAATATATATATATATCTACATTAATTTTTTGCATAATAAATACAAAACACATTGTACTCATTGGCCAATGAACAATGTGCGTTATTACAATACATGGTAGAAATTCCTCTTACTATCACAACTTGCCTCATTTTAACTTATGATCATTAGAAGAACTTTAATCTGCCCCTGGGAATAGGGTTCATTCATTATCTTTTTAGGTTTGCTCAAGGGCCTGGAAACAGGGCGATGTCCTGGATGACCTTTAAAGATCCCTTCTAGTCCTCCGACTCTGAAATAAATTAAAGTTTTATGGCCACATTATGCACAAGCATCAGTGGATCTGGAAGACAATGAGGATGAAGTCTGTGCTCAGCCTCTCCCTCCGAGTATTTATGCTCCCTGTTCATTTCATGCATAACTAATTTCATATAGCAATTGATGATTGCATCTTGGTAATGACACCACAAGCATCACAAAACAATTGCAATCATGGCTGCAATTCATTGTAACTACCGCTAAATGCCAGCACTGCAGCTGAAATACCTCCCTGACCCATCTCAAAGTAAAGGAGGAGAAGAACGAAATATAGCTTGGAAATGGTCACCTTCACTAACTAGCTTTCAGTCCTAAATAGCCTGGGTTCCTGCTTTTATTGCATTTTCAAGGACATAATAATTTATTGAGACAGGGAAGCCTTCAAGTTACCTCTTCTTCTCCAAACCAAAAAGACACATTCCTTATTTATACCACTCTACCAATGCCACCCTGTTTGTTTCAATCTCTCCCTCATTTTTTTTTAAGATTTGCTGATGCTTATGCATAATGTGGTCATGTGTAAAAGGATATATATGTCTCTGCCATGTCTTCCTTTGAGCCAACAAAAACAAAGGCAAAGATGAAGAGTGATTATCAATGCATGTTAAGATAACAAAAGCAGTGCTTCTTTCTTCCTGGAATTTAAACACAGTATCTGCCAGGCATCCCTTGCAAGTTTACTAGGACTAATACTAAAATACTGAATACCTTTTAATTCTCACAAAGTATATTCAGCTTTTTATTTTATGTAATACTTCTAGATATCCAGTGATGTCAATGAAGCCTATATTATTGCAAACTTATAAATAAGGGGTCAGAGGCCTAAAGATCTAAGTTATGCTTTTACTGTCATTAGACTAATTCCCAGTTACTATGAAATTAATTAGCATTCCTTACATAGTTACATAACAGTCCGGAAGCCCAACTCAGTCAGCCAGGGAACCAAGCTTGAACATGACCATGGTTTCTGGGACCTTGAACCTGGTCCTTCTTTCTGTCCTTCTGTGTGACAGAGCTGTTACCACAGACTGTTGTCCTCCACCTCTTCTATGATTGTACAAAGTACATTATAAGAGTAAAGAGTGCTCATTCTTTGAGATTCTATCTTCCTTTTTATCAGCTAATAGTAAAGGCACTGGAGTTTGTGGAGTTTTAATGCTTTGAATAGCTCCAAACACAAGAAGTCACTGCTCTAGTTGTTTAATTTTGAAACACTGGGCGGGGGCAAGGGGGTTCGTTTTGAGGTGAGACAGGTATAGTTTACCTTACTTAGTCAATGCTTTACTAATCACTATGAAAGAACAGCCCTGTGGACTTCATCATACATTACTAATATTACTAATTTTCAAAGTTTACCTATTCACATTTAATTTAACATGGCTACATTTCAGGTAATTCATTGATGAGTCTATGACTGGACTTGTTTAACTCTCTCCAATCATGAAATGATGTGTTTTACTCTAAAAATAGCAACATTTATCATTTGTGGATAATTATGTCTGAATGATTGTTTCATAGTCATTTGTCTATTTGTCTAAATGGTTACTTTTCACTTTCTGTCTTCCAGATAGACCAAATCCATATTTTTTTAAATTATAAATGTATCTCTTTACTAACTTCAAATGTGTCAGAGTATCTGATTTGTGATAAATAATAATGACTTTGTAGATCAATTAATACGTGTATCTGTTAACATGTTTATAGGAATAATGCAAGTGCACTGGGCTTAAAGAATTTACACCTTGTGAGTGATGGTCCACCAGCAACTGATTTCTGACCACTTCTTCTTCTTCTTCTTCTTCTTCTTTTTTAAATTATATTTTATTGATATTTTACAGAGAGGAAAGGAGAGAGATAGAGAGCTAGAAATGTCGATGAGAGAGAAACATCAACCAGCTGCCTCTTGCACACACCCTACCAGGGATGTGCCCCCAACCAATGTACATGCCCTTGACTGGAATCGAACCCGGGACCCTTCAGTCCGCAGACCGACGCTCTATCCACTGAGACAAACCGGTTTTGGCTCTGACCACTTCATAACAAGTTGTCAGCAAAAAACCCTTCTTCATAGGTCCAACAAAATATGGCTCGATAAAGGAAAGGAGGAATTACAATTTTAGAAATAAAAGCTTAGAGAATTCAGACCCACTTTATTTCTTAAAAATGGGGAGGGGGTGATATGGGAAATCAGAAGCTACATAAAAAAGGAAATAAACTAAATGTATTAGAAAAATACTTAAAGCAGAAGAATTATTGAGCTTTGAAGTCCCCAAGAAAAGTGAAGTTTTGGAGTGTGGTCTATATTCAAGATGCTAAAGCAAATAGAAACATATTTCAGCCGAAACTGTTTTGGCTCAGTGGTAGAGCATTGGTCTGCAACTGAAAGGTCCCGAGTTCGATTCTGGTCTGGGGCATGTACATTGGCTGCGGGCACATCCCCAGTAGGGGTGTGCAGGAGGCAGCTAATCGATGTTTCTCTCTCATCAACGTTTCTAGCTCTCTATCACTCTTCCTTCCTCTCTGTAAAAAAAAAACACAATAAAATATATATTTTTTAAAAGTGCCAGGCTCTGGGCTCAGTGCCATAGAGGGCAGACCTAAATAATAATAATAATAATAATAATAATAATAATAATAATAATAATAATAATAAAAAATAGCAAAACTAATAATAAATAAAAGTTTGGGAAAAGTGAATGAATAAACATTGAAGGAAGGTAATTTCACTGTGAGTTTACACATATTATGTTATTAATAATTATTAATTTAATAATTATGCTTCAGAAAAAATTTGTTGCATCCTGTGTCTTTATAGTTTCAATGAAATTACTTTATATACATATTATGTGTTACTCCTAGTAAATAATAACACTTTTAGACTTTCAGAGAAGAAATCTTGCTTGATTCCTATTCTAATATATTTTATTGATTTTTTTTTTTCACTGAGAGGAAGAGAGAGGGATAGAGAGTTAGAAACATCAATGAGAGAGAGTCATCAATCAGCTGCCTCTTGCACACCCCCTACTGGGGATGTGCCCGCAACCAAGGTACATGCCCTTGATGGGAATCGAACCTGGGACCCTTCAGTCTGCAAGTCAATGCTTTATCCACTGAGCCAAACCAGTTTTGGCTGATTCCTATTCTAAACAAATATTGTCTTTTTTTTTAAATATACAACTTAAGAGTTCACTAGTCATTCATTTCAAATGATGCTTTGAATTTAATAACCGTTCTTTAATATCCAACCTGAAAATCTTAGCATTGTGAAAAATGAATAAATAAACCTACATTGTCTGGACTTGGATATAAAACTCATTTTAGCTGAGGTAGTATTACTTTAATTATTAAATCCCCCTTCACTTTATATAAACCATGAAGTTTCAGCAATAATCCTTGGAAAAAGTGTACTGAATAGCTCTTACTAGAAATAGAAATAAAATTTCAGCATGAACATTTTGGACTTTTCCTGACATTTTAATTTCCAGAAAGGATAAAATACAGCTGCCAATCCATTCACTCAGGGGAAATGAATCCATGCATTTTTGCTTCAATTTTAAGTAAATACTCAACATATGTTTCCATATAGCCATTTGATGCTTTTTCCTCTCCATTGTCATGTTTGGCCTCAGGATTAAGTTTAGGGGACACCTTCTTTTAAGAGGTGAAGGCAGAGTTGTATGTCAAGTTCATTAAAACATTCCCTGAGAACTTGATTACAATGACTCCACTAACTTTGGGTTACTGTTCACTTTGGTGAGGCACGTTTTCTCCCATGTCCTCATGATAGTGGCTATATCATAGAGCTTCTTTAAACACACACAGGAGCACAAATTCTAGGTGGGGGGATGGTGCCGGAGATGAATTTTTGAAGAAGTTCATTTGATGTGCATATTGGTAAAATTTTCTTATTACGCTCTCCTTCCCTTGCTGTGAAAACCAAAGGTTACCTGAAGCATTTAGAGCTGCTTTCAAGTAGTCATTTGCTGTAAATAGACTCTAATAATGTTCAAGGGGAACTGTGCCATCACCAGGAAGATCAAGACTAATGAGGTCCTTTCTCTGCGTAATCTGAACCATGTTGCTAATACGACTTTTCCTTCCTATCACAATTGGTTTGTTTTGGGAATTTGGAGAAAGATTAGCCTCTTTCACCTGCAGACAGACACCCACATCCCGCAGAAATGCCAATATCTTTATTTCATTTGTGCCCCAATACAGCCCCCAGTCTGCTGTGCTCAAATAGCATTATGGCATGATTCCATTTTTCATATTAGAAAGTAATCAACATTGAATCAATAGGAAGCCATGTTTACTCAATAATTAATTACATTTCCTAGAGAAAATAGATGTGCCATAATTCAGTAACCTGCGCTACAAAATTATCCTTTTTTTCTTTTTCTTTCTTTCTTATTTTGGCTAAGGTTGTCAGCAGCAGTTTTAAAAAGATCGGACTGAAAGTATGAGAAGCTACTGGAAAAGTACCACAGGAAACAGGCAACATAACCAGCGTAGAAGGAAAGACAAACATTCATTGTGCTCAGACTTTTGGAATGCATTTAATAGACTTTAATAAAGACTACAGAGTAGTCTTCAAAAGAGAATAACATCATAAAAAATCAAGGGTAATATCTGTTGAGACTCACCCCAATGATGGTCTATCTGGGTCCAGGCTAGTGATACCTTTTGTCTGACAGTGTCTTTGTGTCTGACATACACTGTCTGTCAGGTGCTGTGTGTGTGTGTGTGTGTGTGTGTGTGTGTGTGTGTGTATGTGTGTGTAACTCTCATGAAGCCAACTCTTACCAGAATACATTTTGGACCATGTGGGTAATAGAAAGAAGTGGTTGGCCTTCCCAAAAAATCAGTTCCTAAAATTATTACCTTAGATTCGTGGTCGGCTAACTGTGGCTGGCGAACCACATACAGTTCTTTGGCCCCTTGAGTGTGGCTCTTCCACAAAATACCATGGCCTGGGTGAGTCTATTTTGAAGAAGTAGCAGTAGAAGAAGTTTAAGCTTAAAATTTTGGCTCTCAAAAGAAATTTCAATCATTGTACTGTTGATATTTGGCTCTGTTGACTAATGAGTTTTCTAACCACTGCCTATCTAGTCCATCTGAACCTCAGGTGTTTTGTTTTGTATTGGGTGGATTTATTGTATTTAGAGTAGGGATAATAACACGACATTGTGGCACAGGGTGAAGAGTGAGGTAGTGTGTAGAAAGTCTCAGGCACAAAAGAGTGTCTTTAGTGAAAGCTGATTTTTATTTTTCATCAACCTTCTTCAACCATAGACTAGAATATTTCAAAATATGAAGGCTCCTTTCACTAAATACATGATTCTCCTAACTATCATGTCATATGTCACAGGAAAATCTCACTGCTACTGTTAGCCTGCTTAACTTCCTAATCCAGGTCTCAATCTAAATTACAAATTCATTCTAAATCACAAATTCCTCAAGGGGGTCTTTATGAATTAAATGTTTCTCTCTCCCATTTCACTTTCTCTTGCCCTCCTGTGCTTCATCCCACTGGTTATATTCTTACCATCACATATATTTTTATAATTGCTTGCTTAACGCTTATTCCAGACAAGAATGCCTAATTCACAAAAACAGGATCACAATCTGTTTGATTCCACACTGTGCATTAAGGGTCTAGCACACAATAGACACCAATATTTGTTAAACGAATATGTTAACTTTTCTTTAATTAGTACAGTTTACATGTCAAATAAGGGCAGGGGCCAGTAAGGGTCCCTATGCTTTCTTGCTTTCTTTCACCTACAGCAGTGGTTAGCAAACTCATTAGTCAACAGAGCCAAATATCAATAGTACAATGATTGCAATTCCTTTTGAGAGCCAATTTTTTTTAAACTTCTTCTAACTCCACTTCTTCAAAACTGATTCACCCAGGCCATGGTATTTTGTGGAAGAGCCACACTCAGGGGCCAAAGAGCCACCTTTTGCTGACCACTGAACTAAAATATCAAGGCTGTGATATGCTTTTGTTGTTTAAGGAACATCATAACCAGAGCTGAACAATATCTCACTCAGTAAGCTTTATTCTTTAAAATCAATACACGTGCTCCTAAAGTGAATCACAGAGGTTGCAGCTGAAATGGATGCCATCAAGCCTCTGTTGGAGTCCTAAGAGCCAGGGATGTCCCCCTATACAACCTGCTATTCCATGGGGTTGTGAGGCTGCTGTACCCACTACTCAAGGAGAATGCTCCATATTTATATTCAGCTTGGATCTTCCAGACATTATCTCCTTTCCCAGTGAGAGTGCATTTGAGCCCATGAATTTCCCCAGGAGCATCTTTGCTAAAACCTGTCAGTAGCCCTCATGGGAGGACAATTGGCTGCAGTCTGTACAATATGCCTGTGTCAGAGAACAATCTCTCTAATGACATGGCTCATATATACACAGCCTCCCTTTGCTCTTCCAAATGCCCCTATAAAGAAGTAGCAGTGAAATTTAAAAGGTACTTACTTAAAATACAGATTGTTTGCAGAGTATATTAGCTAAAATTCAGCCAAGCCAAACTCAAATAAACCAAGGCCATAAAAGTAATACAATGCTTTATTGTATCTTAAGGCTGGTAGTGTCCTGTGTTAGAAAGCCACCCCAAATAGCCAGTCTTTCTGCCTTTCTCTTTAATATAATAGCTAGTAATAAGGAATGCACAGAAAAGACATGCATCAAGTACTCTGCTATGGATGGTTGGAAGGGACAGAGGCGCTGTTCTTTGATTGATTCAAGTTGAATCTGCTTAAGAGCATCAAGGGGCAATTAGAATTACAGATCGCTCCTTCCTCTCAGGATGTGGAGCAGCTGCATGGAATACAACTAGCTTTATTTACCTCCTTCAACAGCTCAGCAGTGACTGGTCATTGCCGGAACCTTATTAGGATGACATACATCTTTAAGTCAGCCTGATATACCAGAAAGGGCACAGACTCTGGATCCAAAGGGATCTGGGTTTGAACCTGGTAGCTATTTAGTCAATGCTGCCACAGTGCTTATATATTGATCAATATAGCACTCTGAGCCTCAGTTTCCCACTATAAATTGGGTAAATACTTTTGACTGGAATAGCTGTTTCTCAGTTATAGATAATGGATAAAGCATCGAACACAGTGCCTGGATCACAGGATGGACACAATCAACTTTATATGCTGCCAATATTTGAAAATATGGTATAATGTGGGCCAGGACAGATAAAGTACATGAGTGAGGTTAGCCTCCTATGAAAAATGAGATTGATGGAGACATGGAAAGAAGGTGGATGGTATAGCAATACTAACTGTCAGGGCTTCTTTTTGATGACTGCTTTCTCAGCCTTTTCAACTACCAATCCTATATTTTTAGTTTCTCACACAATTCTGGTTCACCCCCTTGCTTTCTTTTTCTTTTTCTTTTCAAGCACCCTCCTGTTCTCCATCCTAAATCTAACCTAAAAAAGAAATAATAAAATAAAATCCTCTTTGTGATCCCATATCTTCTAATTACATCTGTATCCCCCTCTGCCTCTCTCATGCAAACACCTCAACAGGACAGGGTTTACTCCATTCTATAATACTTATTCATTTCCTCACTTTCAATGGCTAAGTTGGTTTCTGCCCCCTCAACTCAAGCAAAATTGCTTTTATTAAAGTCAGCAGTAGCTTTCTGGGCATCAAATCCACTAGCTATTTCACAGTACTTATCTTTCATGAACCCATTCTCTGCTTCATTTGTCTGTATGTTCATTTCTTTAAAACTCTCAGCTTGCACTCTTGCTTCCAACCCCGCAGTTGCTGCTCTGTCTTTGAGGATTCCTCCTACCTACCTTCCCAGTAAACACTGATTTCTAATCCTCACCTGTTTTTGATTCTGAGATCCTTTTAAGTCATTTCAGTACCATCATGATTTCTGAAACACACCTGAACTAATGATTCTAAGATCTCTATTTCTAGCCAGCTTATGAGCTTTGGCTTACAACTTTCATATCCAAATACCTGCTAGACTCAGGGATAGTTATCCAACATCTTGAACTCAACTAGTCCAATACTGCACTCATTCCTTCCTCTTTGGGATTATACTTTCTTCAACAGTCTGCTTCTGTTTTAGAACCCTGAACCTACACAGCTGCCCAAGTTACAGGGTAGGAGTCTTTTGATCCTTCCCTTCTCCATTACTCACAGTTTCCCAACAGCCGTCAATTGCCAAAGACCTTCTAGTTTTTTTTGTGTGTTTTTTTCCCCCCGAAGCTGTTTTCTCCTTTATGTCTGTAGTAACTTTATCCTCTAGACCAGTGTTTCCCAAAGTGTGGTACACGTACCCCCAGGGGTACGGGAAGAGTTTGGTGGGGGCACACATTGCACCGGAGTTTGGTGGGGATATGCCCTGCACCGTGTTTAGCTACACGTAATTCTACATTCTCATGAGTACGAGGGGTACTCAACATTACAAAAATTATAGAAAGGGTACACATATGTCAAAAGTTTGGGAAACACTGTAAGTTGTGTCCTAACTGCTTATTCCTTTCAAATCTTCTTTCACATAACTTCCAGAATTATCCATTAAAATGTAATCCTGATTATGGCATTCACCTGTTAAAACCCTTCTTTGACCATCCATTACTTAAGAAATCAGATCAACTCGGTTCCTTGACATGTCAGTCACTGCTTCCATTTCTGTGCCCTGCCAACCTGCCAAATCTCATCTCTCAAATTTTGGACTTCCCAGGCATTATTTTGGCACCACTGAACTGCATGCAGTAAGAAAGTTGAATATGTACAAAACCTCTGAACCAGAAATTCTACTCTTAGTAAATAAACTCTATAGAAATGTTTCACCAAGAACACACATATTCACAGTATTTTCAAACTTCAATCTATGCAAATAATCACAGGTAATAGAATGGATACAAAAATTGTGACACATCCATTCAATGGAATAAGGCAGTGTTTCCCAAACTTCTCTCATGATAAGAATCACCTGGTGGTGTTGTTAAAATACAGATTCCTGAATCCCAACTAAGAAGTGCTAAATTAGAAATTTTGGGAACATATAGGTAAATTGTTCAGAGCACTAAGTTAAGTATACAATTTTACCTATATGCTCCCAAAAATTCTAGTTTAGCACTTCTTAGTTGGGATTCAGGAATCTGTATTTTAACAACTCCACCAGGTGATTCTCATCATGAGAGAAGTTTGGAAAACACTGGGATAAGGTAATGTGAAAGAATGAAATACAACTGCACTCATATTATGGGTGGGTTTAACAGACAAAATAATGGATAAAAGAAGTCAGATACAAAAGAGCCTATCTACACTAATAAAAGAGTAACATGCAAATTGACTGTGCCTTTGTGACACCCACCAGCCAATCAGGAGTGAGTATGCAAATAAACCCATCAAAGATGATACACTAATTTGCATACACAGATGGCAAGGGGCAGGGCAGGATGCTTGATCATCATCATGGCAATGACACAGTCCTTCTGCACCACCCCAGCCACTCTGGGCCTCTGGGCAGTGTGGGAAGTCAGAAAGGTGGCTCCAGCCAGAGTGAAGGCGGTGTGGGTAATCAGGGTAAGGAAGGCCCATTCTTGCACAAATCTTTATGCATCAGGCCTCTAGTGTTATATAATCACAGTGTTACACAGTGCAAACACAGGAGAAATTGAACTGTGGTGTTAGTAATAGAATAGTGATTTTCCTAGGACAGTGATTGGCAAACTCATTAGTCAACAGAGCCAAATATCAACAGTATAATGATTGAAATTTCTTTTGAGTCAAATTTTTTAAACTAAAACTTCTTCTAATGCCATTTCTTCAAAATAGACTCACCCAGGCCATGGTATTTTGTGGAAGAGCGATATTCAAGGGGCCAAAGAGCCGCATGTGGCTCATAAGTTGCAGTTTTTCAACCACTGTTCTAGGAGGAATGATAAACACAAATCAAAACCATCAGTGACTTGTCACCTTCCTGAGAGTAGAAACCTTAGTCCTTGAAGATATTCTGTAAGTCTACATATCGTGCTCTCTCACTTCTATTTCTCTGACATATTTACACTACAAGTCTTTTCCTTATTGTCTATGCACTAAAATTTTTACACCCCTGGCTAAGAAACTTTGCACTTGCCATCACCTCTGTCAAAAATGCTCATTCTTCAAATATCTAAATTCTTTGTTCCCTGATTTTAGTTAGATTTTTACTACAATTTTGTTTTCCCAGGTGAAGCTTCCTTTAGCTTCTATTGCAATGGCCACTCCCACATGTCCCCCCTAACACTTTTTTTCAGCTTTATTGAAATATAATTTACATATAATATTGTGTAAGTTAAAGGTGTACATGTTGATTTGCTATGCTTATGTATTGGAAAACAATTCCCACCACAGTATTAGCTAACACCTCCATCAAGACACATAATTACCTTTTCTTTTTTGTAGTGAGACATTTAAAATTTAAAATTTATTCCCTCAGTAACTTTCAGTATGTAATATCTATTATGATCCCTATATTGTACATTAGGTCACAAAACTTATTCATAATATAACAGGAAGTTGTACCTTTTGAACAACATCTCCCATTCCCAAATCCCACTCCTGGTGATTGCAATTCTACTATCTTAATATCAGTTTGATTTCTCTAGGTTCTACATAAAAGTGATTTAATACAGTATTTGTATTTTTCTGTTTTATTTTGTTTAACACAATGATTTCCAGGCCCATCCATGCTGTCAAAAATGCAGATTTCCTCCTTTATCATGGATGAGTAACCTTTTCCAGATATTTCATTTTCAGTGTAAACAAATGCAACTGCTTTTATATGTTGATTTTGTAGCCTATAAATTTACTGAAGCAGTTGATTAGTTCTGAAAGGATATTCTATATAAAAATCATATAATCTACAAATAAAGACATTTTTCTATGTGTCTTTAATATTTATACATTATTTATTTAATTTATTATTATTTGTTATTTATTACTTGCATTCCTTTACTTATTGTTAAATTTGTTAGAGTAAAAATTTCCAGAAAAAGCAAAGCATGACCCATTATTCCCACCTCCCTCCCAAAGGACATCAATTTAACTTAGTCCAAAGACAAAAATGATTCAGGTTTTTTTGTTTGTTTGTTTGTTTTTTGTTTGTTTGTTTGTTTGTTTTGTGTGTGTGTGTGTGTGTTTAAATATATTTTATTGATTTCAGAGATAAAGGGAGAGGGAGAGAGAGAAACATCAATGATGAGAGAGAACCATTGATTGGCTGACTTCCAACCCCCCTAGCTCCCACTGGGGTTTGAGCCCGCAGCCCAGGCATGTGCCCTTGGCCGGAATCGAACCTGGGACCCTTCAGTCCACAGGCTGATACTCTAACCACTTAGCAAAACCAGCTAGGGCTGATTTAGGTTTAAATGCTAATCTGGGCAGGCATTTCAAATCTTAATTTGAATAGTGATGGAGTAACTGAGAGACAACAAGCAGCACTAATACATCAGTGCTAATGGCAAGCTATCACTTTCATGGGGTGAGTTGTTTGTTTAGTTTCAGTATGCATCCTTGAGTAATCACTATTAATTTTAAAATACAGAGGCTGAGAATTTGGACATGTAGATATAAAAAAAATTGGTGAAATACCTTGAAGCCAAATGATTTTTGGTAGTATTGATCTATAAGGCAATCATGAATTCACTTTTGTCAATTATTCTTTGGATCACATTTACAGTGTTCCATTGTTTTTGGTCTAGGCCAGTGGTAGACAAACCAAGGCTCGTGAGCCACATGTGGCTCTTTGAACCCTTGAATGTGGCTCTTCTACAAATAGCACGGCCTGGGCAAGTCTATTTTGAAGAAGTGGCATTAGAAGAAATTTAATTTTAAAAAATTTGGCTTTCAAAGAAAATTTCAGTCGTTGTACTGTTGATATTTGACTCTGTTTACTAATGAGTCTGTTGACCACTGGGCTAGGCCAGTATTTATCAATACCAGATACATGGTACAAACACCTATAAAGCTGAGATTGATGCCTGGATCCACTACCAGAGATTCTCATGGAATTGGTCTGGGGCATAGCTTGAGAATCAGAATGTTTTAAGTCCCCAGGTGTTTTAATTAAGGTTCAAAACTGCTGTCTACAAATATACCATTTTTAATTTGTGAAATATGTACACGTTTACAATTACGGTATATGGTATTTGGTTCTTTTTAACCGTCATTCTTTCACTCTTTCCTTCCACAAGTATTGAGTATCTGCTCAATAAATGGGCCAGGCACCATGCTAATAACAGGATATATGTTATCAAAAAGAACTGGTATGGGCTCACCACAGTCACCATGATAGTTACCTACAGTAAAGTTTATTACATAAAATCACACTGTCATCTACTTGTGTGACAACTCAGACAGAATCTTGTCTTTGAATGAGTGGAAGTCGCCTCAAGCCATGAAGACAGCTGCTTCTGAAGTGAAATCGCAGAGTGCCAGGGTATTATTAACAATGACAAGGAATCCTCCTGCTAGATTTGTTCCTGGGCCTGTCCCTTATAAGCCACGTAAGCTTTTCTTACTTTGCCTTCTCAATTCATCATTCTTTCTCCTGCCAGGAACTTTATTTATTTCTCACCTACCCTCTCATGTTAAACTGGTAAGGTTTAAATGCCTACCAGATTAGTACTTAAACCTAAATAATGTCTGTCTTTGGACTAAGTTAAATGAGCTGACCATGTTTAAAAAAAAAAAAAAAAAAAAAAAAAAAAAAAAAAAAAAAAAAAGGTCATGTAACTGTGGTTCTTACTATTCATTATATTTTTTAAAATATACTTCATTGAATTTTTTTTACAGAGAGGAAGAGAGAGGAATACAGTTAGAAACATCAGTGAGAGAATAACATTGATCAGCCACCTCCTACACATTCCCCATGGGGGATGTGCCCACAACCAAAGTACATGCCATTGACCAAAATCAAACCCAGGACCCCTCAGTCCACAGGCCAACACTCTATCTACTGAGCCAAACTGGTTAGGGCTTAATAAGACAGGCAAGAAGGTATCTCCAAAGGCAAATCTCACTGATTATATATAAATACTTAGTAATTTTTTTGTCTGTTGCTAATATTTAAGGCCAGCACAACATATCAATACATATTAGTACTAATAATGGTAGTTATCATTTTTTGAGGGGTTCTTTATAATCAGGCACTTTTCTAAGCACTTTACGTGAAATAATTTACTACATCCTCAGGGAAAACAATGAAACTATATGTACTATTATTATTATTTCTATTTAAAAAAAAACAAAACTGCAGCACAGAGAATAGATACTCATGTGATGGCCTTTCAGTGTTAAACAAATGAACCTAGGCATGCATGTCCTTTAAAATTTAGAGATATACTCAAAAGGCCTCTCTGTTTAAACTGCAAACTCTTAAAAGCCTCTCACAACACATCACTATTCTTGCTTTTTTTTTTTTTTTAATAAAAAAATGGCCTTGTTTCCCAGTTAATATTGTCATGAGTCAGGTAGTTCATGAGTTTCTATTCAGCAGAATTTTCAGAGAATAGTTTTGTGCTGTTTTTTTTGTTTGTTTTGTTTTATTTTTTTATAAAAGTAAGAATGTCAAAAATCTAATCCATGGTATCAGAGTTTTGCCAGAACATTGTTCAGACTAAAATGAAAAACAGGATCTCCCACGGGGCTTCCTTCCATAATGAAATCATTGAGATATGAAGGATCCCAGGAGGGGGACTTTCAAAGCTCTAGCCATTGGCAAATAAGAAACCAATTGAGATTGTTTTTAAAAGAAGATGGTGTAATATTCCTATATTTTGATATTAGGAAGGAAGCCAAAATTCTAAATAGTGGACCATCTGGAGAAGAAATATAATGAAGAAAGCCAACAAAAATATAATTACAACAACTGGCTTAGAAATAACAACTGCATTTATTAAGAACAGCCTAAGTAGGGATGTCAAGAACAAAATCTGAGCTAAGTTTCCATTTTAGCTTCGCTGTGGGAATAGGAGAAAATGCTCTGGTCTCTAGACTCAACCCAGGAGCAGAAGATATGAGAAGAATTTGGTAAAATAGCCAATGTAAAAAATCCACACTTAAATCTCTGTCCTTATGCATTTTTTCCCCAAAAGAAATAAACAATTGAAGGGCATCAAATATATGTGGTAATCTATGGTAGATGCTAGCTGGGAGTACAAAGATGAGGCTCATATGGTCTTTTTCTCTAAAACATTAAATGTGATCATGCACATAAAAACACAATATCCATACAAACAGTTTAAGAATAATAAAATTATTGCCCAGCCAGTAAGGCTCAGTGTTGAGCATGGAAGTATGAATCAGGAGGCCCTGGTTTGATTCCCAGTCAGGGCATGTCCCAGGGTTGAGGTCTTATTCCCCAGAAGGGGATGTGCAGGAGGCATCAGTCAATGATTCTCTCTCATTATGGATGTTTTGAGCTCTCTCTCCCTCTCCCTTCTCTTAAATCAATAAATATATATATATTTAAAAGAATAAAATTATGAAACACTCCATGTAGTTATTCAGAAACACTCCATGGTATATTAATCAGAAATTCCCCAGTTCCTAAAATAATAAGGCAGGAATGTGTTCACCTGATAATTATGAGGGACAAATCTGTAATATATGCATACTCTTTATTCAAAATATGTGGTAGCTATTGTGTTAAGTCTGGCTACTAAAATAAATATAAAAATATAAACTGTTTATCATGGCAAACAGATTTGGGAGATACAATTTAAACTTATTGGATGTAATGTGTAAAGAAAAAAATAGGAGTAGAGTTTTGTTGTCAAGGTGAAAAGGGGATTAAAGGAAGGCTTCAAAGCACAGACTCATTTATACTGAAGGAGAGCAGAGTTTTTCTAAGGAAGAAAAGGGCAGGAGGGTGGGATGAAGGACATGTGACAAAAGCTCAGAGCTCCATGGGAAAGAAAAAGCTGACACTTAGGAGACACTTTAAGTTCTAGGTGAGACTGGAGTAAAGAGTGGGTGGCAGATGATTCAAGAGCAGTGAGCAGGGCGAACCTCCTTGGGGCCATTCATGCAAAGCCAAGAAAAGCACATTTTACTCTGAGATTCCTTGGGAATCAATAATTGATTCTCCATAGGGAAGTGACACAAACTGATCTGTCTTTGGATAACAAGCTACATCTAAAAACCGGATCACAATAGCCACCTCCCCCTCCCCTTATCTGAGGGGGATACATTTCAAGATGCGCGGTGGATGCCTGAACCTGCAGATAGTACAGAACCACATACATACTATGTTTTTCCTGTACAAACACACTGATGGTAACATTTAATGTATATATTAGGCAGAGTAAGAGATGACCAACAATAACTCATTTTAAAAATCATACTGTAATAAAAGTTATCTGACTGTGGTCTCTCAAACATCTTAGTGTACTTTACTCACCTTTTCACTTAAAGGAGACACTCTATGGCTTCTCCTTGGCATATCCAAATCACCAGAATCATCAGTTTTGTTCTTTGGGGCCATGATGAAGTGAAAATAAGGACATCTTGAACACAAGCTCTGCAAACCCAAACGGTCAGCTGGTAACTAAGATGGCTACTGCGTGGCTAAGGGGCGGGATCCATCCAGGTGGAGATGCTGAATACATTGAAGATTCAAATCCTGGGCAGGACAGAGAGGGCCTGGTGAGATTCATCAGGCTACTTAGAACAGCACTCAATTTAAATTGCATACATTGTTTACTTTGGGAATTTTCCATTTAATGTTTTTGAACTGTGGTTGACCAAGTGTAAATGAAACCTGGCAATGTGAAACCATGGACAAGGGGGTGGAGACCCTATCTGGTCATTTAGGTTGGAGATGCAGAGCATTAGTAGCCCATCGTGTATTATGGAAAACACGTGTGGGTCAACTGCTTTCTCCTTTGCTGGTCTTTGGAATATAGAAGTCTCAAATAGCCACTCAAGGCAGATCCTACTCTTCACCTGCTGGAGAATGCTGGGAGGTTTTCATCTAAGGATGAAACACACTCTAGTGCCCCCCGCCCTTCCATTACACAATTTGCCCACCTGTGTACCTGCTGAGCACCGTCCTGTACTTGCTGCAATCCACTCCACCTCCCTCTCTGCGCTCCAGAACATCAACCCCTCCATTCTCCCTTCCAGCACCAGTCTATGTGTGCATGTGCTGTCCCTGTTGCCTGGTGTGGTCTCTCCTCCTCTCTTCCTCTGTTGGACTCTGACATATATTTCAGCCTTCAAGTTTCTTAGGAGAAGGCACCCTCAGAAACTTAGAGAGGACTTCCCTGTCTTGGAAAGAACATTTTCCTGGCTTCTCAACACTTGAATGAATTACCTTCCATACCACTTTTGCAGTTTGCAGAGAGTTTTAGAAGATGACTCACTTTTTACCTCTGGATATAAGGTCCAGGAGAAACAAGGCCAGCCAGGGGAACCTATGGTAGTGCTTGAAATATCATGTATAGACTTTTGGTTAGTTGATTATTTGCATTTAAACATATAAAACTTTTCAGAAATATATGTATTATCTATATTTTTCTTTATTGTTTTTTTGTATATTGTTTAAAATTCCCTTCAAGAGACTTATATTTATTCCTCCTAGTAGTTTTATAACATTGTTGCTTATTTTAAAATTATGTTCCCTTCTGAATTATGATCAATTTGGAAATAGAATATAAAAAATGGGTAAACATATTTTTCTTTCAAAAGGGTATTACCTACAGTTTTACAATATGCTAACTTTAAGAGAGGCTAGGTGCATGGTTCATAGTCCTTCCTATAAATTTCTTTATAACTTTCTATGAATCTATAACTATCCTATATAATAAAAGCCTAATATGCAAATTGTCCCCTTGGGCAGCCATTTGACCAGTTCAACCACTTTCTTTGACGTGTCCTGACCATCAGGGGGTGGTGTGAAACATGGCGGGCATGGGTGACACACTGCAACTTCTTGCCAGCTACTTGGGGCAGAGGTAAAGACAGGGATGGAGGTGTGGTGAGAATGCAGAATGTCTGCCAAGCTCACTCTCACTCCCCCTGCTACCCTTCCCAGGACCCCATGGCTTGTGTGCTTGGGAAGCCCCCATGCTCAGGTGTCAGGCACCCACAAGGAGCCCACCCTGTACCTACATGGCCTCTTCCAAGTGAGCAAGGCTGCAGTCCCCGGCACTCAAGGGGCTGGTCAGGCTCCCCATAGGTTCACTCAGGAGGCAGTCTGCCAGGCTAGCTGAGAGAGAGCATGCTGCCCACCTGGCTTTCAGGCAGCCCCACTGGGTGGCCCAGAGGCCTATGCTACACCCTAGCCCATGGTGTCTGGCCTTGCTCTCCACATCTACACATGGGTACTCAGGCACCATGACTCAAGCAGTGGCGGGTATGCAGGGGCTGGGAGCCTAGGTGCTGTCCAGGACCTAGAGGTCAGCTGGGATCTGCCCTTCCACACCAGATGTTGATGCTTCAATTGTCAGCAGGCCCAGGGACCACACTGGTGTATGAATTTCATGCATGAGGCCTCTAGTCTAATAATAAAAAAGGTTTTTAAGTGTTTTAGCCCATCACCCCAAGTATAAGTTACTTTGGTGTTTCACATATTTAACAAAGTACATTTTCCTCAGATACATTTGTACAGGCAGCACATTTATTAAAAATTCATTACCTCTTGCCCTGAACTAGAAGGCTAATTATTGACTTTCTAGTTTGATCATGTCATTGATCTATTTCACACTCAAAACTTAGATTGCCTCCCTTTGAAATAGGATGTCCTCTTGACTCACCTCATTCATGACAATACTCTCCTCCCCTTAGATTATTTATCTCAACCCCCTCAAAGAAGTCCAGATCTACCAAGGTTGTTTTATAGCACATGCAATAATTTAGGCCTCCTTCACCATGCAATTCATTATCACCTGCTGAACAGAAAGTCTAAATCATGGTAATCCCTGTCTTTGATCACGAAATATAAAATTACTATGCAATTATTTCATAGTTCATTTTTAAATTTGTAGTGTGGAAAGACTATGGGTTCAGAGTTACAAAGCCCAGGACTACTTATGAACTGTTTGTCCTTAGACCCTCTAAAAATTAGTTTTCCTTCTTATAAATGAAAATAAGCCCACTTACCTCATTGGGCTACCATAGGAATGAAAGCAGCTAATAGGTATGTACAGTGTCTGGGATGGCATATAATAAATATTATTCCCCCAACCTTCACCTCCTACACAGCATCTTCATTATAAATTCTGATAGATGAACTCATTCAAACTACAGGAAATGGGGAATGGCAGAGATTCTTGATGGTGAAAATTTTTAGAACCAAAGTTAATTTTCACTGATATTCTAGACAATACAAACAAAGAAGTCAGGACTAGAACTTGAGATACTTCACACCCAACTGAAGGCCGCATCTCGATGTTTACCATATAGTTAGGCCTGTATGTGAATTCCCTACACAGAATGGAGTTTTAAAATGAAGGTCATGGAAATTAGGGCCAAAAGGTACTTTGACTACCAGTGTTCTGTTATTGGCCTAGCCAGTGTTTTTTGTTGTTGTTGTTTTGTAATTTTTTTCTTTATTGATTAGGGTATTCCATATGTGTCCTTATTGCCACATTGCCCCCCTCACCCTCCACTTGTGCCCTCACCCTCCTGTTTTCTATGTCTATTAGTTAGGCTTATCTGCATGCACACAAGTTTTTTGGTTGATCTCGCCAGTGTTTTTGATGGCATGCATAATGACTGTGTTTGATTCCCATCAGTGTGAAAATAAAAACTCTGACAGTTTTGGCAAGTGAACCTGTGTGAGTCTCCTAGGTGACTAGGAGTGATGAAAAGTCAGAGGGAGTTGCATTCCCACTAACGATAAGGATAATTGGATTGGGGCGCAGATCCATGTTCTGTCTGGGGCACATGCTCACTGTTAACATGAGAGCTCTCAGCTCAGCACATTTTACAATGTGCTGTGTTTGCTCAGGTTTTCTCCCTCCTCTGTGACGTGAACTCAGGCTTCAGAATCCAGAATAGTCCCTAAACCACATGAGGTCCCTGACAGCTTGAGGTGTCTGTAATCAAATCCTATTACAACTCAGAAGGGACACTTCTTTTTCAGCATAGCAAGGGCCACTAGAAGGATTTTTGCACTTACTTAGAGAATAATGTTTTTTGCAAAAAAATTACTAACATTGCTTAATACATTTGGTCTCTTTCCACTAATAAATGAAACATTTCTTGATGGACTGAAGCGGGCAAAATGTTACAATTATCGCTGCTGTCTACTTTGACATAGTCTACAAGATATATTCATGATCATATTTCTCAGATGCTTTGAGATATTCACATTTTTCTAAAGACTAAAATGGAATAGAGAGAGAAGTTTGCAACATGTCATTACCATTCTTTATTTATTCATTTGAAATTATTTGTATTTTATGTTTCTTCACTTATTTGGGTAAAGTGACCTTGGTATTAAGTGATACTTAAGATTTCTCCAAAACCTAAAAGAAGCACTAATATTTAAGCCATTACTGTGATGTAGAGGATATTTTAATAAGCTCAAGGAAAGCAAGTATACTATCTCCTAAAATGCCTACATGGGAATGTGTCACTCACTAACTTAATCAATTTATCTGAGGCCAGAATCTGGTTCTCAAATCTGTAGGATGGATTTTATTTGCTCAGCACACTAAGAATGCATTCATCAACCACGACTGATGTATATGTCTGAAAAAAATCTATTCGTTTATAATGAGAAATATGCCTATCCCAGAGCCTGGAATATGCACATCAGCAGATCAGTGCATTTCATCCCCATAAATTACCTAGAAAGCAAACTCTTCCTTGGGCCACTTTTTGTTGAATGTGAAATCAGACGTAGACTTGTCAATAGGGAAAGGCTTGATGGAAGTGTATAGTCTGGAAGCAGGATGTTGTCCATTAGAACCACTGAGTCCAGAGCCTTCCATCTCATGGTGCCATATTGGAACCTGCCACTCTCTGCCTCTGATCCCCTTCCCTATGCTTCCAGGATGGTCCAAATCCATTTTTGATGAGTATATTCTTTCTTTAGAGATCTCAATATATTTAACTGAGATACATGTAAGTATTAAAGGTCTGAAAATGGCATCATCTCTTTAAATTGCTTTTTTTAAAATTTCAACATTGTTTATGATCAAGAGCAGTTGTTCTCCTTTTATATTTTTAGGGATGTTTCAATATTATCCATAAAAGCAGCCACTGGTAAGAAAACAAACATAAAATAGTAATGTTTTTCTGTTATAGCTTATGGCCAGTGAGTGATAAGATCAGCGGGTTTTATTTATGAATCATATGATGATGGTTTCTTAACGTATTCGCCATTGACTGTTTAAACATTGGTGGATCTTTTTTTTTTCTGATTATGTTGTTGGGGCCCATCCTGGGGGCTCTTCTCAATGCCTTTAAAAAAATAAGTTTCTACAAGTTCAAAAAGAATGGAATCATTTCAAGCATCTTCTTAGAGCACAATGACATGAAACTAGGAATCAACTATAATAAAAACACTAAAAAATATTCAAACACATGAAGGCTAAGTAGCATGTTATTAATCAAATGCCTTTATTTAAAATAAGTCCATGAGATATGTCCATATTGGCCATGGCATATATAATTTTAAGTATGTTTATTTTTAGAAAGCAGACTTTCTCTAAGTTATTTCTTAAGTATTTTAGAATTCAAATCAAAAATTACAATATTTACATTTTAATTTAAAAAATAGTGTCAAGGGATATAAATAATCAAACCTAAGTTACTCTAAATATTTGTGACATAATTTGAGGATGATTCCCTGGTTTAAAGTTATTTCTCCATCATATAGAAAATCTGTGTTAATTCTTCATCTTTTTACATTTTTTCCTAAGAAAATATTTTAATATGAATTTATACCATTAAAATGGAATTGGGTTAAATTTTTATTGATTCTTAATTACCTCCAATGGAAAATCAGTTTTTACATGTTATATACATGAGTCATAAGTTATATGTGGCACAGAAAGCTACCTGTTCAAAGATTTGTGTCCTCCTTCACTAGTTCAGAGTCATTGATTGAAGCAGCTACCTAGCAAAGCTGTGTTTCCTGGTAATACTGGAATCTCACTGTATCTTGTAACTAGTTCTTCTAATAGATTTTGAGTGGAAATATAATAATATATAACATCTCTGCACTTTTCTGCAACCTTCTACCTAAATGCAGAGTAGTCAGATCCTCTAAAGGATGATATAGTCGCAAGACAGAAGATGAGTACCTTCCATCACCACATGCAAAGCTAATTTGCCAACTACCCATACTGAGCTCTTGTATAAACAAAATGTCACATTATATTTATCTATACAGCATTTAGCATCACTTTAAATAATCACTAAGCATCATGAAGTTTTAAAATCTAGAATATCAATATTAACAGAAAGTATAGAAATCATTTCATCTACCCCCACCCAAGCTCTGTTCAAGATATTAATCCCTTACACAACATATTTGGGTTTGAGGGAAGAGAGAAGGTAAGTAAGAAATGCATTTCTCCAAAGCTGACATGACAACTCTCATAAATTCATTGAACTTTTCTCCACTTATTCAGCAGGTTTTATAAAATTCCAAATTTTATAATTGGCTCTGACCTAGGAAAAATATGGAATGAAAAAAGGGAAAAGAAAGGCCACTTTGTCC
The DNA here is from genome assembly GCF_014108245.1 of Pipistrellus kuhlii. Lineage (NCBI taxonomy): Eukaryota > Metazoa > Chordata > Mammalia > Chiroptera > Vespertilionidae > Pipistrellus > Pipistrellus kuhlii. Next base: position 3,583,403 of record NW_023425404.1, read on the forward strand.
TGATTGAATAGGGACATAGAGTAATGAAAGAAGAATTTTATTTCTGGCTCCTCAATCACTAACATGGCCTACAGTGATTTGGATTCTATGCTTAATTGATAGACACATTAATAAATAGTGTAAGATCAATGGAAAATGACCAATATTAAGTGTACAAAACAGTCTAAAACAGACAAATAGAAGCTGAGGAATAGCTGAGGAGAAGACAAAGGAAATGGGCCAAATCATGTAAATAAATGGGGGCAGAGACCAAATTCTAGACCCAAATGCCTCTGTTCTATTCAATTTGTATTGGTTTTCTGTCAAATCAAACTAATGTACTTGAATCTTCATTGTTTTAAATGCTTTTTTGGATTGTGTACAACTTCCATTGTGAAAATCTGAGAGTGTATCTAAATAGTAAAACTTTTTTTTTTCTGCAAGACCCTTTACATGTCCTTATAAAAATGCATGAGAAACCCTGCGTCTAACTTTTACTTCAGTGGAATTGTTTGCTTATATGAAAGAATAAGATGCATAGATGAGATTTCCATGTCCAAAGAGGGATGTATTAGCCTCTATCCTCTGCCAAAGTAATTATGTTCTCTCTTTGGGAAGGTGACTTTGTGTGGCTATTAGAAAAGCATATAAGGATGAGCTTCCTCACTCCTGAAGGCCGTGTCCATCTTTGGATAACTCAAGAAAGCACCAGCCAAAGAGAACAAAACCTGTACACACACCACACACACACACACACACACACACACACACCTGTACTACACTAAATAACAAGAGAACTCCACATTTCTACTAAGCCTGTCCTCATTAACACGCAGATGACAGCATTGAGTGTTGTATTTATTGGATAGCATTATAGTAAAAATTAAATAAAATAATCCATAAAACATATTCAGTACAGTGCCTGGCACAGAGTAATAAATGGAGTGGTAACTAGTTATTTTGTTATTATTATGATGACCTGAGTGTCCCTTACTTTTCCAATCTTCCATGAACGAGTACTGCGAAGAAGAGAGCCTTCTTCCTCCAGTCCCAAGCCAATTGAACCCAAGTGTCTAGGCTGCCCCAGGAAAGCAATGGATCAGTTACATTCAATTAATTTTCATAGATCCTGCTAATCCCCCAGTAAAATAAACAGTGAACCAGGTTGTTTTCAAAGCAGTTTACAGCTTTTTTTGTTTACCATTTTCCATTCTGAACCTCACCTTTCATTTTCAGCCCTTGATTGGACAAATATTTAGTTAAAATCAACACCTTTCTGGTGATGAGGAATAAAGTGAGTGGCCAGATTATTATCATCTCTGGACACATAATAATTTGGCCACTCAGTGTATATTCTATATAATAAAAGGATAATATGCAAATTGTCCCCTCGACCAGGAGTTTGACCAGCAGGCAGACCAGCCAACTGCCCATGCCCCCTCCCCCTGGCCAGACCCAGCCATGCACAAATTCATGCGATGGGATATGAATGGCCAAATTATTATGCGTTCAGAGATCATAATAATCTGACCACTCAATATATAAGCAATATATAAACCAGATGAAATATCAGCACTGAGAAGCTGAAATTGTAGAGAAGGAGATAGCAAACATAGGACAACAGGTGTTTGTGACCACTATTGAAAATACTAATGTCAGGGCCAGGAGACAAAGGGAATTAGGGGAGCAGGATTATATATTTTTTCTATAAATTGATCAATAAAGGCCAATATGGGGAGGCATCACTTGCACAGTGATGAGGAATAAATAGCTTTGTAGGAAGGTTGGTGCTTTATGTAAATAGAAAAGCAACTGCTAAGGGCCTGTACCTGGAACATGATTAGGGTGCTTGCCTTTTCATGTGCAAAATGTACGTTAGATATTTTTTTTCCTAAGTGAAAAGACCTTTCCTGCAGAATTCAGAATGTGCAGGCAATTCTGAAATACACTGTTCGGATACTCTGCTCCTCTCTTTGGCTCTGCTATAATACGTTATAATGATGATGAAGATAATTATCTTTATCATTGTTATTTTTAACTATAGACAAAGAATAACCTCAAATTAAACCTTGTAGGAAAGTAGACTAAAGGGAAGCATAAAGGAAAGGAAGTTTCACAGCTTGAAATATTCATCAACCAACATTATCCTGAACCGCATCCCCTCAATGTGCCTTCTGTTTATGTCTGAAGGACGCTCTGTCATATTGTACTTCTGTTACTTAAAGATATGTGATGCTTTACAAAGATAAACAAACTGACATTATTATGTATTATACAAGCCTCAGTAGTCATAAACACCCTACATATAATTAGAGATAGAGTTACAGCACTTGAATTAATATTTTGAGATATTTGCAATCTGGTTGAAGAAATGAAATGCATGCTTCATAATCAGTAGAACAGTAAAAATGGCACAGCACAGTTAACAATGACCATGTGTTGGATGAATAGATACATATGGTATTAGCTCTTGTTATAGGAGTCACATATAAAAATATCACTTAGAAATGAATACACAGGATAATTAGTAGTTAATGATTTTACATGAAACAAGAATGATACTGAAACTTTACACCATGCTTTGTGCACTCCCTGGGACATCAATTTACAAGTCCAACTCCTGAAGGTACACAGTAGACTCTCTCCCAACCTGTCCACCTGCAGCCTTCCCCAGTTCAGTAAGTGGCAACTCCATTCTTCTAGCTGCTCAGTCCTGAAACTTTGGAGTCATCATCCTCTTCTTCCCTTAGGCCCCTCTAACTCATCAGCACCATCTGTTTGCTATGCCTTCAAAGTATATCTAAAATGGGAATATTTTCCCCCTACCTCGATCACAACCACTCTTGCCCAACTGTCAAGATTTTTCACTCGAATTATCACACAAGCTACCTCACTCATCTCTCTGCTTCCACTAATGCGTCCTCCCCCAGGAATAAATTCTCAGCAGTGTTGTCAGAGTGCTCTTTCTAAAAGTTAGATTAGATCTTGTTATTTCTCTGCTCAAAATCCTGCTTACCTGTCTACTGTGTTTCCCTGAAAATAAAAGACCTAGGGCATGGAAAGATAAGACATCCCCTGAAAATAAGACCTAGCACAACTTTGGAAGAAAAAATTAATATAAGGCACTGTCTTATTTTCGGGGAAACTTAGATCAAAATCCAAAAGCCATACAATCACCTCGAGTACTCTCAGGCATCTCATCTGCTACTTCTTTTAACTTGGATCCCATCAATACTCTCTCTTGCCCACTCACCTCCAGCCATCTGATCTCCTAGTTCCTCCTCAGGTTCATGGAGTATTTTTCCATATTTGACTCGCTATTGTCTCTGCATGCAATGCTCTATGTATCTACATGGCTCATCCCCTATATATTTCACTGCCTCACGTCTCTGATCAAATAATGCTTGGTAGAACAGACCCCACATCTAGCCTCCACTTTCATGCCTCTCCTAATGCACCTTTATCTGTATTCTGCACTTACTATAGAGCATACAAATTTTTATTTTCAGCTCGCCTATCCCCAACCCTACAACAGAGTAAGTTCAAGGAAATGTGGAGTTTGTTTTGTTCACTGTGACTTCCCTAAAACCTATAACAGTGGTCAGTATCACAAACTGGATTTACTCCTCAAATTGAGTTTATCCTAGAGATAAACTCAATTTGAAACACCAGTCTCAAAACTCACATAATATTGATCCTACCACATGAAATAAAAAAGGCAAATATTGTTTTATTAATTTATTTTTCTTTTGTTATTTTTTTTTCTTAAGTATGAGCTAAATTTGACTTTTAATGTTTTGGTACCTAAAAAAACATATTTGTATTGATTTCAGAGATGGAGAGAGAGAGAAACATCAATGATAAGACAGAATCATTGTTTGGTTGCCTCCTGCATGCCCCACCCTGGGGATCCAGCCTATAACCCAGATTTTTGCCCTAACTGGGAATCAAACTGTGACCTCCTGGTACATAGGTCAATACTCAACCACTTAGCCATGCTGGTGAGGCTGTTTTTGTACTTTTTAACAACATTTTGTTGGAAAGATATTTGTCTAAATGTCAGAAGTACCAAGCAGGGATATAAAGTAGATATGACTTCATTGGTAGAAATAGTGACTCTCTGCTTCTATAATATGTATATTTTAACATACTAAAATCATTTCATGCTCTCTATATTTTAACTTTTGTCTCATAAAACATTTACTGTATTGTATATTTTTATAAACATTACAATTCCATATATATATATATATATATATATATATATATATATATATATATATTTTAATTACCTGCTCTTTACCTTCAATTTTTAAATGTATTTACCTTTCCAGTCACCTTTTCTTGCAAAATTTTAACATAAAAATACATAAAAATTAAGTCTTAAATATGAAAAGAAAAAGAAATACTATGGGGGACCAAACCTTAAAACATGCAATAAAACCTCTATAATTTAAAAAACATGATGTGGGTCTAAGGAGTTAACACAAACTTTTACATAGTTATAGTTCTTACTGCCAAAAGCAGGGCAAGGCAGCCATTTTAATGAGGCTCAGGGAAATTAAGTGATTTGCCTAATTTCACAGAGCTTATACTTGTCAGAGTCACACCCTTTACACAATTGTTAACTTAAAACACTAGGCAAACAAAATATTGTTCAGTCCACACACTTTAAACTATCAAAATACTGTATATTTGAAGGTTTCCTGAGTTTCTTACACTCTGCTTGAGGATGTAAAATGCATGTCCAAGAAATAACATACATACAAAAAAGGTCGATGCTTCTCATTAATTTAAAAGCTTCCCCTATGGGGCTGTATTTGATTTTCTCTACATCCCTGTATCAGGAAGGACAGGCAGATATGCTGTAGTATCAACCCTCAAATCCCAGTGACATTCCACGCTAACATGAATCTCTTGCTCATTTTACATGTCTTTGCAAATCACTTGAGGCTATGTAGTCTGCATTTGGGATACTGCCCCTTCTGGGAAGAGAGAGGAATGATATAGTGAATCACCATATCTTAGATATGACCCAACTCAACTCTCCTCATATTTTATTGATCAAAGCAAATCATATATCAGCTCCTAAATTCTGAGTGGGATGTATCCACCTTCCATAGAAGAGGGACAGCAAAGTCCCAAGTTCAAACCTGATGTCAATGGCATTGGGAAGGGCAATCCTCTCTTAGACCCTTAGATACAAGACATAATGCCATCCACTGCAATATTCACCTGAGGAATCTAGAATTCAGAGTGTGGAATCCAGCTCAAACTCCTGATCCATGCCCTAGGGGTTCATTATTCTACACTAAGCACTGGTTAGGACTTCAGCACCAGCACTGTGGATGACCCTGAAGAGAGGTCAGGCTTGTCAGTGAAGAACCAGAAGGCAGATTCTGCACATGCTCCCCACTCCCCACCACATCTCCTCCTCTAAACCAACCAAGTAGAGCAGCTCTGAGGGACTTGGTCATCTCTGAAGGATAAATATTTTAGCCTGATTTCTGTGAGCCTCAGTTTTTCTAACAGTTAAAACAATTGAACAGACTGCTCCCCGAGGTCTTTTATTACTAGAAGAATCCATGAAAAAGAGGCTTATTTGGTCTCCCTCAGCTGATAAATTTCCACTCCTTTTCTATATGTTCTTTTGTCATAATCAGACACATAGGGAAATATTTTTCAATGAAGAAAAATAAGATGTATATCTGATGTGGGTAAAAATTATTCTTTTTCTTTACTTAAAATGGTGAATCTTATAGGAGGAAGCAAGCTTTCTCTTTAAAATGAAAATAATGACATCAACAGTAGTGTTAAAAGTATTCTTGGTGAAATCCAGGTAATGGGAAATCCTGCCTTACAAGTGACCTGGTTTCTTCAACAAAGAAAGTATAAAAAAAACAACTTATAGATGAAGACATTATCATTATTCCTCATTCAAACAAAATGTAAAACTTTCTTGTGATAATATTTGAGACTTAACTGTAAATTTAAAATTGTGGAATTAGTGATTGTTTCCAGTTTTAGAATATTGTATCTTTCAGAGGTACATCTCACAATATTTATGAATAAGATAAAATGGTGTCTGGGAAACAATTTTCAATACAATGTTTTGAGGTTGAGGACAGTGGGTAGGAATATAGATAAAATTAGCATATTTCTGAATCGCTAATAGTTAAAGCTGGGTGTTGGAGAGAATATTAGGATTTATTAGGCTCTTCTCTGCCTTTTCCAAGGGTTGAAAATTTCCACATTAAAATATTTATGACAATTTATGGCATCACCACAGTCTAATATTTGATTGAAACACCAACTTTATTGTACCATTTTCCATTATGGGGATTCATTTATCTGCTAACTCCAATCATTTTATTTATTTGTAAGTTGAAACCAGAAGACTGAATAGTGAGGTCAGGCCCCAATCTTCTATGTGTTAACAATTTGATTAGTAGAGCCACAGAAACACATCAAAGCCACCCTATTTTCTGACACTGCAAACAGAATTAACTAAAGTGAACACTTTTCTACTTAGAATCGAGCTTAGGGGAGGTAAAGGGTTAATTACAAAGTTTGTTCCCATTGACATTGAGTATAATTTGCCTGGTATTTGAAATACACAGAAGAAACAACGTTTCTGTCTTAATTCCTCGAGTTTAAGCATTCCACTCCCTATTTGCAATGACACAATAATTGGAATGTTAAGAGGAACATCCCAGGACTTAAGACCTTCATCAATCATAGCTTAATAAGACTCAAAAGTACAGTAACTCCATTTTTTTTCATTCTAAGAAACTCGCTCCTGCAACATAGATTTACAACTTAGCCCTGACCTTGGTTTGTGATGTCAACACGAGGTTCCTACCAGTCAGCAGTTCTTCCTGTAAATTCCAGACAACAATATGTGAATTTTATTTTTAATGTGGCACTTACATAACTGGGATGTCAGCTTACCAGCAAAAATTCAATATGAAATCCGTGAATATATTTAACTTGAAACACTTGTGGCTGACACAGTAAAGATCCAGTGTTGGAGTGTTTAATTCATGGTCTTGAATAAGATGCTGTATTATGCTTAGATGCAGCTTGGTCAGAAGCTGAAGAAATCTAACCCTGTATATTGAGCAAGTTGCTCAACTAGCTCTGGTAACCTGAGAGGGTTGTATGCTGTGTTCAAGCACGTGGTACTTGTGTGTGTGGTATTGTATGAATGTCTGCTGCCTGTAGAACTTGTGCACAAACCTAACTGCAGAAGAAGTCCACACTGGATATATGAGAGGCTTTGGGATGAGTATTGCAGAGTTTCAGCCCACAGAGCACAACGGGCTACAGGTAAATGTGGTGAAACAACACCTAAGTCAGAAGTAGTTGATTTAGATTTGCTTGGTAACTAGATCAAATAGATTCAAATTGCTTTCTCAGAATCGCCTCAAATTTCATCCATTTTTTTCCTCTCTGTATTACTTTTCCATTTCTTTTTGGGACCTATCCACAGCGTTATTCTCTTATGATTTGGTAGAAAAAATAAATCACTTAAAGAAAACAAAACAGCATAATTCTGTTCCATAGGACAAAGCATGGTTGTTAAGACTGGTTTTGGACTCAGCTTGCTTTGGCTTTTACTGCTTACTTGCTGTGTGATCTTGTGCAAAATACTAACTTCTCTAGGGCCTTGCTTTCCTCACTGGTAAAATGTAACAAAGAATAGAACTTACTTCACAGATGTGTTATGAAGTTTAAGAAACGATAAAAATTCCTAGTTTTGTATCATATAGTAGAAACTCAGTAAAATTTAGTAGATGAAAAGGAAAAGAAAGTTGTTCAGTTTGGCTTAACAAAGAAACATCATGAGAAGTGGTGAAATGGAGAGTAAAGAAAAGGGAACAAATAGAGATTTTAAAAAAGGAAAAAATGCTAAAAGAAAAAACATAAACCCAGTGTGAAAAACAGTGAGGATAGAAAGTCAAAGAAGAGAAACATGTTTTTACTGAAAAATGAGCTTCTCAATTTGAATCTTGTCAAGCAGTCCTATCTTTGAATGTCTGTAATATAATATAACAAATACTGCATAAGACACAATAATGATTTTTTTAAAATGAAGAACTATTTGCCTGCAGGAGATCACAGTCCAGTGAGGGGGTAGATGAGAAATGTAAGTGCCCTGCCAAGGGCAATAATGGGGTCTACCAGAGCTCCAGAGATGGGACAATTAGGGCCAGAGAGATGCAGGGCAGGTTTTGCTGAGAATATGGTTCTTGACAGGGGTCTGAGAGGAGAGCTAAGGTTTTGTCTCTTGCTATTTCTTCCCAAGAGTATGTCCAATTTCTCCAACTAGATTTAAAAGTCCTAACATTGGAGACAATATCATGCATTTCCTTCTTATCCCACAGTTCTCTCAACACACTGTTGGCTGTGTAGATATACATAATGGACAGCTAGGTAAACTAAATTGAAATTTAAAAAATAGAAATAAGTTCTTGAGTAGGAAAGACTCCTGTTGGGCTGTTAGTCAATTGAACTGCTAAAAATAAAGTAATTTCTAAAATAAAATTGCTACTATATGCTGTTTCAATTCTAATACAGTCAGCTAGTTTTGTTGAAAACACACAACATGAGTAAGATAAAATTGATTTATAATGTCATACTCTCAATTTAGCTTCCTTTTCTAATTAGTTTATTCCTAAGAACAAAGGTTTTTGAGGCAGAGGCCTCGAATCCCTCTAGTTTAATTGTTTGCTGAGCAACTCCATTGGACATGCTCATGAGCTCTCAGACTCCCATGTCCTGATTTGAACTCTTCTTTCAACATAGCTTACCTCTGTTCATGACATCCCCTTCTCCCACTTAGGCAGGTTCAACAGCCCCAAAGAAACCATGGATGCCATTCACTTCTTTCCCCCTGATCTATCATTTGGAAAATCCTCATATTTCTTTGAATCTTTAGGCCCTTTAATCACCATTTTTTCCTTTAATTTTACTTCCCTTTCTGCTCTTTCCACCAATACATTTGCCTTTTTGTTGTTTCTTGTCCCATCGGTCACTCTTTTACCCATTACAGATTTACTTGTAGGAGTGTCTACATTTATACACTTAAAATGCATGAGTTAATTTTACCCCACCAGGAGAAATTGTGAAGAGGAGGGACAATCAACACAGGCTCTGAGATACTGTTATTCATCACAGCTTCTACTCAGCCAGGCTCCAGGCACCATAGGGGGATATAGCAAATGGTCCAAAAATGCCATACAACACCAGACCCTGGCTGGCAGGCTATATTTAAACTCCAGCTCTTTCAGCAATTGAACATTGTGTGGATAGAGTGCTGCCCACTCGGAATGTTTCACATTGGGAAGAGGCTTTGTCAGCATCTACACTTGTTTTGTATTAGTAGTTATTTTTAGAGGATTAAAATGGAACACTGGCTGTAATACACAGCACTCAGTATGAAACCTTTTTACAAACCCTGGGGGATTCCCTTTTATTTCAAGTGGGGAAATAATAAAGTGAAGAACACACCCACTCACCAATGAAGCAAAACCAACACAAACACCCTCTGGCATTGCTATTTGGGGGAAAGGCATGTAGAGAAGAAGTCCTAGAAAAAAAAAAAATCAAAGGATCTTAGGCCTGGGTAAGGCCAGAGGTCATTCCTTCCAAACCCCTCACATTACAGGTGAGGAAACAGGCTGAGGGAGTGTGCCATTTTCCCATGGTCACAGTTAGTTACCTTTTCAGCAGGGACAGGAATTTGAATTTTCAAGTCTCAGTCCAATCCTCTTAAATCCTAAGAAAATGTGGGAAACAAGGGCTATTTCCAGAACCATATCTTCTGGAAAAAAGGAGACTTTTCCTACCTGGAAAAGACATTGTTTATGTTCCGATACGGTTTCAAATAGGAAGCAGTCACCCAGGCAATTCTTCGGGAAAGTGCTTTTAGGAAAGTTCAGCATCCTCCTGCTGAGTTTCCTGGCTGTCCTGACAAATATAACATATCCCAGGGCCAGGGCCAGCTCACCTCTACAGACTTTGCATACAAGGGACCAAACCAGCGGCTTCTGAATTATGATCCCCAAGCTATTTGGGGTTTGGCATGCCTTGCAGTGTAGCAGAGAAGTAAAATTTCAATTTCCAGAAGAGGGAATTCAGGAGGGGGAGAAAAATAAATGTTTTCAACTGAAAGGTGAAATACAAACTGTGGATTTTACCATGAGAGGTGGACAGTCATTTCATTGTATATATATATATGCCCATAGTAACAAAAACACTATGGTGTCTGTGTGGGCTAGCTAGCTGGAAAGCTGGAAGCCTGCTTGCTAAAATTCCCAGGACTTTGCAAGAAGGCCACTGAGATGAAAGCACAACTCATCTGTATATAGAAAAAATGAAGTCTCTTTTCTGATATAACTGAAGAAATAATTATTCTCCAAGATCCTGAGATCCTTGTGTCCACTCCTGCAGTAGAATAAGAGGGAGCATAATAGCTTCGCTAGGGAGAAATCCCATATGTCCCTGGAAGTGTGTTGGAGCATATCAGAGAAAATTGACAGCTTCAAGTCAGATAGGTTCCTAGATCCTAGAAACCTCCTGTTGAGCATTTTTCACTGAGGCTCAGTTTTTTTCAACTGGATCATATTTCTGATCAGATGCACTCGAGTATTACAGACAATCATACATGCACATGCACTTGATATACACATGCATGATCACACATGTGCACAGATGCACACGTATACCTCAGCCCCTACAGTCAACACATGGGTACAATTTTCTTTTGTCCCAAATTGAATT